>NC_090056.1:2662500-3296250 GCF_038355195.1 Osmerus mordax | reverse complement strand
AGAAATTAGCTAAGTTGGCAAGAATTGTCAAAGGCTGACTAGTTAAAGACTCTATACAAAAACATTTTTTTCTGATGTTTATGTCCCCTATGTCTGATCTTGACCATACCGACTTGTGCAAAGTTTATCACTATAGAAGTGTTTTAACAATCCTCCATGGAAGAAGTTTGTGCACTTCCCTACAATCTGATATTCAAATGTGTCCCATGCAAGCTAGGTTTGGCATGTCACAAATTCAAAAGCCAATCACTGTCTAATATGCACATGCTCCAGTGCAGAGCGGATTTATCCATTTTTGGATAGTAACGAAAGGTTTGACAGCAGACAATGGTAGAGTATGCAATTATTTGACTTAAACCAGACCTTCTTTCTTCCTTCTGCTATATACAAAGAAATCCCATTATCTTACTGAAATGGTTGGAATTGTTGTATAGACATTGGGCTGACATGCCAACAAATCTGGAGGGACAATGTGTCTGTAATGGTCCTTTCAGTTAATGTATGGCTGGATCTCTCCAATGATTCCTCTAGCCAATTTGCCAAACCTCTAACCCAATCATAACCCTGCTATTTCACTGGCCAACCTAGGCAAGCAGCGATGGTGGGCGAGGTCTGTTCTATTTGCGTATTGAAATATCCATGGATCCAGAATTTATCAATGAAGCAAAAAGAGTAGATGTTGGCTATTTAAAGCCCATAGTCAACTTTTTTGTTTTGTTTTTAAGTGGGAAAACCATGTTAAACTAAATATTTATCAAAGCAGAATATTGTTACCTACTAAAAATTATTTTAGTAGCATTTTACATAATAATAAATTGATTTAGCAGAGCTTTTATTTAAAGTGACATGCAGAGGGTAATTTGAACCTGATGTTTCAATTTGCTTTGAACTTACAGTTTTTTGAATCAGAACACTGACTTCTTTTTACTAACTTGTACTTACATGTATGGTTGATGATAGATCTCTGATGAGTCTGAATGAGAGTAATATTGCTTGCAGCATGTTTCTGATAGTGTTAGTGAGTAATGCGTACTGTACTAATTATATTATCTTTGAATGTTCCTTCTTTGAATTACAGCCTGTTCAATTACAAATGGTTTCATCAAACCATTTGCAAAAGACTATTATGTTTTTATTTTTATTTTGTTGTTGTTTTTTTCAAACTAAAATCATGTGTTGTGTTAACTTGAGACGAGTACAGCAGCTTCAGGCATGGCCAGCCAGAAGGGAGTGACAATAAATGCATAAAAAGGCACAGAGAGTTCTCACTTTAGATTAGGTCACACAAAAGACTTAACAGTTAGTAAACACTTTATAGCTATCTTTTATTAAGCAAAAGTTGCAATATTATTTAGTGTTGTTAAATGGAATATGAACACACCCATTACGCTTTAGTCCATATCATATATAGGATATAGTATGGCTGTGAAACTCAACAAACCTACAAGCAACCAGCTTTCAACAGCAACAGCTAAATGTTTGGCTTCAGCTTGCAGGCTACTTAACACTGTGGAGGACTGCCCTTGAATTACTTTCTAGAAAGAGTAAGTGCAAGTGATAAGGAAAATAAATGTTACCTTTTAAAAATATTTGAAAAGTTGACGGGGGGGGAGGGGTGGATGAGGTACAAGTGAATCCACTTGTATGTGGATTCACGGCGACGGTGACCCCTTTCATCCTCTGCCAGGAACCTCGGGGTGACAAGCTCTCCTTCGCAGCCCACATTGCTGTGGTCTCCCGGTCGTGCAGATTCACCCTCTACAACATCCGGAAGATCATGAGATACCTGTCTGAGCATTCCACCCAGCTGCCAGTCCAAGCAATTGTCCTCTCAAAGTTGGACTACTGCAACTTGCTGCTCGCCGGTCTCCCAGCATGCGCAACCCGCCCTCTCCAGAGGATGCAGAACGTGGCGGGACGTGTGGTCTTCAATCTACCCAGACGCTCCCATGTTACCCCGCTCCTCATCTCCCTCCACTGGCTTCCCATCACGGCCCGTATCTGATGCAGATCTGCCCCCCCCCCCCCCCGGAGCACAAATCGGAGAAACTCCCCCCCACCCCGCCTCGGAGCCCTCTGCTTGTGGTGTGGGACGGTTAATTAATGGACGCACTTCGGAATTTGGCGCCCCCCTCTTCTATAGCAAACGCCGGCCCTGACTGCACCCGACTACATCAAGTCTCTTCTCCAGCCTTACCCCCCCCCCCCCCCCCCCTTTTTTTTCGCGGCGGCCCGTCTGGTCTTCAATCTACCCAGACGCTCCCATGTTACCCCGCTCCTCATCTCCCTCCACTGGCTTCCCCATCACGGCCCGTATCAGATTCAAGACTCTGGTACTGACCTTCCGAGCGGTGAATGCACCCGACTATATCAAGTCTCTCCTCCAGTCTTACACCCCCCCCCGCCACCTACAGTCTTCTTCTGACAACCGTCTGGTGGTCCCACCGCTCAAGAGCGCCCGGTCCCAACACAAGCGCTTCTCCTGTCTGGCCCCCCAATGGTGGAATCAACTCCCCACCACCATCAGGGACACTGACTGTCTCCCCACCTTCAAGAAAAGGCTCAAGACGCACTTGTTCCGGGAGTAAAACGGCACTTAGGAATGCTTAGCTGGACCTGATGTTAGGTTACTCCAGGATCACAATGACTCGTATTGAGAGACTTGTTGCTCTTGTTGGTTATTTGTAACGGTTTCAAATTCTTGTACTCGCTGTGAAATATTTTTACTGTTGATTGTTTTTTGTATGAGTATGTGTTGATACGACACACCTATCAAAGCATTAAGACATAAAAAAGGTTTCTTGCCATCAATGAAGACGGGTAGGGATAGAAAAGAGAGGTGGGATAGAGTGAGAGAATTTAGACAGATGAGAGAGGGATTGAGCGAGACCTGGAGGGATGGATGATGCACACTTACATGTCATTATAAACATTAATGACATGCTACACCAAAGGCATGTTTACCCTGGTGAGACTGATACCTGGTACACAGTATGGAGGGGGTAATCATAAGAGGAGAAAAGGGAACATTGAATCTGTGCCAGCGACAACATGTCTCGCCTTGCCTTTCAACTCTGCCCATGGAGCCTGTTAGAAGGCCCACCACTGGAGGGTGTGTGTGTGTGTGTGTGTGTGTGTGTGTGTGTGTGTGTGTGTGTGTGCGTGCGTGTGCACAAGAGCACATAACAGGGCTTTGATTTTATAAGTCGAGACAATTATTTGGCATATTTACAAGGTGTTTACCATAACCCCATACACAAACACACAAAAATACACGCAAATTAACAGTGAATGCATAAGAAGATCTGAGGTTAACATTCTATTCATCTTACAACATCATCATCCTCTCTCTCCCCTCTCTCTTTATGTCTCCAAGAGCAATCAGAAGCACGGGTCGTAAATAGGTTTTTTACAGCAGGGACATCCTCCCTGGATGAGTTGCAAAGAAACATAACCTGACCATAAACTGTGTGGCCAGACATCAGAGAGCTTTGAGTGAGGTGGGGTGGGAGGGTAACAAGAGAGGAGAGCAAATGACAGGAGTAGATGAGAGATGAGAGAATATAAGATTAAATGCCAGAAGAGGATAGATCTATCCTTAACCGATGGGTATGTGTAGATATGCTATGCTCTGCATGGACGTGGATACAGCTGTTATTTTACATTGCAGCTCAATTTTTCAAGCTTCTCTTTACAGCCTGTTGCGCCTTCAATGAAGATTACCCTTTTCTGTATACATTCTGTGTGATATACCTAACACTCATTTATGTTGGCCCTCTCTTGCCCTGCCATAAAGGTCTGGAGTCATGGTAACCGATGTAACCACTGTTATTAAAGCGTACAGTACTTGTCTGCAGTCTTCTCTTCCCTAATGCCTCGCAGCCAGCAGCTACATGTATTAGCAGAGAAAGCTCCAGGTGCAGGTCAGTTCACCACCACACAGACACACACACACACACTCACAGAGCTCCCTCAGGGCATATCTGGGTATTCAGACTGTGACAGGCATTGAGTTGGTTCCTCTTATCCTGGATTTAGTAAAAACAAACAGCTCTCTCTCACTCTCTCACACACACATACACACACAGACATACACCACTTCAACGTGTCACCATAATGGTATAAATCCTGGTTATTCCATTAGATCTCTCTCTGAGACTTTTTCATGTCTTCTCTGAAGGTTTGGGTTGGTTATTGGGGCATTTTGTGAAGTAGCTTGTAAAAAGGATTATACCAATAAAAACCTATGTATTTCTAGATCAGCATGTGCACATCCTCATAACTCTATCTGTATTCTTTATGTATTTTCTCTATAGCCATTTTTCTTGACCTCATGGTATTTGTAACCTATTGTTTTTGTTAGTATTCTTATTCTTATATTTCTCCGCTAAATAGCCCAATAGCTCAAAAAGTCCTGGAGTGGGAGGGTAACAAGGGAGGGTAACAAGAGTGGACTGCAAATGACCCGAGCAGCTGAGAGCTACCCGATTTTTTTCAATTTGGCCCAATGATACAACAGGTCACTCATTACTCCCAGACGGCTAGTGGCCCATGTACGCCCATAGGAGGAGCTATAAAACACGCCCAAAGTCTACGTGATTTCCCCAGCGCACCATTAGTCCAAAATGCCTGTAAATTGGTAGACATGCCTTATTTCTCATGGGAAACAAAAAAGCCTCAAGGACCCATATTGTCAGACTTTTCTTGTACTGTCCAAATTTGGTACAACCTTCAAAAACTTTCTCTTCATGAACCATAGATCCAATCGACTTGAAATTTGTTTACAGATGTGTAGAATACATGTTTTCATATAGGATGACATGGAATAAGAAATGCAATACAAAATGGCTGAAAGGGGTGTATTTTTGTAAATGTCCACATTGCCTCAATATCTTTGTGTCAATAAATCAAATATAATTTTGACTCATGGTTTTTCAAACCTAAGAGGGTTTAAGATGACATCACTCTGAAGTAGGCCAACCATAAACAATTTCACCTTGGTATGTCAATATATGATTGAATTCAATTGAATTGCTCCACAGCGCACACGCTCCAAATTCTCACAGACTCATCCTGCCCCTTGACACTAGGACCTGTTGTGTCGCACAGCATTTTGACCCCTTGTCCCGCACGTGGCATATTGAAAATGCTGTGCGATACAGCGCAAAGCGGGACAGGTGATCACCCTACTTGACACACGCGCGAGCTTGGCGAGACGCACACACATCCTTTCTGGAAATGGTGTGCTGACCAAGCCCCCACCCTCGGTTTTTAGCTCCTGTTTCATTTTGCTTCCAATCGCAGCTCGCCGGTACAAATATAAATAGCTTTTTCGGCGGCCATTGTTGTTTTCAACTGGAATCGCCAGATAGCCTTGTTGGAGGCAGCCACGTTCGGTAAGTCTTATTTTTACACATTTTAAGCCAGAATCAATGATTGGGTTCGTGAAAGTACACTACTCTTGAATTATGGTGAAGGTTTGAGCACTTTCAGACCTTTAGATCGTGAGTTTGAAGTGATGGAAAACCGAACTCGAAAAGTAGCTTCCTTTTTCCCTCTGTGTTTATAATTAGTGAATCATTTAGCGTCTCGGCGAATTATTCATCAAAAAGGTAGAGGAGGGCAGCTTTTAGGACAACAAGCGATTCCCCAATCACCTGTAGGATCAGAATTGTGATTTGGGTCGTGAAACTCTTTGTAATTGGAGTGAGTTCGGACGCAAGGGAGACCGCATAGGCTTAGGCAGCAGCCATGCTTCATGTTCATAAATTCACCATTTTACAGTTCGGTGTACACCAAAAAAGACGAGCAGGGCAGCCTTCAAGAGATGTGGGAATTGTGCTTTTAGCCAGATGGTTTTTTTGTGATTTGTGCAAAACTTTCAAGTGGAGTGAGACTGCGTCCCGGGGATACTGTACATTGTTTTGACGTTAGCCTCAGAGTCAGACTCGGCTCGCCCACTGGCAGTGTGTAAACAATGTTTTGTATTTCACTCAATTCTACTCCAAAAAGGTCAGGGAGGACTGTTTTTCCGTGCTTGTGAGCGCCCTGGATGCATATGCCACCGGTGCCCAGGTCCCCTGGCAGTTCTGCAGGAGCACACTGCCAAGCCCACACGACGAGGCATCGGCTGAGATTTTAAGGTCTTTGTTTGGGTCATACAACTGCAGGACCGGAGTGGACGCTAACTCTTGTTTGAGGCTGGTGAATGTCCTCTGATGATCAGGGCCCCAATACAACATGTTCTTTTTGGACAGCAGGTCTCTGAGAGCTTTATCCTTTTCAGCTAGGTTGGGCACAAACTTGCCTAGTTGATTTACCATGCCCAGAAAGCTCCTGAGCTCACTGACATTAAGCGGCGGATCCATGTCTCGTACAGCACGTGTCTTCTCTAGATCTGGGCTTATCCCGTCTGCCGAGACGATGTGTCCAAGGAATGCCACCTTGGTTTTGCTGAACTCACACTTAGCTGTGTTCAGTGTGATGCCAGCCACCTGTGCCCTCTGCAGAACCGCATGAACCCGTGTGTCGTGTTCTGCCTTTGTTGAACCCCATAAAAGGACGTCGTCCATGTGGCAGACGACTCCTACTAATCCTTTTGTCACTTCTGTCACCATCCGGTTTTGAAAATTGTCTGGAGCCGAGGCAATACCAAATGGTAAGCGGTTGAAGAAGTAGTGCCTGAATGGGGTGATAAAAGTGGTGTAATGGGCACAGTCTTCTGATAATGGGATCTGCCAAAACCCCATGTTGGCATCCAGTTTTGTGTATCTTTGCATCAGACAACATGCCTAGCGTCTGGTCCACAGACGGAAGGATAAACTTTTCCCTGCACACGGCTTTGTTGAGGGGCGAGAGGTCTACACAGATCCGGATTTCATCCTTAGATTTCTTTGGTGCGACCACCATGCCAGAGCACCACTCTGTCGGCCGCTCGATCCGGCTGATGACTCCTAGCTGCTCCATGCACTGGAGTTCCTGCTTCACTTTTCCCATCAAGGGCAGTGGGACACGGTGAGGCACTTTCAGAGACACAGGCTTGGCATCTAGCCTGAGTTTAATTGTGTACTGCTGCTGTACTAAACCTAACCCACAGCACAGCTTTGGGTATTGTTGTTTTACAGAGTCCAAGTCGATGCTATCTACTCTGGCTACCAGTCTGAGGCTAACTGAGGCAGGTCTACTCAGCAGAGCTGTGTTCAGGTGCTTCACTACATGTCCTCTGTGGTGCGTTTATCACCACTCTTCGGTACCTCTCTGGCTACCCCCACTACAGAGAGAGGTACACGGCCTGGCCCAAACAGTGCTTTTTTACCTGGGGTGAGGTTGTATGCGGTGCCTCTGCATATCTGTCTGTACACCTGCTCTGGTATGACAGTAACGTCGGCCCCTGTATCAATCTTGAACCTCACAATAGTATTACATTTACATTTTTTACATTTATTCATTTAGCAGACGCTTTTATCCAAAGCGACTTCCAAGAGAGAGCTTTACAAAGTGCATAGGTCACTGATCATAACAACAAGATAGCCAAAAAACATCGCGAGTAGCCAAAACATGAAGCACACATTGTGAACAACCAAAGTAAGTGCCAAAGGGAAGAACCATAAGAGCATGTAGTTAAACAAGTCACAACCAAACAACATGAACAGCTATAAGTGCAAGTGTACCTGTGGGAAAAAGCAAGCAACAGTAATAAAACAATATATCACAGCGAGAACCAAAAATTTTAATCAGTTACCACTAACCACAAGAGCAACAAGTCTCTAAGCAAGAGTCATTGTGATCCTTGAGGAAACTAACATCGGGTCAAGCGAACCGTTCCTAAGTACCGTTGTACTCCCGGAACAAGTGCGTCTTGAGCCTTTTCTTGAAGGTGGAGAGACAGTCAGTGTCTCTGATGGAGGTGGGGAGTTGATTCCACCACTGGGGGGCCAGACAGGAGAAGAGCTTGTGTTGGGACCGGGCGGTCTTGAGCGGTGGGACCACCAGGCGGTTGTCTGAAGAAGACCGTAGGTGGCGGGTGGGGGTGTAAGGCTGCAGGAGAGACTTGATGTAGACGGGTGCAGTCCCGTTCACTGCTCGGAAGGTCAATACCAGGGTCTTGAATCTGATACGGGCCATGATAGGTAGCCAGTGGAGAGAGATGAGGAGCGGGGTAACATGGGAGCGTCTGGGTAGATTGTAGACCAGGCGGGCCGCCGCGTTCTGAATCCTCTGAAGAGGGCGGGTTGCACATGCTGGGAGACCAGCGAGCAGAGAGTTGCAATAGTCCAACAGTTGCAATAGTCCAACGTATAGTATGCCTTACTTGTAAGTCTACTGTCCATGCCTGTTGTCTTGCATCAACAGTTCCCAGGAATATGTCGTCATCTTCCGTGACAGCACTCACACTTTTGGCAGACTTGCACACTTTGCCATAATGCCCTCTCTTACCACAATTGTAGCAGTCTGCAGTCTTTGCCGGGCACTGGAATTTAGCGTGTGACTTACCACAGTTAGAGCATGACCTAGCCTCTGCTCCTGATTGTGCTTCATGCTTCTCTTTGTACTGTTTGGCTGGCTGTCTTTTATCTTTCCAGGCTTGCTGTTTCCCTGTCCTAGTGTGCACGGCATCCACTGCAGTTTTAATAGCATGTGTAGCATCTCCTCTGAGATCTGATTGTTGCCGTTTAATGTCCTCTGCTTGTCTGACCATATTAATGTTTTTAGCCAGATCCAGTCTGCTCTCCATCTGCATTTTCTGTGAAAGCACATTGTCTCTAATGCCTACCACGAACTGTCTCTCAACAGTTCTTCGTGCAGTGCCCCATACTCACAATCTTCAGCCAGTGCATATAAAGCAGTTATAAACGCTTGACTTGCTTGACTACCCCTCTCTAGCTGGACAGCTTCTCTCTTCAGCCAAATCTTATAACGCTTGCCACAGGACAAATAGCTTACTTTTCTATACATTAACTGACGACAATGGTTCTCAGCACTGAGAATAGCTCAGTAGGCTAAGACGGTGCACTGCAAGGAGCAAGGTCACAGGTTCAAATCCAGCCACAGTCTTTTGGTCTGTCATAATTTTGATTATTTGTTTAGTTAAACAGGATGACATCATTCTGATATACCATGCCCTATTTCACCTCGTTTCTTAACCTTTGTCCCAAAGCTGACCAAAGCTAATACTCAAATCACACAGTCGGAGCACAGATAGTCAGCATCAGTGCCCCTTGGGTACCCAGCATGCAGTGCGGTATGTCAAATAGGCAAAGACTTGTGGAAAATAGTGTGGTTACAACAGTTGTGCGAGGGATTTCAGTTGTTGTGTTTGTTCAGTTAGATGTTTGTAATGTTATTGTTTATCAGTTAATATAATCTTGTTGGTCACCCTGATTGTGCATGTTGTGTATTTTAATGGGACCAGAGAGTCGGCTGCTATACTGCCATAGGCTATTCTCGCAAGGAGCTGAACATGAGCTCTGCCCTAGCCCAGTTGTCCACATGACTATTGTTAATTATGAATTGACTGAGACTCTGGAAAGAGATCAACTCAAGAAGAGTTACAATATCTGTGGCTTTTCAGCCATCTTGGGGAAAGTTTGAAAAGAGTACTGTGGTTAAAATGTGTCAATTGTGGGAGGCATGTTTTTGGACTACATCTAAACCTCATGCGGCCGCTGCAGCATTTCTGCCTTGGCATGACCTGCGCTGGGAGAGAGGGAAACAGCATGGATGGAAGTTGTGTGGGCAGATGTGTGTTTATATAGGGTGAAATAGAATAAGAAATGCAATACAAAATGGCTGAAAGGGGTGTATTTATGTATATGTCCACATAAAATCTCAACAGTTGTTGTGTAGCAGAGAGGATAGAGAGACTGACTTGTAACCTTATGCTCATGAGTTCAAATACCCATTCAGCCTATTGTTGTTGGCCAAACATGAAGTCGTTTTGCTCTCTTGTTGTCCAACTCTTGACCTACATTGTACATTTTTATAATATTTTGCGGAGGAACCCGGATCGCTGCTTGCAGCTATATTTTCACATAACTTTATTGTTTAAGAAGTCTCTTTGCGTTGTGTGTGTATGTGTTGCATTCTTGCAAGTGGTTGTGTGATTATACAGTATATACACTAAGAATGTGTTCACATAGGTTGTACACATTTTTTTTTGAGAAAGGTCTGTGAATAACCTGAAATTCAATGTCAAGCAGTAAAATACCAGTAGTAAAAATGAAATAAAAAGTAAAATTTTCAGTTACCAAAAACTGACAATTTAAGTTATACAAAAAGGCATTTTCAGGGATCAAGTAATGGATTCACATCGTTCTGCTGTTTCTCCAGCAATGGAAGTCAATTAAGCCTTAAAAGTTTTACAATTCCTACAGGTGTTGCAACTTTTGTTGATTACTGACAGACCAAACTAAATGTTTTGGGACAGTATTGTACTGTACTCTAGAAGAAATATGGTGAGACCATTACAACCCGTAGAAGTGTAGGACTTTCCTTCATTTAAAATGCAGATAAAGTTTCAGATGGTTTTCTATACACCTTGCCATGCATAAGTGTGTTTGGCTGTAACATCTGCAAAAAGCTACTTACAGTAAATGAGTGGGGAAAAAACGATTTCATTTCTTTTCAGCTCCAATTGTTTATTTGTTAAATTGGCAAAGCTATTTAGGCATGGCACTGGTGCAGCATGTCATGTCATCTGTTGACGTCAGTTTCGCAATCACTGCATGCTTCTAATTGAAGGTCTGGGCCTTCCCCTTTAGTGGACATAAATACTGTATGCATTCACAGACATGGACGCATGCTCACACATCATGTGTTGCTATGTGTTGCTATATCGCAATTGCAGCCACCTTCCACCATCCCCAGCTCCTCTATACTGTCTATCTGCATCAGCTACAGAACAATGCAATGCAAACTCTGACAGTGACTTCACTGAATATTTATCTGTAAAATATATTTTACTGTTACAAAAAGTAGCCATAATCTGCATTACCAACCATCCCTCAGTAAATTGCTCCTCCTGAGAGCCTGACCCTTGGATAGAATGACTCCGTCAAAGATAAATGTATTTCCATTGCAATAAATGGCTAATCAATATGTGAGTGTCTTGACTAAAATGCTTTAGTTTTATAACACGTTGGCACATTCAAACTGGAAAAATGGAGGTGTTCTAAAACCTTTCACCGGTGGTGTATACGGTAGTCCAGTTAAGACAGGGTTAAGAGAAATGAAAAATTGAACGTGTTAAACCTTACTTGACAAGAATTATGAGATCACCTATCCTTCCTATCCTCCTCTTCCTCTGCATTTTCTCTGGCTAGCAATATTGCTGCTTGTGTCTCACACAACTTCTTGTCACATATAAATTATGGTAATTTTGTGTGAGCGAGTGTTGCGACTCACAGTTCGGTTAGCAGGTGCAGTCTGTGGAAGGCTCTGGGCTGAATTTCACTGATGTTGTTCATGCTCAGGTCACTGAAAGAGAGGGAGAGAGAGAGAAAGCTTTAAGTGCATGTACTTTGATTACATAACAAGCAATTATGTGAGAGAGTAGAGAGTGACAGGTTTCTTTTACATTTTCATGAATGAAAAGACAACCAAGTTTGTGTGTGAGAGAGAGATAGAGAGAGAGAAGAGAATGAGGGAGGAGGATAGGTAAGAAGGGTCAGTAGAGAAGGGAGAGAGGGATGGAAGCAGGGAGAACATTAACCAATGAATCATTGTTGGGCAGCTGCAGTAACCTCCTTGGTCCCTGCTCCTTTTTCTTTTCCAGATGTTTCCCTACCTTCTCCTCTGATCAAACCCTCAATCTCTCTCTCTTTTACTCAACCGCTCTCTTGCAACCTCTCTTTTCCACAACCTCTCTGTCTCTTTCACAACCCCTCTCTCTTTAATAGAGAGCTGCAATAAAGACACACACACTGACGTGAGAGGGTTGTTGATTCAGCTGCTTTTTGGTTGAAGAGGTTGAGGTAAAGCTTGCACACACACAGAGACACACATACATAAACACATACACACATACACAACACTGGTGATAGTAATGCCTGTTTGAAAACACATGATCTGACCTCATGGTCTCAGTCATGTCAGGTCATCTCTCACAGACACAGCGAGGAGAAAGAGCATGTTACCTCACCCCTCTCTTATTGTTGCTCTTCTTGGGGATTAGCTCCACACATCCTCACAAAGTGTGGGTTGTATTCTGAATCACCAGTGTATGTGCGTGCGTGTGTGTTTGTAGCTGCTTGTGTGTTGCTGTTTTCCTAAACTTGAGTATTGTGTGATGTAACACATTGGCGTTTGTGTTCCCCGTGTTTTCCGTGCTGTGACGTGTGAGCCTGTGAGCGAACGCGATCCCCTGTGTGTTTGTGTCTGACGAGCCGTAGCTCAGAAAGCTGGACCACCGGGATAGCAAACGTAAACGCAGCTCTCAGGAACCCTTCCCTGCTGGGAGTTTTGACACAGTGATGTTTGTTGGTTTGTCAGGCCCTCTGAGGGGAATAGGGTGACCCCAGACACCTACAGAACTTGCCCGGTTTGCTGTTGTAGACGCTGGCTGGCTGGATGTTTGGGGAGGTTCCCATGAACAGGCTTGATAAGCTAGCCCTGCATGATGTCAGTTTTGATTTGCAGGCATATGTTTATGCTTAAGTCTCAAACGGATGAGAGTGGACTCGGGTGTACTGATGATGCCAATTGGTTGACGTGCTAATTGGGATGAAAGGTGTGTACACAGGAACACCAGCTGATTGGGTGACTTTGCACATGTAGCCCTAACACACACACACAAGTTGATCTCAAACACACCCCACTCACACACTCTCTCACAGGGTCTGACACAGCCCTCTCACACACACTCTTGAGAGATGTGGAGAACGTGTGAATAGCCTGTCAATGTTTAAGTCCTCCTGGTCTGGGTTTCTGACTGAAGTGTCAGAAACAGGCTTTCGGTCAGGTCGTCTGCGCCAAGGCTGCGTTCAGACAGAATAAACACGTGGAGAAAGTGTTTAAAAATAAAAACGGCAGGAGGAGTGAGTCATGGAGGGGAAACGTTGAAGCACAGATCGGATGTGTGTACCAAGACAGAGAAAAGGAGAAAAAGAGAGGGAGATATACAGAAGGGCAGGCAGAGAAACAGAGAGGTCGATAGAAACAGAAAAGGAGCGAAAATGGAGAGGGAGGAAGGCAGAGAAACGAGAGAGGGAGGCAGAGATAGATAAAGAGAGAGAGAGAGAGAGAGAGAGAGACATTCCTGGATCTGCTGTCCCAAGGCCTCCACTGAAAACCTGACATATTGTTGGAGAGCAGGGTTACGCAGGCCTTGTTTTTAAAATCAAATAACAGCTGTGGCTTTCTTAAAAGATTATAATTATGATTGATGAGCACCACATGTGGATTGCGTCAGGGGCCTTTGTGGTGAAGGGAGGTATTTTCGGCGCAAATAAACGCCAGAATAAAATTTTAAAAAAATAACATTAGTGGGTGATACAATGGCTGAAACTTCCACATTCAGAGTTTGAGGTTTATATTCTTTTTATAGGCATCTCTGGTGTGTGTGTGTATGTTATGTGTTTGTGTCTTTGGGCCCTATCTGGCACCCAGCGCAATTGACTTTGTCAACGACGCAAGTATCATTCCTAGTTTGCACTCGACGTAAAGCGAACTTTTCCCTCCACAGACGCACGTCGGTAAATTAGGGAATGACTTTGCACTCCCGGGGGCGGTTCAGCGAAAAAAGGAGGCATGTTCTAGTGCAAACGTTCCCTGGTGCGATTTTGCAGTTTCAGAAAAACAATTCCGCCACTGACCAGGAAAAACGTAGTCTAAAGTCAATGGCGCGTTATTTAGATGATATTTTAAGGGCGCAAGCTTGGTCCGTGCGCACTGCTGGCGAGGCCAGGGTCTTCTTTCTGCGAAGCTACTTTACATTGTTTTGATTTATGGCGTGTTACATTTCTTCAATGATTATAAAAAGATTTTCATGAGAAATCTCAATGTATGTGAACTTGATTTGTAACAATTGTGGCAATTTCCTCCCAAGCCTGTTTAACCGAAGCTAATTTGGGTGGGTTTCTTCTCCCATCTCCATCAGAATCAGAATGCGGTTTATTCGCCATTGCCTATGTTACAAAAACACGGAATTTACTGTGGCAGGAAGGTGCAAACAATAAACATATACGGGTCTTAAATCAAGTAAAAAAGTACAATAGTTAAAATTCTAAGAACTTAACAAGTTACAAATATAACAATTGAAAAAATAAAATATATATAAAGATAAGGGGAGTCAGGTGGCTGAGCGGTGAGGGAGTCGGGCTAGTAATCTGATGGTTGCCAGTTCGATTCCCGGCCGTGCAAAATTACGTTGTGTCCTTGGGCAAGGCACTTCACCCTACTTGCTTAGGGGGGAATGTCCCTGTACTTACTGTAAGTCGCTCTGGATAAGAGCGTCTGCTAAATTACTAAAATGTAAAAAAAATGTAAATGTAAGAATAAGAATTTGAAATATAGCTGCGGTGTCACGATATACTTGAAGACTGTGGCTGTATTCAATCCTAGGACCTTACGTTTCAAAGAGCCCATCTTATCCCAGAGAGCTATTCTCACTGCTGGGAAATGCTGTGTTCGGTTACTTTATTAAAAAAAGGAAGCCGTTTCTCCCATGACGAGCTTTGTCAGATTTGACCCAAGTATAAACAGCTGTAATTCAGTCATATTTTGACATATCAAGGTGATTGTGGTAGGAAGATGATTAGATGACATGCTCACGATGACATTTCCAAAGTTTCGTCTCCATACGGTAAACCGTCGCAGAGACAAGGCCTCACTTCCGCTATGGCGTGCTCTTTGTCAAAATCGTTTGCGTGTAACTCATGAACGGTTTGACTTATCTCTACCATTTGCTAACTTTTGTCGGCATGGTCTGAAGATGATCTCTTACAATGTTTATGAAAATCGGAGCAATGGCCTAGGAGGAGTTTGAAAAAGTTGGCATTTCTTAAAATACAAATGACGGAAAAACCTTCGGGACGACAATGACGCCATAGGGTTCAGTCGAATCGTCTGCGTCTAAGGAATCCGATGAAACCTCACTTAAAAAAAACGGTCTCATGGTTTGAAAGTTATGGGCGTAAACACACCTCCAACTTTGACGCCTTGGTGGCACTATAGTGCTTCAGGGATCTACATGAAACTTGGTGACAATAATCAGGAGACCGTTCCAAATCAGTGTGCCAAATTTCAAAACTTTGCACCAATCGCTATGCATAATAATAATAATAATAAAACTAACAAAAACAATAGGTGGCCCCTAATAATAAGAATACGTAGAAACACTTAAGGTGGCTTCGCCGCTTCACGGCTTGGCCACCAATGAGCAGCATGAGCGGGCAATTTAGTGCAATGAGAAAACTGCTCTGCCTTTCCCATACAATGTCACTTCTCTATCTGTTACGGCCCTGACTAGAACGTCGGTCTCCTCGGCTGTGAACCGCTCCTGGCGCGCTTCTGGCAAATCCGCCGTTATAATAGCAATCCCCCATGGAACAAGCGCTGCTCTTAAAGGGAATGTGAGATGACGCTCTGATTGGTTTATTGCACGTTATGCCCAAACCACACCCATTAGTAAAGTAGCTACTTCGGACCAACCCATTTAAGATTTGTGCCAGGCGCAAAGTCATTTATCCCGCCGGCAAAATAGCAACCACACCGGAGTCCCGCCCAGAAAGTTACTTGCGCTTTTCGTTTTGATACTAGCGTTTCAGATCGTTAAAATAGGGCCCATAATGCTTTTCAAGTTTCACACAACCTGGGGTGGCTCACCTGGTAATGCAGCACACCATGAGGACTGAGGCCTTGATATAAGAAACCAAGTTTTATTCCGACTGGGGCCATTCCCTGCATGTCTTCCCCTCTTTCTCTCACTGTTTTCCTGTCTCGCTCTCCAACATCTCTATAAATAAAGGCCCCAAAAACTTGAATACAACCTACATCTTATACTGCAAGACTTTAGCTACGTGTTTTTTGGGGAGAAAACATGAGAGCTAAGACATGATATCTCTGCCATCGCAGTATCACCATGTTCATCTGAATAGCCCCACTGTCCTTGCTGTGACACCAGACCTGTAATCATCACACACACACACACCAGTCCCCTCAGATCTCTCTGCTGCCTTGGACAGATGTTGACTGATGAGCTAAAGGTTCTGTCCACAGGTCGAGGGAGAACACACTCACTGTGCACGCAAAACTCATACACACAGTCTCTCTCTCTCTGTCTTTCTCTATTACATCTAAACCAGCCATGTTCATCCCTCAACGTACACAGTCTGCTCTGCCCCTTTCTGTTTTAATTTTGTCATGTTTGTCTGCTGTTCTTTCTTTCAGTCCTTTCTTTCTGTCTTCTATGGCCTTTCTCCGAACCTCTGCTAAGTGGTTTGCAAACACACCAGTAATCTCTGGGAGTCATTTAAGATATTCATGTGCTTGCATGTCTTTTACGTACGTGTATATGTGTGTGTGTGTGTGTGTGTGTGCACAAGGGGGCAGCAACTTGGGTTGACGCTGCAGGGAAGAATTGAAAAGGAAGAGGGGCGTGTCAGGGCAGCCCACCAGAACAGACACCATCATACACACACACACACACACATACATACACACAGAGATCAGGTGCCACCTCCTTAGGCCCATGGCTATTTCAGTGATTTCCTCCAACACAGGTATGCTTTCATCCCCCTGCCTGGCTAGCTATCCTTCCACACTGCTATATTGGCCTCATAGGACTGGAACCACAATGATGACTACAGCTATTATCTCTGTGTCTGGAACATAGTACAGATGACAGCATCATAAGGCTTTGTGATTGAAGTCAGGCACATTGCACAGTATTTGTTTAGTTTTTTGTTTTGTGTTTTTGTGTGCAGACACTGGACGATGCATGAAGGCTTGGGTCTTCTCTGAAATGTGAGTCAGGTAGTGTGTGTGTGTATGTGTGTGTCAGGTACTGTAGTCAGTCAGGTTGTGTTTTTGTGTGATATTTGACTCTAAAATTGTTTCCATGGTGAGGGGGAACAACACAATCATGAAGGAAGGCACAATTGCAGAGTATACTGGTGTGAGTGTGCCCCCATCCCCATTGTAGTTGAATCTGAATGGACTTGACTTCTAGTGATAGGGTGTGGCAAAAAAACTAACCACATCACCTACAGTTAGGTCCATAAGTATTTGGACATTGACACAATTTTCAGCATTTTGGCTCTGTATACCACCACAATGGATTTAAAATGAAACAATCAAGATGTGCTTCAAGTGCAGACTTTCAGCTTTAATTTCAGGGTATTTACATCCAAATCAGGTGAACGGTGTAGGAATTATAATACATTTTATATGTGCCCCCCCCCCCTTTTTAAGGGACCAAAAATAATTGGACAAACTAACATAATCATAAATCTAATTGCCACTTTTAATACTTGGTTGCAAATTCTTTGCAGTCAATGACAGCCTGAAGTCTGGAACCCATAGACATCACCAGACGCTGGGTTTCGTCCCTGGTGATGCTCTGCCAGGCCTCTACTGCAACTGTCTTCAGTTCCTGCTTGTTCTTGGGGCATTTTCCCTTCAGTTTTGTCTTTAGCAAGTGAAATGCATGCTCAATTGGATTTAGGTCAGGTGATTGACTTGGCCATTGCAGAACATTCCACTTTTGCCACTTTGCCTTAAAAAACTCTTTGGTTGCTTTCGCAGTATGCTTCGGGTCATTGTCCATCTGCACTGTGAAGCGCCGTCCTATGAGTTCTGAAGCATTTGGCTGAATCTGAGCAGATAATATTGCCCGAAACACTTCAGAATTCATCCTACTGCTTTTGTCAGCAGTCACATCATCGATAAATACAAGGGAACCAGTTCCATTGGCAGCCATACATGCCCACGCCATAACACTACCTCCACCATGCTTCACTGATGAGGTGGTATGCTTTGGATCATGAGCAGTTCCTTCCCTTCTCCATACTCTTCTCTTCCCATCATTCTGGTACAAGTTGATCTTGGTCTCATCTGTCCATAGGATGTTGTTCCAGAACTGTACAGGCTCTTTTAGATGTTTTTTGGCAAACTCTAATCTGGTCTTCCTGTTTTTGAGACTCACCAATGGTTTACATCTTGTGGTGAACCCTCTGTATTTACTCTGGTGAAGTCTTCTCTTAATTGTTGACTTTGACACAGATACGCCTACCTCCTGGAGAGTGTTCTTGATCTAGCCAACTGTTGTGAAGGGGTTTTTCTTCACCAGGGAAAGAATTCTTCTGTCATCCACAACAGTTGTTTTCCGTGGTCTTCCGGGTCTTTTGGTGTTGCTGAGCTCACCAGTGCGTTCTTTCTTTTTAAGAATGTACCAAACAGTTGATTTGGCCACACCTAATGTTTTTGCTATCTCTCTGATAGGTTTGTTTTGATTTTTCAGCCTAACGATGGCTTGCTTCACTGATGGTGACAGCTCTTTGGACTTCATATTGAGAGTTGACAGCAACAGATTCCAAACACAAATACCATACTTGAAATGAACTCTAGACCTTTTATCTGCTCCTTGTCAATGAAATAACGAACTCCCTTTATGAGGGAATAACATGGGAGTCAGGTGACTGAGCGGTTAAAGAATCAGGCTAGTAATCAGAAGGTCGCTGGTTCGATTCCCAGCCGTGTCAAATGACGTTGTGTCCTTGGGCAAGGCACTTCACCCTACTTGCCTCAGGGGGAATGTCCCTGTACTTACTGTAAGTCGCTCTGGATAAGAGCGTCCGCTAAATGACTAAATGTAACATACACCTGGCCATGGAACAGCTGAGCAGCCAATTGTCCAATTACTTTTGGTCCCTTAAAAAGGGGGGGGCCACATATAAAATGTATTGTAATTCCTACACCGTTCACCTGATTTGGATGTAAATACCCTGAAATTAAAGCTGAAAGTCTGCACTTAAAGCACATCTTAATTGTTTCATTTCAAATCCATTGTGGTGGTATACAGAGCCAAAATGATGAAAATTGTGTCAATGTCCAAATACTTATGGACCTAACTGTATACTGTACCTCCCTCACACACACACAAACACACACACACACACACACACAAACAGCAGGGGGGGCAGCATCACTGTGTGTGTTTGTGCGACATCGCATTACATTACATTGTCAGGACAGCTGAGAAGAGGACACATTTCATAGCTTCTGTCCTGCCTTGGGACTGTCACACACAAACAAACAAACAAACACACACACACACACTGTTTCTCACTCTCTCACCCTTTCTTTCACATACTGTCTCTCACACTCTTATGTATCCTCTCTCTCCCTCAGCACCTGTAGGTATGTTCTCTAAAATGCACACACTGCACACACACACATTCATCGACTGCAAGAACACTGAAGCCTCAGATCTTTCTCCCTCCCTCCTTTTGTCTTCCTCTCTTTCTATCTCCTTCCTCCAATCTCCCTAACTCTCTCTCTCTGTCCCTCCCACTCTCCCTCATTCTCACTCTCTCCGTCCTCCCACTCTCCAGCTCTGGTGCTGACTTACCCGATACACAGCGAACAATACAAGGTAAACTCTGAGCCCTTTGAAGCTGTCCTTTCCTAAACAGAACATTACTAATGCCGTCTTCCATAATGAAACTTAGAAGACGCTAAGCTTGGTCTTCCCTGGGGACCAAAATATCAGGAGGGCCACACCCTGACCTGCCTCTCCCAGCTGCAGTAAAGTCTCCAGCTTAAGAGAGCTATGCTTGCAAGGCCAAGATGATTCCACACAACGATCTCTTCTCCCAAACATAACAGCACACATGCACGCACGCACGCAAACACACACACACACATAATTCACATACACACAATGTCTCAGGAAGGAGAATACAATACCTCTCTTGACTATTCTCTCTCACACACTCCCAGACTTCCTGGGAGGGGTTCTGGGCCTTTCTTCTCTTTATCTCTCTCTCCCTCCCTTATTCTTTCTTCTTCTCTTTCATTGCCACAAAGAGAGGGAGAGCGAGAGGTCTTTCACCTGGACAGGGAGAGTCACAGAGGGGGCAAAGCCACAAAGGAAGGAAAGAGACAGAGAGGAAGGGAAAAAGCAGTAGGTAAAGAGAGAAGAGGAGAGACACGTCTGTGTTTTTGTGTTCCTGTGTTTTGTGAGTGTGAGTGTGTGTTTTCCTAATGTGGTTGAGGAGAGAATGACAGGCGGATGTCTGGGAGGGGAAGAGCGCCTGTTTAGTCTGAGACGATGTCATGGGAAACATCTTCATTCCTTGTGGGACTCATTCATGTGGAGTCACACACACACAGACACACACGCAGACACTAATGTATAAACACTTGCATACACAGTTGTACACACATAACACGCAAAAGAAGGCATGCAAATACAAACAAGAATGTATAAACACTTCTCATACACACATGCTCACACACATACAGTACACAGCAAGGTTGCTGTACATATATGTCCGCCCCTTGTCCTCCCACACACTCACACTGTCATGAGATGGAAGAGGGAAATATGAAAGGTCAACCACTTGAGCCCTTCAACAGTAAGAGACACTTGGGGCTACACACAACGTCCCTCTGTCTCTGACACATGCGGACACACCACATAGTCGGGATTGGACAAAATGTCTCAATGAGGACAAACCTTCTAAAAAGATAAGATACCGCTTTATTAATCCACAGGTAGGGAATTATAGGCATTGCAGCAAGAGTGACAGGCCTGAGATAGAGATAATACATTAATCAATCAATCAATAATGAAAACCAATTGACATATATTGTAATGTAAAAAATATGAACAAATAAACTTGTAAACAACCTATAAACATGTAAACAATATAAACATAGAAACAACGACAATGTAAATAACATAAACAGCAATGACAACACATGAAAAACCAATGTACATGTACTGTAGTGACATGCATACATGTAGTAACAGTTATGTACATTTCACTATAACTTACTATTTGTTCTTATATATCATATCCATCTTACTAATTATTAGTTGTATTCTATACAACTTACTAAATATAACATCTATATAACTGAAAAAGGATAACATATACACTACTGGACAAAAGTTTTAAAACACCAAGATCTTTCCAGTTTTCCTTGAAATTGCAGCTGTTTAGCAGCAATGGAGGTAAATTGGATCTATCAGTACCAGTACCTTGTTGATTTGTTTTACTACTACACCCTTTGAAGCATTACTAGACAAGACAGATCACACCTCTCAAAAGTGTATATCCTTCCTTTGAAATTGCACAGAAAACCAAGGTGTCAGTGAGCACAGTTTCCTACACCATAATACGGCATTTGGAAAATGGGGGGACCCCATGACTGGAGTTCTGGCAGACCCAGGACAGAAGACATGAGTTTCTGGAGAGTCAACAGCCTACATAATGAGCGCCTCAGGACAACAGCTTCAAGCACAACTCAACACTGGTCTGAGCAAGCAAGTTCCCGTTTTTATTGTGAAGAGAAGACTTCGAGCTGCAGGTTTGAGTGGCAGTAAGAAATGTAGTTACATATAGCTATAGCAGCATAGCTAAGATGGATAAATAACAAAAAGAGCCTTGCTTGGGCTTCAAACAAACAGCAAGTGCTCAGATGTCCTCTGGGAACACAATGACACTTATTGAGGGACTTGTTACACTTGATGGTTAGTTGTAACTGATTTAACTACTTGTACTCCCTGTGAATTATATTATTGTTGCTTGCTTTCCTCAAGGTACACTCTAGCACTTTCGAGGATCATGTTGTTTAATTGTAATTTGTTTAACTACATGCTCTTCTGGTTCTACCCATTGGCACTTATTTCCTTTTCACAATGTATGCTTCATGTTTTGGCTACTCGCAATGTTTTTGGGGCTATCTCGTTGTTTATGATCATTGACCTATGCACTTTTTGTAAAGCTCTTTCTTGTAAGTAGCTTTGGATAAAAACTTTTGCTAAATAAATAAATGTAAATGAAAAATGTAGGTGCATAGCAAACTTCAATAAGTCCACTCTCATTAGATGGACTTACAGTACATAAACACTCCTGGGGCCCTATCTTGCACCCAGCGCAATTGACTTTGTCAACGACGCAAGTATCATTCCTAGTTTGCACTCGACGCAAAGTGGACTTTTCCCTCCAAATCAAATCAAATCAAACCATCAAAATTACCTTGCACCCCGTGAACACCCCTTTGCGCCGGAACACCCCTTGGCGTGTTCCGGCGCAAACGTTCCCTGGTGCTATTTTGCAGTGTCCGAAAAACAATTCCGCCACAGACCAGGAAAATCGTAGTCTAAAGTCAATGCCGTATTATTCAGATGCTATTTTAAAGGCGCAAGCTTGGCCCATGCGCACTGCTGGCGAGGCCAGGGTCTTCTTCCTGCGAAGCTACGTTACATAGTTTTGATTTATTGTATGGCTGTGTTATATTTCTTTCATGTCAATGATTAAAAAGATTTTCATGAGAAATCTCTAGGCCTATGTATGTGAACTTGATTTGTAACAATTGTGGAAATTTCCTCCCACACCTGTTTAACCGAAGCTAATTTGGGTGGGTTTCTTCTCCCATCCCAATCAAAATCAGAATTTGGTTTATTCGCCATGTATGTTACACAAACACGGAATTTACTGTGGCAGGAAGGTGCAAACAATAAACATATACGGGTCTTAAATTAAGTAACAAAGTACAATGGTTAAACTAATTCTAAGAACTAAACAATTGAAAAATATAACAATTAAAAAAATTAAATATATATAAAAATAAGACTAAGAATTTGAATGAGCAGCATGAGTGGGCAACTTAGTGCAATGAGAAAACTGCTCTGCCTTTCCCAAACAATGTCACTTTATCTTTTACGGGCCTGACGAGAACGTCGCTCTCCTCGGCTGTGAACCGCAGTAATGTAGCTACTTAAGACCAACCCATTTTAGATTTACGCCAGGCGCAAAGTAATTTATCCCGCCGGTATAATAGCAACAGCGCCGGAGTCCCGCCCACAAAGTTACGTTAAAGTGCGTTTCGATTCTTGCGTTTCAGATCGTTAAAAAATAGGGCCCCTGGTGTTAACACTGATATTTGCTATGTGGACTACTGAAAACTGAAAGTAATTATGGACAGATTATTCAAAATGTTAAATATTTGGTTCATTACCCAAGGTCTTTGTACGCCATTGGTAGGCAAAAGGAATGTCAAATATGGAGGAGGAAGCGTGATGGTCTGGGGTTCTTTTGCTGGATCCAGGGACTTTCACAGATGGCAACCTGACTTAACAGAAACAGCAGAGCCATGCAACCCTGTTTACGCTCCGGTAAACATCTAGATGGTCAGGGGTTCATCCTTCAACAAGATGATGACCCTGAACATTCCATCAGGCAATGTCAGAACTACCTCAGAAGGAAAAAAAAAATGCCGTTTTGGAAAGAATCAATCCAATCAATATCAGATTTCCATGATGTCAAGAATGCCACAAGTGTTTTGCAGGTATATCTGCAAAAGGTGGCAACTTTGATGAGAACATTTTTAGAAAACTAAATAATTTCCATGACCAGTTGGTTGTTTGTTCTTTGCTTTCATTTTAGAGTACATGTAACATTAAATGGCGCAAACAGACAATGTTTACTCCTCGACAGGTCTGCAAACACCTTTGTAAACCGAGATTTGTTAAAACGTTTGTTGACCGAGACCGTAGGTCGAGGTTTACAAACAAATCGTTTTAACAAATCGAGGCGACAAAGCGTTTGCTGACCTGTCGAGGAGTAAACATTTGGTTTCTTATATACTACAACAATCCGTGGGAAGATAACAAATCAAACAGGTCGAATCTGGAGCAGACGCCATATTGTCAGAGCAATCAGCTGCACTTGCACTGGTGACGTCACTACACCTCCAAGGCTGTCTGCTTCAGATACTTTTTTAAAACGCGAAGCGATTGCGGGGCGTTTGCGGACCTGTGCAGAAACCATATTTGGTTGTTTTAGTTTTTTTTTTGGCAACTTAGGCTACTTTGTTGCCGAGCAGATGCTACGTTGTTAAGGTCAATGGCTACATCTCCAAGGCAACCGCTTGTTGCTAGGTCCATAAAACCGTTTATTTACCTCTGCGAACATTCGGGAGGTATATAAACGGTATTATTAACTTTTGAGAACGTCTTCTGGACCAATAGGAACAGCGTATTGGTCCAATTATTACACTAGTATATAAGAAATTTAAATAAAAGCTGGAAATAAAAGTTCCAAAAATCTTTTGGGACTTTTTAGTGTTTTCTGGCCCAAAATTCCCAATTCCATGCTCAGAAAATATATTTACTGCAGCTTCACATTTGAAGTTGTGCCTACACACTTGTTGGCCTTTCTCCACTATAAAATTTTAAAATACAATGATCCTCAAATATTTATAAATTACTGTAACATGCTTACTGAGTCGACTGTAGTCAAGATAGGGAGTCAGGTGGCTGAGCAGTTAGAGAATCGGGGTAGTAATCAGAAGGTCACTGGTTTGATTCCCGGCAGTGCCAAATGACGTTGTGTGGGCAAGGCACTTCACCCTACTTGCCACGGGGGAATGTCCCTGTACTTACTGTAAGTCGCTCTGGATAAGAGCATCGACTAAATGTAATGTAAAATGTAGATAGGAATTGTATTGTTTCCTGGTCAAATATTCAGACAGATTTTATATTATACCCATTTCCCCCTCTGCAGGTCAGCTAGAAATGGAAACCAGCAGAAATAGCAGAAATCGATGCAAATGATGAGGAGGGAAGGGGTCCACAGACACCTGTCAAACTAGATTCCTTCTTCCTGGGAGGGTTCTCTGTCAAACAGACCCAGAAGCAGTTTACCCAACCCTTAAACACCACCTAGCAATGACCGTAGATATCCCACAACTTACCCGAGATCAGTGCCTCAAGGGATCCATATCCAGTAACACGGAACACATATGAAACTGGTCGACCTGAATAAGAAGGATTAGAGGTTGGCCAGCTGCCATGATAGTAAAAGCTAGTTAAAGTCTCCCAGATTTACAATAGCTC
Source organism: Osmerus mordax (assembly GCF_038355195.1). Lineage (NCBI taxonomy): Eukaryota > Metazoa > Chordata > Actinopteri > Osmeriformes > Osmeridae > Osmerus > Osmerus mordax. Next base: position 3,271,184 of record NC_090056.1, on the reverse strand, counting down.
CTTCACTCCAGATATAAAAGTGATCTCAGGCTGGGGGCTTCAACCCCAGACTCTCTACAGTGGCACAGCCTGCTGATCCAATAACCACCTGTAGAATCAACTTTCTCCCTCAGAGCCTTGTAGTGATCATAGATGCTGATGAGTGTGAATGTGCTGTTAGGCCTTTGGGTTTGAAAGATGCCACCTGTAGTTTGTTCAAACCCTTCTGCTCTGTCTATCTCTCTTGATTTAAAAGAAAACGGTAGCTGGTAACTTGGTAGTGATGGTAGCTTTGAGTGTGTCTGCGCAAGTTTGTGTGTGATCACTGCTTTGTTCCAGCAGACTATTCAGTGGGTCTAATCCCTGTTAGAATAGCTGTACTGTACATGCAGAGTCTTTGATGGTAGGGAGGAGGATTGGGTAGTGCATTAAGTATTATTACCTGTGTGTCTGCGTCTGTGTGCATAGTGGAGACTCAGTGTACCTGTAGGGATGTGCTGCTGTGTGTATGTGTGTGTGTGTGTGTGCATCAATTGGAGAAGGCATTAAGTATCATTAGCTCAGACTCATCACCTACACACTGCTGACCCCATATTAACCGATTTACTCACCAAGCCTGGCGCAGGATCAAAGAAACACACACACACACATGCACACATAGAGAAAGAGATAGACTTCACACCCAGTTAGGGTAAGTTAGCAATTCCTTACTACTAGAGCAATTACAAATCAAATATTCATGTCTAGATGTTGTTAAATCAATAATGAAAAACTTTAAAATACAGATATGCACACACGTACACACTCTGAGGCAGGGAGGGACACTTAGGCCATGACTGGACAATGCAATCTTTGTAGAGAGATGGAGAGTGAACTGGTGTGTACACACACATACACACACACATTCCCATGGATTCCCAGGGATGGGACAGGGCAGAAGCGGAATCCGGGTCATGTGAGCCACACGGCATTCTCTTGCCCAGTGGCACCAACCCACTCGGCTCATCACACACACACGTCACACCCTGCACATTCCACACACACCCATGTCATCATGTGTCACACGCATTGTATTCCCCAGACACACATCTGCTTTGAAACTGCCTCAATACTCTCTTCATTGCTTCGTTGTTTATTTGAGCGTTTATTCTTGGAGTATTATGTGCTGCTGGCTCACACCTACATAAACAAGCACAGACATTTACGGTCAAAATGGTATTTAAAGACTTAAATACACACTCTAATTATAATAATATTAATACACGCTAATACACTTATAATAATAAGTGTCTATGAGAGACACTCATAGACACTAATCTAAAAACCTTCATATACTGTACATATACACACACACACACACAGTCACATACATACTCACCAACCCTCCCACACAGATTGCACGTTGTGATTTCTCTTTTCTAAGGGACAGGATATGCAGTAGCACACTATGGTCTTTGTGTCTACTTTCCCTTTCTTTCATCCTCTCTATCCCTACCCCCCTTCCAACTCTCTCTCTCTCCCTTCCAGCTTTCTTTCTCTCCATCTCTCTCACTCTGCCCCTCTCTTTCCCACTCTCTCTCTGTCTCTATCTGTCTCCCTCTCCCCCTCTCCGGTGGGACTAGCCATTGTCACTATTGTCGCTCGTCCACCCTTACCTAGCAGCTGTCCCTGAGCGTCGTATAAAAAGACTCCCAGGTCGGTTTCAGGAAACCGCAAACCATCCGAGTACACACCCCCACCCCTCAGAAATATCTGACTATTGGGGGTTGGAAGGTTTGAAGCTTCTTTGTGCCTGTGTGTGTGTGTGTTGTCAAAGTGCAGTGGGGGAGTGGGGAAAAACTGGTGAGCTTGGGTCCATGTTGTCAGATTTAGGATAAAAATCAAGTCCAATTTATTTGTATAGCCCTGTTGGCAATGTCACAGAGTGCTTTAGATGTCCACAGATTAGACCAGATTTGGATGCATACATTTGGGGGCACAGAAATGAGATCGATCCTTCATGGTCTCCAGGATCAATCTCCTATACTACAATTTAGAAGATGAAGAAATCTGCTGTCAGGGGATTTAAAGGGTTTAGCTTTCTCATCTCAGCTCAATTCAATTCATTAGGTTTTAATGGCGTGAACATTGAGATTAAACACATGACATGAATAAATGACAGAGAATTTCTCTCTTTCCTACTTAGTCTCTGTAATTACAGGTGTGTTTCTCTCAGCACTGATCTCCATGGACAATTTTCTGGCTCCGAGCCAGAAATACCTGCCAACCGCCCCAACCCCCCACCCTGCAATTGACAGCATTTATGTTCCTGAGCTGAACGGTGTGCTCATTTAATCATTTCAGTGTGCGTTATTTACGCTGTAGGAGCTCCAGCTGGAGGCCACTAGGTGGCCATTGCTGTCGGAGTGGCTTTGGTTGTCAACGGGGTGATTGGGAAACGCTGAGAAGAAGGTAGGGTGTCTTAAAGAGGAATGGACAGAGGGCAGGGAGGAGTGGGGAAGAGGAGAGGAGCTGCTATAGCTGTTTGGAGCCAGGACGTTGATATTTGGGACTGATGGCTGATGTTAGACCCCCCCTCTCCCATTTGAGAACACTCACTCTCTCTCACACACAGACACACAAACACAGATTCACAACAGGACACAAAAACCCATACACACGGTTCAGACAGCCTCTCTATCTCCACTTTCTGGCCTTGTTCTCTTTTTTCTGGCCATGTCTTTCCTCCTTTCTTCCCCCCCACGGTCCTTTCTCACATGTCAGATGTTTACAGTGGGATCTAGGTTACCCATGATAGGAATCGTTCCACCAACATAATGGGTAAATGACACGCAGGCAAATCTTTCGAAGTCACACAGAGGTCTGATGTCCGGAAGCTGTTTATGTGTGTGTGTATTTGATTGTGCATATATTCCCACCCATGTTTTTTTTTCATAAAAGCCATCTTTCTATGAATTTGTCCTCACTTCTGTCACTTTCCCCCTCTCTCTGTTTCTCAATGGCTCTAGGTGTAGATCAAGCTGCCTATACCATTTCTCCCTCTGCAATCTGGGTGGTCTGGAAGCCCCCCCCCCCCCCACACACACACACACACACTCTTTGGCTTTTCTCTATCTGGTAATACGCTACCTGTGGTTTCCTCCCCCTGGCCAATTTACCGTGAGGTTAAGGCCATGCTAACCACTACCACACACACCTAATCACTGCAAGCACACACACACAGAGTTAGCCTAGACCTGTAACACACATACCCATATACGTAAAATAATTCAGCCCAGTAACATACAACACACATGCAAACAGACACAGACGCACACAGTTGATTTTGCTGACTGACAGCTCTCCACACCTCTTTATAGAGAGGCCCATTTTCTATCCTCCCACACACCCGAAGTCTTATCATGAACACAATGTCAAGTCCTTTCTAACATAAATAAGGAAAGGTTCCCATCACTCGTCCCTCATTGTTCCCCAAAATACTATACAGATTGCCCACACACCTTGTAGTCATAAAAAAAAGGCACAATATAATCATTTTAAAATTCAAAAGAAGAAATCGATTATGTTAGAACTAGCTAGAGCAACAGATGCTTATAATGTTAGAAACCAGCCATAGGGCAGAAAAGCCAGCTGCGAGGCTATTGTAATGCATCTTGGTTTTTTAAAGAGGGGAGCTGTCTTGCACAGGTAGGAATTAAACAGGATACGACAAGGGCTACAGGCTGTGTTCTCTGTTTAAGCACACACACATCAATACACACACACCCTTGGGCTCCATCTTTTCTCTCTAATCTGATATCAAAGCGAAGGTCTTTTCAAAGCCTTTTGTGGGCCAGCTCATTTCATGTGTTGCCTACGGAAACGATTATTGTCATAAATCTCAGCAGAGTACTTTGTGAGGAGTCGCTCTGAGCGCCTCCTGTCAAGTGCATCCTGAGTGGAATTCTGTGGTGTCAAGGTGTGCATTCTGTATTAAAAAAAAATCTAAAGCCCTGAAAGTAAACCTTCATTCATATTGTCACTATCAGAAATGACAAAATAAGGACCCTGAAATTCAATATTTAGAGGTTCAGAAAGAGAGACAAACTTTCAATCAGAATTGAAATGAGAATCAGCAGCTGATTTGGCCAGTCAGTTACCAATGTGTTGGAGTTGGACAGTCAGTCAGCTCTAAGTTTATCTATGATCCTCTAGTGAGTTTGTCACTTTCTAGACAACTGAATATTGTAATTCTGGGTCCTTCTTTTTCAGTCTGTTTATTTTTTTTAATCATTTCTCCCAGTGACAGTAACATCAACACACAATATTCATGCAGTATACACTCTTACATTGCAAGGCTGTCATTGTGACTATGATCATATAGTAAATGAAGCTTATAAAGTATACATAACACATCAAATACTACTTAAAACTACTAGTCTTCCTTAACTCTCACCTCTCAGTGCACGTGTCTTGTTTTCTACACAAACACACGGCTATTTCCAGACTACACAGGAAACAAGACAGCCTTCTCGGTGGGGTAGCTGGCCAAGAGTCACAGATTGTATCAGGGGTGGATGGTTTCTCTCATGATTTAATGGTTTATACTGGGGTGAAACCCTGCTGTTTATGTGTGTGTGCATGTGTGTCTGCGCGTGCCAATGTGCGTGTGTGCTTGTGAGTGTGCATGCCCCATAAAGTTTGTCACTGTAGCATTCAGGGAGGGCTCTATCAGACAATCTATACTTCATCCTGATTTACCCTGTGTGTGTGTGTTTGTGTGGTGTATATGTGTGTGTGTGTGTGGGGGGGTGTGTGAGAGGTTGGTCCTTCTGTTTGTTTACTTAACAGAGGGATGTTTCTAAATCAGGCTTCACTCACTTGGCTTCACTGTTGGTAATGAGGAAGTGAACAATTACTCCTGTTTGTGTGTGTGTGTGTGTGTGTGTGTGCAAGTGTGTGTTTGAATGCATGGGTGTGTGTTTTTAAGAGAATGTTGGTCAGTGGAGATACCCGAGTCTGGCATTGTCACCACATTCACCAGCTTATTGATTAATGGTTTAATCTGGAACCTAAAAGATACACAAGGTGTTTTGGCAATGACAAATGTCATGTTTTGCAAAGTTTGTTGGTTAAGTATTCAAGGAAAATGTTTTCACGTTTCTATAGAATACTGGAACATAAGGCACGCTTTTTTGGGGCAAAAATGTTCAATATATGCACATAGTCCCCTCTTTTACAGCAGTCAATCTGCTCCTAAAATCCAGTGATTTCACCTGGCTAGAACTAGTTCACATTTTCCCCTGTGCTGATGATATGACTTACTGAAATTATGTCGCTCCCAATACTTTTGGCCACGGCTGTACACTGAGGTTTGAGCTGTCACTACTCACCACTGTGTCTGTGTTTGTCTCTAAATGTGTGTGAGTGTGTGAACACTGTCAGTGTTCCCACACAGTGTGAATTTCCGAGTTTACAGTATCTTCTCACCCTCCCAGCTCCTGGAGTAGGGACTAAGCAGGAATGAGGGGACAGTGTTTCATCGACTTTCAAACGTGTTACAGGTTTGATCTGAAACCAGAAGTTTCCGTTGTGGCCCTCTCAGGGTCCAGTTACAGCCAAAGAGGTATCCATGGGACAGCGATCACAGTGTGTGTGTTTGTGTGTGTGGGTGTATAAGAAAAAGGGAGAGAGTGTGGTGGAGAGAGTGTGGTGGAGAGAGAGAGAGAGAGAGAGAGATAGAGAGAGAGAGAGAGAGAGAGAGAGAGAGAGAAGGTGAGGGTGTATTTACTGTGTATGCATGCTTTGGAGGGTAAATGTCACAACAAGCATTCCACAAAAGAAGGGGTAGGTGTGATACTGAGACATAGATCTGTGTCTGTTTGATAAAAGGGAATAACTCTTGATATCAGAATCCATGAAATCAACAACAACAACAACAAAAATACTTCATATGTTTGAATATCCTGCACGCAAGCCACTGTACACATTCTATTTACTATAATCACATGCCTTCACTACAATTAGCCTGATGGTGTGCTTGGTGCGCCCCTAGTGGCCAAACTCCACACTGCAGCCCGTCCTGAAGCCACAACGTTAACCCAGGCCAGTTAACTGTACTGCTTAGCATGTCTGGCTCTCCATCTCTGCACTGAAATTGGACAGAGCTGGCTGTTTTGATTGTCATGGGTAAACAAAATCCGGTATTTGTTCTGCATGTGCTGAAGTTCACTTGAAGCAGTGAAAACTGTAGGTTATCTTAATTTAATGTTTCAAATGTCATATTTACATGACATTGCTGTGATATTGATGTCACTGATATGATATCTACGTTTGGCAATGGTGTGTTAATACTCAGCCATGCTGTGTATCAGTGAAATCGACAGTGTTTTGAACTCTGAAGCTCTGGCATGCACATGCACATAGATGAATGCACAGGTACTTCACATACACAGAAACACACACACACACTTGACACATTCACCAGAGCTCATTAGGTGCATAATTTTCTGTGTCAAACCTCACAATTAGGCAGTGTGCACATTTGCACTGTTCTGTTTATAATGGTCCTTGAGGGACAATAAAGATGTAATCAATTTAAACTGAACTACGAGTGAGCGAGGGAGTTTAAAGACAGAGTTTTGAGGCAGGAGGTGAACACGTGCTTAGAGAAGGTACACATACCATGTGGGAAAGTTAATCAGAAGATAAAAGAGAAATATTCACTCCAGATAGGAGATGATGACTTGTAGACTTACAGGTTAAGGTAAACACAGAGCGTAGTCATGGGCTAGTAAGATAGTTTAGTAAATGACTATTATGTGTTACTCTGCTAGAATTTTAGCTGTATTATAGTGTTATTTCTAGTGCAGTATCACTGTAGTTCTGTACTACTTTCAGAGTTCTGTACTACTAGTCAAGCTATAGTGTGGTAGTGCTGTAACTACAGTACAATACAGTTGTGTTAGGATCAAAAAGAATGGAATTGAATTCCAGGACTGTTATGACTGCAGTAGAAGTCTATACTTACAGGTAGGTGGTCAGTGGGCTCAGGGTGGAGGGAACAGCAGATAGTCCCATCTCGGAGCAGTCCACCAGTACAAAGATGTCATCCTCCTCGCACTGGCATGCAGAGGGGCACAGTCCCACCCCTGTTCTGGTTGAGGGCCGCTCCTGCCCCCGGCTGTAACCGTCCATCATGCGGCTGGACCCCCACACACCCCCAGCGGTGTAAAGGACAAGGAAGACGGGCAGCATGGTGTCCGTCTGTCTATCTGTGTTTAAAAAGACGACAGCTTCTGGTCCTAGTCTACCTCTTTTCCACTTTTCTTCCTCACCCGCTCTGTCTGTCTCAGTCTATTTCACTTTTATCTGTCACTGTCAGTTGTTCACACTCTGTCAAGCCTCATACCTATATTTCTAAACTCTCTCTCTCCCTTTCTACCTGTCTCTCTCTCTCTCTCTTTCTCTATCCCTCTCTCTCCCTCAGTCCAGTTACTAATGACTTGCCACGGGTTAGCTTGTTGTAAATTCCTCCTCGCTGTCTTCTCTCTTCCCTCTCTCTTTCCACCCAGTGTGCCTCCTTCTCTTGTCTCCGATTCTCTCTTTCTCTCTCTCTCTCTCTGTTTTTCACACACACACACACACACACAAACTTTCTTCCTCCCTCTCTCCCTCTTTACCTATGGTAGAGGGAGTGCATGAGCCCAGAACGGGTTGTTTTCATTGGTGCCCCATTTAGGGATGGGCTGGAGCATCCCAGATAGTGGGAGGGGTGTACAAAAGTCTGTCTCTCTTTCCCTCTTTATTTTTTGCTCTACATCCCTCTTTCTCTCTCTCCTCTTTTTCTCTTGCCCAGTCTGTCTTTCTCTCTTTCCCTCCTTTATCTCTCTCTCTCGTTCTTTCCTAGCCCAAATGTCAATTCCCTGTTTTTCAGGATAGATAGAGATACAGAGGGAAGAAAGGAGGAAAGAAGTCACACAGTCAAGTGGGGTGAGCCAGACTCTCCAGGGCTTGGACTTTATGAATGAACTTGCAAGGAGAGTTGAGAAATAGAGCAATAGGAAAACAAATAAGAAAAGGGAAATGAAAGTTGCTTGAGAGGGGGAAAAGAGAGTGTGAAGGGACAGACAAGTGTGTGACAAAGTAGTGACAGAGAACAGGGGGGAACCTGAGAAGGACATTAGAGTAGTGGGTAAGTGAGTGTTTGTTTGTGGAGAGTGTGTGTGCGTGTGCACATATGTATATGTCTCTGTGGACGTGTGTGTGCTTGTGTGTGTAGAGGGAAAAGTAACAGTGACACTGAAACACCTTCTGCTCCACCAAAACAAAAAGCCAGTTTTCAGTTTACTCAAGTTTCTAGAGAGCATGACCACACACACGCGCGCAACCTGAGTGACCAGACCACAGTGATCACCAATGTCACATTATAAACACACACACTGCTGTCCTGAGAGGGAGGTGCAGATTAGTTGAGGAGCGTCAGCTGCTTCTGACAGGCAAAATACATTGTCAGATCTAAGGGAGTCAGTTGGCTGAGCGGTGAGGGAATCGGGCTAGTAATCCGAAGGTTGCCAGTTCGATTCCCGGTCATGCCAACTGACATTGTGTCCTTGGGCAAGGCACTTCACCCTACTTGCCTCGGGGGAATGTCCCCGTACTTACTGTAAGTCGCTCTGGATAAGAGCGTCTACTAAATGTAAATGTAATCTAAGTAACAGTTGAAAATAATGAAAAACTAAAGTTAACTCTCTCTTATCCCCTCATCCTCACTCCATTGTGAGGATGAGGGAATACCCTTAATTAATTTAAATTAAATAACTTTAGCACACCCAGAGGAACAAAGACAAACAAATATCTATCTACAAAACAAACACTATCTACTTCTTAAGACAATTGGTACAATGCATGGTTATTACTTCTGTAGATGTCAGTGTTTTTTTGTTCAATATCTGGAGAGGTACTAACTCTGGCCTTGGTAGTTAAACAAAGTTTAGGAAGATCTTTGCAACAATGCCAATCTACCTAGCACTCCACATCAAAATCTCTCTCTTTCTGTCTGTCTCACTCTTGACCGTTCTCTCTAGAGGCCTTGCAGGCTGAATTGTTTCTAATTAATTAATTAACATTCCCTGGCCTGTATGTTTTCTGAGGGGCTTTTGTTATTTCTCCACAAAAACTCTTTCAGTGACCATCCCTCTTTCACTTTCTCCCTCTCTCTATTCCCTCTTGATTAATCTCTCTCACTCCTATCTCTCTCTCTCCCCTTTCTTTCTCTCTCCCCCTCTCCCTCCCCTCTCTCTCCCTGGAATGTCTTTCTCTGCTCCTCTGTCTATTGTAAGCCATGGTTTGTCTGTTCCGTGTGTGACAGTGTTGTGCTAGTGTGTGAGCACAATCCTAGCATGAGTATTTCCTCTCTGTCTCCCTCATTCGCGGACACACACACACACACAATGACACACTCACACAACCACAGACCTGCACAATGTCACACTATCACTCATTCATGTTTTTCACACACACTAGCACACACATACATACTGTATACACCTGCAAGTCCTTACCCCTCCCTGACACGGTGCTCTGTCATCATGTTTAAATGCTCTTTAATTGGCCGGCCCCAGGGAAGCCCTTAAACACACTTACTGTGAAGAACTGGCATGCCTGGTCTCCTCTCTGTCTGCACACACACACAGACACACATTTATACAAACACCTCACAACAAACAGGGACAGGAGCAATAGATAGAGAGGGATGAGAGATTGAGTCAAGTAGAAGAGCACAGCACATAGATGCATTGTGCAGAGAAGTTACCAGCCATGGGAATATCTTTGGTCGAGAGGTCAAGACAAGCATGAGTTATAGCTCACGAACACACACACATCTTCTCCTTGGCTGTGGTGTAGCACCTGCTCCAGGGGTTGGATTTCTCGACTACGGTCAGCTGTACTGAATGAAGTGCCTCCACTCTCTCTCTCTCACACACTCACACACACACAAACAGACACATATACAAATACAGTACACATAAAAATACAAACATTTACTGACTCTCTGGCACACACACATGCACACCCTTTTTGCACACAAACAAGCAGGATCAAACAATCGGGATCAAAGGATTGGTCCCTCCATCCCCTGCCACCCCCCCCCACCCGACCCCCTCTCGCCTTCTGCTGGACTGTAAACACTATCCAAGTAACGGCAGCCTTGACGACACAAAGGCAAGCAGCTACCTGACACCACCCATTTTACCTGAGAGTATTCACATGGGCTCTACATGGATGGGAAGGACACCACACACACACACACACATGGATGGGAAGGACACCACACACACACCCTATATAAACCCTAAAGGAAGGGACAGTAAATGTTTTTTTATATGTGCGTGAATGTGCAAAGGCCCACTCAGGTATACCCAGAGGAAGTTGGTGAAATTGAGTGGGCGACAGCACAGGGTAGCGTAGGTGTGTGTTTGTGATTTTCATGTGAAGCCACCTGAAAACCTCTCTCTCTATGTCTTGTCTTACTTACCTCTAAACTCCTTCTTCTTTCCTCTCTCCATCTCACAGTAAAGGGGATGAGTGGATGAAAGAGAGGGAGTAAGGGAAAGGGGATTAAGTCAAAGAACGAGGGGGAGTTCAAAGTTTGTGGTCTTGCTGTGCAGTCTCGTGAATCAGCACTTTATTAGCACTGTTGTTCAGCTGGCACATGACTTAGCATTTTTGTTTTCACATTAATATTGCTTCATGTTGTGGTGTTGGAATGACTAAACTTACTCTTCAACAACTCTTCTTGGCTACAGTATTGTGAACCCAAGGTGTTGTGTGTTGTTTACACCTCTCCTTTTGCTGCTGTCAAATCTGTTAACGCTAGTAAGTTCTCATCAATGGAATGGCACCATACACTATCTTGAGCAAGTGTAGCAAATAGTGTGTGTAACTTGTGTTTTTTTGTGTACGTATTTGGAAAAATGCTTTTGTATACATATGTTTACTACTGGGAATATTGTATATAAATTAAGTTGCATGCCAGCATGCGTGCCTACATTTGTGTGAGCACGGCTTATTTTTCCTGATTAGACAGTGAAATATACGAGCCTTAATATGATGAAATATGTTGACTAATGCAGAGACAGGTCCCCACCTGCATCCAACCACAAAAAGAGAGAAGGAGAAGAGCTTGATTCTATTTTTAGTCATGCCGTACTGGCACAGCAATTAGCTACCTTAGGGGAGATTTACATTTACATGTATTCATTTAGCAGACGCTATCCAAAGCGACTTCCAAGAAAGAGCTTTGCAAAAAGTGCATAGGTCAATGATCATAACCAACGAAATAGCCCCAAAAAACATTGCGGGAAGCCAAAACATGAGCATACATTGTGATAAGCAACCAAGTGCTAATGATAAGAAACATAAGAGCAAGTAGTTAAAGAAGTTACAAATGAAACAACATGAACCTCAAAAGTGCAAGCGTGTACCTGTAGGAAAGCAAGCAACATTAATATAATTGACAGCGAGTACAAGTAGTTAACTCATTTACAACTAACCAACAAGTTACAACTAACCAACAAGTGCAACAAGTCCCTCAGTAAGTGTCATTGTGTTCCTGGAGGAAATAAACTAACATCGAATCCAACAAATCTTTCTTAAGTATCGTTGTACTCTCGGAACAAGTGCGTCTTTAGCGTTTTACACCATTGGGGGGCCAGACAGAAGAAGAGCTTGGAAATGTAGTGTGTGTTTGCAAGGGTGTGTGAGTATTTGTTCATCAAAATGAATTTGGGTGCACGGTTGTAGACGTGTGCGTGTCAGAGAGGGAGAAGGGGGACGTGGGGGGGGCAGTAAATGAAGTGAACAAAGTTGATTGTTCCCTGCTCACCTACCACCCTTGACTAGACTGGACCAACACACACAATGCTGAGAGTCCTGAAAGTGGACCTAAATGGGTTCTGGTGTGGTTCCAGTTCCTGTGGAGTCTGAAAAACTGCTGTGGCTTCTGGTTCTATTAAAGGGGTCATTGATTGCAGTAGGGCTGAACGATTAATTGCATTTGCGATTAATATCGCAATGGGACAGAACGCGATTTTGTAATCGCAAAGGCTGCGATTTTACTTTGGTCACGTGACACGCGAGAGTGTTATGTTGCTGACTGGAGATCAGTAGGCTAGTATATATCTATATTAATAATACATCATAATAATCGCATATTAAATCGCAATTGCTAATTAATCGCGATTATCTTATTTTCCTAAATAGTTCAGCTCTAGATTGCAGAACCGAATTGACCTTGTCACAGTTGAATAACAACAGTTCAGTGGGTAAAATGGACATACAGTGAAACTCAAAGTCCATTGACACCTCTTTCCTATGCAAATCTCACAATAAAAAATTTAGCTGTAAAACGGTAGGTTTTGAAAAAGCTACCACCTTTTTTGGCTCTGGTCTGTACCTTGGTCCAGACATCCCAACCTGCAGAGACTCATTTCAGGGAGGAAGCTTCGCAACCCCCAACCCCAGCCCCCCCCTCCCCAAGGACGCAATCAAGATGCGCGATATGCACCTTTCTCTACCCAAAATAACCATTGGACTGTCTCTCTCTCGCTCTAAATACTAAATCACGACTTCCAGGAGATTGTATAGCATTTGCGGGCATCAGGGAGCCGCTATTGGAATACGGGAGACTCCCGGAACTTCCGGAACTGTTGGTCACGCCCCAAAATTTGCTGCGCGCTGCTCTGTGTACTTCCACAGAATTACAAAGAAGAATGTTTTTGTAGCATATTGAAAATGGACTACGGTGGTAAATGCAGTGTTCCAGGCTGTACAAGGAATGCTGACACTTTTCAGTGTAAATAATATATAGTGCTTATTAAAGTTATGCATTGTGTTTATTAAAGTTCTGTCTTATGAACTTAGAAGTGTGCTCAGGCTTAACCCTTGTGCTGCCTTCGGGTCACATGACCCAAAGGTTCACAACGAACCATTGTTGTGTTTACCCAATTTTACCCAATACAAAAACAAAGTGAAGCATTTTCTTTTAACCTTCGCAATGTGGGGGGTCTGAGACAGCCTGACGGTTAAAAGAAAATGCTTCACTTTGTTTTTGTATGCGGTAAAGTTGTCGCAATACGACGGTGGGTCACAATGACTGATGGGTCAGAATGACCCGAAGATAACACAAGGGTTAAACATTGTGTCTCACATAGGGCGGGGGGAGTCAGGGGTGCGGGCGGAGAAAGAGGAACAATCCAGACGAGTTTCGACCACAGAGTGTGGGGAAAAGGCTGTATTTTGTGTCTCTCTCTTCATTTTCAGAAACAACCTTGAAACCGGGTGGAGACGGCACCCAAGCAGGTGGGACGCGTAGGCAAGAACAACTCCCTGCTGCACAGGAGAACAAGCTCAACCCTCTTCTTGTGTTTTTTGTTTTACTGCACTGTGTAATATATGCTGGGGCAGGGACAGATAGTCAGTTGGACTTCGTGAACCAACCCAAACTCTGTTGCGGGTAGGGAAACGTAGACAACCCCAGAGCTCTGTACTTGTTGATTTCCAACTGCTGTATTAAAGCTGATATTATTGGACCTCTGTGACTCCAGACCATTCTTTCTAGAACACAGACTTGTGTCATTGAATACCATCATATTGGAATAGACACAAAGAATTTAAGTCCTTCAAATAGTGACACGGACGCTGAAAAGAGGGAGTCCAGAGGATTCCGGCCCGACCGACAGATCGGGAGAGAGACCCATACACCGGTACGAGGAGGCAGACGTAATCATCGGGCGCGCCTCAATATAAAAAAGGTAAGCAGACACCTGTTGAAAAAGTACTGCTATTCGGAACTGAGAACCAAATTTAGACGATTACTATGTTTCATTGTACCTAGTCAAACCGAGGTGGTGGAAACAGTGGTGGGAAATCAACCGTGTGTGACAGGTTTGAGTCCTGTCAAGGAGGGGTTCGAGTCCCCTCCGAAAGGGTTAGAGTCCCTGAAGTTAAGTGTCTTCTAAAGTCCTAAAAAAAGGGTTAGAGTCCCTGAGGTTAAGTGTCCTCTAAAGTCCTAAAAAGGGTTAGAGTCCCTGAGGTTAAGTGTCCACTAAAGTCCTAAAAAGGGTTACAGTCCCTGAGGTTAAGTGTCCTCTAAAGTCCTAAAAAGGGTTAGAGTCCCTGAGGTTAAGTGTCCTCTAAAGTCCTAAAAAGGGTTAGAGTCCCTGAGGTTAAGTAATATAATACTGTAATATTTGTGTGGAGTCGGATTGTGTTGAATAAAAATAAAGAGGAGTGTGGTGTGGTTTTTTCTTTGACCAAGAAGTTAAAGAAATACCGAGGAGAGATGGAGAAAGGTGGGGGCTAAAAGAGTCCCGTTACTTGAGATCTTACAAAGGTGATCCCAGAGGGTATAGTTCTGCATAATTATGTGAGTATTAATGCTGAGAGATGTGTTCGTTTAGATGAATTCCAAATTTGGTGGTTAACAAATGTGTGATCATCATTTGTTATAATTCCTAGCCAAACAGGGAGTTATTTTTTTTAAGCCTTTCTGACCAGAACTTGTATTTATAGGCGGAAAATCTGTGATGTGTGATGGTATTCAGTAAAAATGCAGAAATTGAACCCCTGGTTTATAAATTGGTTCTAATACAATTGGAAGAGTTATACTAGAGCAAAATTAAGTGAATAGATGGTAAACACTACCCAGCTGTGTTGGTCAATGAAGGGTTTGAGGAAATGTATGTGAAAAACTAGAGAGGGTACAATTTCTGGGGAAATTGTAGGGTGTGCTTGCTTGCGTCGGTCGTTTTTGAATGACATTTTTACAACTGATATTTCTGTATATTTTATATAAAAATGCATACTTATTATTTATAAAGATTATATAGATTTAAAAGCATTTTTTTTTTGCTGCTCATTTACAACTGAAAATACGAGTGAAGTGTAGAATGAAATAGATGTCTTCTCATTTACCCTGCAAGAGGCAGCCTCATCGTTGAATCAAAACGAATACATTTGACAGACCTGTGTAAAAATGGACCTAATCTCTATGACTTAAACGTCCTTTTAAGTTTTCCCTTCTCGTGATATTAATCAAGAACCCCCTAATTAATAAAGAACCCCCTTTGAAGATTATTCTACGACGTTACCGGCAGTAGAAGATTCAAGATTCAAACAGTAGCCTATCATCTGCTAACTGAAAATATGCCCCCCAAAACGTAAATAAGCTTGACATTTATTTAGTGGAAAATCGCTCATTCATAAAAAGCTCACTGGTAGCGATCATTGTCAGTAACAACGCAAAATGCGATATAGCCCTGTGTGGAGAAGCTGCCCCGGTAAATTGTAGTACTACAGTACAGTACTAGACTACTGCTGTGTTCGTCTTGGTAGCGATTGCGTTGGTTGAATTCGATGTAACGTTCTGTTGTACGGTTTAGGCTGAAATTAATTATTTTCATGAACAGATTGACAAAGTTTAGGCTGTGGCAATGAAGTTCAGGTTAGTAGTCAGATAGTTTAACCTATTGAAAGACTTTTGATTTAAGTAAGGGGAGTGCCGAACATGTTCTGTCGGCGTTTGACTTCTTAAACAGCTGTGTAGATGTTTTTGTAGTGTGTCTCGCGTAGGCTACAGCGTTGCAGTGAGCAACTGGTTTGAAACCACAGGTAATGATAATTTCACCAACAAATCATTTACTTGTAATGTA
This sequence comes from Osmerus mordax, assembly GCF_038355195.1. Taxonomy (NCBI): domain Eukaryota; kingdom Metazoa; phylum Chordata; class Actinopteri; order Osmeriformes; family Osmeridae; genus Osmerus; species Osmerus mordax. Next base: position 3,255,513 of record NC_090056.1, on the reverse strand, counting down.
ATGTCATAAATCCTACAACGAAAATGTATTTGTGAGGAATGTTCATTTTAACGATTGAAAACAGATGCATCATAGACAGAGGCTAATGTCATGATGCTAATTCTTCAGTGAAATAGTAGACTACCGTTTCCGAAAGTAGATGCGGGCCTACTTCCTTAATAATATCAGCTAATATTGTACATTACATTTCACAATTGTGTTTCACATCACAAAGTAAAATTAGTAAATAGTTATCACCCTGACCTTTGCTTGTGGCGTTTCTGCAGCTGCCTTGCAGTAAAGCTATAGTTAACCTAGCTATCCCCCAAGTTAACAGATGCGAAACTAATGTTCTGCTTCAGGTAGTCACGCGTGTTTTCGTGACGTTAGTGACGTAGTGACTCTAGTAACGTCCGTGACTGTGGCTAGCAAATTAGCCACCGTTAGCCTCTCTTTTCACCACAAAAACGCAATTTCTACTTAAACCATGGTTTATTCAGGACATCCTGAATATGTGACTGTCAACCTCGTGGGAGCAACTTCGGGGTCACAACACAAAAATCGACGCAAAATTGAGAAAGAAGATTTCCACACATTATTTTAATTCCCGATTTCCATGTTTAAGCACATCAAAGAAAATCAGATAACGGGTCGTTTTTTTGTTTTCCGTTTTCTATTATCAAAATGGAAAATGGGTCGTTTTCGGTTTTTTGTTTTCCTATTTCTAAATGGTTTTGGATATCTTATTTCAAAACGAAAATCCATTGACCGCAAAGTACACGGACCTAAAACGTTCATGGTGCGTGTCTGTTTGGTTGCCACGGTGACTGCACAGCTGTGATAGCTAACGAGCTAGGCAGAGAGAAAAACGAACGTTTACCTAGCATCCACACCTCAAACAAGTTGACCTAGACGCAAAACTACACGTCCAATCAATAAAATGAGGATATTTTCCGAGACCCAAGACTCTGCCGAAACTAGAGATGTCCTTTATATGTCTGTGCGGTCAGAAATATGTCTCTACCGGCAGTTTCGAAATCGTCTTCCTTCTTGCTTTCTCTGACGGATTTTACCCACCTCTCCATTGAAGTTAGTGAGAGAATTTGAAAGGCTGCTCTCGCTTCAAGGCTCATAGCTGAAAATCTGTAAATGTGAGCTCTTTAGTAGTTACATTGGCTGAAAGAGGACAATTTTCCTACATTTTAAGGTATAACTTGTTTCTGTAAGTTAAACTATATGAAAGTTAGAGGAATTTGTTTGACAATTGATAGTTGAATATCAGAAAAAGAGCAGGCAGCAGTGTGCCACTCTGCTTGCTGCTCATTCATACAAATCAAGGAGCAAACATTTTAATGTATTTCAAACTGTCATAAGTCAAAATTGGCTGAATATTTGAAAAAGCTGAATCAGTTGGGAATAGCTGAATGTCTTGTGAACATTTTAAAGGTTGAATGGTGTCTCTAGCTAAAGGTATGCTGAAGTAGTTACGTTTGAAAGAGGACGCTTTTTAATGATTTGAAAGGACTTACCATTACTTTTAATGGGAGAATAATTTGCACAAAAACCTTAATGTCTTAAAAAGTATAAAAGTGAGAAAAACCAAAAGTCATAGCCAACATCTCATGAAGGAGCTGAACGTTTTGATACAAAAAAATTTAGGAATCGGTGAAAGTGTGCAGGACTAGTTAAAGGCCAAAAAACGGCGGAAGAACTAAGAAGTTGATATAACTAGAAAGGCATTTCCTGCTGAAAATGCGTTGGAATGCTGAAAGATGAAATTATTTTTCTTAAATTGCAGAAAATACCCGCAAGCTGAAATGAATGTCAAAAATGTGTGAGTCACACAAAAGAGGCAGTGTGGAAACTGAACTGCATCATCTAACAACGCTAAGAGCTGAAATACAATGCGGGAGAAGCTGAAAGCTGAACTGTTAAACAGAAGAAGAAGTAAGCCTAGGCTAGCTAGTCATAAAAAGAATATTATAGTCTTAACAGCTGAAATTATAGTTGGGATAGTAAGAGCAGTAGCAGATGTGTGCATTGAGTGCGTTTACTCGGCTTTCTTAGTAGGATTCAATGTGCTGATTGAATTAAACATACAGCAGTAGGGCCGATACAGGAAGACACGGCGACACTTTGTTGCTGAAGGATGATGGTGCAAGTTTTGTCCGTGGAGCATACAACGATTAATAAAAAGAATCATGTAGACGCGCTTATTGAGTAATCGCATAACTAATTACACATGTAAACGGAGTAATCGTATGGCATAAACCGACAATTGCTAGTAATCGGGTTTCTCATGGTCAAGTAAACGCAGTCAGTGGCGTAGTAGAATAAAACAGTTCCATTAGCAATAGTAGTAAAGGAGATATTAGCAGCACCTGCAGAGTCACCTCTTGTAAATTGTATTAGGTTTACAAGAGGCAGAGAGAATAACTAATGTAGCTAGAATCCGCACCTCAAACAAGTTAACCTAGACGCAAAACTATACGTCCAATCCAAAAAATAAGGATATTTTCCGAGACCCAAGACTCTGCCTAAACCAGAGATATTCTTTATATGTCTGTGCAGTCAGAAATACGACTCTACCTGCAGTTTCTAAAACGTGTTCCTTTTGCTTTCCTGGTGCGTGTTTGTTTGGTTGCCACGGTGATGGCGCAGCTGTGATGGCTAACGAGCTAGGCAGAGAGAAAAACGAATATTTACCTAGCATCCACACCTCAAACAAGTTGAACTAGAAGCAAAACTATACGTCCAATCCAAAAAGTAAGGATATTTTCCGAGACCCAAGACTCTGCCGAAACCAGAGATGTCCTTTATATTTCTGTGCGGTCAGGAATACGACTCTACCGGCAGTTTCAAAATCTTGTTCTTTTTGCTTTCTCTGACGATTTTGTCACCAGATTTGCATTGGTCTCTATGGGGCGAGAGTTGGACTTTGTCTCGCTTTCGTGGGGCTCTGAACAAATGTGTACATCTGTTGGATTCAACAGACAACTGTCTACGACCAGCACAAAATTATCTAAAGCTATCTATTGATCCAAAAACGAAGCATGAAGAGCGAAAATTGTGGCAATGCTGGCAAACTAGAAATATTTTTTCAACTACATCCGAAGCTGCCCTCCACTCTAAGCGTTTCAGTCTGCACTCTAGGGTTTCACGTAAACACCCATGTAAATCTCAGAAACGGCTTGAAAAAGTCATGAAACATAATCAGTGATATTGAAAAAAGTTGAATAGATAAATCAAAAAGCTGAATTATTTAAAAATAGCTTAGGGTTTTGTCAACATTTTAAAGTTGAAATGGTGGCTCTAGCTGAAAGATTGAGGAAGAAGAAGGATTTGGAAGTTGAAGAAGTTTAAAGAAGTTTGAGAGGATTTGAAAGAAAACTCCATTGGAAACCCATGTAAAAAATATTATGAATATTGATTTATATTAATTCAAGCATAAGAGGTACAAAGTTGAAAAGTCACAGCACCCATGGCCTGAAACTTTTTTTGATAGCTGAACGGTTTTAATAGCTGAAGATTTGAAGGCGCTGAAAGGTGTCTTGGGAGAAATAGAAGAAGAAGATGCTTGAATAAAGATTCAAAGAACAATACTTGGAATGCTGAAGCAGCATTCCAACAATAAGTTGAATAAAGATTCAAAGAACAATACTTGGAATGCTGAAGCAGCATTCCAACAATAAAGATTCAATGAACAATACTTGGAATGCTGAAGCAGCATTCCAACAATAAGTTGAATAAAGATTCAAAGAACAATACTTGGAATGCTGAAGCAGCATTCCAAAAAATATGAAGAAGTTGAATAAAGATTCAAAGAACAATACTTGGAATGCTGAAGCAGCATTCCAACAATAATAAAGAGAAACAGGAAAACAATAGTGAGAATGCTTAACAGCATTCTAATTTAACACATTATAATTTACCATATATATCTCCCGTAGTTACCAACTTCCTACCAGCAGTATTTAACCCTTGTGTTATCTTCGGGTCATTCTGACCCATCAGTCATTGTGACCCACCGTCGTATTGCGACAAATTTACCTCCTACAAAAACAAAGTGAAGCATTTTATTTTAACTGTCGGGCTGTCTCAGACCCCCCAGATTGCAATGGTTAAAAGAAAATTATTTTTATTTGTTTTTGTATTGGGTAAAATTGGGTAAACACAACGGTGGTTCGTTATGAACCTTTGGGTCATGTGACCCGAAGGCAGCACAAGGGTTAAAGAGTAATATTTATAAGTTTCCAGGTAAATACTAAGTTTTGTCTTCTGTCTTTAGCTAATTAGGACCAGTGAAAATTACCCAGTAATAACCAGCACGTCAGTATTTAGTTAATGGGTAAATACTTCGAATTATCTAGATATTTACCACCTTGGTACCAATCGGTAATACCCAATAATACAGAAAACATACCCAGTAATGACCACCCAGCTAACACAGTTACGTTGCCCTTACGTTGCCGCAACGTCACTCGATGACCAAACATACGTTGCCGCAACGTCTTTGGCGACGTTGCGGGACCGTGCATCTGTGGGACGCCAGAAGGTAACTGCAACGTAATCTTGTGACGTTGCCAGTCCGTAACCGCGACGTTGTGGCAACGTTATTTTCCGACGTTGCCAGTCTGTAACCACGACCTCCTAGCAACGTCATTTTCCGACATTGCCAGTCCGTAACCGCGACCTCCTAGCAACGTAATTTTGTGACGTTGCCAGTCCGTAACTGCAACGATAACTAAGTAAAATATATATATATTTCTACTGCTTATATTGGGGCGGTTCATATGCAGACCTCATTTGCCCAAAATGCCACTTGTTCTTGTATAATAGGCTACATGGTAGCCAACTTTAGGAGGACTATGTTTGTGTGATGTGTAGCCTAACTCCAGCTAATCATAAACAAGGCAGCATTTCCATGTAACATTGTCATTTTATTTCAAACAAAGTGCCAAACAGTGAATTAAAATCTTCTGCCAGTCCCCGCTACAGGTCCTGTCTGTTGGCCCTGACAATGAAGCACAAAATAAGTTAGTGTTCTATCAACATAATTGCACGTGTAAAAAGAGTCTATACAAGTCATAAAAAAATCACATCTAAAATAATATACATCATCAAAAAAATATGTGATTCTAGATTTTTGTCACATAGCCATGTGAAAGGTTGGATATGGAAGCTGCAATCATGATTCATTCACCTGGCTTGTTTTGAATGGGCTGCCGGGGTGTGTTTGAGTGTCTCCTCTATGAGGAGCTCCACAGCTTTCTCTCCCAGTCCCGTCTTCCACTTCATCACAGCGTCTGGAATTAGAAGTCATGAACTTATTGTCAGCACCAATGTGAACGTTGAACGCTACGTGTAAGCCATAGTTCATGGCATCTCCAAACACTTACCAGTCTCTTTCGCAACTCCAGCACCTTAAGGCGCTCCTCAAGGTCTTGTAGTTCAGCCTGTGTTTGGGCCACCTGTAGGTCCATCACTGGCACCTCTTCAGTGTGTCTGCCCTGTAGTCGCCTGAATAGGAGAGCCTCTCGCTGGTTCTCCTCCAATGTCTCCATCTTACGGAGCATAACCTGTAATGTGTCTGTCATTAAAGACAAGTAAAACAAGTTTACAAGAGTTAGCATGATTGGCATACACTGTGGTTCTTCTGGATTAGCTGTAACATTGATGTAAATAACAAATGTTACCTTGAATGGTTGTATACAAAGCATTAATATGACAACATTTGTTGTTTTGACAAATATGTATCCCCCCGCCACGATCAGAACAACTTAAGTATGCCTTACAATGAGTTGGCAATGCTATTGAGAAGCTTTGAGTATTTTTTTGAGTGTCTTATATTTGCACTTGCCTGGCTGCCAGCTGTTTTCCTGGGCCCCCAATGGGTTCACCTCCACCAGACCAGAGTTGACATCTAGGGGTATGGCATCTGGTGATGCAAACGTTTTAAGTCATGCTTTTGCTTCAAAACATAGCTTTTAGGGTTGCCATGGCTCCTACAATTATTGTCACTGTTATAAACGGTCATTCATTACTTTACCATCATTCCCAGGGACACAGTGCTAGGCCGTGTGACGGTGGTAGGATAAATCTGTACAGAAATGAAAGTGGAATGTAGTTTATGTACATAGTTTTAGCATATTGATATTAAATGAGTAGCATTGCACATATGTGATCGTTCGAAAGCAGGGCCCCACAGCGTAGCGTCGCTGAACATTCCAACCGACTATTTTCCGATAGACAACAACTATATGACAAACGCTATAGTATGGCTTCAAAATTTACAATTAGTAGGCTAACAAGTAACACTAGCAGGTAGTAGCATTGCTACGAGTATTATGCTAGGTAACGGAAGCTAATTAAAGCTACCTAGCCGCCGTTTTGGAAAAATAACTGGTGGAAGCGTCGGAAATATTTAGAACTCACGCATCTAAAGGTTAAATTGAATTAACAGATGTCATGTACAAATTGGAAAAATAAGTGACATGATACTTAGACGCCATTGCTGTGCATGCCATGACCGACTGTGATCAAAACGTGATCAGCCACGCTACTGTAGCTCCACAGTCTTTGAAAATTCAGGGCTAAATAAACTATTTTGGGACAAGGTTTTTTCTAACAGTTCTGAACATTTATTTTCACTGATTCTTTTGTCGGTGATTTGCGAGACACTAAACTTTCATGTATGCATTTTCAGTATTTCAACATAACTTTCTGGAGGGTTTAACCTATTACCTCGAGGTAGTACCTAGATCTAGCTAGCGAAATCCTAACGTAAACAATGTGAATCTGATAGCAGATAACCAGTGTAATGACCGGCTTTTTGTTTTGATGTTTCTGGGCTGACTTACGTCATCACGTAAGGTGCGTGCAGCTGTGAAGCGCTAAATTACCTGAAAGAAGTTTAATGCAGACGTTGTTATAAGGAGCAGCATTTCGTTTATGGATGGTCGTGTGGTGAACATGAGTCTACATTTGTATGGTTTCCCTTTGGAAAGCGGAGCGAGGTAATTTGTATATGTGTCAAACTTGTCTTGTAATATTTTACCTCCGCACGTATAATTGAATGTAATTGTAGCACATGTTCGAGACATGATCACATGTTTGTAATAGTAGCACATGTTTCGAGACATGATTTCCTTTGTGCTATATGTGTATTTACATTGTTGTATTTGTGTATTCTTTGTGTAGTTTTACGGTGTCTAGAAGTCTTCGTGTACGATGTATGTTGATGCATAGTACTACAAAGAAATCAACGTCGAACGGCGATAGCTAATAAAGACATCAGTGAGAACCCTCTGCCTCCTCGTACTTCCGTCAAGGGGTTGCTAACAGTAAAACTCGACGCTTCAGCAAGATTCGACGTTGGAGTAAACGCTTCAACAAGACTCGACGTTGGAGTAGCAAGATCGGTTCAACAAAGACTGAAAGCAGGTCCTATTCATTTGGTGCTTTGATAAGTTTAATATACGTTAATGCAGAGTTGTATTAGCTGTATTTACGTGGCTAGGTATTTGAAAAGTTTGAATGTCTGACTTATGGTGTTGCACAAAAGATTGTTTCCTGTTTGTTAAATATTGGAGTGTCAAAATAGATGTCTGATACGAGTAGGTCAGTACCCTATTTAAAATTAAAGACAGACAAATGGAGAAAGACACAATTATGCAAACAGCAGCACAAGTTAGGGAAATGTCAGCCTCTGCAGAGGAATCTAACTGTCCTTCAGAAACGCAACAAATAAGATCAAGTTCACGAAAGGGAAGTCTTACAAAGAAAGGCCTAGAGATGCGTAACCAGGAATCGAAGAAACACGAGAAGGCTTTTAACAAGGCTTATGACTCCTGGAAGCAATTAGCTAAAGAAACTAGGTCTACATTAAAAACTTTCTGCTCAGGTGAAGATCTTGACCAAATCCAGAGAGACGTTCAAAACAGACAAGATATAGTTAGCCAAGAGTATGCCCCCTTGTTACGCAATCAAACTACAACACCAGAGATTATTAAAAGAATGGATACCTGCACCACGCTCACTACAGAAATATGTGATGTGGTGAGCAAACGATTAGAAACATTAGATGATACTCAAAATGAAGAAACTGTCAAAGAAAGAGTTAGACAAATGTTAAACAAAGATGAGTATGAATCTGTTTTTGGTTGTACAAACACAGATACAGTCGTGTCAGAGTCATCTCAAGATACTAATATATCCCATGAGATTAAGTCAAAGACCTCCTCGGCTTCCAGTAGGAGAGCTGATGCAGAAGCAGAACTTGCAGCCAAAATAGAGCAAGCAAAAGCCATGCAAGAAATATATGATCAGCAAGCAAAACTGCGCAAAATAGAGACTGACTGGAAGCTTAACGAAGTAAAAATGCAAGCAGAAATTAAACAGAAAGAAACTGAGATGTCTTTAAGACTTGATGAGGAGAAAACAAAGCTTCAGATGCTACAAGCAGATAAAGAAGTTAAAGTAGCTGCAGCTCGTGTAAAGGCATACAATGATTTTGAGGACAATCCTGAAGATTACAACAGAGGTGAAAATGAAACAGAGTTTGGTGCAGAGGAGTGTAATAACAGATTCCAGCTAAATCCTAAGGCAGAGCCATTCCAGCACCAACAAACCTCTCCTGAGGTGAAGACTAGTCAAGAGACTGTGAGCTTAGCCCAAGCATTAGTAAACTCCTTAAGTTTAAGTCGACTTCCTGTTCCAGAACCAATTATTTTCACTGGTGATCCACTAAAGTTTGTCAACTGGAAGATGTCATTCACAGCCCTCATTGACCGCAAAGTAACTCTAGCAAATGAGAAGATGTTTTACTTGAAAAACTACCTGGCCGGAGAAGCTCTAAAGGCTGTTGAAGGATTCTTTTATAGAGACTCGGAAGATGCGTATCGAGGTGCCTGGCAGGTCCTTGAAGAAAGATATGGCAATTCTTTCATTGTTCAGAGAGCCTTTCGCGAAAAACTTATGAAGTGGCCAAAAATTGGAGCAAATGATCCTCTCTCCTTGCGAGAGTTTACAGACTTTCTACAAAGCTGTGTTGAAGCAATCCCGCACGTAAAGGGTTTGTCAATCCTGAATGACAGCGAGGAAAACTTCAAACTACTCAAGAAACTACCCGAGTGGATAATAAGGAAATGGAACAGACTTGTGGTTGAAGAGTTGGATGCGTCTGGTGACTATCCAAGCTTCAAAAGGTTTGCAGAGTTTCTGAAAAGGGAATCCAAGATAGCTTGTAACCCTGTAACCTCTTCACTTTTTATGAGCTGTAAGGTCTCAGAAGATAAATTCCCAAAAAGGGTCAAAGCGCTCAACACAACAGTTAAGGTTAAGGGTGCTGCAACAAAAACACAAGAGTTCAATCAAACGAAACCATGTTCTGTTTGTGAGAGTGAAACCCACTACATTGCCAAATGTCCGACCTTTGCAGCAAAGTCTACAGACGACAAAAGGTCTTTCATTCGTGAAAAACGACTTTGTTTCGGATGTCTCAGAACGGGACACATTACCAAGACCTGTAAGAAGAGACACACTTGTGGCATATGTGGACTGCGTCACCCTACTTGCTTGCACGAAGACAGAGTCAAGGGAGCAGTGAAAGCTTTAAGATCAGACGCAGAAGTAGAGACTAGTCAAGAAGTCCAAAATGTTATGTCTTATGCACTGACACAACGTGCTTCTGCTACGTCCAGTATTGTTCCTGTCCTCATCTCTACAGGGGAGGAGCCACAAAATGAAATACTCACTTATGCTCTACTTGACACCCAAAGTGACTCTACTTTCATCTTGAAAGACATTCTTGATGAACTAGAAGTTAACAGTCAACCAGTGAAGCTTAGGCTCAGTACCATGACAGCCAATGATACTGTCACCACTAGTTTTAAAGTCAGAGGTCTACGAGTTCGAGGACTCAGTGGTGGAAACCCCATTAAGGTGCAGCAAGCCTATTCATGTGACTTCATCCCTGTTGACAAGTCGTATATACCAACCAAAGAGACAGCTTTGCAATGGCCTCATCTTAAGCACATAACAAGTGAGCTGTCACCACTCCAGAGCTGCGATATAGGGTTGCTGATTGGATACGACTGTCCTTCAGCATTGGCTCCGTTAAAAGTAATTGTTGGCAGTGAAAATGAGCCTTTTGCACAGAAAACGGAGCTTGGATGGAGCATCATAGGCCTTTGCAACCCCCATCTGGACAGACAAGGAAGCCAAAGCTTCGTTCATCGAGTCTCAGTGAAAGAGATATCACTTCCATCGGCTAATGATGTTTTGAGGGTACTGGAGTCGGACTTCAATGAGAGGAGCTATGAGGACAAACATGTGTCCCAAGAGGACGTTCGTTTCATCAGTCTTCTTAGCGACAAAATCGAGCAGAAAGATGATGGACATTATCAACTACCTCTTCCCTTTAAGAGTAGCAGTCCTCCTTTACTACCTAACAACAAAAGGCTAGCTACTGCTCGACTGCATCACCTTAAGAAAAGGCTGAAGACCAACCAACAGTATTATGACAATTATAAGGTCTTTATGGAAGAGATGTTTAGCAGGGGAGATGCAGAGCCAACCCATCCACCATCTGAGAGAGAAATGGCATGGTATATACCACATCATGGTGTATACCACCCTCTAAAGCCAGACAAGTTGAGAGTGGTGTTCGACTGTTCTGCAAAATTCTGTGGTGTTTCTCTCAACGATACTCTGCTCACTGGCCCAGACTTGATCAACTCCTTGGTGGGAGTACTTTGCCGGTTTAGGAAGGAAGAGGTTGCTGTGACCTGTGACATCGAAAAGATGTTCCACCAGTTTCGTGTTCCTTCAAATGATAGGAATTACCTGAGGTTCTTGTGGTGGGAGAATGGAGACTTGGAGAAAGAACCTCAAGAGTACAGAATGGCTGTGCACCTTTTTGGTGCTGCCTCATCCCCTGGATGTGCCAACTTTGGCCTTAAGTACTTAGCAGAACAGTACAAGTCTGAGTACCCGTCAGCGTCGTCATTTGTGAAGACAAATTTTTATGTGGATGATGGCTTGATCTCCGTTCCTTCGATCCAGGAAGCTAAAGAGCTTGTCATTGAGTCTCAAGCACTGTGCAAGCGTGGAGGTCTACGACTTCATAAATTCAATTCGAATGAGAAAGAAGTTCTACGCTGTGTAGACTCTTCAGAATGGTCAACAACCACCACACCACTCAACCTTAACCCTGAAACTACAGGACACGTTCTTGGCATTCAGTGGTCCACAAAAGATGATACGTTGAGCTTTGATGTCAAACTGAAGGACCAGCCAGTAACACGTCGTGGGATACTGTCAATCACTGCTTCAGTGTATGACCCTCTTGGAACCATCGCTCCCTTCCTTCTTAAGGGATAATGCATCTTGCAGGAGTTGTGCCGTAGGAATGTTGGATGGGATGACGCCATTCCTGAGGATGTGCTTCCACGGTGGGAGGAGTGGAAAAATAGCCTCCAGGGGCTGAAGGACTTCAGCATTCCAAGGTGTTACCACCCTCCGTCTTTCAGTGACATAGTCAGGACTGAGCTGCACCACTTCTCAGATGCAAGCAACATAGGATATGGTGCATGTTCTTACCTGAGGTTCAAAAATGACAAGAATGAAATACACTGCAGTCTTGTGATTGCCAAAGCCAGAGTGGCACCCACAAAGATCAAAAGTATTCCACGGTTGGAATTGACCGCAGCTGTTGTTGCCGCAAAGTTGAGTTCTATGTTAAAGGCTGAGCTGGAGATGAAGATTGATCAGGAGTTCTTCTGGACTGACTCACAGGTGGTGTTAGCATATATTAATAATGAAGCAAGGAGGTTTCATGTATTCGTGGCAAATCGGGTTCAGCTGATAAGAGAACTCACAGACACAAGCCAGTGGTTTTACGTAAATACATGTGAAAATCCTGCTGATCACGCCTCAAGAGGTCTTTATGCTTCAGACTTAACGACAACAACCTGGATATCAGGACCTAAGTTCCTGTGGGAAAGAGAGGTGTGTCCCACACTCAACTCTTCAAATAACTTACTCGTGGGTGACCCTGAAGTCAGATCAGCTCAAGCTCTTGTTACCAAAGGCAATGGCAAACCAGACTTCCTTAACCGTTTCAGACATGTATCCTCTTGGAGAACACTCCTTACAGTAGTTGCTAGAATAAAACGGCTGGCTTCAAAACAACAATGTCCCAATGCTATTATAACTGTGGAGGAGTGCAAAAGGGCTTCTGAGAGTGTGATAAAGCTTCTCCAAGAACATGTTTTCTCCCAAGAGATAAGGATGATCAAAAAGGGAAATGTTCTTCAGGACTCAAGTACACTCTTTCAACTTGACCCCATCTTGAAAGATGGTCTCCTTCATGTCGGAGGAAGGTTGAAGCTATCATCTCTTAGTGAAGAGTTAAAACACCCAGTCATTTTGCCTAAGGACAATCATATCACAGATCTTATTCTGACCCACTACCATACCAAAGCATGCCATCAAGGGCGGTATCAAACACTAATGGAGCTCAGATCCAATGGATTTTGGATTGTAGGTGGTAGTAAATCCGTTGCTAAATTGATACATAGATGTGTACGATGCAGAAAACTCAGACGGCCAACAGAGGAACAGCGTATGGCTGAGCTTCCTACAGAGCGTGTTGAGGCCTCGGATCCGTTTTCTTACTCCGGCATGGACTGCTTCGGTCCATTCCTTGTAAAGAAAGGTAGGAAGGAGTACAAGAGATACGGACTCATCTTCACGTGCCTCTCCTCTAGAGCTGTTCACATCGAAATGCTCGAAGATCTGACAACAGACATGTTTATCAACGCTTTAAGATGTTTTATTAGTCTTCGCGGAGCAATACGTCAACTCCACTGTGACTGTGGCACCAACTTTGTAGGAGCTAGAAATGAGCTCAAAGAAGCTCTCAAGGAATGTGATGTCAAGACTCTTGAAGTTTTCCTACTCGGAAGACAATGCGAGTTCATTTTTAACGCTCCTTCAGCAAGTCACACTGGTGGTGTCTGGGAACGCCAGATTAGGACTGTGCGCAGTGTGCTGAATGTTACGCTCTCTCTGTGTCCTGGCAGACTTGATGACTCCTCTCTTAGAACCTTGTTCTACGAAGCGATGGCTATCGTTAATAGTCGTCCATTGACAGTAGATGGTATTAATGACCCAAAGTCACTGGAACCGTTGACGCCCAACCATCTAATAATGATGAAGTCAAGGATTGCTCTTCCTCCGCCAGGCACATTTGTGAAGGAAGACCTCTATGCAAACAAAAGATGGCGCAGAGTTCAGTACCTCATAGAACAGTTTTGGAGTCGGTGGAAAAGAGAATACCTAATGAACATATCTCTACGGCAGAAGTGGCATGTTCCCCGACGAAATGTTAAAGTTGATGACGTAGTCATTATCAAGGAAGACATGCTGCCAAGAAACCAATGGCAGTTAGGCCGAGTGGTTGAAGTCACTCATGGAAGTGATGGCCTAGTTAGAAAGGTGAAAGTTCAAACCAGTGAGCGATCAAAACCTAATCAGAAACACACTAAATCTACAATAATCGAAAGACCAGTTCAGAAATTAGTGGTCTTACTTGAGAGTAATACATGACATACTCATATCAGACGAATGGTTTCTAAATGTGATTTGTCAAATTGTCAATGCATTTACTTGTCTGAGTTTGTGTGGTCATCAAGGTTAATATCATGTATGATTTGTTTCATGTGTTTGTTTATCATAACATGATTGGTGGGAGTGTAATGACCGGCTTTTTGTTTTGATGTTTCTGGGCTGACTTACGTCATCACGTAAGGTGCGTGCAGCTGTGAAGCGCTAAATTACCTGAAAGAAGTTTAATGCAGACGTTGTTATAAGGAGCAGCATTTCGTTTATGGATGGTCGTGTGGTGAACATGAGTCTACATTTGTATGGTTTCCCTTTGGAAAGCGGAGCGAGGTAATTTGTATATGTGTCAAACTTGTCTTGTAATATTTTACCTCCGCACGTATAATTGAATGTAATTGTAGCACATGTTCGAGACATGATCACATGTTTGTAATAGTAGCACATGTTTCGAGACATGATTTCCTTTGTGCTATATGTGTATTTACATTGTTGTATTTGTGTATTCTTTGTGTAGTTTTACGGTGTCTAGAAGTCTTCGTGTACGATGTATGTTGATGCATAGTACTACAAAGAAATCAACGTCGAACGGCGATAGCTAATAAAGACATCAGTGAGAACCCTCTGCCTCCTCGTACTTCCGTCAAGGGGTTGCTAACAACCAGGCTAAATAGCCTCAATTTCAAACCTATACGTAATAGCATGCCCCATCCAATTTTTGAAAATACGTTTATATATTTAAAACTATTTCTGTAAAGAAACTCATCTTTGAAGTAGCTAATTTCCAGTTGAAATCCAATGCGTAGTCCTACAAGACGGTTGAACCCCTGCAAAATCTCTTCTGAAACCCCAGTGTCAGCGATGGGTTGAAATGGGCATGCGCAAAGTGGGGCAGACTGAGGGGCAGGTTTGCTAAGGAAGAATTGTAATATTCTGTGATGACTTGTCTTTGGAAGTGAAACTCTTGAGAGTCGCTTACCTTTTGGTCACATTTAACAATTTTGTATTACAAAATTATTGGAGCACAAATTTGCATTGTGTGTCATACAGCTTTGGTGTGCTGTACAAAGAATGTTTGCTTAATCATGTTACACATCACACATTGATTGCTTTTGTACATGTTTATAGTAAAGAATGAAAGACTAAATTATATTCCAAATTCAGTCTTTTACTTATTAAAGCTATGTTCCTGCATATGAGAAAATTGATGACCAATGACATGCTGGGGGTGAGCTGCACATGAATTACATACATTGTCTACATTTATACGTGCTGGGTGCAACATTTAATATTGTGTGATTGAAATTCATGTAGACTATGGCTACATTACAAAAGTGTCAGAACTGAGAGCAGTCCAGTGTGATCTCCATCTCTGGATAAACCATATTGCACTCGAGATCCGTTGTCCTGCGACCAAAGAGCGACTTAACGGCCACTTAACCCATGGTACCAAAATTAATGTATCCAGCCGACCAACGTACAACGTCACGGCAACGTTGTCCACGGGACCAAAAATAACAGTATCCAACCGACCAAGGTACGACGTCGCGGCAACGTTGTCCACGGGACCAAAAATAACGTAACTAGCCGACCAAGGTACGACGTCGCGGCAACGTTGTCCATGGGACCAAAAAATAACGTAACCAGCCGACCAAGGTACGACGTCGTGGCAACGTTGTCCACGGGACCAAAAATGACGTAACCAGCCGACCAAGGTACGACGTCGCGGCAACGTTGTCCACGGGTCTAAAAATAACGTAACCAGCCGACCAAGGTACGACGTCGCGGCAACGTTGCCCACGGGTCTAAAAATAACATAACCAGCCGACTAAGCTACGACGTCGTGGCAACGTTGTCCATGGGACCAACTGGTAACATTCCCTTTATAACGTTGCTACGACGTTGCCACGAAGTTGCTACGACGTTGCCACGAACGTTGCCAGAAAGGTAACATCGCGGGTTACCAACTGAGCACTTACTGGCAACGTTGCCGCAACGTCATGTGTTAGCTGGGCAGCACCTTAGTATTTAGTTAATGGGTAAATACTTCGAATTATCTAGGTATTTACCACCTTGGTACCAATCGGTAATACCCAATAAAACACAAAACATACCCTTTACTTTCTATGTAAATATCTAGTACTTAAGGGACTGTAAAAGGAAGGGTTACCAATATATTATGCATTGCACATTGAATCTTTTTTGTTACTGAAGCTGTAACCTTAATTACGGGCAAAACATTTTGAAGCCCTATAGTCTTATACGATACAAACAATTATCAATTGGAGTATTAATGGAAAAAATGAAAAAACTATTTGAGAAAGAAGCAGACATAAGGGTTGCATTATGCATTTGAAGGTTATACTGTCAAACTGACTGAAGAACGAAATAACAACGTGAAAAAATGAAGATAGCGTGGCTCATTGGCTGGTCAATTCCCATGATGCAAGGTGGTAAATAGTGTTAACATTTTGATCGAAATACAAATGTAACTTCATGAATTTCGTTTTTTTATTGTGTCTGATTAGAATGTAGTGTTTTGTTGCATGGTAATTGTCATTGTTGTGCTGGTTTACCATTGTAACCATGAGTTAAATGACTGTAACGTTTGATAAGAAGAGCTGGATTAACACAATATGAGACCATACACAGGAATTCGCTTCTTTCAGCTAATAATAAGTGTCACTTGGCGAGGGCCCCCGTTCTTGTCAAGTGATGCAAGATCGGTGGCGTTCGAGGGGTTCCTAAACATATAAATATTATATAGCTCCCTCGTACAGGTCGCTGGTGACGACCCGAGCACCAAGTGATGGCCTCCTCCTCACCACTGGTAGCTGCTGGTCTTGGCGGTTGGCCATCACTGGGGGCATTAAAATGTCTCCCCACTTGGCTGAGACCAGACCTGCTCGCACCAAAGGATTGGATTGAGCAGGTCAATGGCAGGTGCAAGGGCCGGTGGAGGGGGCTGGGCCGGTGGTGGTCGCCGTGGTGGGGGCTGGGTCGGTGTTGGTCGCCGTGGTGGGTGCAGGTCTGACTTTGGTCAGCTGGGTCTTATCATACCCTCCCCTGTTGCAGGGGAAGAGGCCTGTCTTCCTGAAGGCTGCCCTGATGTTCTCAGGCTTGGCAGCCTTAGGCCAAGTCTACTTAACATCCCTCACCAGGCCAAGGCGGGCAGCATCCAGGTCAAAAATCCTCTTCAGAGGACCAAACACCCCCACATCCAGCGGCTGCATCACGTGAGTGGTGTGCGCAGGGAGGAACACAACCACCACCATGTTCTCCCTGCAGAACCGGATGGCTTCCCTGTTCTTGTGGGGTTCCGCCTGGTCCACCACAAGAAGCAGAGGCCTCTCTGGGGGGGGCATGTTTGATAAAGTGGCCTAGCCACTTCAGCCACAGGCCACTGTCTATATAGCCCTTTTCGGACCTGCCATAGATGGCACCAGGGGGGCCTTCCAGGGCATATGGTGCATTTACATTTAGTCATTTAGCAGACGCTCTTATCCAGAGCGACTTACAGTAAGTACAGGGACATTCCCCCGAGGCAAGTAGGGTGAAGTGCCTTGCCCAAGGACACAACATCAGTTTGCATGACCGGGAATCGAACTGGCAACCTTCGGATTACTAGTCCGACTCCCTCACCGCTCAGCCACCTGACTCCATGCACTTGGGAGACAGCCAGTGAAGATGACAAAGGGGGGTATGTCTGCCCCTGCAGCACTGATGCAGCCATGCACAGTGATGTGCTCCCGGGTGATGACTTGCTGCCTGTATATGTGGTTTTTGCCTTTCGGCGCCAGCACCCGCTCCCTGGACTTGGGTTTGTCCCCAAACCCCGTTTCATCGGCATTGTAAACCAAGTGCGGTTTCATGTGGAAGCCGTGCTGTTGGAAGATTGGACACAGGGACGTTAATTTTTTTAAATAAATTGTCTTATTGGGTAGTTTTTATAATGATTGTAAAGGAATACATTGGCATTAAATAAAATAAGATCAGTTTGACGTAATTCAATACATAGTAATACGTTTATATTGGTTTCACTCACAAAAGACGCATCATGACAGTCAATTTTCCTGTGGTGATTCTAGCATTAAACCATCGCGTAATCAAGACTGTAACAAGTCATTTTAAAACAACAAAATTGTATGAAATGATATGTCAAAACATACTTGTTGACGTTCCTGTATCGTCCGCGTTACAAAAATGCTGCCCCCCCTTCCTCAGTTACGACGCACTAAATTCTAACAAATATATTTTTTAGACGCTACACATGTTATACATCATTGGAAAGCTACGATTCTTGTGCTTGTAGATATGTAAACCATTTCAAGATCGAGTCACAACAACAAGTTTAGTCAACGTCTTTGTCCAGTCACCACTTTGGTGATGTTTACAAAGCCAAACGTCTCTACTTACCCTCAAAGGTTCTGTGTCGTCCAGGTATGCAAACAACACATCAAAACTTGATCTGCGTACATTCCCAAGGGTTCAAAGTATCTAACCATGTAAAGTAATTCTCCAAATACAATGTTTTACGTTCATGAATAGCCATTATCCTTTGTTTCATTATGCAAGTTAGCCGACGGAAGAAACAACTTGTTCAAATAAAAGTGCACATTCCTCCGGTTAGAAACGGAGAAAATACGATATGGAGGGATCAAAATGTCCGTTGAACCCTCCCCTTTTGATTGACACCTTGTTTGACCCAATAGGACCTTCCATGCCCCGTTGACAGCCCTCTAAAGCCAATTAGGTCTGTGCGTCCTGCCCCCCCCCGCCCCCCCCCCCCCCCCACACTCTTTCTAAACAAATTTCTCGAACTGGCTTCAGCTGGCTCTGAAATGAGCTCGTTAGCCTTGTAGCTGAAAGCTAGCTGAAAATGCCAATACCTCATTTGTATGTGTCTGTGGAGCCGTCAAAATAAAAGTCGATTGCGCAATAGGGTTGAAAGAATCAGTTTTCTTTGTGCGCCAATCCTGGGAATCAGATAAAGCACTCCAATGTGTTCATGCTTCAATTTTTGTGTTTCAGTAATACTAATTAGGGATTTAGCTATTATATATGATAGTTCTAAGTACCACCTTTCATTAGAGATAACAATTATGAAAAATAATACCTTTTATCCTGAGTATTTGACCTTGGTTACAAAGGGTCATTTTGGAGTCTCCAAAAGGCCCTTTTAGAAAATGAATGGATGTACTCTTATAAAAACATGTGTCAAATATGAATATATTGTGGTATTATGTTTGACTTTTGATTTGAATTGGGTAAGGCTTCAACCTGTGGTCCAATTTAGTCTTCCAGCTAATACCTACCACCTCTAGGCCTCTTCAGGCCTCTGTTTTCAAAACAAAATCTAGACGGAAATAGAAATTTTCACTTTCCTTGTGTTCAAGCTTCTATTACTCAACACTAGTAGGACTGACAGGGGTCCTGACAACAGGGGACATAACTTCAGAGTGTCAGCTTTCAAAAGAGATCATTTACATGCATGTACTCCAAATGGTTCAAGAACAGCTTCAAATTTACTTTGGGTATGCTGTTTAGGCGTTTTCAGGCAAATTTAACAGGATTCTGAAGAGGTTAATATGTTTTTGTTTAATGTAGACATTTGTAAGTTGATAAAACAAGACTTAGAGAGCAGTTTCCCTTACGGACATATGGCTCCACCTAGCTAATTGCTATGCAAATTCCTCTCCCGGCACCATTTTTAAAGCCCATGATTCAACGGTAGGCGGAGCTTGGCTACTTACTGTGCTCTTGTTGACAGGAGAAGTCCAACTGATGTCAATTTGACTTTGCTGGAAGCGGGAGAAAATTAACTTTGTAACAGCAGAGCCTGTTTAAGGAGAGCCTGGCCACTCCCTATTAATCCCCATTGTACCGAATTTTGTTGCAGTTCCACCAGAGTTCCACCAGAGCTAAACGGCTAAATTTGTCTCTTTCACCTGATTGTCGTTGAGAAATCTCAGATTTTATTGTAGTTTGGATTATAGGTCGAAAATTGAATGAATGAGCACTAATGTCCTTTCTATTTCTTACAGGGTGAGTCGTTGTTGCCCATAACACGCTAGCATTCTGCTAATGAATGCTGATTGGTTAGTGAAGGACCGACTACGACCAGAGATCCCGCTTGATGGCATCCGAAGCAGAATCAGAATGTCAGAGCATTAGCAACATTAGCAACAACATTAGCAACCCAAAACTATTTCTAGCATGTGTATTGACAAGGAGAGCCTAACCTGTCATCTGGAAGCAATTCGTGACCAAAATTAAAATGCATTTGCAGAAATGCTTTTTCATTTTAAGAATGCGTATGCATTATTTGACTCATAAATTAAATTAGTAATCAGTCATCCTATTTGCATTTTAATTTTCTTCTTCAAGAGTGCTCAATCTTTCACTTAATTAAAATGAAAAAGAAATAGACATTTGAGATTTAATTTTCAAAACATGCCCCAGCAAATAGATACCAAAATTCAATTTGAAATGTAAAATTTGAAAATTAAAATGCATTTGCAGAAATGCAAAATGAACGAAAAAGCATTCTGAGCGGTGTAGCAGAGTGACGTCAGTAGCCGCTCTTCTTCAGCTCCCTGCTGACCGAGCTACCCATCTTGTTCGGTAAGGGGCGGTGTGCACATCTGCATTGCATTACATTGCAAATGTGCTAGCTTTTTTCCTGTGTTTCACTGGCAGTGAGTGTTCACAATGTTGTATTTCACTCCAATCTACACCAAACACGTCAGGTAGGACTGCCTTTTGTAGATACGAGTCTGCTGAAGATAGCCAGAATATCGGATTTCTTTAACCGAGCCTGTTTCATTCATCATTTGCCTGAGAAAGCGACTTACGTTGGCCAGCTTAATTGAAAACCATTCAAACCGGTTGACAGTAGTGGGGTTTTTTGGAACTACAGCGAGCTACATGAACCACGTGATCACGTGTCGGCGTCAAAGCGTGTCGCAACTCTTTTTCTATGGCTCTGCTGTTGGCCGTGTTGCGTCTTCACTCCGCAGCTTCACTCGTTGTAAACCAACCAATCAGCACGCAGCTCATCTATATATTCATGAGCATACCATAAAAGGAGAAAACCTAGCGTTTTTTCCCGGGACAAATTGACAGGAAGCATCAGGGGGCATAGAACAGCACCCGGGCCATTTTCAGCCCAGCCAATGTTTCATACCCTATTCAGAGACCTTAACAGTGTGAAATACCCCAAAAACCCAGTCAATCATCCCTTTAAGTTTTTAATTAAATTTGTGTTGTGAGATTTAATTAGATGAAAGAACACAACTGCCAACATTTGAGACTTATAACTATATTTCTTGCTGCAATCCTCATATAGTTATGGCCATGATGGGATTCTTAGAATAGTTTAACCCTGTCTAACAGCACCACCTTGTGAACATGTAATATAATGTCTGGGTCATGGCCAATGAATGAAACCCAGCAGTTCCTGTCTGACCACATGGTGGCAGTTCCAGTCAAAAAAAGGAAGCGAGTGCACAGTAATTGTTCACCATTAGTTGTTTACCCATTCTTCTAAGTTATTTACCATCACAGGCTAAGGTATAATGTAAAATAATCTGATGTGGTATGATATGATGTAATCTAACATTACACTATATCATATATTATATCAATTTAAACTACTGAAAATATAATGTAGTTTATGATTGATATTTTATTGTATTTATTTTTCAGTTTCAGCATGAGAACATATCCATCCACAAAGTGAGGTACCCATAGACATGGTTAGGTTTCCTGTGGAAGAACTTTGCATCCATAGAAACCTTAAAGAAACCCATCAAACCCATTTGGGATTCCATCTAATGCCACCTGCAAGCCAGGACTAATCGCCCAAATCAGTGTCCAGCCTCACTTACCAGAAAGGTACTTTTATTTCATATCTCACAAGGACATACACACACGTGCACACCCAAATTACGGGATTTTGTCACCTCCAGTGAAATTACGTCACGTAACCATTACAGGTCTATGGGAATCTGTGAATGACCATGCGGTCATGTTTCTGGCCACCAAGAAAGTTTATTATAGAGAAGTTTGTTCCCTTCTCACAGACGCAATGCCTTGCATTGGAATGGAAAGAGGAAATCGAATCAGAGCAACTTCCCAACCACTGACTCACTGGACGGTAGAACAATGAATACACACAAACAGCTGCGATGGACAGCCCTGCCAAAGGTGTAGAAAGCACAATAAAAATCCTGTCCTTGAACACACACACACACACATAGATCATCATGACTATGATAGACAAAAGCACAGTTAAAACCCTACTGTGAACATACACTCATACACACATGGAGACACTCATGACTATGATGGACACCACTGCTTAAGGTGCAAAAAGCACTACAAAAACCCTGCTCTGATACACAAAGAGCTATTACGACTAAAAACAAATGTAAATGTATTTTTGGCATTTTCTCATTGGTAAACATCCTTCCTCACTTGAACAGTGCTTCTTGGTCTTCAAGTATCCCAGATCATTTGAGTTTTGTATCATTTCCCAGGCTTTCTGTACTGATGGAATTGCAGTATTTGCAAATTGTGTTGGACCACTGTCTACTCAGGGCATGTTGATCTGATTTTGAAATACAGTGCATACAGTAGAACACAATAGACAGTGGTTATTAAATTGGTTATCAATAGCTGTGCATGTTTCAGTGGTGGGGGTCGATTGAAAAGAGAGAGACCATTGTCTTCCTTTGCCTGATGCTAAACAGCTGTGGTACAAAGGTGTGACCCACCCACTAGTTCACACACACACGAACACACACACAGGCATACAAATAGATTCCAGACTTCATTCAGTGTTCAGTGATTATTCTTCTACCTCAACTTTGTAGGGGAAGCTTTGACAGGATGCCTTCGATGATAAGAAATAATTCACATGCTGTCGTATGTTTTCTCAAATATTCAGAAAGAAATCAACCACCCATAAAGATACACAAAGCAATATTTGACAACTCGTAAATCTCAAAAGTAGTGTACTTTGTCTCTCTTTCACTCTCTCCTCATTATCTCTCCCTTCTTCCCCTCTGTTTCTGATAAAGTCTCTTATCTTTCTCAACCTGTGAAATAATATGATTTGTGCTCGCTCTCATGGTCAGCTTTATTCCCTGACCTGACAAACACCAGTGTATATGTGTGCTTGTGTCTGTGTGTTTTATGAGCTATGTTTATTGATCCCAGGGTCTGGGTCCCGTGGGAATACTGTCCTCTCTGACTCCCAATCCCATTTCTTATCTCCATCTCTAATATTCATCATTCCCACATTATGCTGGGAAGAGCCATGTATGGATGCTCCAGGTGTGTGTGTTTATTAATAAACAGTAGCTGTAGTCCATGTTCAGGACTCCAGTGCCCACACACAAATGTACAGACTGACAGACTTACTCGCACAAACACTTTCAAGGAATGTCACGCACCTTGGTTATGTTTTTCACTTACTAGGCATGTCAAGGACTACTGCTAACAACTTTCTATTTGAAGTGTATTTTTGTTTTGTTTTTGTAAGATACATGTATATTTAGTTGTGTGCTATATTTGGTATTATGCCTGTGCATAATAGCTAACATGATAACACTAACAGTTCAATTTCGCCCGGGGGAAATAAAAGACTATTCTACTATGTCTGATGAAGTCTAAGTCGATGCTTGGTTAAGGCAGCACCAGACTCATCAATGTGACGCTTGTTTTGATGTAACCGTCAGAACTTACTCAAACCCAGCCCTGCAAACCAGCACTGGGTTTTCTTGTGCAGGTTGATTGATACCTCTACTTCTCTCTCTCCTCTGTCACATTCCCTACCTTTCTATCTCTCTCTCTATCTAACTATTTGTTGTTGGTCTGACAGACAAACAAATAGTTAGATATATATATATATAACTCACTCGTTACTTTTTTGGTGTGTTTCTGTCCATGGGAGTATTGCCTATTTGTATGTCCCCCTGCCCTCAGACTTTGCATAAAGCACACCGTTTTTTGGCTCAACTCCAGTGGCCACAGAACTCTCTACATTTCACCCTGGGTGTCACTTCTCTGGAACCCTGACTCATCTAGCATACTCCCCCCATCACACCTACCCGTCAACCTAGCAGAGTGGCATACACACCCACACTGTGCACTACACCACACTCACACACCTGCAGTAACACACTACCACACACACCCACACTGTGCACTCCACCACTCATATACCTGCAGTATCACACTGTGCACTACACTACACACCTGCTACTGCAGGTGCAGTTTCACACACCGCATCGGTCCACTCAATAAATGTGACGTTTGTTTGATGTTGGTTGTTTGTAGGCCCTGTAGTAAACTTTTCCCCATCCATTCAAATGCTGCCTGCAATCCAATCACTGTCAAGAAGAGCTCACAACGTAAGTAAGTGTTTCAGTTGATGGACACCGACACATACAAACCAGTTGTTGGAATTAATTGAAGGGGGGTTATAATGTGTCTTTTGTGTTTACGTGATAAGGGAATTCCCCATCCACCTGCATGTGGACCAATGATTTGCATACAAAGAAGGCCCTTATAATCCAAGGGGCTTGGCACTAACTGTAAAGCAACAACACCTGGACATGACCTGTAGGTGTGTGTCCTACTAGTCCTGAACCTTTGTCTTCAAACAAAGCAAGTTTCCTGATCATCAGTTAGAGTCTAACTGATGATCAGGAAACTTGCTTTGTTTTGTTGTGAGTTAGAAGAAATGGGTAACGGTTTAACTGTTAGACCGTTACCCATTTCTTCTGACTCATATACAGTATAATGTAAGGGACACACACAAGCACACACACACAAAATAGATTATGCAAATGATCAGTACATTTAATCCAATTCACAACAGCTATTGTCAGGAAAATAGATAACTTGCATGATGGCAAAACTTTAGTTTACATTGCTTTAAACAAATTTCATGTGTTCACGGGTGCAATAACACACCATCAATTGAACGTTTAGGATGTTTATTAGAATGATGGGGCTGGTAGCACGCCGAGCCCGGTAGGTGAAGAGGCTGGTAGCAGAGCCAAGGCTGATGTGGAGGAGGCTGGTAGCAGAACCGAGCGTCCAGGCATGAACTTGGGTTGTGGTGGGAGAGTCCTTGAGGGTCACGCCCAAGCAGCAGCATGAGCAGATCCCCCCGGAATACCTGGATAGGTGAGCTGGAGAGATGGAAGAAGCAGAGGAAAAGGGGGGGCGGGAGGGCGACAAAACATGCGAGCACAAAGACGAGGGAATAGAGGAGAACATATGTGGACATTTCTAATTGGAGAAAGGGGAGTTTGAGGTGCGATTGCATTCTTCCGTTCTTCAGCTGGGCTGATGCAGATGACTTTATTGGAGGTGCGATATTCTTCTCCCGAACTTCAGTTAAGCGCAACTGCATAAAATAATTGTGCATTCATTTGTAGGTACATTACACGTCAGTTTTTCTTCTTTTTCCCCTTTTCCAATGCAAGAAAAAAAGCTTCAAATTGTTTACAATTTACATACAATATGCAACTGTTAAGATTTTCTAACTGAAAATCCAGGAATCTCTGTGCATTTGTCTTTGTGTCTATGGCTCAAATATCTCGAGAACCGGTAGAACTTTATGAAGTTGAAATGCGGGAGCTGTATTGTTCAGAACCCAAGTATGTGTCGTGTCACAAACAAATTGAAACCGTATCAGTGGCACCCACCAGCAACCTATTTGCTTTATTTGCATCACCACATTGCACCTAGATACCTAGGTGTACAATAAAGTCTGGCTTACACCAAGCTAATGTCACAGTTACAGTGAACCCTTCTCCCCCATGCAGGGTTTGGATCCTAGCACAAGGCAACACAGAAGCCCCAGAGGTCAATATACAAAAATATACTTTATTAATAAAATTAACATGTATCTTCAGTCTTCCCTGTTGGGCAGTCCTCACCAATCACCCCACAATACTGATGCCCGGAGTCTAGTGTAGAAGGCCCCCCTCACTGACAGAGCCTGTTTGTTCACTACCCCCACAGAAAAACACTACAACATTGGTGGGGAGGGAATGGCACTACAAAGACACTGTATTACTAGTGGTCAAGACACGACTACAACTGCAGTGATCTCCCAGTGGAGAAAAATAACTAGGAAAGCAACACTAGCGATAGAAGGGGCACTGCAATCAAATAGACTCTACCCTAGACACAGCAACTCTACCCTACACACAGCTCTGCTACACAATAATTTGGTGGGCAGAATGTCCACTCGGGACACAAAACAAATAAAGGGAAAGGGAGGCCGAAATGCTGCCTACCGTCTTCAGTCCTCTCCCTCCTTCTCTTTACTCTTTTTTTCAGCCTGACGCACACCAATCCCTCTTTCCGCTTTTACCCTCACTAATTAGCCAAAATGTGTTACTGGTGTGTTACTTTTTCTCCCCCCTTCCACCCTGTGACACTGGATATTTTTTTTTAAAGAAAAGAAAATGTTCTTGTGTACTTACGAACTCGTGTGACGTCATCTATTATTGCCCAAAAACTGTTACAATCCAAAGAACACAAGTCAAGAACGCCTAAAATACACAGATGTGTTTTTGATCCACCCCTTTTATCTAGGATGCATCGGGTGACATGTAAAAACTTCACAACAGTGGCTGTTTATCAATCCGAAGAACACTAAGAACGTACTTGCGTTCTTGAGAACGTTTTTACCAAGCATCCTTGCGAGAACGATCTTACAAGACCGCAAGGACGGAGAACGATTTGAGATGCGTGTGTTCTTGGCTATTATCTTTCAATTACTTCTGGTAAATCAGATGCGTTCTCACTGGCCAAGACACCAACCGATGCATCCTCGATAAAAGGGGCAGATCCATAGATCAAATCAAATCAAATGTATTTGTATAGCCCTTTTTACACCCAAGTATGTCACAGAGGGCTTCACATACGCCCATAGAACTGCCCCTCAACCAACCTAAACCCTCAAGGAAGACAAGGAAAAACTCCCAAAAAACTCTCAACAGGAGAAAAGAAATTGAAGAAACCTTGGGAGGAGCAATTCAGAGAGGGATCCCCTCCTCCAGAGACGGTTGGTGAGAGAGAGGAGCAGAACACAGGCTAAACATAGTCATACAGTGTCGATGGGTTTTGAAACACCAAAATCCATTGTTCAACTTTATAGAAGTAGGACAGGACCGGGAGACTCGCGACCAGGTCCAGCATTGGCTGACCGACGACCAGGCAGGTGCTGACAACTCAAACCCCCCACACCACAAGGGATGTGTGTGGGGGGGGACAGAGAGAGGAGAGCAGGGATTAGAGAATGCCAGGAGCAGCTAACAGTTACAGTCATAATAGAATGAGATCCCCACAGGTCAAGTGTGGACTGGTGCAGCAATTTAACAGAGCAAAAAAGGGGAATTTGATGCAACCCCACACACCAAGACAGCGACAGCCCCCCTTGTTTGGAACATGAAATCTGTTCCAGGGGAAGAGAACTCTAAAATAAGTTATACTTATAGAATAAGGATGGAAACAACCCGTCCCCCGTTGCCTCCAACTAGTAACATACTTACCTTTAACAGTCATAGAATTGACTAAACAATAACGTTTTTAACCTAATTTTAAATGTCGAAACAGTATCAGACTCCTTAATTGAGACGGGTAATTTGTTCCAGAGAAGAGGTGCTCTATATGAGAACGCCTTACCTCCAGCTGTTTTTTTCTTAATTTTGGGAACCACCAGATAGCCGGCATCTTGAGATCTAAGTGTCCTTGCGGGGAAATAGGGTGCAAGGAGACCGGAGAGGTACAGTGGTGCCAATCCATGCAGAGATTTGTAGGTTAGTAGTAGAACTTTGAAGTCAGCTCTGGCTTGGATAGGGAGCCAGTGTAGAGAGACAAGAGTAGATGTTATGTGATCAAACTTTCTTGTTCTGGTCAATAGTCTAGCAGCACCATTTTGCACCCGCTGTAAATTTTTTAGGTGGGTAATTGGGAGGCCAGAGAACAACACATTGCAATAGTCCAATCGGGACGTAACAAATGCATGTAGTAGTTTTTCGGCATCATCCTTTGAGAGAAATGTTCGTATTTTGGCAATATTACGTAGATGGAAAAATGCAGTTCTGGTAATTTGCTTAATATCGTACTCAAACGAAAGGTCTGGGTCCATTGTGACTCCTACATTTTTTACTAGCTGGCATTGAGAGACTTTGACGCCGTCTAGGTCTAAGGTCAGATTGGAAAAATTATTTCTATATTTTTTAGGACCGAAAATTTGAACCTCGGTTTTATCCGAATTTAGAAGAAGGAAATTTGCAGTCATCCAAGCTCTCAACCTAGAAACACATTTTTCCATAGCATGTGGAAAATCTCCAGACTTTATAGACATATATAGCTGAGTATCATCTGCATAACAGTGAAAATTTACCCCAGAGCTTCTAATTATGTTTCCTAAAGGCAGCATATAGAGTGAAAATAACAGAGGGCCTAGAACTGAACCCTGTGGTACTCCGTATTTTACAGTGGAGCTCCTGGATGAGCAGCCATCATAGTGGACATATTGTGATCTATCAGATAGATACGATCTAAACCACTGAAGTGACGTACCAGAAATCCCAACATAGTTCTCCATACGTTCCAAGAGAATCTCATGATCCACCGTGTCAAAAGCTGCACTTAGGTCTAGAAGAACCAGGACAGAGATAGAACCCGCGTCAGAGGCTAACAGTAGATCATTGACTACCTTGGCTAATGCAGTTTCAGTGCTGCGGTGGAGACGAAATCCATACTGGAGAGGTTCATAAAGCTGATTTGAGGAGAGGTGCTCAGTGAGCTGTTGTGCCACAGCCTTCTCTAAAATTTTGGAGAGAAATGGCAAATTTGAAATTGGCCTGTAGTTGCTAAGACAACCTGGATCCAGGTTTGTTTTTTTAAGAAGGGGCTTAATAATAGCTTGTTTGAAATCGTTGGGGACTTGGCCAATTACAATAGATTCATTAATAATACTAAGCATGGGTGGTCCAATAATAGGGAGACGTTCCCTACAGAGTTTGGCAGGGAGGGGGTCGAGAAGGCAGCTAGTGGGTTTCGAGGAGTCTATCAGCTCGATGAACGCTTCCATAGAAATAGGGTTAAAGTGAGTGAGAGCCTCAACATGCAGCATGCTTGGTATAGGGGAAAGTTCAGTGTTGATGACCACTCCTCCAGAACTACTCTGTAGTTTGTCCCTTATTGCATAGATTTTTTGGTCAAAGAAATCTAAGAAATCATTGGGAGAGAAATCTGAACTAACACAGAGTGTACTTTTCTTAGTGAGATTTGCAACAGTATCAAATAGGAACTTCGTGTTGTGTTAGGGTTAGGGTTGTTCTAACTAATCAACCTAGAGAAATATTCTGATCTGGACCTGATGAGGACTTGCTTGTACTCCATTAGGCTGTCCTTCCAGGCCAGGCGGAAAACCTCCAATTTAGTGGTACGCCACTTATGTTCTATTTTTCTAGTGGACCTCTTAAGAGTGCGGGTTTTCTCTGAATACCATGGAGCCAGTTTCTTGTCCTTTCTTTTCCTTGGTTTGAGAGGGGCAACAGAGTCTAGGGATAGCTGAAGAACCAAATTCAGATCCCTCGTTTTAGTATGTAATGATTTATTTGGGACGTCAAGGACTTCTAGTGCAGCGGGTAGAATATTAGCCAGTTCCAGAGCTGTGTTTGGGGTTATGCAGCGGCTAGTAGAAATATTCTTAGTGCCTCCAAGGCTCTGGCAGAGGTCCATTTTGAAGGTGACCAGGCAATGGTCTGATAATATAGGATTGTGGGGGTGGACAATGACGTCACTAATCTTGATTCCCCGCTTGAGAACTAAATCCAATGTATGCGAGTGAAGATGGGTAGGTTTGGAAACCACCTGAGTGAGACCTGTGGAATACATTAGAGCAGTAAAGGCCTCTTTTGGGTCATCCACATGAATGTTAAAATCACCCATAATCAAGACGTTATCAGTATATGTCACAAGATCAGCACTAAAATCTGCAAATTCCTCCAGGAAGAGGGAATACGGGCCGGGGGGCCGGTATAGAGTAACTATACAAAATGAGGGAGGGGGGCCAGGAGTAGTAGCATTATTCCTTTTTAAAATAGACACAGTAGACACAGCGAGCTTGCTCTTTAAAGATGGCGTCCCCGTTCATTTCTATGGAAAGTGCTCAGTGGCGCAGTGAGGAAAGCGAGAGCGCGAAATGGACCGCGCCATCTTTCCAGTTCCGGCTTGTCCGGTCTTGCTCAGAACAGTGGCTCGCCTAGCTCCGAGACTCGTGCACGCTTGCAACTAGCTGTACACGTCATACTTTGCGCGTCATACAACCTGTCGCGAGCGTGTGAGGTAAGGCATTGCAGTAGAGCATGGGTGTCAAAGAGGTAATTACGAATCCCATAATGGTCTGCTGTCTTCCCATAATGCTCTGCTGTTTTCGCGTGCCAATTAGGACAGGACCCAGAAACGCTCTCTCCTCTGTGACAGTAGTCATAGCAACATAGACGCTCCAACTGTCAGCGAGCTAACCCTTCCCAAAAATGGCGAAAAGAAAGGCAGAAAACAAGAGCTTTCTGGACAAGTGGGAGGCAGAATATCTGTTTACATATGTAAAAGACAAACCTGTCTGTCTTGTTTGTGGAGTCAACGTGGCTGTAAGTAAGGAGTACAACATTAGACGACACTATGAAACGAAACACCATGACAAATACAAGGACCTGGACATGGCTCAAAGGAGCCAGAAAGTAGAGGAGATGAAAAGAAGTTTGGTTTCACAACAGAATATGTTTAAAAAAGCCACATCACAAAGCGAGGCTGCTGTAAAGGCTAGTTATATAGTGGCAGCAGAGATCGCAAAATCAGCCCGGCCCTTTAATGAGGGAGAGTTCGTGAAAAAGTGCATGATGAAGGTTTGTGACCTCGTATGCCCAGAGAAAAAACAAGCATTTTCAAACGTGAGCCTGAGCAGGAACACAGTAGCTGATCGCACATGTGATCTTGCCACCAATCTGTATGACCAGCTGATGGAAAAGGGAAAAGATTTTGTTGCGTTCTCCCTCGCTGTGGATGAGAGCTGCGACGCATCTGATACTGCTCAGCTGTCAGTCTTCATCCGTGGAGTGGACTCAAATCTGTGTGTTACGGAGGAGCTATTGGGATTCAAATCAATGCATGGCACAACCACAGGAAATAACATCTTTGAGGAGGTTTCCAAATGTGTAACTGAAATAAAGCTGCCGTGGGATAAACTCGTTGGATTAACGACAGATGGTGCACCAGCGATGTGCGGTAAAAAGAGTGGACTGGTGGGCATGGTTCGGGAGAAGATGCGGGAAGAGAACTGTGCAGGTGAGCTAACTGTTTACCACTGCATCATACATCAGGAAGCACTGTGTGCCAAAGCCCTAAAGATGGAACATGTTATGACCACAGTAACACAGGTAGTTAACTTTATAAGGGCCGAAGGTCTAAATCACCGCCAGTTTAAATCTTTTCTGGAGGAGTGTGGTTCGGAATACGCAGACGTGCCGTATCACACAGAGGTGAGATGGCTAAGCAGAGGAAAAGTACTGAACAGATGTTTCGAGCTGCGTGAGGAAATATGTAAATTCCTGGAAACCAAAGGGAAGGATACAGCAGAGCTCCGGGAGCAAAAGTTCCTGTGTGAGCTGGCCTTTCTCTGTGACATCTCGAGCCATCTCGATGCGCTGAACCTGCAGCTTCAGGGGCGGGGGCGCATCATCACAGACATGTACGCTGCAGTGAGGGCCTTCAAAACTAAACTGTGCCTGTGGGAGAATCAGATGCTGCAAGGAAACCCTTGCCATTTTCCCTGCTGCCAATCCATAAAAGCGCAGATCTCTACCGCCGTGTTCCCATGCGCACAGTTTGCTGAAAAACTCAGTGTTCTCGCCGCTGAGTTTAGCCGGCGATTTGCCGACTTCGATGCCCAGAAATGCAAGTTTGAACTGCTTAATAATCCCTTCGCAGTTGATGTGGAAAATGCACCAACCAACATCCAAATGGAGCTGATTGAACTCCAGTGCAACGACACGCTGAAGTCCAAGTATGATGCTGTGGGCGCCGCACAGTTTCCACGGTTCATCCCTGACACAATGCCTCAGCTCCGCACCCAAGCTGCTCAGATGCTCTCCATGTTCGGCAGCACTTATCTATGCGAGCAACTTTTCTCCTCGATGAAGATGACGAAAACAACTCACAGGAGACGTCTGACTGATGAACATCTTCGCTCGATACTGAGGATTTCTTCAGCTCAGAGCTTGGGCCCAGACATTGATGAACTAGCATCCAAGAAGAGATGCCAGGTATCTGGCTTGGGCACATCAGATTAGACCAGTGTGCAATAATTAACGTTTTCTTTATGCACTTTTTCTTGCTACAAGGCATGGGCTTGAATGGTTGATTGATTTATTATCATTTTATTTGTAAAATTATTAGCCAGTGGAAAAAGTTTATTTTGGTATTTAAATCAGAAGGCTGCAAATAGAAAAGAGGCATACCATTTTTATTAAAAAAAAAATTATTTAATAAATGAATGCCATTGATGTGTTTTTTCATTTGAAATTCGATTTTGCATGTCTCCACTATTAAATTATATATTGTATTCTCGGTAATAAGCGATGCTTGTTTCATATTCAATGTTAAAGCAAAACTTGTTTGGGTCCATATTAAAAGGTTAATTTGTTCAATGTTGGCCTGCGACTTTGTTCAGGTTTTACATTTTGGCCCACTGGGTATTTGAGTTTGACACCCCTGCAGTAGAGTCAGAAAACTTGCAGAATGGGGTACAAGTCCAATTAAGAATCAGATAGATGATGCAAACTCAATCCAAATTAATGCTATCACTGTATAGTATTCCTTTCACTTGTTGTTTTGTAATATAAGCCAATTCTCGATGGAACATACGTTCCACATACGACTCAGGATCACCACATATACGTTGTTCTTTTTGCTTCATGTTTTTAGTATGATTAAGTATTGTGTCGGATTATGGAAACTGTAAACTTGAATATCTGGCTCCTTCCTTGTGCTAGCTCGGCAAAGAAAGCTATGTTAAAGATGACATGCCATGCTGTTTGTGGATGCTTTTATATAGGCCTTGGTGGTCCCCTAATACTGTATCAGAAGTCTCTTTCCCGAAATTCAGCCTTGGTGCAGAAATACAGCCACTACTAGCAGTCTCACAAGGAGCTTTCCTCAGAACGCGCTGTTTTGGTGTCTGTAGCTTTAAATGCCAATGTTTACAATGGATGTATCGCAATGGCAGTAGCCCCGTTGCTGTAAAATGCCTCGAATTTGCCCATTCTCACCCTGGTTTGCAGAGGCACACACTCAGTAATTTCAATGAGGGGAAAGGTGGATATCGCGCGCGGCATAACACCAACAGCAGAACGGTTATCCAAATAACAAAGAAGTGTACAACACTCACGTTACAGCATGTGTATTCACACACATACTTGATGCTATTTAGTTACCTTTCCATTAGCGACAGTAACTCAGCTGTTAGCTGCAGAGCTAATGTTACAGCCACATTGTAAGGGTAGCAAGCTAGGTAACCATATACAGTAAAGCTACAAAATGATATAGCGTTAGTTAACTTACTTGTCCGAGGTTAATAGCTGGACGAAGGAGAGTTAGTACTGACCCAGAATTTAATTTCAGCAAGGCCAGTTTTGTATTAGCTCAAATTGAAGAAACAGTCATGGCTGAAGTGTTTGGCGCAGACTTGCGCCATCAACAGAAGTTGTGTAGGCGCATTTCCAGAGAAAATAGAATTAAGACACTAGGTCTTCAGAGGCTCAGATGAAGGAACTGTAAAAATATTTTTGTTTTCCTTTGTACATCAAAACTGAGCAAATGTAATGCTTTGTTCGTTTGCAAGCCATGATGTCTCGAGGATAAAAACACTTGCACGGTCTTAGCTCAGTTTCTTATGGGCGGGCCAGATTCTCTGGGCGGGCAAAGCAGAGAGGGGAGGTAACCTTCCTCCTTGTGACGTCACAAAGAGATTTTCAAACAGAGCAATTGAGCCTTCATTTTCTCAAAGGCGGAGAAGAACACCCAGGGCTTGGTTTACACCTATCGAAAATTCTAGCCACTGGGGGACCAAAGGCAGGCTAGGGGAACTCATATTAATGTTAAATAACCTCCTAAAGTGAAGTTTTCATGTCATGTCACCTTTAAATAGGCCTATATATGTTACTATTATAATGATGGTGAGTGTTGCTTTACTGTTATTGTTAATGTCATCATTGTGGTGTTAACTGACATAATGTTGCATAACCATAACAATATTGTGGTTATCAGACATGATTTATTCATCTTCGTCTTTGCTCCAGAAGAACATGTCAACAATCTATAATGACGCCTTAACATGCCACGATATCACTAATTATATTAGGCTATAATTATGTTTGTCATGCCATGAACATAACATTCATTACAAAATTGTTCAATCTGCTTTAAAATAACGGAAATAAACTCTATAAACAACCGTCATGTATGTGTGCAACCATTTGTAAAACTGTCTACAGCAGGGCAGGCAACTGGAGATTATCAAGCCCTTTCTCCTTGTGCTCATTCAGCCCAGGTAAATCAGCGATCGGTTAATGTTCCCTTTTGTGCTCGAGCCCTGTTCGTATCCGCGAACACAGTTCCAGGCAACTTGTTTTATTTTTTATTATTCAAATTTTTTTTATTTTGACACACAATGCAACATAACAAGGACATAGGTATCCACATTTTCTACAAATGCCAAATCACACTAGGGCATTATTACAAAGCACAAATACAAAACAAAAAGAAAACAGACAATGACACAGACACTACACAGCAGCACAGCGATACAGATCACAACACCTCCCTCCCCCTCCCATGACACATACCATGATATACAGTACATTAGGT
The DNA here is from genome assembly GCF_038355195.1 of Osmerus mordax. Lineage (NCBI taxonomy): Eukaryota > Metazoa > Chordata > Actinopteri > Osmeriformes > Osmeridae > Osmerus > Osmerus mordax. The sequence continues at coordinate 3,220,944 of NC_090056.1, read as the reverse complement.
CTATCTTAACATCATTCCTACTTATCCCCCATCCTTAATATACGTCAGGAAACTATCCCACATAACAGAGAACTTTGACACAGAGTCTTCCACCTTGGCCAGCATTAGTTCATAAGAGGCTGTACTCGTCATGAGCTCAATCCAGTCCTTATAACATGGCGCACTTGAACTCTTCCATTTCCGTAAAATAACTTTGGCTGCGTTAAGGGAGCCCGCGAGAGCTAGCCCTAACTGTGCCTTTGTAAGTCCAGCTGTTAGCACCGTTTTGTCACCAAGTAGGAATAAACAAGGTGAACTTGGCAAGGGCTGCTCCAGCCACTCTTCCATAGTTCCAATTACTCGAGCCCAAAAAGGGGATACCAGTGGACAGTCCCACGTGAGATGCAGAAAAGTACCCACAGAGCTCTTACATTTCCGGCACTTATTACTTTGCATTAAACCCTAACTGAATGGATTCCAGTAATATTTATGAACTATTTTATAGTGTTTAAATTTGGTCTTAATATCTGTCACTGGCCAACCCATGTTATGCACAATATTCTCCCAAACCTCTTGTTCCATTTCAATGCCTAAATCCTTTTGCCACATAATTCTCAGATTTTCACTTTCACCATACAGAGCATTAGCAGCCATTTTATAGAAAACAGAAGATGACTGCACCATCTTGGCAAGCTTCAAAAAATTTTGCAGGACACTTTCAACTTGTGCTGTATTACAACCTATAGATGATACACAATTGCGTAACTGAAGATATTTACAAAAGTCCCCTTTATCATGTAGATTGTATTTTACTTTAAGCCCTTGAAATGAATACAATATTCCCTCCTCAAATAGATCGACAGGCGGATCGGTGCGGCGTCCGCAGTGATGCGGGCTCTGCATCGGTCCGTTGTGGTGAAGGAGCTGAGTCGAAAGGCGAAGCTCTCTATTTACCAGTCGATCTACGTTCCTACCCTCACCTATGGTCACGAACTGTGGGTAGTGACCGAAAGAACGAGATCACGAATACAAGTGGCCGAAATGAGCTTTCTCCGCAGGGTGTCCAGGCTCTCCCTTAGAGATAGGGTGAGAAGCTCGGTCATCCGGGAGCGGCTCAGAGTAGAACTGTTGCTCCTCCGCGTCGAGAGGAGCCAGCTGAGGTGGCTCGGGCATCTGATCAGGAAGCCTCCTGGACGCCTCTCTGGTGAGGTGTTCTGGGCACGTCCCACTGGGAAGAGGCCCCGGGGAAGACCTAGGACACGCTGGAGGGACTATGTCTCTCGGCTGGCCTGGGAACGCCTCGGGGTCCCCCAGGAAGAGCTGGTGGAAGTGGCCGGGGAGAGGGAAGTCTGGGCCTCCCTGCTTAGGTTGCTGCCCCTGCGACCCGACCCCCGGACAAGCCGCAGATAACGAACGAACGAACCTCCTCAAATACATCTCTGGTGGTGGCAATCCCCTTATTATACCATGTTCTCCAGAAGACTGTCATCTTTCCTATCTTAACCGCAGGGTTTTCCCATATGGATGAATAACTGTTTGTATTGAGACAAACAAAACAATTTGTCGACTTTGTTCCAGACATCCCTTGAATGCTGAAGAATAGGATTAACTAGGTGGGCATTTGCTAGTTTTTGAGACAAAGCATCTATATACCTAAATGGGAAGGTCAGCGACTTCTCAATTTCCAGCCACTCCAGTGTCGAGTCCCTCTCCGTCCAGTGTTCACACAGTCTGACCAGTTCAAAGGAGATATTATACAGGTCTATATTTGGCAAAGCCAGTCCACCTCTGTCCCTTGTCGTAAACAACTTGTTCAAACTGATCCTGGGCTTCTTCCCATCCCATAGGTAATCCCTAACTATATCATTGTATTGTTTGATCAACGACTCAGGAATAGTCAAAGGAATCATCATAGATATATAGTTAACCTTCGAAGAGACCATCATTTTAACTGTATTTATCTTACCCCATAGAGATAAGTTTATCATTTTCCACTTGGCAAAGTTGGTCTTGATATTTTGAAGGACTGGATCCATATTAATTTGTACAAGCGCCTGGAAGTCTGTGGTTAACCTTATGCCCAGATATTTCATTCCCGATGGTATCCAAGTAAATTGAAATGCTCCAATATCGGCATTTGAACAACCAGCAGAGACAGGCATTACTTCTGATTTCTGACAATTGATTTTGTAACCTGAAATTCTTGAGAAATTCTCAACAATATCCATAACACCTGGAATAGAAGAAGCTGGATCTGACAATATCAATAATATGTCATCTGCATACAGAAACATTTTATACATTTGAGCTCCCGCCATCACACCTTTAATACTTAAATTGTCTCTTATAGCAACTGCCAGTGGTTCTACAAACAAGGTAAACAGTAGGGGAGATAAAGGGTCACCCTGCCTAGTCCCTCGTCCTAAATGAAAGAAGGGGGACATGGTACCATTAGTGAGAACAGCTTCCCGTGGTGCAGAATACAGAACCTTTACCCATTTGATAAATCCTTCCCCAAAGCCAAAGGCCTGTAGAGTATATATCAAATACCCTCACTCCACCCTATCAAATGCTTTAATGGCGTCAAGGGAGAAAGCAGCAACAGGTGCCACCTTTTTGTGATTAATACACATAAGATGTAATAGGCGTCTAAGGTTATCAGCAGACGATCTGCCTTTAATGAAACTAACCTGGTCTTCATTGATGATTTTTGGCAAAACTTTCTCAAGTCTCATTGCTAACACCTTAGACAATATCTTACAATCCACGTTTTCCAAGCTAATTGGCCTGTAGCTACTTGGTTCATATGGGTCCTTGTCTTTTTTCAGTAATATAGTTATTACTGCATCATTGAAAGTTGGGGGCAGTAACCCCACTTCCAGTGCTTCCGCGTAAACCTTCGTTAGAATAGGTGCCAGGAGTAAGTAAGTAAGACTTTATTTATATAGCACTTTTCATACAAGAATTGCAGCTCAAATTGCTTTACATAAAATCAACAAAAACAATAATACAAGTGTTGATCTAAAACGTTTAACAAACTAGCCGCACTCTATCTGCGGTTTCTCGAATCCATCTTAGATCCGAGCTGCCACTTGCAGTTTCTAGGAGGTCAATGTTAACCTTATAGTATTCCACTGGAAAGCCATCCAGACCAGGTGACCGGTGATCCAGACCATTGTCAAAATAGCTGGCCTAACCTCAGATTCATCTATAGGCGCATCTAACATGTGTACTTGTGTTTGGGACACCTCAGGAATATCTATTTTTTTAAAGAAATCTGCATATTTAGCTTGATCTATAGACATTTCTGATCTGTATAAATTATCATAGAAATCCTTAAATATCCTATTAATTTCCACATTTTCTGTTAACACCTCCCCTTTATCATTATTGATGGCTGGAATTAAGAGGCTAGCATCCTTTCGCTTCAGTTGTATGGCTAACAGCTTGCCAGCTTTCTCTCCACTTTCATAAAAGTTGGCCTTTAACCTGAAAAGGGCATACTCTGCTTTCTTATTAAAAAAAACACTTTCAATCCTCTTTGTCCTGGAGAAGAGAGGCATTTAGTCTCCATCTGCTTCCAGTAGACCTTGACTCCAGCTTTACAATCAACTCTACTGGAGCATGGTCAGACAAAGCTATAGCTCCAATCTTACAATCAGATACCATCTCAGTCAATTTTCTTGAAACTAGAAAATAGTCAATCCTTGAATGCGATTTATGCACATGTGAAAAAAAAGATGAATTATTTTTCTCTATCTTTTGGCACTGTTTATGATATTTTGTTCAATCTAAATGAGCATCTTGTACCTGATTAAAGTCACCTCCTATAATTGTCTGAGCATCACCAAGTTCTCCCCAGGGTCCTATTAACCATGTGAAAAAAGTCGCTATAATTTCTGTTCGCGGCATAAACAGATATTAATCATTACACCATCAATGGCAGCATGAATACAAATCGTCCTGCCCTCACCATATTTTTTCTGATTGAGCATCACTAAGTTTAACCTCTTGTGCACCAGTATTGCCACTTCATTCTTCTTACTACTGTACGAGTTATGAAATACCTGCCCTACCCCGTCACGTTTGAGTTTATCTGCTTCTTTACCCTCCATATGAGTCTCCTGAATTAGAGAAATATCTGTTTGATGGGTTTTCAGATAGAGTAACCACTTCTTTCTTTTTACAGGATTCTGGGAACCATTGATATTCCATGTAATGATCTTTATAACTTTAGCCATTAGGTATTGCTAACATCATTTAGATTCATGTGTGACCATAGAAGAGGAGAATGCTCATCTGCTTTCTGTGATGTGCATGCTACATAAAACCTAATCCTACACATAAAACAAAACATAAAACACTTAACACTTAAAACAACCCCCAAGAACCTTCACCCCAATCCCTCAGAACTTTCTTTTGCAAAGGAATATCCCCACCCACACATGGTCCATAAGGCGCAACAACCAGATGCCTCCAGACTCTGCCCCACCCCCGTCTTGATATGCCACCCCTGCAGTACACAAATACAACTCAAATTTTGTCCAGACATTGTCATTGATAAGCCACCACATTATCATGTTAAAATGCTGCTGTTAAGCCTATAACCGTACGAATATGAGCAGAAAAACAAATGAATATAACCTAAATGAAAACAAAATTGGGCTATATGTACTGAGCCTAATACTCACATTGGTCTGTGTAACCAAGGCTACTTTGAGGACAACATATGCACTCCTTTTAAACCAAAAAAGAAAATAGAATCCAAGGCCCAAATCCATGCCAGAAGTAAAATAAATCCCTGTTCTGTCCCTTGTCTTCAGCTCAATATGCCATAGCAGATACAACTCCATAGAAACATTCAAATGTGACGCGCTCACTCCTGCAACTCCATCTTAGGTTTGATCAGAGCCGTCCTCCGCTGACCACAGTCCCGCTTCAAGCAGCTCCAAAGCTCCGCTGGGTTCCGTAAAGCTCACCTTTTCCCCCTTCCATGTAAAACGAAGAACGGCCAGGAATGCCAATGTGAAACGAACATTCAGCTCGTGCAATTTCTTCCTGACTTCGGTAAACTGCTTTCTTTTATCAGCGACCTCCTTGGTCATGTCAGGAAATACAGAGATGTTAGAGTCGTCAAGGCCGGATTAACCATTAGGGCAACTGGGCACTTGCCCAGGGGCACATGACATCTAAGGGGCCCTGGACAATGTCAACTAAAATGTTATATCACGTTATGAACGCAGTCCTAACTTTCCTTAATGTGAGTACTTTATTGCAACTCGTTCGATCAAAATATTATGTTAAATCACGTCAAAACAGTGTTTGTGTAGTCTAGTAGCCAGTGCCGCCGCTCCCATAACGCGCACTACGCGCTGTGCGTAGGGCACCAACTCCTGAGGGGGCACCAAAAATTAGCCAACTGAAAAATCATCATAGTTATAATACTTATGTAGCCGAGCGTTTGCGTTTAGAATTTGCTGAATTAAGATCCGGGTTGTAAAACAAGGACACGGGACGGGACCATCAATGCCTGGACCAAGCAATGCCTGGACCAAGACGGCTCCGCACGTCTCCCTTTTATTCTTCTCTCATTCTCAACCTTCAGAACCACAACCCCCCGTCACAATAAAAGCCCACAAGAAAATACCTTACACTTATAATGCCGATATTATTTTAGTATAGGCACGTATATTACAAAACAGGCAGAACAAGAGATATAGCCTAATTAAATGCTCAAAAAAAGTTACGATGGTGCCCCCCCCCCCCCCCCCCAAAAAAAAACAAAAACAAATACACACAACTTCCCAAGCTCGCTGTGGGTGCCCTTCCCTATCTCAGTGGCCTGACAAACTTTGACAGTAGGCTAGGTCAACTTTTCTAAAATGGACTTAAAAAGATAACAGGAGTCAGGGGAAGAAAAAAAGAATGAAAGAGACTGCGAGATGGTGCCCGTGCATCACTTTCAGGTAAGCCCATGTTTTATCATTGTTAAATATGGGAAATGTGCTGCTAATTTAATGGTTAGCCTATGCATACACCTCAAACTAGCTGACATTATTGGTAATGTTAGCACACTCAAATATGTTTTACCTTAGGTGCAAGCTAAATTGAGATGTTACTGTTAAACATTATCTATGCATTTTACAAGTAACTGACGCCAGCTAGCTGTTACTTTACATTATATGATGCTTTTATATTCGATTTATCAAATAGTTTTTAAATGAGTAATAAAGGTGGAGAGCTCCTTGGCTAAACCAGGCTAAGAAACGCAAGGTACATAGGGCTGAAAAATTAAGAGACAAACAGACATCACCTTCTCTAGACAAGATTTTACCAATTGAAAAACGGCTTGTAAAATGTTTATTTTACATAAAGCTCAAAAAACTATTTTGCGCTCAAATAAAGGCCCCAAAAATTCGCTCGTACGCGTTGCGGGCTCGCATTAAGTTTTACAAATCGTAACTAGCATCACATCAAACACAGGGGGCCCCCTTGAGCCTTGTTGCCCAGGGCACAGAAAATTGTTAATCCGGCCCTGAGAGTCGTTCCAACGAATTCCATCACCTACCCGAGCCTTTGCCTTCGCTGCTGCCCAAACGCGTTCCTTCTCCAAATAATTCTGAAAGCGGATAATGACCGGGCGAGGCGGCATATTTCCAGTTGGTATTTTGGATGAGGCTCGGTGTACCATTTGTAGCTCAGAGTCTGTTAAATCCACTTCCAAGGCCTCAGAGAAAAAAGACATCACACGCTCACAAAGCTTTGACGGACTTTCTTTCTTTTCTTTCAGTTCAAAGATTCGCACATTGAGGCGCCTCTCTCTGTTGGCCATGTCGGTTATCATTCCACGGAGCTCTGAGCACTCTTTAGCACTTGTTTGAGCTAGCTGCTTCAAACCTTCATTCTCGTCTTCCAATACAGAAACACGACCTTCAGCCTCATTCAGTCGTTGAAAAATAGATGCAACATCTGTTTTCATTTTACCTTGAGTAGTCTTGACATTTGTAACATCAGCTTGCAAGGTTGTTAAGGTGCCACTGAACCGGGCAATCTCCTCCATCGCTTTCTCAAGTGCTGCCTGTAATTCAGCAAACCCAGGCGGTGTCATGGCAGTTACGGTTTTCGACTCCTTTGGCTCGGCCTCAGCCCCACGTGGGTCCTTGACTCCACTCCCCGTGTTGTCATGGCTAACGCCTTGCTTAGCAGCCCTCATTTTCGAAGTTGTACTCATGTTTTAGCTTTTACTAAACTTTTAACTCACTTGTAGCTTGTTGTAGTACACCCGCATCTATTAAATACAATCAAACACTATTATGGGGTAATTCGACGCATTTATTTAGATTAATTTTGGGGGTTTGTGCAGAGCAGCTTTTTTTTTACCCATGCTAGTTTACCCATTTTGGATTGGTTTCAAACCTGATTTTTGCTATGAAAAAGATATAGTAGCTATAGTTTTGGATATGTTGACTGGAGTTAAAATCGACCGGGCACCTAATCAGAAATGCAATACCACCAACATCCACCGGGGCCGATGCCTCAAGCCGAGGGTTGGGGTCTGGGCGGATCAAGAACACTTCTGGGTATTTTTGGCGTTCTTGGGATGTTGTTTATCAATCCAAAAAATGTTCCGTTCTTGTGTTCTTGCAAACTCGTTTGACGTCATCTTTCAGTGCCCAAGTACGGTTCCAATCCAAAGAACACAAGTCACCAAGAACACCCAAAATACCCGGAAATGTTCTTGATCTGCCCCTTTTATCGAGGATGTATCGGATGATGACTTGGTCGGCGAAAACTCATCTTATTTCCCAGAAGTCATTGCAAGAACACACGAATCTCAAATCGTTTTCCGTCCTCGCGGACTTGCAAAACCATTCTTGCAAGGATGCTTGGCAAGAACGTTCTTCTCAAGAACGCAAGTACATTTTCTTAGCGTTCTTTGGATTGATAAACATCCGTGGTGACTTGTCATTTTAGGATTGGAACTGTACTTGGGCAATGAAAGATGATGTCAAACAAGTTTGGAAGGACACAAGAACGGAAAAAAACGTGTGTTGATAAACAGCCTGTGTTTTTACTTTTCTTATTTCAGGTAAACGGTACCTGTAATCAGCATCTGAATAAAAATGTGATGAGAAATGGGCAGTATAGTTGCTGAATATTTGCCTATTCAAAAAAAAAAACAGCCAATTTGTAAAATTTGCTCCAGCTTTTCGATAAGCTAGATCAGGGGTTCTCAAATATTTCAGCCCACGACCCCTAAAATAATGGTGCCAGTGACTCTCGATGCCCTCATCCATGGAGGTGGTTTACGTATACGTGGGAGTAAAAATAGGCCCTGGACTTTGATCCAGGCCGGCCCACCAGAACCGGTCCCCGTATACGCCACCACAGCTAACCTGCGAATGCATGCACATTCTGAGTTTGATGTGATGCTAGTTCGGGAGTTTGATAGTTAATGCAAGCACACGTAGCAAAAAATGTTGGCTCTTATTTGAGCGCAAAATATTTTTTGAGCTTTTTGTAAAATAAACATAGCTGTTTTTCGATTGGTAAAACCTTGTCTAGTGAAGGTGATATCTTTTTGTCTCTTAATTTTTCAGCCCCACCCTTACATTTCTTAGCCTGGTTTTCCGTCGTTATTCTTCTCCCGGTGCTCCCGATGGCCAGTCCGCTACTGAGGGGCTGTGCCGCGGTGGTGGATTTTCAAGTCATATTATTTTAAATTCTCGTGCTGTCAGGGGGTGCTGCAGTACCCTCAACACCCCTAGTTCCCGCAGCCATGGGTATTCCCTCTCCACTTAAATCCAAAACTCAGCCAGTGTCTTGGCTGAGTTTAACGCCTTTAACGTTCGGTTGCTTGACAGTTGAACTAATGCATCCTCCTGGTTGGATGTCAGATGGTTTGCCCTACTTACAGTGAATGGAAAATCAAAAGGCTGATGGCTTTTTTATTTGCATGCATTCGTTTAACTACTATTTTTAACTTGTTAAAATGTTGGCTAAAATATGCTATTTCTAATTGTTTTAAAATGTTCCTTGATTTTTGGAAACCATCTTGCGACCCCCCCCCCCCTCGCTGTCTCGTGACCCCCCGGGGGTTGACCCCAACTTTGAGAACCACTGAGCTACATAGCGTTATTCCGTTCAATGCAATGGAGATGCAATAGTTAATGTTAGCCAGCTAAATTAGTGGCTAGCATGACATGGATCTTATGATGAGTCAGATGAGTCTTATGGGAGTCAGATGGCTGAGCGGTGAGGGAGTTGGGCTAGTAATCTGAAGGTTGCCAGTTCGGTTCCCTGCTGTGTCAATTGACGTTGTGTCCTTGGGCAAGGCACTTCACACTACTTGCCTCGGGGGGAATGTCCCTGTACTTACTGTAAGTCGCTCTGGATAAGAGCGTCTGCTAAATGACTAAATGTAATGTAAAATGATCCTCTGACTGGCTAGCACTTCTTGCAAACTAATGCTTGATAAACACTATTGCATTTTTCCCCATGTGTGGGTCAGACTGGCTGGGAGTGTAAGCAATCATGCCAGTTATTCTGTCAAATTACACAGCTAGCATTAGCATCGTTGTCAATAACGTTTGCTAGAAACCATCATGGAAAGACGGGGAAAACATTTTAGCTTACCACAGCTAAAACGTTTTTAACCACTGGCAAAGTATGTGAATCAAGTCTACTCACATCTTTCAGGTGCGACCAGTAGCTATTAGCTAAATAAGACCAGGCGTAACAAATGTAGCCCGGAATCTCCAGAGACTTCTTGATGAAATGTGGTTTACCGACAGGTCTTCTTCTTATGTTGATTTATTGGCAGCTGTTATTCAACGATAACCGCCCGGCTCAAAATCTAAAACTTTCTCTGGGTTTTTGACAGGCTAGACATAACTCTGGCGCATTACTGCCGCTCAGGTTTAAGACTGAAATGCACCTATAAATGAATGGTTGGTTACTCGTCATACATTGCAAATGAAAAGTCCCGCCAGATAATGATCATAGGTTAAGATAGCGGGGTGGCAACTGGGGTGGCCAATCAGATTCCAGGGGTGGCATGTGCCACCCCAGGCCACTCCCTGAGAACACGCCCCTGCTGAGAAATGGGGCCATGGATCAGTCTAGCTCGAACAGGCGCTGCACTAGTTACAGTAACCATCGTTAAACTGCCACCTTATCAATGACCAAGGTTACCCGTTATTGGTAACCAGTTATGAACCATTAGAAACAACTGGACAGGTGGTGAAGTCAGTCCAGTTAAACAAAGACTAACAACGCATTAAGAAGCTAAAGGCAAAACAATGTACTGTTGAACACCGCATTTCTCATCAGAAATACAATCGGCATTGCATCATGTTTCCGAGCAGTACTAAAAAAAATCTTGCACAAATCAGGCCAACTTGTGCCAAGAGGCCAGCATCCAACAGTTAACATTTAGTCAAACAGGTATTTGTACATGCACTCACACCCGCACCAAGTCACTTGGTCACAAATGAAGACAAACTGGTTTAGGAAGCCCCACAGGGGTGTGTTGCCAACCTTTATCAGCTGGAAGAAGTATTGCAAACTGTGGAAGTGGTGAATAGGACTGTGACTGTGTTGAATTTGTTTGTCTGGTCAGACATATGAGAAGTGTAGACAAAGTTAGAGCTCTGTCTGCCGACCTGCCTGTCTCTCTGCCTGCCTGCCTGCTTTCTTGCCTGTCTGTCTCTGTCTGCCTGCCTACCTGCCTGTCTGTTCATCTATCCACCCTGCTCTACCTGTCAGATCAATTGTAGTCCCATCTCTTTATTATTCTGATTGGATGCACAGGTGCATAAAGAATTGTTGGAAGCTTAACCGTCGCACACTTCTCCCCCTAGGGAAGGGGGTTTCCAAACGTGTTTGTTCCATCTATATTGAAGTACTCGGACTTCAGCAGGGACAATGATATTTCCTGCAATGATTAGTGAAGAGCAAACATTCGGAATAGGCAAGGTGCACAAACTGGGGACTTTTTTCACTGTTGTTGGGACATGTGTGGGGTGTTGTTGGAGAGGTTGGTGTATGTGTATGACTTGTAGCATTAAAAACAGTGTATATATTCATGTAACATGTACTGTTGACGGATGCCCCACAGCCAAAGTGACGTCAGTGTGTGTGCCTGTGTGTTCTGCAGACCTGTTCAGTCTTGAGCAGCACTCACTGTGCACCATGCCCATTTTTTTTTGCATTGTACAGACTTTACTTGTAATATCTTACACTACCTATTCTTATAGGGACATTTGTCCAAAAAACAAAACAAACAACGTTGGTTCCTATTATCAGCTGACTAAGCATTGAATTTCTTGTGAATTTTTTACGGAATTGTTTTTAGTGTCTCAGTCATTTTCCCCTTTTTACAAAATTTTACAATTGTGCTCACATCAAAATAATGGCCAGGTATGGAGTACATAATGTTGTGTTGTACAAGTCTTTTGTTCTGTAAAATGCAAATTTGAAGGTAGGGTTTCCAGATATATGCATATTTGCAGCTTTTTGCTTAGACTCAAGTCCCTTTCACAGGTGACTCTCAGCGCTATGATGTTTGAACGCATTCATGTACAGAGGGTGTGTGTGTACAGGTGTTGCTGAGGGTCCAGGTGCAGGCCACAGCGTTGATATTTTGCAGAAATATGTACACAAGCTACCTGTGAGTCTGTCTGCAGACTGGGGCCTAAGAGAATAGCTTGGCAGTAGTCACAGGCAACATGGCCATGTGGACGAGAAGATGCTGTTGGTACCCTTATGTACATGGGACATGTGTAAAATCTGTAATTACAACATTTTCAATGTTTTTATCAGTGTGTATGAGAGAGAGAAAGCGAGAGTGAGAGAGGGAGGGTGTGTATGTCTCTTTTTGGGAAAGGGAACACGGACTAGATGAGTTACCTGTCAGGTAGTAGGTTGGAAGTTCTTCCAACATTTCAGGGAAGTTTACTCTTCCCCTGTTAGGCAGGTCCCTCCGCTAGAGCTGTAACCATGGTAGAAAATAACACAGAGTTAGAGTAGAGTAAAATATGGTATAGTATGAAATTCTACTGTCACAGTTGTAGCAAGTGATAAAAAACAACTACTTTACTTTTAACTACTAACTCCTGCAAATGGCAAGTGGTTAACAGTAATCCTTGGCATAATCTAGTAAATGCAAATAGAGCAGTTTTATAAAGTCCCATCCCTCCAGATGGTTTGCCTATCACCATCTGCAGAAAATCACTGGCTGTATTGTCACAGCTGCCAAACTGTTCGAGCTAATGACCTTACATTAAACATGTTTGACTATACGTTCATACACACTCACACAGCCAAACTCAGTCACCATTGCACTGCACTTGTGTAAGAAAAGAGGTGTGTGTGTTTCAGGCTTACATCTGTTCATACGTGCGTGTCTGTTGGCATGAATATACTATATCATTATAATATAACAACATCGTATTGTGGCAATGACAGATTGCATTTTGCTTTCTACTTTGCTCCCCCCCTCAGTACTATCTCCTGTCAATCCTCACACTGTGATTTACAGTGGAGGGCTGATATTTCATGTTGATGAATTCCCCCATAAAGATGGAAGGCCAGTAAAACCACTGCATGTTCTCAATGTTTGCAAACAAGGCTAAAGCAGCAGCCTTGAATAAAGTGATATATATGTACACACGTACATATATACACATACATGTTTGAATTGCTATTGTTGTGGGGACATAAAATTCAGTTCCTTTCAAAATCCTGTTTTCCTTAAACCCAACCTAACCCAAAAAACATCGAGAAACAGCACTTGAACTTGTAAGAACCAAGAATATTTCCTCACAAACTTAAATAGTTTCTTGTTTTGCTATTCTTGAAGAAACTTTTGATCCGACATGAACAGTTAAACACGCCCACACACACACAGACACACACAGCATGGTACTGTACATCTTACAGTAACACTGTCAGTATGAGGTAGCACTTAATCACAGTTCTGAAATGTCAAAGTTATACTTACCTGTCCTTTGGAGTTTTCACTGGCCTCCTGAGGAGTTAGGTCATACCACCATTCACAATGACTGATGCTCTGATTACTTTTTGCTTTTTGAATCGTTTCTTACTGTGTGTGTGTATGTGTGTGTATATATTTTACACAGGGGAGCTCCCCGCCAATCTCCCAGACTCGGCAAAACAACAAAGCGAAATCACAGATTGTTATACCCCGACTGGGGGTAACAGTAACTTCCCAACAACACGCGCACACACACACTTGTTCTGTTTAACATGTCATTGTATGTTCCATGGATGTAATTGACTACACTGTTTTGATTTTTATTTGTCCTGTTCAAGGGCCCAGAATCATTACATTTACATTTAGTCATTTAGCAGACGCTCTTATCCAGAGCAACTTACAGTAAGTACAGGGACATTCCCCCGAGGCAAGTAGGGTGAAGTGCCTTGCCCAAAGACACAACGTCATTTAACACGGCCGGGAATCGAACCAGCGACCTTCTGATTACTAGCCCGATTCTCTAACCGCTCAGCCACCTGACACCAATCAATCACAGAAATCTCATTCACCTGACTTGACTAGTTACATGACGGTGACAAAGAGGAAATACTATTACTGTAACAACAAAATATTTGTATTCCTTTTTTAGGATTAATCTGCTGCCTCAACAATAAAACAATCCTACAGTAACCAACTTATTTTATTCTATTTATTTCACCATTTTATTACTATTCATCCCTATTAACCAATCAATCACTCTCGTTCTCTGGTCCTCAGAACACTGATTTACAGACTGGTCCTCACAGTTGACTAAGGGCTTGCTGGTCTGTCTGGAAATTAAAGCTATCATTACAGGTAGATAATGCTGATTGTTCTAAGACAAAGAGAAGAGGCCAGCAAATGCAAAGACAAAAAGAAAGGGGATTTCCTGGGGATTTTATTGGAAAAGCATCTCTAAAAAGAGTAAGTAAGTAAGACTTTATTTATATAGCACATTTCATACAAGAATTGTAGCTCAAGGTGCTTTACATAAAATCAATAAAAACAATAATGTGTGTCTCATGCTGACTGACGGAGAAGAGATACAGAGAAAAATAAGTCAAACATATTGCCTATTGAAAAATTAGGAGGGTGGGCACTTTTTATGTGCAGAGGGACTGATGTAAATATGTGTACATTTTATACTGTTGTGGTATAAGGACCATGGCCTTGTTAAAAAATTATTATCTCATTGTATTATTATTAATATAAAAATATTATCTCATTGTATAACTATCTGTGTAAATGCACTAACACAATGCTGTGTTAGTGGTTGATGATGCCAGTATTTAGTGGTTGTGTCCTCTGCAAGTAAACTGAAGATTGTGTGTGTTCCTCTGGACAAATGTGTGTGTGTTTGTATGTGTAATGGAGAGGTTTAAGGATGTGAAAGTGCTTATGCAGTGGGGGTATACAGGGATTTGAAATGACTCAAAATGACCTTCTCACATGTCTTGTTGTCAACAGGTCTTCAGCATGTTTCTAACACCTGCCGCTGTGGACTACAGAGGAAAGAGGCACTGCTATCGATCGATAGATCGATATATAGATAGATAGACAGACAATACAATATAAATTGTAGATATACAGAGAAATGAGAAGGAGTTTCTTTGACAGAAAGTGAGAGTGTTTGTGTGTGTGTGTGTGTGTGTGTGTGTGGGTGGGGGGTGTTTGTGTGTGTGTGGCGGGGGGGGGGGGGGGGGGGGGGTAGTTGTGGGGGAGAGGGAGGGGCAAAGGTATACAGTATAAAAGTTTGGCAGGCCAGATGGGAGTGTCATTCAGGTGTGCTTGCACCTTCCCCTTCACATCTCTGTCTTTCAACTCGCTCTCTGACGGATACTAGCCATATACAGACTTCAACACTACATCTTTCTGATTCAACTAGGTACAGTTACCTCAATATCATACAGCTTAATATATCAACAATTACTAATTTTATTATTTGTGTATCAAGGATTTGGTGATTAGGAACGTTTTTGTAAACAAGCGTGTTGTAATTCCAACACGTTAGAATAAAACTCAACGACTACGACAGACTCCACTTTCACTTCTGGGGTCA
The DNA here is from genome assembly GCF_038355195.1 of Osmerus mordax. Taxonomy (NCBI): domain Eukaryota; kingdom Metazoa; phylum Chordata; class Actinopteri; order Osmeriformes; family Osmeridae; genus Osmerus; species Osmerus mordax. Next base: position 3,205,870 of record NC_090056.1, on the reverse strand, counting down.
TGTTGTGTGTTGCATGTGTGTGTGTTTAGTGTGCTGAAAACACTCACAGTATTTAAGGAATGTGTTTTGGGGATTTTCAGATTGCAGAAGGATGCTGGCGACTCTTGAGACAGTAAGTGTATTTGTATTCTCTCTTTAAGTGTGGTGATATTTTTGTTCCTTACCCAATATTCGGGGTATGATGGACCCACAACATTATTCGGATTCTAAAACAAAACTGCCTAAACAATGAACTTTTTTGCACCTATGCACACACTTTTATTAATTTTGTGCCCAGTGGACCCGAAACACCAAATATGTTAAATAAATGTTTAGGTGGGAGGGAAAGGGTCCACAGTGTGGACTCAATGAAAGTTTGTTGCTGTTCTTCACAGAAAGTCTTAGCCTCTGAGTCTCGAGTTGAAAATAATTAATTGCATAATTTCTCTTTTAGTGGAAACACCACAAATATTTGTGTGTATGTTATTGTCTGTGTGAGTTAGTAATCTAACCAAGGCCGTAATCATAATATATATTGGGGGGGGACACATCCCCCCCCAATATTCAAATCTGGTCAAAATGCACCCCCCCCCAATATATTGATATAAAAATATACATGTGCTACGCTACGACAGGCAACCACGCACGCTGTCCGAAATTATCATAAAAAATGTAATCATATTCATAACTAAACGTAAAAAGTTCTCAGGGGGGGGACCCTCAGACTCCCCAGCAGATTTCGTCCCTCCCGATGTTGACTCCATGGCTACGGCCTTGAATCTAACAGTTAGACACTACAGCAAAACTTTAATCAGTCATTGTCGGATAGGTCTGAATCCTGGATACGGTCAAAACCCCATTAACCCATAAACAAATAACACAAATACAGTACTGTTACCAGCAACATGTCTGTTTGTCAAGTCTGAATGCAAACTAAGCATACACACTGTATTACTTTGTTGTCTGTACACTGTGTTGAATGAGACTGTTGATGGAGGCATAGGCTACATTTGGCAGTCAAAACAACACACCCCAACCACGCTGCTCCTGCCCTAACCAAAGGAAACATACACATATTAAATACAATAGACTACAGCCTACTGATACTGACTGCTATACAGTGTGTGTTTTGAATTTGTCTGTTTCAAAATGAGTAAGCTTAGTAAAACTAGCATTTTGTTGTGGTATGGATGAATGAATTACTGTGGATCAAAATTCCTTCCTAAAATGTTATATTGATTTATTATTACAATCATTCTTGATGTAGATGAATGGTTTTACTGGGAACAGATGTGTGTATTATAACCTTTATTTGATTATTGACATGCTTATTGTGTCAAATGCAAAGGTCCTCAGACAACTGCAGCCCTTCATGCAAAACACTCCACCCCCCCCCCCCCCCTCCTCCTCACTTTTCATTTCCCCCCCAGATGGCATACATGCCTGAGCTGGGCCTTAGCGGAGGGCGGGAGGGCTGGGGCGTTCATTCCACGGCCGAAGTGGATCTGGAGGTGATCGAGGAGTACCTGCAGGAGCACTCCCTGGAAGTGCAGCCGCTACGCAGGCCAGCCACCCCACCTGCCACCCCCACTCAGCCCACACTCACACACTCACACCCGGAGACCACAATCATAGGTGAGTAAGTGAGTGGGTGAGTGGGTGAGTGGGCGAGTGAGTGAGCGAGCAAATGATTGTACAAAATACTGCGCATCCGTAAACTAACAGTGTTGTGTCCTCCATAGAGAACAGTTGGTCAGGCCAACATGCATATGAGTGGAACTACGGCTCTCACACACCACATGAAGAGTATGAGGAGCAGGCTCCCTCCCAGATGTGGCCCAGCCCTCACAACAACCACTGGGTGAGTGTGAGGAACACATCATTTTTCCATCATTATTGGTATGGCGTTTTGATAAACAAAAAAAATAAAAATAAAAATAAATAAACTGTAACGCTATGAGAAAAAAGTAAATGCATTGTTAGGGCCGGCAAAAACTTTCTATGAAGTTCCAGTCAAAGCTGACTGTCAAAAGGACCACATATTCAAATAATCTGAAAAAACAAAATGTCTGTTTTTCTATTTTCAGCTTGGACACCTTTGGTGCAAGACTTAGTTGTAAAGTGCAATAGCATGTTTTTATGTGTTTTCAGGATCACAGTGCATATTCCTATGAGACGGCTACCTGCAGTGACTCAGACTCCCAGTCCAGCAGTTCCCAGTATCCAGACTACCCCTACAGCCCCTCCCCACCATCGGAGCGGAGAAGTAGGGAGACCAGTGAGACACTGCCCCTCACTCCGCTTTCAGGTACAACCCCCAACTCCAAATACATGCCACACACAAAAAACACACTCATGAGCACTTTGCAAAAGAACACATTTTACTTTTAGTAGCTCCTTACCCTACATCTGACACCTAAAGCTTGACCAAACTGTAGAACCCAAACACATAACTGTAAACCTAATCATAAACCTAATCCTTGGTTTAACCCTTAATCCTAATCAAGTACTGTATATACCACCTGAGATTCAAGTTGCATCGTAAAAGAGACTGAAGGTAGAGGTTGAAAGGACCTGTGTTATTCCTTAAGCAATGAGATTGTTGCCTTTGTGGTTTATGGTATAGTAATCCCGCATGACCTGCTAAACTGAAATTCACAGACACCATTGTCTTTTTACGGCACAACCTTCACCTTCCAAACCTCAAACAGGAAAAAGGAAGGAGCGCTTGTTCCAGTTCCTGTTTGAGATGCTGGAAACCCCATCCATGCGCAGCTGTATCTGGTGGGTCCAGTCCTCATCTGGAACCTTCCAGTTCTCCTCCCAGAACAAGGAACGTCTGGCCCAACTCTGGGGCCACCGCAAGGGAAACCGCAAAACCATGACCTACCAGAAGATGGCGAGAGCCCTGAGGAACTACTCACGCACCGGCGAAATCTGTAAAGTCAAAAGAAAACTGACCTACAAGTTTGACGAGAGAACGTTACGAGGGCTGCAGGGGGACAAACACACACACATGGGGACACACAGACTAGAATAACCCCCCACGCACAAAAAGATACACATTCTAGGCCACACACACAAATATAAACTGAGAATGAACATGCCTTTTTAGAGCAGCTCTATAGAATAAATACATCCTTAATCAATCCACTGGTACCTTAACAGCCTTTTCTAGGCTTTTCCTTGATTTTATTGCTTTAATAACATATTTACTTGGTTTCATTGTTTATTGTATGGCAACAATGACACATTCTGTTGTCATGCCACTAAATTAAGCAGAGTTAGATGGAAAAGAAATCCTGTGGATTTCAATTATCATGTTGAAAGCTTTTAACATGCACCTCTATGGACTTATAGAGAATGCTAATGTGCTAACCCATCAAGGAACATACTGATGAATACTGAGTATTTGAAATAGCAGGAGAGGAGTCATTAAACACAAGAAGATTATGAGAATTAGACTGGATGAATGTGTTTTTGTAACATTGATGTGCAGAAATAAGGATAACAAAAGAATAGTATGTGACTATGAGAGTACAGTATTGATATTCATGTTCAATATTGACCATTCCAGTCTGTTGTTGGTAGATTTGAAAGACATCTTGTATCAGCTTGATGGATACATCTTGTCTTTAGCTGGGCTCAGCTGAGAGACCTTGGATATTACTTAGCCTACACCTATCCACATTTTCAGCAGAATTCCTGCTAAATGGTTGGTTCCTTTGAGGCTATGGACGTCAAGCTGTGGTGATATGAAGACAGAAGTCGTCTGGCTTTGAACATTTGTAAATCTGAGGATTGTCTGTATACACACCAGCTACTTTATAAGTAGATTGAATGATTCATGGAACACAATGATTTTGTTATGAAGAATAGCTTAGGTTTTTTCTACATTTTCTAAAAGTCTGTGAAATTAACTTTTTTTTCTCCAATCTGTTTTATATGATTGAATAAATATGAACTTAAAATAACAGTGGCAATATATATGTATAAGACTAAAAAACATTTAAAACACACAGCACAATGTGGTGCCAAACTACACAGCACCTGCTATTCCTTCCCCCCTCCTTCCAAGACACACACTGAAACAAACTAACCATTTTCTCACAAGGCTTTATGCAAAGTATGCCTGGGGCATGAAACCGCCATCACAACAGTCCTGTTGATCAACAACAACACCCCCACTATGAAGCATGAGTTACTGTAACTAAACACACACACATGTAAACTAATATATTTTTCCATAGTCAAATGTAAAGGCGTGTGAATAGTGAAACAGAACCATTCAAAACCGCAAATATAGGCACTACTCGAGACATATATCAGTTAAATAGACAGCAGTGATACCTCTCCCAAACACCTAGTTTGACCTAAAGCCACATGTTGGCGCTAGCTTCACAAAATTGGATTGTATGACTCACCTGCAACAGCTTCTTTATCCCCTCATCAGTCTGTTCTGCACAAGCAAAAAAATGTGTTGCCTGAACTACGTATGTTGCTGTTCTGTCCCAATGACCCATTCAATTCCTTGGTGAGCTACACACCCTCATAGCATAGTAAAGGTGTCCACTGATTCAACACAGATGCTCTCTAGAGTGTGTTTATCCCCCCAAAATATCCTTCTTTCCACTTACTTCCCACACTATTTCTGGCTTTGTGTGTGAGAGTGAGATAGTTAATGAGGTAAGTGTGGAGTTGGGGTTATGACAAACTGAGCTTTTGTTCAGATGCAAATAGACTTCTGCCAAGAAATCACTGCCTTCATCAGAAGAATATTGCTTTATTGCATTCTACTTCTCGTCCCAAGAATGGCGGAATGGGCTTGGGTTATCTACACTATCTTAGAGGTGTTGGTTGCCGTGGCATGTTGTCTAGGTAATGTGTTAGTAGTGTGTGCTGTGTGTGTCTGTGTCCGCAGCTCTCTCAAAGAGCCAACATTTTGCTTCCTGGTGTCACTGGCGGTGGCTGACTTCCTGGTGGGCATGGCTGCTGTGCCTCTTGCCGTGCTATTGGATGGTTGGGTGTGTTTGACCCCTGAACTATGCCTACTTCTCAGTTGTGTGGTGTTGGTGCTAACTCAGGCCTCTGTCCTGTCACTGCTGGCTATTGCTGTGGACCGCTACCTGCGTGTGCACACACCTCTCAGGTAAGATACCAGCGTTTATACACATACTTTGTATTTTTAGGGATCCTAAGTCAAAATGTGACAATACTCAGGGAGCATAATGCCAGCAACAATATTTGAAGTGTTAGAGTATGTATCACGTATCATGTTTTATTTTCTTGGTTATTAGTGTTGGCGCTGTATGACGTAAAGATCTTTTTTTGTGACAGTTTACGTAATGTACAATGTACATGTACAGTGACACAAAGAATGACAATGATGAGAAATGTGTTCATTTAGCAAATGTAAACCAACCCAAACTTATGAGTGGAATGCTGAAAGAAAGAACAAATACAAATATAGCTGCAAGCAGCAATGGCGGATTCCTCCAAACATTGTGAACCATTGAAAAATGTATATTCTTCACAAATTGTCACTGTATAGAAAAGACCATGCTGCAGACTTACCAAGGGATACCAAATCTGAAATGCAATACCATCAAGATCCACAAGGGCCTTCGCTTCAAGCCAAGGAATGAGTGGGGGCTTGGTCAGCCCACACTCTCCTGAAATGTTGTGTTTGCGTCTCGCCAAGCTTGCATGTGTGTCAAGGGAAAGGCTGAGTGTGTGAGAATGTGGAGCGCGCGCGCTGAGGAGCAAAGGGAGACTTTTCATTGGAAATATCCCTAGCAATTAGCCAAGCATGTATGTTTCAAATATTCACAATAAATCTATTTTTCATCTTACAGTCAACCTTTTCTGTCTTCATGAACTTGTGATTGTATCAGAGTATCAGTTTTGCACCGGCGAATGTGTAAAGCATTATTTTAGCGTTAGAAATAAATTAGATTTCCTTTATTTCAATCATTTTTGAAGATATTAATTTGCCTTCTCACATGGGAACATGATGTAGTGTCTTCCACGTGACACATCAAGTTTGGTGTTGAAATTTCCAAAATTGTCAGCGAATCTAACTCCACAACCTCAGATATTGATCCTATACCCACAACATTCTTGTCTCAGGTCCGGTGCTATAATCTCTAGCACCGGACCTGAGACACTAAACTAACACACTACTAATGTGGACACTAAACACTCGCTTAAAGAATGTTGTGGGTATAGGATCAATATCTGAGGTTGTGGAGTTAGATTCGCTGACAATTTTGGAAAGTTCACTAAGTGTGATACAGGTAAATGTGCTCATGGTTATGTTGCAGAATCTACTGATGTCAGTTTTGACCCCACTATTAATAATACTAGCTCTAAAAGGCTACCTCTGCCTAGACTGACATGCACCAACTCAGAGCATTGAGTTTCACATCCTCCTTATTGCACTCGCCATAACTGGCGTCTTCACAGATGCCTTTAAAACAGCTGTTGTAAAGCCCCTATTAAAGAAACCCAAATTGGATAACAGTCTACTTGCAAATTGTCTACTTGCAAATTGCAGACCAATATAAGACCTTCCAAAATAACATCCTGGAAGTCTCGCAGTCAGGTTTCAGGAAATATCACAGTACTGAAACTGCTCTCACCAAAATAATTAGCGACCTCAGACTAAACTCTGATGCAAATAAAGTCTCTATCCTTATCCTGTTAGATCTCAGTGCAGCATTTGATACCATTGATCACGACATCCTAATCAATAGACTGGAAAAGCTTATTGGGTTCACGGATAGTGTATTGAACTGGATGAAATCATATATCACAGGAAGGAAGTTTTATGTTAGTTTAGGAGACCATAGGTCCAAGAAACATGAGAACTGCTATGGGGTTGCTCAAGGAAGCTGCTTAGGTCCATTACTTTTTTCTCTTTATATGTTACCACTCGGCGACATAATCAGAGAACATAACATAGATTTCCATAGCTATGCGGATGACACACAACTATATATATCCACTGAACCCAACGATGCAACGGCCATCAATTCCATTACCAACTGCCTGTTGGCAATAAACAAATGGATGAATGATAACTTTCTTAAATTAAATGAAGACAAAACCGAAGTCCTACTATGTGGCCCCAAATCCAAAAGAGAGATGCTTACTAAGAATCTAGGAGGCTTAACCCCCTGTCTTAAACCAGAGGTGACGAGTCTCGGTGTAATCCTGGACTCAGATTTGAATTTCAACTCTCACATTAAAAAAGTGACCAAAACAGCTTTCTTTCACCTGAGGAATATAGCAAAGGTACGACCATTCATAAACCAAAGTGATGCAGAGAAGTTAATTCATGCTTTTATATCCAGCCGGCTGGACTACTGTAACGCACTTTTCACTGGTCTTCTCAAGAAAACCACTGAAAGACTACAGCTCATTCAAAATTCTGCAGCTAGATTATTAACCAAAACTAAAAGGAGAGAACACATTAGTCCTGTCCTAGCTACTTTACACTGCCTCCCCGTTACCTTCAGAATTGACTTTAAGGTCCTTTTCCTCACATACAAAGCTCTACACTGACAAGGACCTAGCTACATTGCTAACTCCCTTATAAACTACACACCAGCTAGAACACTGCGATCATGAAATGCAGGCCTATTAGAGGTCACCAGAAGCAGTCATAAGAAGATTGGTGATTCGGCCTTTGTTAATTACGCCCCAAAACTATGGAACAAATTACCCATAAATATTAGGGAAGCAAATACGCTAGACATTTTTAAAAGACAGCTTAAAACCTACCTTTTTACCGAAGCATTTAAGTAATTTTATCTCAGAAGGGTTTTACTACTTTTATTAGTTATATTATTGTTTTTCTAATTTGCTATTACTTTTATCACTTGTATTATCGTTTTTATTGATTTTATGTAAAGCACCTTGAGCTACAATTCTTGTATGAAATGTGCTATATAAATAAAGTCTTACTTACTTACTTTTAAACCTCTACAGCCACGCCCCAATTTGCCCATTTTCAAAGTGATGCCAGTTGCATCCCATTTGTCCCAAAATTCTGAAATTCATTAAATATGCCTTATTATGAGGAACAAAAAAGCCTCAAGAACCTATAACGGCCACCATATTGGATTTTTCTGTATAATACTGATTAAGAAAACACGTTTATTTGCTACTCATTCAATTCTGGTCCAAACTTCCCCAGAATTGGCCCACATCATCGTCAGAGCAACCCTCACTGAATTCTTCAACAGATTTTTGATTTTCACAACCGTTTGTCTGGTACAGCCAATCAAATTTGGCAACAAAGCAACCAAACAGGAAGTTGGGTCAAATCTCAGCAAATCTTTAAGATATCAGGGCGGGCGGGCAGGCAAGGGCAGGCAAGGGCAGGCCAGCTGAATGAAGCTGTCCAGCTAGAGAGGGATAGCCCAGCAAGGGGACTGTGATACTCTCAGCATTCTCTGTTGTTGCTTTCAGCATTCTCTATTGAACTCTGTTGAGCAGGCCTCTGCATGACCCTCCAGACCTGTAAAAGTGAAGAAAGGATCCATGTCAGTTCAGTTGTGAAAAACAAAGCTTTTTCCATCTACACTTGACATAAACTACAGTTTTGACTGTGAAATGCAGTGGCATTACTTGAACTTGAATCCAAACGTGTTGACCGGATGTAGACCCATGCAAAGTCACTCAAAACACGGGTTCGATTCCAGGCTCTGGCAAGAGTATTTAGCTCTAAACTGGTCAATATATACACATCTGACAAAAGACCAGCTCGACCATTGCCTGTAAATAGTGATTCTGACTGTCAGAGACCTTTAAATAGCCTGACTTACTGAAATTGGCAAAACTAGCCTGGCTAACGTAGGTCGCTTTCTCAGGGCATATGACGAATGAAACAGGTTCGCCTTGAAAAATCAGATATACTGGCTACCTTTAGCAGGCCCTTGTCTACAATAAGCAGTCCTCCCTGACGTTTTTGGAGTAGAATTGAGTGAAATACAAAATTGTTTACACACTGCCAGTGGGCGAGCCGAGTCTGACTCTGAGGCTAACGTCAAAACAATGTACAGTATCCCCGGGACGCAGTTTACTCCACTTGCAAGTTTTGCACAAATCACAAAAAAAAACATCTGGCGTAAAGCACAATTCCCACATCTCTTGAAGGCTGCCCTGCTCGTCTTTTTTTGGTGTAGACCGAACTGTAAAATGGTGAACTTATGAACATGATGCGACCAAAACATGGCTGCCGCCTAAGCCTATGCGGTCTCTCTGGCGCATTATGGAGTTAAATCAGGGACAAATGTTTTGTTAATTCGAAAAAAAAATCTGTAGTTGAAAAACTAAAGCTTGACATTGAAAATGTACGTTTTGGTCAGAAACTTGAAAAATAAAACCATGAATTAAAAGAAAAAATAAGTTTACCAATTTTATTTTCCAAGTTGAATACAATTTTGATTAAAGTCTGGAATTATTTTGAAAAAATTATTAATTTTCATTTTTCACTTTTAGATTTTCACAGTTTCACATTTAATGTTTTCAGATTCGATTTTTTTTTTTTACGGCTTCAAATTTTTGGGGGGGAGTTTCATTATTTATTTATTTTTTTCAGTCAGAAGACTTGTTCTCCTAATAGCTGCCCTCCCTCTACCTTTTTGATGAATTCGCCGAGATGCTAAATGATTCACTAATTACACAGAGGGAAAAAGCTAGCTACTTTTCGAGTTCGGTTTTCTGTCACTTCAAACTCACGATCTAAAGGTCTCAAAGTGCTCAAACCTTCACCATAATTCAAGAGTAGTGTACTTTCACAAACCCAATCATTGATTATATCTTAAAATGTGTAAAAATAGGACTTACCGAACGTGGCTGCCTCCAACACGGCTATCATGCGACTCCAGTTGAAAACAACAATGGCCGCCGAAAAATAATTTATATTCGTAATGGCGAGCTGCGATTGGAAGCTAAATGAAACAGGAGCTAAAAACCGAGGTTGGGGGCTTGGTCAGCACACAATTATCAGAAAGCATGTGTGTGTGTATCGCCATGCTCGCTCGTGTGTCAAGGGGCAGGATGAGTGTGCGTGCGCTGTGGAGCCATTCAATTGAATTCAATCATATATTGAAATATCAAGGTGAAATTGCATATGGTACTTCAGCATGATGTCAACTTGAAGGCACTAACGTTTGAAAAACCATCAATCAAAATTATATTTGATTTATTAACACAAAGATATTGTGGCAATGTGTACATTTACATAAATACACCCCTTTCAGCCATTTTGTATTGCATTTCTTATTCCATGTCATCCTATATGAAAACATGTATTCTACACATCTGTAAACCATTTTGTATTGCATTCCTTATTCAATTAGAAAGACATTTATTCTACAAATCTGTAACAAATTTCAAGTCGATTAGATCTATGGTTCATGAGGAGAAGGGTTTTGAAGGTTGTACCAAATTGGGACAGTACAGCAAAATCTATCATGGCGGACCTTATGGGTCCTTGAGTATTTTTTGTTCCCCATGATGAATAAGGCAAGTATACCAATTTTCAGCCATTTTGGAGAAATGGGGCACTGGATTCCGTTACAGCTACAATTTAAATAGTTGGTATTTAGAATACAGTGACATTGTTGAAATCAATGGATTACATTATGATACTTATTTGTTTCACAAGTTTATTCACTCTCTAAATAAATTAAGGCAACTCCATGCATTTACCAGAACTTCTATCTGGTGGTTTCTACACTGTACGAACACAACTACATTTATCAATCCCATTGTCATTGCCTCTCGTTCTTTCCTTCTGCAATGGCCATCACATGCACAGGGGATGCAAACTCTCGTACCATGGTTGGACAAAGCATGCCTCTCATCCACTCTCAAGTAGTTATTAAGAGACACGTACGAGGGTTCTCCTTACGAGCATGTTCGGGAAACGCACGTAAGAAATAGTAGAGAACCCTCGTAACAACTAAGATCCATCATTATCGGGAAACGCAGTTTAGTAAACAGGATTTTATGGCCGCATTCCTGCCCTTTAAAATGCAATTCAATGTGGAAGTAATCCAAGTAATCCAAGTATTCAGAATACGTTACTCAGATTGAGTAACGTAACACGCTACAAAATATAGTAAATTTTTGGGCATGCATTCTGTAACAAAATACGTTTTTAAAGTATCCTTCCCAACACTGTTTACAGTCAAACACTACTCTCATGTGCCGCTTCTCCAGACACAACCACTCCCTGTGCCGCCTACTCGAATGGCACATTTTACAGAATCTCTGCAAGCTGCACCTAAGGTGACAGGAAAAACATCAAATGGCCAGAGCATTAGCCATTAGATAGCTACGTGACGACCATTTAGCAGCAGCATGGTTGGGCCCCATGTCTTTACGTTTCTCTAACTCTCTGTACACAGTTTTTCTTTTGTTTTTTTCAGGTACAAGGACTTGGCCACTCAGAGGAGTTTGTCGGTCGCCATAATCCTCTGCTGGGTCATATCATGCCTGCTAGGTTTCGCTCCTCTGTTTGTCTGGAACAACTACAGCAACCTGGCAACCCTCAACAACACAACCACCACCTCCTCTTCCCTTGACACCTCCTTCCCCCTCCCACACTGCACCTTTCTATCTGTTGTCTCCCTCCCATTCATGGTTTACTTCAACTTCCTGGGTTGTGTTCTGGTGCCCCTGCTGGTCATGACCCTGCTCTACGCCCGTCTCTTCTGGTACCTCCAGGGCCGTCTGCGAGACAGTCTGCCCCAGGCTCGGGCCTCCTTGCTCAGGGAGAGGAGGCTGGCTAGCTCCTTGGCCCTGGTGCTGGTCCTCTTTGCTGGCTGCTGGATGCCACTGCACATAATGAACTGTGCTCTTCTGATACGGGGTCCTGAGGCTGTCCCAAAGGAGGCGTTGTATGCAGGCAGGTCTGATTCTCCTTGAATCAGGTTGGCTGTGTTTTGATGTAGCTAAGTACATTATTAAGCCTAACTGCATAATTTGGTAGTCTAATTACATAACGCATTTTTAAGAGTTATTAAATAACATTTGAAAAAAAATAGTATCCTTTAAATCAGGGGTGTCAAACATCGGATCCGGCCCGCCAGGGCGTCCATCTTGGCCCGTCTGATGTCTTTGCTAAGTTTGTAAATTGCAGAAAGACATAAATCGCAAGTAACTGCTATTCCAAATCCAAATGTCTATTAAGAATATGCAGGTTTATGAGTACAAACGTTTTGTAATTTTTTTAATCTATCTAGTATTTGCTTCAAAAACAGCGTAAATGCGATGTCTGCTCCGGAGGCAGAAGCGCTCATTGCCACAGGCAGCATTTGACGTCAAACGGGTCACAAAGCAAGGGAATCAGCAGAGGAGAGCCCAGGCAGCTAAACAGTGGGCTGATGTCTGAGTTTTTGGTCTTTATGTTTCTAGTTTGTTGTAGAAAGACCTTAAAATAGGGTTTATCATCCAAAACCTTCACCAAGGATTTAAGCATCAAGAAATATTGTTGTTATGTATGCATTATTATGCCATGATTTTACTGGTCTGGCAAACTTGAGATCAAAGTGGGCAGTATGTGGCCTCTTACCTAAAATGAGTTTGACACCGCTGCTTTAAATGAAAGACCGTAATTGTATTTCAAGTATATATAATATTAAGTACATATAATTTTGTTTATATATAAATACTTTTGAAAGAATAAGAAAAATGCTTAAGTACTCTGAAGTGTTCATTATAATGATAACTAAAGTATCGTGTCACAAGTACAGTATACTATATGTTCCACAGGTATCCTGTTGTCCCATGCTAACTCGGCAGTCAATCCGGTGGTCTATGCTTATCGCATCCCCAAGATCCAGCAGGCCTACCGCCAAATATGGAGATGGTGTGTGCAGGGGGCGGGCTGTTGCTATAGGGAAGAGAGTGGTAATATGTAATTGACAGGGAGTGGAGCCAATCGCAACGCAGTGTATGTTTCAGGAGCAAGAACCACACCCTGAAAACCCAAATGGGGAGTATATGTTGGGATGTTATCCTTTTGGGACTTTTTTGGATATTTAGCTTTCCAGCCAAGCCAATTTAATTAATGATTGTATATTTTTATAGTCAGTCATAATTTTGGGGGGAATTTCTGAATATGTTTGAGCTGTTCCACTTATTTTGACCTCTCCATTACTGTTCCTTTGTCACAAATCCTACCTGTCACTTCTCTATCCAAGTTTTTTTCTCCATGGCTCCACTAGAGGGTGGTAACTACTAAGAGACAACATTTTGTTGGTCGTCTCTTTCAATTAACATCTTGCCACCATGTGATCAGTGGTTCATGATTTGATATAATCAGATGCATTTTCACTTCAAAGAACGAGATGCTTCACATACTTCATAATTCAGCGATTTATTTTTTCTGTGTATTTTTTACCTGATAAATGTCAAAACAACATTGATGCTTACATGTGCGTACACAGAATTGTTTGTGACATAACTTTTTAAAACTAATGTCCTTGCCCACTTTTGAAAAAATAATATGTCATTGTTATAATAATTAATGACAAGCACAATGACAAGCTCTTTCGAGAGCAGCACATAAGATTGGACAGGCAGTTGTGGAACATCTATTTGTAAACGTGTCAGTGTTCATACTGTATATCCACATGTGTGAATGTGTCTTAACAACAACAAAATATGAAAGTGAACTTTACAATAAACCGCTGTTTGGAAGAATCAACATCCTACCGGTATCATCTTTATTTTTAGACGCAAGGAAAGCAGAGCACTTGGATGGAAGCTAGTGAGGTCCTCAGGGAAGGCAATAGACTGTATAGTTATCGCCTGAGACGGGGTGCCATCCCTCCCACCAAACTATACAACCTACTACCTCAACCTGAGACTACCCAATCTCTAAAAGTTACAAAATACATAATACTGTTAATGTTTGGTTGCTGACCAAAGTGAAACTTTCCCAGAAAGTCTGTTTGGATCCAACCCTGCATGATGGATCAGATGAATGGCCTTTCCATCAAGTAAAGGTAGTTGATTGTTGGCTGACTCAGCTGTCACCTTAGGAAAGACAGTAGATTGTATAGTTATCTCAGAGGGAGGTTGCACGCCTCCACAACTATTCAATCTACTACCTCAGCCCCAAGGACAGCAGCACCAGGCAGCAGCCATGATGTCAGATAACACACATACAGCTATTATACCTGTATAGAGAGGGATATAAACAGAGAGAGACTGTTAGTTAGCTCAGTCTAGTTCACCAGTGTCATACATGAAACAAACGTATGAGACCAAACATATTGTCCAGAGGTAAGCAGAACTGACACTGGCTTGTTGTGGTTTGTTTTTGAGGTTAGCAGATTGTTTGATTTACGGATACAGTATTGTGTTCCCAGATACAGACCCCCTGCTTAGAGGAGTGTAATGTGGTATTTTACAAGGTCTCCCCTTTCTTTCTACTGAGCCTTCGTTTGGATCGGTTTCTGGAATTGGTTCAAAATCAGGACTTAAGCGCTTAGCAACTGTGGTCTTCGACTGCCAAAAATTTTGAAATGTTTAACACCTTGATACGATGGAGGATAACCCTGAAAGAGACGTACTTACACATTGTCATGTCTTATGTAAATCTGTCAGAGAAACCATGTAACAAGTATAGATAAACTACACGTAAAAAACACCAAAAGAAATAGGAAACTGAAATGTCAGGCAGATACCGAAGAGGGAAAGGGCTGAAGTGTGAAAGCCCAAGGAATAACTCACTAGCTTCCCGAGACTGGCATGTGATCGAGAGACGGAGGGAGGGAAAAAAGCTACTCGACAGTGCCAGGAATTTGTTTCCGTTTTAGCCAAAAAATTTGAGCTCATTCCAGCAGGCTGGCCCTTTGCATGCCGCTGTTTTCTCAGATGGTGGTACACACACAGATGCCTGAAAATATGGCTGCTACCAGCTGCCTTCGATTGAACACAAAGCATGGATACTGCTCCACAAACAAAACAAGAAAACAAAATGGCCTCTTTCGCGTCGGCCATTTTAGGTCTGTTGCTAAACAATTGTGTTACACATGAACCCGTTTGTTTTTTATTGCACCTACTCTAACCAGTGGTCCTTTTTCTGTCTTCTAAAGACAGCAATTGGGACACAATGTTCGAATGGATAGAGAAAAACTGAGAATGAATGGCAGGCAAAAATTTAAAGTATGCTCATCAAAATGGCAGAGACGTCTGTGGCCAAATTCAGGAAAACAAATGACGCAGTATCCCTGACTGGATACATGACACCTAAATAAAGAATACATAAATGTTACGTATTTATATTAATTTAGTTTAATAAATTGTCTCTGTGCCACTTGTACATGCCCTTACAAAAAATAAGTTTATTAAAGTATACTATTAGTATACAAAAAAAAGGATAGTACACTTTTTGTTCACTTTTGATATACTTTCAAGAAGTAAACTTAGAAAATAGTTCACTTTTGATATACTTTTAAGAAGTATACTTAGAAAATAGTTCACTTTTGATATACTTTTAAGTATAATTTGAAAATAGTTCACTTTTGATATACTTTTAAGAAGTATACTTTGAAAAAGTATACTTATATATTTCAAAAGTAAGTATGTTACAGGTAAATTTTTTTAGATCCATCTTTTATATTCTAATTATTCATGTCCAGGAAAATCTATAATGCATTGCACATTGAATCTTTTTGGTACTGAAGCTGTGACCTTAATTACTGCCAAAAGCCCTATACTAATAATTATAAATTTGGAGTATTAATCGAAAAAACGAAAAAGGTACTTGAGAAAGAAGCCGACAGAAGGGTTGCATTATGCATTTGAAGGTTATATTGTCAAACTGATTGAAGAACAAAATAAAGACGTGAACAAATTCTGGCTGGCCAATTCCCATGATGCAAGGCAGTAAATAGTGTTAAAATTTGCTGATAAGTTTGCAGTTTGTTCCAAATACAAATGTAACTTCATGAATTTCGTTTTTTAAATGTGTACGCTTAGAATGTAGTGTTTTGTTGCGTGGTAATTGTCTTTGTTGTGAAGAGCTGGATTAATGCATACGCAGTAAATAGCTTCTTTTAGTTAAGAATCTGCAGTGTGACTCGAGGGGCCGCATTCTCGTCAAGTGACGCAAGATCAGCGGCGTTTGAGGGGCCCCTAAACATTTAAATATATTAGTAAATCATAGTAAATGGACATTTTTAAGTTTACTTCTTGAAGTACTTACATTAATTGAAAGTGCACTTGAAAGTATTGCAAAGTATACTTTAAGTTACTTTAGGAAGTATTCTTCATGAACTAAAAGTGCACTACACAGGTTAAAGTTTAGAGTATTGCAAAGTATACTTTCAAGTACTTTAGGAAATATACTTCATAAACTAAAAGTGCACAACACAGGCTACTTTACAGTATTCAAAAGTAAACTTCAAATACACTATAAGTTTACTTTAAAGTTGACAGCATATACTTTAAGTACCATGATAATAGTATACTTTGTTATACTAAGTATACTTACAAAATAAACTTGAAGTATACTTCTTTTTGGTAAGTGCACATATGTTGTATTCAGTACAATATATAGTAGAAAATAAAAAATAGAACCAAATTCTGTTCTAGTCTAGGAAGATCATGATAAAATTCCAAAAGCCACTTCAGATTCAAATTTCCTGAAAACTGAACACAACACTGATGATTCTATGATGGCTCTTTTGAGATACTAGCTTAATTGGAAGCAAGGCAAGCAGGCACAAGAGGGGCATCTGCAAGTATCTCCCCTGGCACAGCAGCGGAAGGGGTTATCGGGTGGCAGCCTAGATGCCAGGCCTGGGGGTGGGGTGGTGAGTGAGGGCAGACATAGTGAAGGAGGGGTGGGTCGGGGTTGGAACCCACTTTGCATAAATTAGTATGGGAGCCAGGGCCCCCGGAGATGGCGACCAGCCCCTCATTAGCATGCAGAGGACCTCTCCAGTCTGATTGCACCAGACAGACAGACAGGTGTAACGTTGGCACTGAGCCCAACTCTGCCACCATAGGACTGGCCAAATCTACACACGAACACATACACCATGTTTGGTTGCCAAGAACTCTCAATCAATAGTAGAGATAGATATTGTCTGGAAGGCGGAGAAAGAGACACAGTGAAATGCAGTGAGGTTGTGAAAAGGGCAGACCAGAAACCTACTTGGCTTAGTGGAAGTTGCAAGCATAGCAACGCTCTGCAAATAAGAGGGCTTTTGGGTTACAGTTTTGCAGTGTGGTAGTGGATACAAAATGTTAATGAATCATCAATGTTTTTGCAATTTTAGAGAGAGAGGGGAAAACTTGATCCAACTGTACCTCAAACTTCAACACGCAAGTTATTTACACAGGCCAACAGTTGTCATTCTGACTTGACTGTCTATTGTCACTTGTCTTTACCAGATTTGGTCTGATTCCAAACACTGAAGCCATATTCTCTAATTCCATGAACACCAGACGTGGACAGTCATGTGGGGACCATTAGATTCTGGCCTTCGCCTCTGGCTATCAGCTTTGTCTGTGAAACAGGGCACACACACAAATTTGACATGAGCCAGTAGAGCAGCTGCATTTAGGAGTTGATTCTATTTGCTAAAAGTTCAAAACCAAGCCAAAAGTCTGGTCCATATAGTTGGTCTAATTTAATCAGTCTATGCTACATATGTTCAAATAGTCTGTTTTCTATGTCATGCATTGATTGAATAACAGCATTTGAAAGGCCTAAAAACCTAATGTTGTGTCCTCTTTTGGCCCCTGATATCTTGCTTCCGTCATGGGCTAATCAGGAAATGTTTCTCTGTGGTTGATTTCCTGGTCTAGTAGATGCTAACCCAGCCAAGGAAGACGAGATCACGCTCCCAAACTACTGCCCTATCAGCAACGTGAAACTGGGTTCACATTTCATTCTGTATAACACTCTCCTAACTCTCTCATACGATACAGTGTAAATGTGTATTTCTGACAGCACTTTGTTGTAATATAGGCCTTGCCCATAAGTAATTTGACAATGTGTAAACTAACTTGTGTTTAATGCTGTCATTTTAATTTTGTGGAATAGCCTTGTTACTTTTAAAGCAGCATAAGGTGATATAGAATGTCACTAGTTGCCTGTGTTATTATAATGCTTTACAATTTTTATTCATTGACATGCAATGCCAGGTCTGTGTTCAAAGAATAGATAGTTGTAGAAAACAGAGCTATGTGTGAAAACACAAAAACCTTTTAAACAGAAAAAAACTGACAACAACTGTGCAAGTGCAAACAGTGAACTACGATGTGAATGGAAGTAAATGGAGACCCCTGACTATAACAAGATGTGCGTCAAGGACTCCAAAGCAAACAGAACACAGAAAACCCAAGCAGTTTTGAAAGCCAAGTCACTGGCAGTATTTAAAATTGTAGAGAGGGATTGTCATCATCAAACACAGCACCCTCTTTCTGTTCATCTGACACAAAATGGCTACCTTATTCTGGAAAGAGGTAACTCTCTCTGTCAAGCTGTTGGAAGTCTTGAAAACGCGACAAGTCATTCTTTCTTTTTTGCCTTATCCCGGGACTCAAAAAAGATAATCAAAGGCAAAACAATTTCACTGAAACGATACAGTAGGCCTTTGCTCTCTCTCCTGCAGTCGCAAGGACGCAAGAGTCATCAGATTTACTCCTCAGCCAATCCAGGAGACATAAACACATTAATCAATTAGCAAATCCTGCCAACACCTCCGCCAAGAACCCCCACCAAAAAAGAAGTAACATATTTGAAGGAGAGACAGGCGAAATACCTAAAGAATCGACGGGTCTGTCCACAAGGCAAGATGAATGCTTGGCACAGCCACAATCGCGGGGGGAACCAGACGATTGGTACGGCTTCTTGTGGTTTCTCTCTCTCTCTCTCTCTCTCTCTCTCTCTCTCTCTCTCTCTCTCTCTCTCTCTCTCTCTCTCTCTCTCTCTCTCTCTCTCTCTCTCTCTCTCTCTCTCTCTCTCTCTCTCTCTCTCTCGCTCTCTCTCTCTCTGCCCAGTGCCAAGTAATGGGCAGCTTCTGTGTGCCAGGCAGAATTTAAATGAGGCAATGAAGGAGGTGGCAAATGTGAGGGGGTGGGGGCTTGGTGGTGGCAGGCATAGGGAGATAGGGGTAGAATGCCCCACAATCAATGGCATGATGACAAATACGACACTAGTAGAAATAACTTCTAGCAAACAATGGTTTTAATGCAAGGGTAAGCTCCAGCCCCCCCACTTTAACTGGTGACTGATATTGTCTGTCTCTTACAGGAGTCAACATGGGGAGCCAGGGAGTGTTCGTTTGGTATTGCTATTCCAACCCCACCCCCCTACTCCCAGTTGTTTCCTCTATTTCTCGCTAGTCGTCCCCCCTTTCCCCTTTGTGCTCTTAGTTCTTAGTTGCTCTGACAAACACGCACACACACACACACATGCATTCAAACATCCTGAAATGCACTGACACGCCCGACCACAAATGTGTGTGTTTCCCCCCCAAAATTAACACAGATATGAACATCTGTAGTTTTGAAGGCTACATGGGTGAACATACTCGTGTTAAGCATACTCGTGTCCTGTGTTAGCCGAGGCACTTCCTGTTGCTTTTCCTTGGCCGTGGCCATAGAGCAAAGATATCGACCAATCAGCCAAGTGGTGGCTGAAAGCAGGAAGTGAGCCAGGCTGCCTCTAGGAGTGAAAAAACATCAGCATTATGAGGCAACATGAGAAGTTCATCTGAGGATAGGAGAAGGCGGAGAAAAATGCTCTCCGCACCACGCCTCTCTCTATTTCTTTTTTTCTTCATTCTCCTTCTCTCTCAGTGTCTCTGTCGATTTCTCTCATCATGTTCCCTTTTCCCATTCCTTCTCTCTCTGTGAAAGAAACACATTGCCACACACACAGTATCTTACTGTCATACTGTTTAGGTCCGAAGCCCTGCTACCTTGGGTTAATGCCGAATGATGGAAGATTGTTTTTGCGTTAAAGAGGGATGCGTATTTAGTTTTGTTGGCGCTATGAGTGACATGATGAGTGTAACAAACAAATCTTCTTGATATCCCAACACGTGGCATTGAGTCGCCATTTTAACAACACCCTAGTTTAGGTAATGTACTCTAGATTGTTCCATGCAGTCGAGTTATCTGATCGTTAATGGATACACAAAAGTTCAACTCCACTCCCAGAGTGTATTTATTTATCTTACCTTTTTCGTTTAATTTGCATCAAACATTTCGTCTTTTGTTGTTTAGAGTCACTCAATGTTGAGTAGCACATGCAAGAGGAAAGCAATCCTTTGAGCTTTGAATGTAAAAAATTATCGCATAATACAAATACATTTTTAATAGTAAATATACTTTCTATAGAAAGCACAGCCTATTGCAACTTATGAAAAAGAAGGAGCACCCAAGTTTAATAAAAAAAATCGTACATAATTTGTAGTAAATCCACTATTCTGAATAACAGATGACTCTTCAGCCTAACATGACACACCCTATAGATGGAAACAGAATGTGAATGTGTCCTGCCTTTGTTTGCCAAGTAATATGAATATTGGTGCCCAATGTCAATCGTGTCACATGCCAGCCATCTGTCAGACTGATGTGTAATAGCTCAACTGCAGCCAGTTACTGTTGTTTTGTTCTGCATCACCATGAGAGAAGTGTCTTATCAGGATGCTAGCATGTCTGACATACTGACAAAGTTTTGTTCCTGTCTGGGTTTCCTGTTATGAAGAAACACCCACGCAAATAGTACAGTTCAGCAGACACTGTAAAACAGCTTTCATGCCGCAGTACTTTGCATGTATGCACATCCCCACACACAGTCACCAAATAACAGGGTTTCATGGTAGGGGGCATGAGAAACACAACAGTGTTTAGCGAAAGTTAAGAAAGGTAAATATTTCCCTGCTGTTACCCATCGTGACTACCTGTGGCAATAAGACTGCTGTATGTGTGTGTCTGTCTCTTTTATCACAGCTACTTTAATAGCTGTGATACTTTAATTTAAGTACAAATGGTGTTCAAACTTACTTAATTTTACATACATTTTCTCCACATTCACATGCACACTCTTACATTCACAACCCTTTTGCACTCATAGAGACTCACTTATGCCATGTGTTCCACACTCAGGTACATGGCCACTTGTATTCCATCAGTACCATGAGACACCTGCTCTGTCCAGCACTTCCCACAGGCAAGATTGTTTATTGGTCTGTCAAAGCCTGCTTGTCTCTCCATAGCAGACAGGGAGGAGAGAGATGAGAAATCATGGAGGCAAGCCTAATCCAGTGTACAGAAAACCTTTCACAAAAATTCGAAAACAAAGATGGCGGAGCGCTGAATGCAGCGTGGCATCTGCAAGGTTCAAATGAGGAGTAATGACAAGAGTGGAGGGAGAGGAGACAGGAACGAAGAGAACAAGCATGAAAAGGAGAGAAGTAAGGCAAGAGGAAGTTGAGAAAGAGGAGTTTAAGGATAAAAAAGGAGAAATACCTGGACATCGTTTCTGTGGCGACGACTGGCAGGGCCGAAGAGAGGGAAAACTGGAGGAGAAGAGGCCTGTTATGGCGGGAAGAAGGGAGTGCAGAAATGGAGTGCACACCCTCTCAATGCTACGCCCCCTTCCCACAATCCCCTCCTTCTGGCGTGACAACGTACGTCCATGCAGGGGGTGACAGAAGGGCGCACGCAGACATACACACACACAAACAGAAAGATTATCACAAAGCTCTAAAACACTCCGGGGCAGTGGACTAAATTATAGAAACACACACGGCATAAACGGCATTGTATATATATTATCATAACATACACTCCAAATAACACACATTCGGTTTGCCAGCCTGCAGAATCGCCCTCTGCTCTGCTCTCTCCTTGCTCAGCCTGCCCACTTTGGCATCCCTGCCAAGTGGGAGGGAGATGGAGGGAGAGAGGGGGAGGAGAGACACAGAAAGAGGAAGGGAGGGACACAGAAAGAGAGAGAGAGATAGCAAAAGAGAGGAGGGGACAGAAAGCGATGGGAAGGTGAGGAGGTGGGGGAAGGGGTGGGGCATAGGGTGAGAGAGAGAAAAAGAGAGAGCGAAAGCATATGTGAAAAGTTTACTTGTTCCGAACAGATAGACAGAGAGAAAGTGCAGACAGACAGAAATGAGAGAGAAATAGGAGAGACAGACAGACGGGAGAGAAAGAGAGAGCCTTGTAATAAACTGCTAGAGAACAGCTGGGTGTGCTCTGGGACTGCAGGGGTTTGGGTGTTAATCATCTAACCTGCAAAACACACAGACACACCCTTGTCTCAGCAGCACCACAGACGGCCAGGGTCATTGGGTTGAGGTGAAAAATACTGTGCAGTACTGGCACACTGCAGAAATGTAAGCTCTGCCAAGCCATAAGCATGTTAACCTAACTCCTATTCAAAATGTGGAATTCCAGACGACCGCCATTTTGTCACTAAGTTGACATAAGAAAGAGAGATAGAGAGACAGATAAAGAGATAGAGGGAGAGGATGTCCTATCCCAGAGATTTACTGTACTTACGCTATTAGGACGAGAGTTTTGTACTACTTCTTTCTTCCTCCTTCCACTCCTCTCTCACTTCATCCAGGGATAATATCAGAACCCCTGAGAGGTGGTGGTAGGAGGGGGGGGGGGCTCGATAGGCTAAATTAACCAACGAAGAGAGGGAAGCGGACGTGGGGGAGGGAGGTGAGTGGGAGGGAGGGGGGTACGTCTCTGAGAATGTCACAAATGTTTTTGTCGGCCTTTTGGCAGAATTCCCAGGTCTCTGTGCTCCCATTGCTCCTCAGGAGGGTTTTAGCACATGGACTCAGCCGAACTCCTCCCCAACTCAAAGCCCAGAAAACTGACAAAACTGAGCGCAAAACACTATCCAGAACAGGCATCTTCCTGCTTCTTCATCCAGACTCAGCACTGAACCAATCAGAGCAGTCCTCAGAGCTGTTGGAAGCTGCCCTTGGCCAATTGAGCGTTGTCGTGGGTTGTTCTAATTCTTGCTATGCTTGGTAGGCTTTCCATGCCATCATCCTTGTTGAAACAAACATATTCGAATGTCAAAAGAACAGGATAAACGTCTGTTATCCATGACTGTTAGTGGCATCCTTTTTTGTGCCGCAGGTAAATAAGAGTCACACACATACACACACAGAAAATCAAGCAGGGGTCTCCTGGCCACAAAACACTCACCATAGGTATCAAACAGACCATAATACTCCAGCTTCGCTGTGCCAAAAAAACTCCCCTCAATTCTGTTCTTGTAGACAGTGCAAAGGACACAGACACTCTTGCAAACACTATTTACGCACACACATCTACACTGAGATAAGTGTGAATCCAGTTCCTCCATGTAATTCTGTCCTCGGTTCAGACACTGTGTGACGTCACCTCCTTTTGTTGTTTATGCATTTATTTCTCTCCTCAGCTGAACTCGCTGAACCGTACCCCTCCCCCCCCCTCCACCACACACCTACCTTTGCCTTTCTCTCTCCTCTCAACGCTCACCCCTCCCAAACCAGAGTGCAAGTACATTAAACTATCCAACAAAAGACACGTGTGTGTGTGTGAGAGCCGGTAGGAGAAAGAGTAAGAACAGTAGAAGCTAGAAAGGCATTATGCTTTCCTATCTTTTTTTCTTTCTCTCTCTCTCTCTCTCCCTCTCTTCTTTTCTCTATTTTTTTCTTTTATTTCTGGGATCACTGTCCTCGAGTCTCTTTTCTTCCTTGGCTTGTGAAAGTTTCAGCTGCACGGCATGGACAGCCTCCTCTGGCAGCAGCCCAAATTCGCTGCCACTGTTGAAGCAAGGGAGAGAGAGGGGGGGAGAGAAAGAGAGACATAAGGGGAAGGAAGACAAAAGGGGAGGGTTGGAGAGAGAGAGAGAGAGAGAGAGAGAGAGAGAGAGAGAGAGAGAGAGAGAGAGAGGGAACAACTTTAACATGGCTACAAAGACAGTATCGTACACCAGCCTGTTATTCAACACACAATATTTTCTCCTTTCTCATCACAGGATTGTTTCAGCCTCATTGAAGCAACCAAATGGTGTAATTGCCATCAAGGGTTAGTAGCTACAAGTAGTTTCTTAATGGCGCAGTCGTTTTGGAGTGTTGCTAGTAGAAGTTTATCAGGGATCTGATAGCACAATGTCATAGCATGAGCACCCAGGTTACACCAGGACAATCTGATCACTGGCCTTCCCCTCTTGGAGTCATTGGCATGAGCAACACATTTTCTACACACGCATGCACACACTCCACACCTCCAAACGCTCACACAGACTTGTTGATATGGAGCCAAGCCCACTGAATAAGGCTTTTGTTAAAATCTACACACACACTAACACAGACACACATATGCTGTCATTCAATAATGGACACACACAGAAAGCAAACATACACAGATCTGTTATCGCTGTCAATCATTAACTCAAACCACACCCTTGGGCTGTAGGTGTAGAGCACGTATGCCAGGACACCCCTACCCCTTGTGTGTTTGTGCATGTGTGAGTGCATGTCGGGGCAGTCTGGGTACTCGTTCGTATCTTGGCGTAAGATTGTTAGCATTATTGATACAGCTTGCATCTGGCATATTAAATATTCACACACACATAATCACACACTCCTCAATTCCTCTCTCATGATTGTTTTGATTCCAGTCCAAATCAAAGTTTATTTGTCACATACTCCCTCATAAAAGTACAATGTGCAGTGAAAAGTTGTTTGCCGAATCCGTAAGTATGCCAATAAAATTATAATATAAAGTAAAATAAAATAAAAATGTACATGCATCCATTTGTCCATTTTCTAATCTTGCAGGATAAGGCTCACCATCTTGTGGACAATACGTGTAATGCAGTTGACAACCAATAAATAAATAAATAAATAATAATTGACATGCAAAAAACGACCATAGGTAGTCCACAGTACACCTGCTTTAAGTGGTTAGTATGATCTTTACATGTCTCCTGTTTTCCTCACTCTCACTCATGCACACACACACACACAATCCACCCCCTTGCATTCACTTAGCATCAATCTCTCATCCAACCAAGGGGGGGGGGGGGGGGGGGGGGAGGGGGGAACCCCCATCCTGGGAAAAATAGGATTTGTCCCCCCCAATAAATCACTGCAAACATAGGGAAATTTAAATAATATTAATTATTAATTATTAATTAATATTAATAATATACAGTTAACATATTACAATTTAGGCTCTGTGTTACAGCAGTAATTTTGGTGTCCCCCTCAGGAATTTCTCTTGAAAAAATTTCATATAATTGTCCCCCCCAAAATTGAAGCAAATTTTCGCCACTGATCACACCACCAGCTCCTCATCTCTACAGACCCAAACTGTTTTCTGTGGACTCCAGGAAATGCTGATCCTTCCTGGTCCAGTGTGATCTGCATTTTAAGCAACAGGCGTCTTTGTTTCATATGGAAAACTCAAGGATAGTTTGCATCATTTCCCACCTCATAGCCAGACTGACATCTGCTATGTAGAGTCACTCACCAAGCTTGATCCATTCAATTGATCCTTGCCAATGAGGATCCTCATTGGCACTGAATCCCTGACTTATTGCCAGGCCCAAACGTAATTCGCGAGCACAACTTGTCAACTCATATTACGTCTCTTTCGAAATATTTAACCTGTAAACAGAGCCCATTGCTACCAGTGTAGGTAGGTCTGTGATAGCAATCGAAGGAAGTCTGTCAACCCTGAAACTGATACAGTAACGTTCACGTTAGACTAGCTACTGTAGACAATATTAAAACGTATAAAAAATGCAGAGATTCAGCCCTGAAGAACTGACACGGAAACCTGAATCTGCAGATTATGTTTGGGCTTGCTTATTGCATCTTTTCATCCTGGGGTTCCCCTGCTTGGACTCCTTTAGGATGTGATGTCAGACTGGGGGCTACAGTACATCTCCCAATTATGGAGGGTTTTGCTCTCTTCTGTGCTACCATCTGTCTCTCCTCTGGGTACCACCCCCAGTCCAATGATCAGACAGAGCTATTTAACCAATAGCAGATAGAGACCGGTCTTTGTTGTCTTTGTCTCCCATCTACTCTGGGTAGAGTATGGACATAAAAACTTGCCAAACTCTGCTTCTGTTCCCTCTCCCTTTCAGTGTGCCTACTGTTACCAGCCGCCACTGTTCCCTGACCTGGAGGGGGAGGTAAACGTCGCCTCTGCCCAGGCTTTCATTTGTCGGTGTCACTGTACCTGAAGCCAGGCCTGTGCTCCTATGAAGCTTGGCCCATTACAAGAGGATAGTTGACTTCTAGCAAATCCTCACTCCCCCCGACTGGCCTGGGTAGAGAATATGCTTCCCTTGCTTGTGGAATCTTGCAAGATAGTTCCACGGTGTGTGTGAATGTTCCCTGCCTCTAAAGTAATTAATACGGTGGTCGTACTTATACCCCCTTTCCACCAAAGTGAACCGGGAGCTAGTTCGGAGCTGGTGCTAGAGCCGGTTCGGAACTGGTTCAATTTGTGAGCCTTCTAAGAACTGGTTTGCTTTTCCACGGGCTAGAGAGCCACCACAGAGCCACGTCGTTACGTCACTGTATACGTCTCATCTTTCCCAGCAACGCTAGGTGGCAGCGCCAAACACAAAACAGAGCCCGTCTAAAGGCTGTTTATCAATCCAAAGAACGCTAAGAACGCGAGGTTGAGATGCTTGTTTTCTTGGCTATTGCGCAATACCCTGAACTTGCAGCAGAATGACAACACTGGCATTATCAGCGCAACATTTTATAAACCTTTGCTGTATAGTGCGTGTGTATTAAATTTGTGTTTCAGTCAAGACACTCACGTGGTTGATTTCACCATTTATTCATATACATGACAAATGGTTTAACATTGGCGGAATGCAATGCCCTTACAAAAAAGAAGTATACTACAAGTTTATTTTGTAAGTATACTTAGTATAAAAAAGTATACTATTATCATGTAACTTAAAGTATACTAGCAGTGTACTTATTTATATACTATTTTTGTACTAAGTAAACTGAATTGGCCCACTTTTTAGGTCATTTAGTACACTTTAAAGTACACTTATAGTACACTTATGCACTTTCAGTTCATGAAGTATATTTCCTAAAGTACTTAAAAGTATACCTTGGAATACTCTAAAGTAACCTGTGTAGTGCACTTTCAGTTCTATACTTCCTTTAGTGCCTCAGAAGTATACTTCGCAATACTTTCAAGTGCACTTTTAATTATTGAAAGTACTTCAAGAATTAACTTAATAAACATCCATTTACTATGATCTAGTTATATATATTTAAATATTCAGGGGCCCCTCAAACGCCGCTGAGCTTGCGTCAGTTGGCGGATACTCGCAAAGTGACACGGCAGATTCTTCGCTGAAAGAAGCTAATTACTGCGTAAACAATATTGGTGTAATAATCCAGCTCTTCTTATGAAACATAACAGTCATTTAACTCATGGCTACAATGGCAAACCAGCACAACAACGACAATTTCCACTCAACAAAACACTTCATTCTAAGCAGACACATTTAAAAAACGAAATTCATGAAGTCACATTTGTATTTCGAACAAACGGCAAACTTATCAGCAAATTTTAACACATACATTTTAACATTTACCGCCTTGCATCATGGGAATTGACCAGCCAATGTGCCACGCTATCTTCATTTTTTCACGTCATTTCATTCTTCAGTCAGTTTGACAGTATAACCTTCAAATGCAACCCTTCAGTCTGCTTCTTTCTCAAGTAGCTTTTTCGTTTTTTCCATTAATACTCCAATTGATAATTATTAGTATAAGAGTATAGGGTTTCAGAATGTTTTGGCAGTAATTAAGGTTGCAGCTTCAGTAACAAAAAAGATTCAATGTGCAATGCATAATAGACTTTCCTAGACATGAATAATTAGAATGAGATGGATCTAAAAAATGTAACCTGTATTGTACTTTTAAATTATTTTGACTGTTTTTGCTGTGTAATAATAGAAAACGTACATCCTACTCCAGAAGAAATGTATACCATTTTCTGTTTCTAAGCATATCAAAAGTGAACTATTTTCTAAGTATACTTCTTACAAAAGTGAACTATTTTCAAAGCATACTTAAAAGTATATCAAAAGTGAACTATTTTCTAAGTATACTTCTTAAAAGTATATCAAAAGTGAACTATTTTCAAAGCATACTTAAAAGTATATCAAAAGTGAACTAAAAGTGTACTATCCATATTTTAGTATACTTATAGTATACTTTAATATAGTTATTTTTTGTAAGGGTGGGGAAGCGCTCCCTGCCTTCACTGCAGCATGCATGACATGAGGCAGGGAGCAACAAATAAAATCCCCCACGGGGAGTACAGACAGACAACATGGTGGAGAAGGGGATGGTGGTGGGTGGCAGCAGCGCAGAACACAAGGTAATCGAGGACACGTGTGCGTGCATGTGTGCGACTTTATAGCGCCGCCTATCAAGCTAAGCCTATGGCTGAGAACACGGCTATGGGTGATATGGCGGCGCGCGCTGCCCAAGTGCCATGCCTGAACTAGCTTTGCTCATTTCAGTCAAGACACTCACGTGGTTGATTTCACCATTTATTCATAGACATGACAAATGGTTTAACATTGGCGGAATGGATGTACATGGGGAAGCGCTCCCTGCCTTCACTGCAGGATGCATGACCTGAGGCAGGGAGCAACAAGTAAAATCCCCAAAACACCGACACTCCGCCAGTCTATACTATGTGTAGAGCGGAGCGTCGCTCCTCCTGAGCCTCAGGAGGACCACATGACATCCCAATGTTACTAGCGACAAAACAAGGCGTTTTCTGGATTCCCAGGTCATGCCATTATTACAAGGACTACGGCTATGTGTGAGACAAATGTGTCAGCGGAGCATCCGCTGTACCCAGGGCATCTGAGCGGACGTCCCCATGTAGACACTGGATTCTGATAGCGACGCAGCGCATCAGAGGACGTCTGCGGATCACCACGGCTGCATGGAGATCTGAAGAGACGTACTAACCTTGCAATGGATGAAGCCACCCAACCACAGGATACATGCAGACCACATTGGTCACCGGAGGTCTCAGACCCAGCCAGCTTGTGTCAGAAATATTAATCTATCAAGCATTGCACAGTCACTCGGTGAACAAGTTTAAGAAAGCTTTATTGCTTGCGGACGGCCCACAAGGAGACAAAAACATCACACGCCATTGTGCTACAAAGTTTGTCTGGTTCACAAGTCTTCGGGTAAGACCATTTATTGGTGAGAAGCCTCCTCCCCTGCATGTCAGCTGTCAATATGATCGATCCCAGAGACAGAGTGCGCGTGCACGTGGAAACTTACAGAGTTCTCCGACCCTAGGCATGACCATATGATTCACTCAACACAAGGTTTATTGCACCTCTAGCATGATAATGGTCAACCTAGGTCAGTTTGTTTACGTAAGCCTAGTGTCATCTATAGGTCATGTGGGGAGAGGGCTCTCTACTGACAAAGGAATGCTAGCACCAGTATTTTCAGAATATAAGCTTACATTCAAAATTTCTCCGACAGCTCCCCCCTGAATATATTGAAACATACAGGTGATAACATCAAACCATGGTTAATAAAAAGTAAAACATAGGTAAAAGAAATAAAGTAATCCAGTCAAATGGCAAGAATGCGTTCAGACATAATGGGTTTTGCCCTATAGCACTTAATCCAGTGGTCATTCGACGTCTATGCACCTGATAGCAGCCATATTTCAGATGTCTTTACACAACTATGCCTGAAGTCAAGCTTTAATCAAAGAAATGACTACAGAAAAGTAACAGAATATAAGAATGTAAAATAAGAGTATGAAACTATAAACTCACATCATCATAAAACAAAAATGTTTTTACTTCTGTAAGCCTGTCGGCAATATCATCGTTTAACATTTCGTCAGATTTTCATTAAACGAATCATGGTGAATTCACTCAACATTTTTGATCTTCATACATAGGCATCATCATAGGTATCATGAGCATGATCATTCTTCTTGTCATAATCATCATCAACACGGTCTTGCAATTGCTGATACATGGTCATCATTAAAACAATCAACCATTCAGTAAACTGTCAGTCAGGTTATTCTAAGACAGTACAGTGATAGTTGAACCCAGGCCCTGATGTCAAAGCTCCTCTCCAAGTCAGATGAGAAGCATTTCTCTTCCAGGTCAGGGAGTCATAAACGTTGGTTAACCAAACAAAAACCTGTTTAACCCTTAAGTCACCCCAGATTTTGTCTCCAGATGTACTCCCCCGATCAAACTTATCTCCATTTTATAGATTGCAAAAGAAACTCACCCTTCCCCGAAGGTGACCTCCTACAGAGCGGTTAGGACCTTAGGTCAACAGACATTTATCTCCAGCCTGCTGCTAAGACACACTTTGGCACACATCCTGAAATCTCCTTAAATGTTCTCAATTTCTGTTTCTTTTCAAATTTATCAACTTTCAGTAGTACAAACTGGTTTCTCAAAAACAAAACATTAAGCTTTAATGCTACTCCCAAATAATACTTAATTAAGTCAAATAAATTAAACGGCCGGCCATTGTTATCTCCTCTTCCGACAGTCTATAACTGTTATCAAAACATTCAAACTTCTGCCCTGGAACATAACAAATCGACTGGAACATCTTTACGTAACTGGTATAACGTATCATGATAGGAGTGTTTGTACCTAAATTGTATTCCACAGAAAACGTTGTTTACTTATATCAAAAACTTCACTTCTGAATCTATTTAACATTTGCATTGTTACCAATGAAACCGTTCAATCATTACATCAGTAGTCATAGCACCATTTTAGAATGTTCATACGTTTTTCAACATACAAAACTAAACTTCATTCCCAAGACAATTCCCATTATTATCACAAAGTCCAATTTGCTGAAACGGATGCCATGATTGTGTGTGCATGGTGATTGTGTAATCTTCTCATAGGCAATGTAGTCCAGTTGATTAAAACTGCAACCTCGACGCACTGTACTATAGGCGCAGCGCAGTTTTCCTTGCTTTGACGCCATCAAACTAAGTGCACGCTTTGCAATGACTCACGTGTACCATGCCATCTCCTCGATTATCACCTCTGAAACTAGCTAGGAATTACCCCGTTCACCTCGGGTAATTTCCAGGACTTTGTGTCAAATCCGTCTCCTTAGGTCAGCGGACCTCTCACTGGATTGAGACAGCATCTCTCGCCTGTCTGTGAATTTCAGAATGAAGTAGACTATACAGTAATTAAAACTAGAAAGGCATTGCCTGCATAAATGCGATGGAATGGTGAAAGATGAAATTATTTTTCTTAAATTGCAGAAAATACAGAAATGAGAAAATACCCTCAAGCTGAAATGAATGTCAAAAATGTGTGAGTCACACAAAAGAGGCAGTGTGGAAACTGAACTGCATCATCTAACAACGCTAAGAGCTGAAATACAATGCGGGAGAAGCTGAAAGCTGAACTGTTAAACAGAAGAAGAAGTAGGCCTAGGATAGCTAGTCATAAAAAGAATATTATCGTCTTAACAGCTGAAATTATAGTTGGGATAGTAATAACAGTAGCAGATGTGTGCATTGAGTGCGTTTACTCAGCTTTCTTAGTAGGATTCAATGTGTTTATTGAATGAAACATACAGCAGTAGGGCCGATACAGGAAGACACGGCGACACTTTGTTGCAGAAGGATGATGGTGCAAGTTTTGTCCGTGGAGCATACAACGATTAATAAAAAGAATCATGTAGACGCGCTTATTGAGTAATCGCATAACTAACTAGAGAGGATACAATTTCTGGGGAAATTGTAGGGTGTGCTTGCTTGCGTCGGTTGCACAGGGGTCTGTATATTTTATATAAAAATGCATCGGGCCTACTTATTATTTATAAAGATTACATAGATTTAAAAGCATCTTTTTTTTGCTGCTCATTTACAACTCAAAATATGAGTGAAGTGTAGAATGAAATATGATGTCTTCTCATTTCCCCTGCAAGAGGCAGCTGACAGGCTGAATCAAAACGAATACATTTGGCAGACCGGTGTACAAATGGACCTAATCTCTATGACTTAAACGTCCTTTTAAGTTGTCCCTTCTCGTGATATTTTCAGGCATTTAGACTACTCATATTGCATTCATTCATTAATAAAGAACCCCCTTTTAAGATTATTCTACGACTTTACCGGCAGAAGATAGAATCGCGATTCAAACAGTACCATCTGCTAACTGAAAATATGCCCCCAAAAACGTAAATAAGCTTGACATTTATTTAGTGGAAAATAGCTCATTCATAAAAAGCTCACTGGTAGCGATCATTGTCAGTAACAACTCAAAATGCGATATAGCCCTGTGTGGAGAAGCTGCCCCGGTAAATTCTACTACTACAGTACAGTACTAGACTACTGCTGTGTTCGTCTTGATAGCGATTGCGTTGGTTGAATTCGATTAAACGTTCCGTTGTACGGTTT
The DNA here is from genome assembly GCF_038355195.1 of Osmerus mordax. NCBI lineage: Eukaryota > Metazoa > Chordata > Actinopteri > Osmeriformes > Osmeridae > Osmerus > Osmerus mordax. Next base: position 3,173,380 of record NC_090056.1, on the reverse strand, counting down.
AGGCTGAAATTAATTATTTTCATGAACAGATTGACAAAGTTTAGGCTGTGGCAATGAAGTTCAGGTTAGTAGTCAGATAGTTTCCCTACTGAAAGACTTTTGAGTAAGGGGAGTGCCGAACATGTTCTGTTGCCGTTTGACTTAAACAGCTGAGGAGTTGTTGTTAGCTACTCACACTAGTGTCTCGGGTACAGTAGGCTACAGCGTTGCAGTGAGCTACACTGGTTTGAAACCACAGGTAATGGTAATTTCACCAACAAATCGTTTACTAATGTCAGAATAAATCCTACAACGAAAATGTATATGTGAGGAATGTTTATTTTAACGATTGAAAACAGATACATCATAGACCACTGTAGTATGTGTTGCCCGGGCAACACAGGCTAATGTCATGATGCTAATATGTCAGTGAAATAGTAGACTACTGTTTCCGAAAGTAGATGTACTTCCTTAATAATATCAGCTTATATTGTACATTACACATCACAATTGTGTGTCATATCACAAAGTAAAATGAGTAAATATTTATCACCCTGGCCTCTCAAAACGTAAATAAGCTTGACATTTATTTAGTGGAAAATTGCTCATTCATAAAAAGCTCACTGGTAGCGATCATTGTCAGTAACAACGCAAAATGCGATATAGCCCTGTGTTGAGAAGCTGCCCCGGTAAATTGTACTACTACGGTACAGTACTAGACTACTGCTGTGTTCGTCTTGGTAGCGATTGCGTTGGTTGAATTGGATTTAACGTTCCGTTGTACGGTTTAGGCTGAAATTAATTATTTTCATGAACAGATTGACAACGTTTAGGCTGTGGCAATGAAGTTCAGGTTAGTAGTTAGATAGACTTTTGATTTAAGTAAGGGGAGTGCCGAACATTTTCTGTCGCCGTTTGACTTCCTAAACAGCTGTGTACTGTAGCTAGATGTTTTTGTAGTGTGTCTCGCGTAAGCTACAGCGTTGCAGTGAGCTACACTGGTTTGAAACCACAGGTAATGGTAATTTCACCAACAAATCGTTTTCTAATGTCAGAATAAATCCTACAACGAAAATGTATATGTGAGGAATGTTTATTTTAACGATTGAAAACAGATAACGCTACATCATAAACCACTGTAGTATGTGTTGCCCGGGAAACACAGGCTAATGTCATGATGCTAATACTTCAGTGAAATAGTAGACTACTGTTTCCGAAAGTAGATGTACTTCCTTAATAATATCAGCTTATATTGTACATTACACATCACAATTGTGTGTCATATCACAAAGTAAAATGAGTAAATAGTTATCACCCTGGCCTCTTTTCTTGTGGCGTTTCTGCAGCTGCCTTGCAGTAAAGCTATAGTTAGCCTAGCTATCCCCCAAGTTAACAGATGTGAAACGAATGTTCTGGCAAAGGTAGTCACGCGTGTTTTCGTGACGTTAGTGACGCAGTGACGTTAGTAACGTCAGTGACTGTGGCTAGCAAATTAGCCACCGTTAGCTTCACTTTTCGCCACAAAAACTTAACTTACGCTTAAACCATGCAACGGAACGTAAATTCCAATAAAAGCAACTCAATCGCTACCAAGACGAAACTTTTGACACCTACGTTGTCTATGTAGGCCAAGTATTTACTGAGTTCTAGGGGGGCAAAAAAAATAAATAATAATAATAATAATAATAATAATATATATGTGAGAGAACAAAGGTTGTGCTCTCGCCGAAGGCTTGAGCACACCCAATTACACATGTAAACGGAGTAATCGTATGGCATAAACCGACAATTGCTAGTAATCGGGTTTCTCATGGTCAAGTAAACGCAGTCAGTGGCGTAGTAGAATAAAACAGTTCCATTAGCAATAGTAGTAAAAGAGATATTAGCAGCACCTGCAGTCACTTCTTGTAAATTGTATTAGGTTGAAATACTATCAAACTGTGTCTTGTGACTCCACTAATCAGCTAATACCAATCACCTACGTAAGACTGAGTGGTGCGTGTCTGTCGTTGCCACGGTGATGGTGCAGGTATGATTGATAACGCGCTGAGGGCAAAGAATAACAGAAATGTAGCTCGAATCCACACCTCAAACAAGTTAACCTAGACGCAAAACTATACGTCCAATCCCAAAAATAAGGATATTTTCCTAGACCCAAGACTCTGCCGAAACCAGAGATGTCCTTTATATTTATGTGCGGTCAGAAATACGACTCTACCGGCAGTTTCAAAATCTTGTTCTTTTTGCTATCTCTGACGATTTTGTCACCAGATTTGCATTGGTCTCTATGGGGCGAGAGTTGGACTTTGTCTCGCTTTCGTGGGGCTCTGAACAAATGTGTACGTCTGTTGGATTCAACAGACAACTGTCTACGACCAGCACAACATTAGCTATCTATTGATCCAAAAATGAAGCATGAAGAGCGAAAATTGTGGCAATGCTGGCAAACTAGAAATATTTTTTCAACGACATCCGAAGCTCCCCTCCACTCTAAGCGTTTCAGTCTGCACTCTATGGTTTCACGTACACACCCATGTAAATCTCAGAAACGGCTTGAAAGTCATGAAACATAATCAGTGAGATTGAAAAAAGTTGAATAGATATCAAAAAGCTGAATTATTTAAAAATAGTTTAGGGTTTTGTCAACATTTTAAAGTTTAAATGGTGGCTCTAGCTGAAAGATTGAGGAAGAAGAAGGATTGGAAGTTGAAGAAGTTTTAAGAAGTTTGAGAGGATTTGAAAAAAAACTCAATTGGAAAACCATGTTAAAAATATTATGAATATTGATTTATATTAATTCAAACATAAGAGGTAGAAAGCTGAAAAGTCATAGCAGTCATAGCCTGAAACTGTAGAATTTTTTGATAGCTGAATGGTTTTAATAGCTGAAGATTTGAAGGCGCTGAAAGGTGTCAAGGAAGAAATAGAAGAAGAATATGAAGAAGTTGAATAGAGATTCAAAGAACAATACTTGGAATGCTGCTTCAGCATTCCAACAATTACATTCTCACAGAAGTCAGTTGAAAGCAACTGACTCGTCATTGGCCCATTCCTGAATCTTTACAACATTTCTTCAGCTCAATAAAGTTCATGCATATTATGTTCTCTCTCAAATCGGGGTATGCTAAAAAAAGTTTTTTCTTAAAGTTTTTCTTGAATAGTTTGTAAATCCATATGCTATAAACACTCTTTCGTTATCTCCATCCCTCCTGTTTGAGACATGATTCATCCCATGGCTCAAATCAATACATAACGAAATAGATTCTAGAGTAACATAAGTTCCTCCTGTTAATTTACATAACCCATCATTTGTGATACTTCTTGCATATCTCTCAAGACAGTCACATCCACATTTCCTTATGTTAAGACATCCTGTATGGCTGCCTCTTTTGCTGCCACATCTGCTTTAGCGTTCCCAGAAAAATAAAATCAATGTTATCAGTATGAACTTCTAGTAGAGCAAACACATTCTTGATAATCGATATCCTCCCTTGAAGAGGTGATCATTCCCTTATTTATCCATTGTTGAGCAAACACATGTAGAACAAGACAATACATCATCATTTGATATTAAACTCCTACATTAGTCATGCCTAGAAATCATGATAATAGTTCTTTGTTCCCTTCTTTCGAAAATCAACTGTTAGTCTCATTTCTTTCACTCCAAAAAACCTTTTCTGTCTTTTAAAACAGTCAAGTTTAACACCTATATTGTTTTAGATTCTCTTTTACCAAATCACACCTCTTTTTGTCAAAGATATGATATAAACCATTGTCATTATCCCAACCCAGAATTGAATCTATATGCTTCTTAAAGGAAATATCTAAACCACATAATGTACTTAATGTAGCCATTAACCACATATTTTTCCCCAACTATATTTTCTATAAAGGTCAGATAGGTAGAACTTCATAACTTGCTTTGGCTGCAGTCCAAAACAAGCTATTTAGCACAAACCATCATAACCACAATTTCAGACGTAATGAGTCTTCCCAAATTATTTCAGAACAAAGGTTATAATAACCCTCTTTAGGCACTAATACCACTTATTTATACAACCTTATCACAGCCTAACTGTTAATCACAAACAGTATGCCAGGCTCTTGATAAAAAATCCAAATAAAACTTAAAATCAAAATGACAATCAAACTCCAAATAAAAGTATATTTTCTCTCTCATTTCATAACCAAATTGCATCTAATACCTTTATCAAAACTTTATCAAAAACCCAAGATTTTACTATTTTGACTTAAAATATTTGCCCATATACCTTTAAAGTATATGCATAGTTCCCTTTTCAGAACATCAAAGTGTTTAACCCTTGTGTTATCTTCGGGTCATTCTGACCCATCAGTCATTGTGACCCACCGTCGTATTGCGACAAATTTACCTCCTACAAAAACAAAGTGAAGCATTTTCTTTTAACTGTCGGGCTGTCTCAGACCCCCCACATTGCAATGGTTAAAAGAAAATTATTTTTATTTGTTTTTGTATTGGGTAAAATTGGGTAAACACAACGGTGGTTCGTTATGAACCTTTGGGTCATGTGACCCGAAGGCAGTCTGCTTTCGCAGTATGCTTCGGGTCATTGTCCATCTGCACTGTGAAGCGCCGTCCTATGAGTTCTGAAGCATTTGGCTGAATCTGAGCAGATAATATTGCCTGAAACACTTCAGAATTCATCCTACTGCTTTTGTCAGCAGTCACATCATCGATAAATACAAGGGAATCAGTTCCATTGGCAGCCATACATGCCCACGCCATAACACTACCTCCACCATGCTTCACTGATGAGGTGGTATGCTTTGGATCATGAGCAGTTCCTTCCCTTCTCCATACTCTTCTCTTCCCATCATTCTGGTACAAGTTGATCTTGGTCTCATCTGTCCATAGGATGTTGTTCCAGAACTGTACAGGCTCTTTTAGATGTTTTTTGGCAAACTCTAATCTGGTCTTCCTGTTTTTGAGACTCACCAATGGTTTACATCTTGTGGTGAACCCTCTGTATTTACTCTGGTGAAGTCTTCTCTTAATTGTTGACTTTGCCTACCTCCTGGAGAGTGTTCTTGATCTGGCCAACTGTTGTGCTGGGCCTCTTAGCTAGTCCAGAATTCCGTCACCTTTCCACCATCCACTACCTCTTTTTAAACAGCCATATTTGCTGCAAGGTTCTCCATCGTCGTGCACGTCTGCACGATTTCAGCTATTAGTTCTGGATGATGGAAAGGATGTTGGAATGCGGCCCTCGAAGGACCAAAATGTCAGAAATATTAATCTATCAAGCATTGCACAGTCAGTCGGTGAACAAGTTTAAGAAAGCTTTATTGCTTGCGGACTGCCCACAAGGAGACAAAAACATCACACGCCATTGTGCTACAAAGTTTGTCTGGTTCACAAGTCTTCAGGTAAGACCATTTATTGGTGAGAAGCCTCCTCCCCTGCATATCAGCTGTCAATATGATCGATCCCAGAGACAGAGTGCGCGTGCACGTAGAAACTTAGAGAGTTCTCCAACCCTAGGCATGACCATATGATTTACTCAACACATAAGGTTTATTGCACCTCTAGCATGATAATGGTCAACCTAGGTCAGTTTGTTTACGTAAGCCTAGTGTCATCTATAGGTCATGTGGGGAGAGGGCTCTCTACTGACAAAGGAATGCTAGCACCAGTATTTTCAGAATATAACCTTACATTCTAAATTTATCCGACAGCTTGAGCGCCTGCCCAGCTTGAGCGCCTGCCCAGCTTGAGCGCCTGCCCAGCTTGAGCGCCTGCTCAGCATCTGGAGCGCCTGCTCAGCATCTGGAGCGCCTGCTCAGCATCTGGAGCGCCTGCTCAGCATCTGGAGCGCCTGCTCAGCATCTGGAGCGCCTTCTCGAGCGCCTGCTCGGTTCCTGAGTGCCTGCTCAGCATCTTGAGCGCCTGCTCGGTTCCTGAGCGCCTGCTCAGCTTCTTGAGCGCCGTCTCGAGTGCCTGCTCGGTTCTTGAGCGCCTGCTCAGCATCTTGACCGCCTTCTTGAGTGCCTGCTCAGCTTGGAGGCCTGCTCAGCTTCTTGAGCGCCTTCTCGAGCGCCTGCTCGGTTCCTGAGCGCCTGCTCAGCATCTTGAGCGCCTTCTCGAGCACCTGCTCAGCTTGGAGGCCTGCTCAGCTTGAGCGCCTTCTCGAGCGCCTGCTTGGCTTCCTGAGCTCCTGCTCAGCATCTTGAGCGCCTTCTCGAGCGCCTGCTCAGCTTGGAGGCCTGCTGGGCTTCTTCTAGAGCGCCCGCTCGGCTCTTCTTGAGCGCCCGCTCGGCTTCTTCTTGAGCGCCCGCTCGGCTTCTTCTTGAGCGCCCGCTCGGCTTCTTCTTGAGCGCCCGCTCAGCTGCTCGGCCTAGAGTAGATAGTCGCAGAGCGTTATCCAATGCAAGCCTCTATTGTGTACCGGCTGCAAGCATCGCCCGACACAGTCCCGGTCTCTGTTCTCAAGCGCTCATGAGTTCTGCGCTTCCACAACGTCCAGCACGGACGTGGACACCAGAAGCAGCCGCCCTGATCCGGAAGAAATACGCTGTATACAGCTCCGGGGACAGGCCAGAGCACTCGCACAGATCTTAGTGGAGTTTTGTGAGCCACGATCTGGTCGTGGCCTTGCCGGCTGCGTCACTGGTAAACAGGGGCTCATCAGGTGTGGACACCAGCCGGGGCGACACCTGATGTACTGCGGTGTAAAGGTACCCCCATCACAGTGGGGGTACCTTTACACCGCAGAACCCGAGAAACACTGTGTCGAGCAGGATGTCGACTTAGCACGAAGCACCCCTGTCTCAGTGGACACAGTAGTTTGTGCAGTAAAGGTGGAGTGTTAGGAAGACGTTTGTCTGCTTTCAGCCCGCTACTTCCGTGCACCGCTCATTACAAGACGGATAGACGGGCTCCCCAGAAGGCTGCATGATGAAGGATCCGCGCACCGAACGTACAACTGGACACCTGCCACCAATGCTTTGATGGACACGGTTGCAGCTTGCGGTACTCGAAACGGTGAACCCTGCAAAGGACACAGCACAGACATGTTTACAGGCAGAGGGCTCACAGAGAACACATCATGGTATGTATAAGAATATCGAAGCTAGGCAGGGGTTGATGGTATTCACTTGCCCTTTGACGAGGGCACAGATCGGGGAAGCGTCCCTGCAGGCTGCCTGCAGCATGCAGATACCTATTGCAACCAGTATAGCTGGCTTCATGCAGACCGTCTCACAAGCTTCTTGGGTCATCATTATCGTTACTAATTTTCTGACGCATTGATTACATCAGACACACGTTAAGCCTTGTCAGTACACATTGGTATATCTAAAGGTGTAACCGGGCCAGGGTATTCTTCTCTGCCTTGAGAAAACGAAGCTCAATGCTCCAATTGAACATGTTCCTCTTATGATGTCATAAGACAACATGCGTGCAAATGACCGTAGACCAGATTACAATATTAGGGGACCGCTAAGGCCTGTATAAAGCATTCAAAACAGCATGTCATGGGACCTTAAGATGCGTCTCTAATAAGTAAGAGACATAACTAGTAGTATATGGAATTGCAGCAGGATTAGCATCGTAGATTCATTCCTTACAGGACGCATCCTATTAAACTATTACTGCTATTAACCGACAATGTTTGCCGTCTCCATTGTTCATTCTTCCCCAAATGTCACTAGGACGATGTACTCCAGTGCTTCCGCTGCATTCATAATACCGCTGCTCGGAATTGAATGAACGTCATCAAACGCGAGCGAGTAGATTGGATCTGCTCCACGATTCTAACAACCAATTTAAATGGCGCGAATACAGCAGGCATTTCTGTACGGCTCGGTCAAGCAGTGACAAACAGGGCAGCTTAGTAACAGTAACACTAATAATGGCTAGTAGCTACCTAGCGAACTCTGGCTGCTTCTTCGAATGCGGGCTTGTGCAGCAAAGCATTAATGCTCCTATTGTTGTAGACTGAGAAGCGTGGACATTGATTGTCCTTGCACGATATGTCCAACCCTACACCCCGCACTCGATCAGACGCCTATCCAACAGGTCAGTGCACCGAGAAAACCTGAACGTGATTTACGATGGTACCTGCAAATGTCGCTCCTCGGATATGCCAGATATGCCGCGAGTGCTCGTGGTCGGCTCCTGAATGCGAGCCCCCTTTTGGACAGCACAACAGCAGCACGGGAAACGGAGCCCCCCTTCGCTGGAGCCTTCCCCGGGCAGCATGCAGGGGAGCGGATGGAACGGCTTCGCCGCACTCGAGGAACAAACAGCTCCTAGTGGAGCTGTCTCATACTTAATAAAGTTAAAAACAAACTCAAAATTTGTTTTGTCATTTCATTCATTTGATAGGATTATGATAAAATGCAGCAACTAGTGTCTGCACTGCGATGCTAGCTAGGTTATCGAAAAGTTGGAGCAAATTTACAAATTAGCCGTTTTATCAATAAAATAAAAAATTTCAGCAACTACACTGCCCACTTCTCGTCACATTTTAATTCAGATAATGACTTATACGTACCGTTTAGTTGAAATATGAATTGTAAAAACATACAGCAACGGCAGTCAAATTATTATTTTTCGTCTTGTTGGTCACGGTAACCCTGCCCCTGCCGCAAGCTGTTCTTACTTGGTTCCAACTCTAGCCCAGCTCTGATGCGGTGCTACTTGCGAACCACTTTCCCTGGTTCGGAGCAGGTTCTCAGGCTGTCGAAAGAGAAAGAACTGGTTCGAGATTAAGCACCGGGGTATCAGTTGCCAGATTTAGGGGCGGATCTACCTGGGTGGCATGGGGTGGCAACTGCCACCCTAAAAATAGACTTGCCACCCCAGCTGCCACCACAGTTGGCAGCTTTGAAAACAAAGAAAAGTTGTGGCTCATCGGACATTTGCGAGAGCGAATTCCTAATATCCCACTGCGAAGCGAATGCAGCACTAGACGACTCCAACCACCCTCCCCACTCCGTCGAGTCGGACATTTGCGAAAGCGAATTTCTAATATCCGAATGCAAGTAAATGCAGTACGAGACGATTCCATCCACCCTCCCCACACCGCCGACCGAAGTTGCTTAAATTTGAATCTGACTATAGAAGGCTTCAACTCAAGGAAGCAATCGTCGGCACAGGCAGCAGACCCCACCGGAGGAATGAGGTATTAAGCAATTATCAATGACATAATAATAATAACTAGAGAGGGTACAATTTCTGGGGAAATTGTAGGGTGTGCTTGCTTGCGTCGGTTGCACAGGGGTCCGTTTTTTAATGACATTTTTACAACTGATATTTCTGTATATTTTATATAAAAATTCATAGGGCCTACTTATTATTTATAAAGATGACATAGATGTAAAAGCATCTTTTTTTTGCTGCTCATTTAGCCTACAACTCAAAATACGAGTGAAGTGTAGAATGAAATATGATATCTTCTAATTTCCCCTGCACGAAAACGAATACATTTGGCAGACCGGTGTAAAAATTGACCTAATCTCTATGACTTAAACGTCCTAAAGTTTTCCCTTCTCGTGATATTTTCAGGCATTTAGCCTAGCTACTCATATTGCATTCATTCATTAACCCCTTTGAAGATTATTCTACGACGTTACCGGCAGTAGAAGATAGAATCGCGATTCAAACCATCTGCTAACTGAAAATATGCCCCCAAAAACGTAAATAAGCTTGACATTTATTTAGTGGAAAATCGCTCATTCATAAAAAGCTCACTGGTAGCGATCATTGTCAGTAACAACGCAAAATGCGATATAGCCCTGTGTGGAGAAGCTGCGCCGGTAAATTGTACTACAGTACAGTACTAGACTACTGCTGTGTTCGTCTTGGCGATTGCGTTGGTTGAATTCGATCTAACGTTCCGTTGTACGGTTTAGGCTGAAATTAATTATTATCATGAACAGATTGACAAAGTTTAGGCTGTGGCAATGAAGTTCAGGTTAGTAGTCAGATAGTTTCACCTATTGAAAGACTTTTGATTTAAGTAAGGTGAGTGCCGAACATGTTCTGTCGCCGTTTGACTTCCTAAACAGCTGTGTACAGTAGATGTTTTTGTAGTGTCTCGCGTAGGCTACAGCGTTGCAGTGAGCAACACTGGTTTGAAACCACAGATAATGATAATTTCACCAACAAATCGTTTACTTGTAATGTAATGTCATAATAAATCCTACAACGAAAATGTATTTGTGAGGAATGTTTATTTTAACGATTGAAAACAGATGCATCATAGACCACTGTAGTATGTGTTGCCCGGGCAACAGAGGCTAATGTCATGCTAATGCTTCAGTGAAATAGTAGACTACCGTTTCCGAAACTAGATGTGGGCCTACTTCCTTAATAATATCAGCTAATATTGTACATTACATTTCACAATTGTGTTTCACATCACAAAGTAAAATAAGTAAATAGTTGACCCTGGCCTCTATCCTTGTGGCATTTCTGCAGCTGCCTTGCAGTAAAGCTATAGTTAGCCTAGCTATCCCCCAAGTTAACAGATGCGAAACGAATGTTCTGCTACAGGTAGTCACGGGTGTTTTCGTGACGTTAGTGACGTTAGTAACGTCAGTGACTGTGGCTAGAAAATTAGCCACCGTTAGCTTCACTTTTCGCCACAAAAACGTAACTTGAGCCTAAACCATGCAACGGAACGTAAATCCCAATAGAAGCAACTCAATCGCTACCAAGACACCTAGATTGTCTATGTAGGCCAAATATTGACTGAGTTTTAGGGGGGGCAAAAAGAATAATAATAATAATATATATGTGAGAGAACAAAGGTTGTGCTCTCGCCGAAGGCTTGAGCACACCCAATAATAATAATATATATGTGAGAGAACAAAGGTTGTGCCCTTGCCGAAGGCAAAGCACACCCAATAATTGCAGGGCTAACAGAGTTGCAATGTTTGTTTTCCTGTTGAATTGAGGTTAATAACGTTAACTCGTGAATGCTTTTGGAAAGCAACAACAAAGATGACCGTGGTAAAGTTAGTTTGGAGTTCGATATTCAACAGATATTCGGACGCCCAGTATTGTGTTATTTTAACCCTCGTGCTGCCTTCGGGTCACATGACCCAAAGGTTCATAACGAACCATCGTTGTGTTTACCCAATGGTAAACACAACGATGGTTCGTTATGGTTAAAATAACACAATACTGGGCGTTAAAAGAAAATTATTTTCTTTTAACCATTCCAATGTGGGGGGTCTGAGACAGCCTGACAGTTAAAAGAAAATGCTTCACTTTGTTTTTGTATGAGGTAAATTTGTCGCAATACGACGGTGGGTCACAATGACTGATGGGTCAGAATGACCCGAAGATAACACAAGGGTTAAGGGGTGTTTAGTACCGCTACGACCGGTCACTTAGCCAATGCTTTTGGCTGCCTAAACCAGGCCTTCTCAAACTTTATTGGGCCATGGACCCCTTACAGGGGTGAACATTTTCCAAGGCCCCCCCCCATAATCATAACACCCATTCAGCATACCCTTTGTGCTCTTAAATGGACACAATATGCTTGTTATTGGTGCAAATGGTCCCCATCTGTAGATTATAATATATATTCACTTTTTAATGATACAGCACAATTTTCCAAGTTATAATTTAGGGCAATTATTTCGCGGACCCATTTGCTTTCGTTCGTGGACCCTTAGGGGTCCGGAGACCCCCTTTGAGAACCACTGGCCTAAACAACGCGTATGTTTAGGGACCATCAACAAATTACAAATTTCAAAAATCAATAGCTTTTCAACAACATGAACTAGGAGTGTCAAAATAATGTTAAACTGTTGAAGATGTATGCATTCATGCTGCACAGCCTTTATTTTGTTCATTTTCATCTCAGGTTATTAAAAATGAATTTTGTATTAAAAAATAAATGTTCAAACTTCCATAGCTATTTGGTCATGTGACCTATAATCCCCAAATTAATTTCAGAGTGTTCACTGACTATGCATACATGTTGCACAGCCTTTAGGTTTTTCATTTTTATCTCACACACTTCTGCCACGGGGTGCCACCCCTCAAAATCTCCTGCCACCCCCTTAATATTTTTCTACATCCGCCCATGGTCCAGAGTCAAATCTGTGAAGAATAATCCCTTGGTTCCCCCCTCCAGCCCCCTGCCTCCCCCTAGGTTCTTTGATGGAGGGCCTGTCTAAGCCGTCAAGCACCTCCTGGCATTTTGTCGTTGTGGGATGTCAGTACCTGGTGGACTGGGAAGAGTCCTTGAGGGTTTAGGTTGGTTGAGGGGCAGTTCTATGGGCGTATGTGAAGCCCTCTGTGACATGCTTGCGTGTAAAAAGGGCTATACAAATAAATTTGATTTGATTTGATACAGTCCTGAGGTAAGATTGTTGGTGTCCACCAGCAATATTGTGGATCCAGACCTGACCCGAGGCTTCTACCGTGCCATCCTGACCAGGAGGGACGTGCACAGTTACGGGATATTGTTGCCCGGGAAACAGCCCGTTTGCCCTGATGGAGAAAGAGATAATTTTTTTGTGGCTGCATCAATACAATAAGCCCATCCTTAGTAAAGTTAAATACAACTACAAAGTGCATTTCCTGCAGAAAATGTGTTGGAATGAAAGCTAAAATATTTTTTTACAAATTGCTGAAAATACAGAAATGAGAAAATACCCGCAAGCTGAAATGAATTTCAAAAATGTGTGAGTCATACAAAAGAGGCAGTGTGGAAAATGAACTGCATCATCTAACAATGCTAAGAGCTGAAATACAACGCGGGAGAAGCTGAAAGCTGAACTGTTAAACTGTAGAAGTAGTAGAAGTAGAATATTCGTTTTAGTAGCTGAAATTATAGTTGGGATAGTAATAGCTGTAGCAGATACAGTAGTATCAGTGGCGGAATAGAACAAAACAGTTCCATTACCAATAGTAGTAAAAGAGATATTAGCAGCATCTGCAGAATTAGTAGTTGTAGTAGTGGCATAAGATACATCAGCAGGTGCAGTAGTTGTAGCAGCACTAGTAGTGGTAGTAGTTGTGTAGTAGTGTTCTTAGTCTTTTAATGAGACGAGTTGACTGTGTCTTGTGACTCCAATAATCAGCTAATACCAATCACCTGTGTAAGAGACTGGGTGGCGCGTCTGTGTGGTTGCCACCGTGATGGTGCAGTTATGATTGCTAACGCGCTGAGGGCCGAGAGAATAACAGAAATTTACTTCGAATCCACACCTCAAACAAGTTAACCTAGACGCAGAACTATACGTCCAATCCAGAAAATAAGGATATTTTCAGAGACCCAAGACTCTGCCGAAACCATAGATATCCTTTATGTCTTTGGGGTCATAAATACGATTCTACCGGCAGTTTCAAAAACGTGTTCCTTCTGTTTTCCTGGTGCGTGTCTGTTTGGTTGCCACAGTGATGGCGCAGCTGTGATTGCTAACGAGCTGGGCAGAGAGAATAATATACATTTTAGCATCCACACCTCAAACAAGTTAACCTAGACGCAAAACTTTGCATTGGTCTCTATGGGGCGAGATTTGGACTTTGTCTCGCTTTCGTGGGGCTCTGACCAAAAGTTTAAGTCTGTTGGATTCCACAGACAACTGTCTCTGACCAACACAAAATTAGATATCTATTGATCCATAAATGAAGCATGAAGAGTGAAAATTGTGGCAATGCTGGCAAACTAGAAATACTTTTTGAAACTGATTTCGAAGCTCCCTTCCACTCTAAGCGTTTCAATCAGCACTCTAAGCTCTCCACATACACACCCATGTAAATCGCAGAAACGGTTTGAAAAACTCATGAAACATAATCAGTGATATTGAAAAAAGGTGAATAGACATCAAAAATCTGAATTTAAAAAAATATTTTAGGGTTTTGTCAACATTTTTAAGTTTAAATGGTGGCTGTAGCTGAACGATTGAGGAAGAAGAAGGATTTGAAAGTTGAATAAGTTTAAAGGTCACATGACATGCTGTTTTTGGATGCTTTTATATAGGCCTTAGTGGTCCCCTAATACTGTACATTTAGTCATTTAGCAGACGCTCTTATCCAGAGCGACTTTATCAGAAGTCTCTTTCACAAAATTCAACCTTGGTGCAGAATTACAGCCACTACTAGCAGTCCCACAAGGAGCTTTCCTCAGAAAGCTACAGACAACTTTTTGTTGTCTGTAGCTTTAAATGCTAATGAGGAGCGGAGGGGCGGCACCATGCGCTAATGTTTACAATGGATGTATCGCAATGGCTGTAGCCCCATTGCTGTAAGATGCCTCGAATTATGCATTATCATCTGATAACCCTGGTTTGCAGAGGTACATTTACATTTAGTCATTTAGCAGACGCTCTTATCCAGAGCGTACAGGGAGTACAGGGACATTCCCCCGAGGCAAGTAGGGTGAAGTGCCTTGCCCAAGGACACACCGTCAGTTGGCATGACCGGGAATCGAACTGGCAACCTTCGGATTACTAGCCCGATTCCCTCACCGCTCAGCCAACTGACTCCACTCAGTCATTTCAATGAGGGGAAAGGCGGATATCGTGCGCGCCATAACACCAACAGCAGAACGGTTATCCAAATAACAAAGAAGTGTACAACACTCACATTACAGCATGTGTATTCACACACATACTTGATGCTATCTACCTTTCCATTAGCGACAGTAACTCAGCTGTTACCTGCAGAGCTAAAGTTACAGCCACATTCTTAGGGTAGCAAGCTAGGTAACCATATACAGTAAAGCTACAAAATGATATAGCGTTAGTTAACTTACTTGTCCGAGGTTAGTAGCTGGACGAAGGAGAGTTAGTACTGATCCAGAATTTAATTTCAGCAAGGCCAGTTTTGTATTATTTATTGTATCTATTATTAACTTCTTCATCTTCTTCTTCTATTTCTTCCATGACACCTTTCAGCTCCTTCAAATCTTCAGCTATTAAAACCGTTCAGATATCAAAAGATTCAGCAGTTTCAGGCTGTGACTGCTATGACTTTTCAGCTTTGTACCTCTTATGCTTGAATTAATATAAATCAATATTCTTATTTATTGTTATTTATAACTTATTTTTTGGATTGGATGTATAGTTTTGCGTCTAGGTCAACTTGTTTGAGGTGTGGATTCTAGGTAAATTTCTGTTGTTCTCTCTGCCCAGCTCGTTAACGGTCACAGCTGCGCCATAACCGTGGCAACCAAACAGACACGCGCCACTCAGTCTCTCACACAGGTGATTGGTATTAGCTGATTAGTGGAGTCACAAGACGGAGATAATCAGTCAACTCGTCTCATTAAAAGACTAACAGTGCGTCCACACCGCGATTAGCAGACTTCGATAATAATAAAACGTTTTTACACATGTCAACGTGTATGTCTATTAAACAGTTTTGTATTTTGTATACAAGTTGTGTTTTGATCGATGTTGCGAGTACGTAAACCCAAGTCTGCACACTTTGCTATGACAACTACAACTCTACATTAATCTGATACGCCCCCGAGCGTGGTGAACTGTGGGAAGGCGAGCGATGGCAAGCGATTTGCGTCGCTGCAGTGTAAACGCACTGTAAGAGCACTACTACACAACTACTACCGCTACTGATACTACTAGCTGCTACTACTACTGCACCTGCTGCTATATCTTATGCCACTACTACAACTACTAAGTCTCTTTTACTACTATTGCTAATGGAACAGTTATGTTCTACTACGCCACTGATACTACTGTATCTGCTACAGCTATTAATATCCCAACTATAATTTCAGCTACTAAAACTAATATTCTACTTCTTCTACAGTTTAACAGTTCAGCTTCTCCCACGTTGTATTTCAGCTCTTAGCATTTTTAGATGACATTTTTTACATTAATTTCAGCTTGCGGGTATTTTCTCATTTCTGTATTTTCAGCAATTAAAAAAAAAAAAAACACGTTTGCCCTTTACAGCCAATCAAAATGTGAAGTTTACATTTAGACATTTACATTTAGTCATTTAGCAGACGCTCCCCGAAGTTAAGCCATCAAACAAGAAGTTGGGTCGTATCTTAGCAAATCTGTGATGGATTCACACCAAACTTGGAACCCTATTCTACATTTACATTTAGTCATTTAGCAGACGCGCTTATCCAGAGCGACTTACAGTAATTACAGGGACATTCCCCCGAGGAAAATAGGGTGAAGTGCCTTGCCCAAGGACACAACTTCATTTTTTGCACATCCGGGAATCGAACTGGCAACCTTCAGATTACTAGCCCGATTCCCTAACCGCTCAGCAACCTGACTCTCTTCTCCCTCTTTTCTAAGGATGTCTAAAATGTTTCCTGGATCATATGACTGCTTGGCCACCTCATTGCTGCTTGCAGCTATATTTATTATTATTATTGGTGGCCAAGCCGCGAAGCCACCTGAAGTGTTTCTACCTTTTCTTATTATTATTGGGTGTGCTTTGCCTTCGGCAAGGGCACAACCTTTGTTCTCTCACATATATATTTATTCTTGTTTCTTTTTGCCCCCCTAAGCCTCAGTCAATATTTGGACTACATAGACAACCTAGGTGTCAAAAGTTTCGTCTTGGTAGCGATTGAGTTGCTTGTATTTTTATTTACGTTCTGTTGCATGGTTTAAGTTTAAATTACGTTTTTGTGGCAAAAAAGTGCCTTATGTCAACGAAGGGTACTCAGTGCTAGCCTACGTCACAACGTTGGCACACGTCATTTTGTCGTTGTGGGATGTCAGTACCTGGTGGACTGGGAAGAGTCCTTGAGGGTTTAGGTTGGTTGAGGGGCAGTTCTATGGGCGTATGTGAAGCCCTCTGTGACATGCTTGCGTGTAAAAAGGGCTATACAAATAAATTTGATTTGATTTGATACAGTCCTGAGGTAAGATTGTTGGTGTCCACCAGCAATATTGTGGATCCAGACCTGACCCGAGGCTTCTACCGTGCCATCCTGACCAGCAGGGACGTGCACAGTTACGGGATGTTGTTGCCCGGGAAACAGCCCGTTTGCCCTGATGGAGAAAGAGATAATTTTTTTGTGGCTGCATCAATACAATAAGCCCATCCTTAGTAAAGTTAAATACAACTACAAAGTGCATTTCCTGCAGAAAATGTGTTGGAATGAAAGCTAAATTTTTTTTTTACAAATTGCTGAAAATACAGAAATGAGAAAATACCCGCAAGCTGAAATGAATTTCAAAAATGTGTGAGTCATACAAAAGAGGCAGTGTGGAAAATGAACTGCATCATCTAACAATGCTAAGAGCTGAAATACAACGCGGGAGAAGCTGAAAGCTGAACTGTTAAACTGTAGAAGTAGTAGAAGTAGAATATTCGTTTTAGTAGCTGAAATTATAGTTGGGATAGTAATAGCTGTAGCAGATACAGTAGTATCAGTGGCGGAATAGAACAAAACAGTTCCATTACCAATAGTAATAAAAGAGATATTATCAGCATCTGCAGAATTAGTAGTTGTAGTAGTGGCATAAGATACATCTACATCTATTAATATCCCAACTATAATTTCAGCTACTAAAACTAATATTCTACTTCTTCTACAGTTTAACAGTTCAGCTTCTCCCACGTTGTATTTCAGCTCTTAGCATTTTTAGATGATGCAGTTCAGTTTCCACACTGCCTCTTTTGTGTGACTCACAAATTTTTTACATTAATTTCAGCTTGCGGGTATTTTCTCATTTCTGTATTTTCAGCAATAAAAAACAAAAACAAAACACGTTTGCCCTTTACAGCCAATCAAAATGTGAAGTTAAGCCATCAAACAAGAAGTTGGGTCGTATCTTAGCAAATCTGTGATGGATTCACACCAAACTTGGAACCCTATTCTACATTTACATTTAGTCATTTAGCAGACGCGCTTATCCAGAGCGACTTACAGTAATTACAGGGACATTCCCCCGAGGAAAATAGGGTGAAGTGCCTTGCCCAAGGACACAACTTCATTTTTTGCACATCCGGGAATCGAACTGGCAACCTTCAGATTACTAGCCCGATTCCCTAACCGCTCAGCAACCTGACTCTCTTCTCCCTCTTTTCTAAGGATGTCTAAAATGTTTCCTGGATCATATGACTGCTTGGCCACCTCATTGCTGCTTGCAGCTATATTTATTATTATTATTGGTGGCCAAGCCGCGAAGCCACCTGAAGTGTTTCTACCTTTTCTTATTATTATTGGGTGTGCTTTGCCTTCGGCAAGGGCACAACCTTTGTTCTCTCACATATATATTTATTCTTGTTTCTTTTTGCCCCCCTAAGCCTCAGTCAATATTTGGACTACATAGACAACCTAGGTGTCAAAGGTTTCGTCTTGGTAGCGATTGAGTTGCTTGTATTTTTATTTACGTTCTGTTGCATGGTTTAAGTTTAAATTACGTTTTTGTGGCAAAAAAGTGCCTTATGTCAACGAAGGGTACTCAGTGCTAGCCTACGTCACAACGTTGGCACACGTTAGCAACGACGCATTAGATAGGACGTGCATAGAGACTGTTGCACAGCAAGTATTGTATCGTGCCGTGGTGTACTAGCAGCATTATACATTTAAGCAATTCAAGACTTGCATGTACAGTAAGTAATGTCACATTAAAGAATGTAATTAAACTCAAGCTTGTGTGGTACGTCGCTGTCTTCAATGCCACAGCCTAAATTTTATGTCAAAAGAAATGTTTTTAATTGCTGTTGCATTCAAACAATCCCCCCAGTCTAGTTTGGCTAGCAACAGCAGCTAGGCTACAGTAGCTTGCTCGTAGCACAATTCAGCTTCTCCAGGCAGGGCTCTAGACTGAGACCAAAAAGTCGCTTTTGGCTTTGTTACTGACAATGATCGCTTCCATCAAACTTTTTTTGAATTAGCCATTCCCCCTAAATAAATATCAAGCGTATTTACATGTTTGGGGGCATATTTTCAGTCAGCAGATGGTACTAGTACTGTTTGTGGAGTCAGTTGGCTGAGTGGTGAGGGAATCGGGCTAGTAATCCGAAGGTTGCCAGTTCGATTCCCGGTCATGCCAACTGACGTTGTGTCCTTGGGCAAGGCACTTCACCCTACTTGCCTCGGGGGAATGTCCCTGTACTTACTGTAAGTCGCTCTGGATAAGAGCGTCTGCTAAATGACTAAATGTAAATGTTTGAATCGCGATTCCATCTGAAAAAAAACTGCCGGTGACAACTTGGTTAGAATAGCTTGTTTGAAAGGGGGTTCAGCTTGTTTATTACATGGACCCATCTGCAACCGACGCAAGCAAGCACACCCTACAATTTCCCTAGAAATTGTATCCTCTCTAGTTGGGTGTGCTCACGCCTTCGGCGAGCACAACCATTGTTCTCTCACATATTATTATTGGTGGCCAAGCCGCGAAGCGGCGAAGCCACTTAAGTGTTTCTACCTTTTCTTATTGGTGGCCAAGCCGCGAAGCCACTTAAGTGTTTCTACCTTTTCTTATTATTATTATTATTAATCATCTTCCTCTCCCATTGGAGTCTATGGCAGCCCCTAGAACCGTATGGTAAAAAGTTGTGAAATTTGGCACAGTCTTTGAGGACAGTCCCCTCTTTATTTTCACCAAGTTTCATGTCTCCCATTAGAGCACTTTAGCGCCACCAACGGGTCAAAGTTGGACTTGTGTTTACACACGTAACTTTTGAACCGTATGACCGATTTTTAAAAATGAGGTACCGTTGGATTCCCTGGATCAAGACGAGTTCAACACACCCTATTACGTTCCTGTTATATAGATTTTCCGCCATTTTGAATTTTAAGGAAAAACGTTTTTTCGCTTCTCCTCCTTCAATTTTTGTCAAATCTTCCCCAGATTTGGCACACATCATCGTCACAGCAACCCTCACTAAAAATTTCGTAAGGATTTTTGATTTTCAAAACCGTTTGTCCGGTACAGCCAATCAAAATCGGCAGCAAAGACACCAAACAGGAAGTTGGGTCATATCTCAGCCAATCCTTGAGAAATCAACACCAAACATGGTATGATGACTCGGAACCCTCATCTGAGGATGTCCAAACAATTTGGTGTCATGTGATCATTGGGCGTGGCCGCAGGATGCAAAAATGTGTTTTGGCATTTTTTTGTACAATAAAGATTTAGGAAACACGTTTTTCGCTACTTCTCCTACAATTTTTGTCCAATCTTCCCCAGAACTGGCAGGTATCATCGTCAGAGCAACCCTCACTGAATTCTTCAACAGATTTTTGAATTTCAAAACCGTTTGTCCGGTACAGCCAATCAAAATCGTCAACAAAGCTACCAAACAGGAAGTTGGATCAAATCTCAGCAAATCTTTGAAATATCAACACCAAACTTGGTGTGTCACGTGAAAGACACTACATCATGTTCCCGTGTGAGAAGGCAAATTAATATCTTAAAAAATTATTGAAATAAAGGAAATCTAATTTATTTCCAATGCTAAAATAATGCTTTACACATCCGCTAGTCAAAAAACTCTGATTCAATCACAAGTTCATGAAGACTCTTGAGAATGTTTGGTACACAAATCTCAGAAAAAGTTGACTAAAAGATGAAAAGTTGAATTTTGGTGAATATTTGAAAAATGCATGCTTGGCTAATTGTTGAACGGCAGGGTTAAGGGAGGGTTTTTTGAGTAGAGGGGTAACTCTAGCCTGTTTGAAGGCAGAGGGGAAGGTGCCAGAGGTGAGAGAGGAGTTTAGGACATGGAGAAGAAATGTTATGATGGAGGGGGAGATGGTTTGAAAGAGAGGGGAGGGTATAGGATCAAGGGGACAGGAGGTGGGGCGATGAGAGAGAATGAGGTCAGAGATCTCTGCCTCAGACAGGGGAGAAAAAGAGTTTAGACATTTAGTTGGGTCAGTCATGGAGGGTGAGAGGGTAGGAAAGGTGGGTTTAGGGAACCGACTGCTAATGTCGGCGACTTTTTTCTCAAAGAAGGAGGAGAAGTCGTCTGCTGTCAGGGTGGAGGGAGGGGGTGGGGGAGGTGGGTTAAGAAGGGTGGAGAAGGTAGAGAAAAGTTTGTGGGGGTTTGTATTTGTATGTCACTTTTATACAAAGTGACATACAAATATGGGGTTTAGTGCTAGTTGGCACAGCAAGTAAACTAACAATTTAGTGTAATTGAGAAGGCTATATCGATACACATTTGTACTTTTCTCCAAACTATCATATTCTTACTCAACATATCGATAACAGGCAAACTGACAACTTCGATTGGGGACTGGGCTGTGAGGAAAGGCAAAAACCAATGACAGCTAGCCTGCCTAGCCAGCCAGTTGCACAGTTTGCTGAAGGCTTTTAAAACTATAGTTACAAAGTAAAAACGAATGGGTGAAACTTCTTTGTTAGTTACAACTTTTAATTGACAAAATTGACAACAGATGTTAAAAATTTGACTTTAATCGAAGGATCGCCTCACATTGTCACTTCCGGTCTCACAAGATGATAATACCGATATGGCATAATGGTGAGCTAGCTGCTTATCTTCCTAGCTATCCACATAATGTCAGACGCTTGGCGTAGCGGCGTCCGTGATTGCAGGCGCTTGGCGTAGCGGCGTCCATGATTGTCAGACGCTTGGCATAGCGGCGTCCATGATTGTCAGACGCTTGGCGTAGCGGCGTCCATTATTGCAGACGCTTGGCGTAGCGGCGTCCATCATTGCAGACGCTTGGCGTAGCGACGTCCATCATTGCAGACGCTTGGCATAGCGGCCTCCATGATTGTCAGACGGGCTACACGTCACACGCACTAATGTAACGTTTACAAAGATAACGTCGCCATATACGTCGTCGCTATCAAAGTTCCCTCACGTACTACGTCGCCACGTCGCCGCCATCACCCCCATTGAGAACCAATGATAAAAAGGCTGAGACGACACGCACATTGTGGGCAAAGGTAGTACGCAGTGTATGTTGTCCGAGTGTGTGAGGGCACTAATCACGCCCCATAGATTAGTGCCCTCACACACCAGAACAACATACAACCGTCGCTACGCCTGACAATCACTGACGCCGCTATGCCAAGCGTCTGACAATCACGGACGCCTATGGAAGGCCTAGTGGGCAAGTATTAAGACGCCCCCGTGTGTCAACCACGCGTAATTAACGCCGACTTTGCATGCAAAGACTATGGAAGCAAATCGTTACCTACATTCAAATGCAAATTTCCAGAAATGCATTTGCATTTTAAGAATGTGGCTGCATTATTTGACTCATAAATTAAATTAGTAATCAATCATCCTATTTGCATTTTAATTTTTTTCTTCAAGAGTGCTCAATCTTTCACTTAATTAAAATGAAAAAGAAATAGACATTTGAGATTTAATTTTCAAAACATGCCCCAGCAAATAGATACCAAAATTCAATTTGAAATGTAAAATTTGAAAATTAATTAATTAATTTCCAGAAATGCATTTTCATTTTAAGAACGTGGCTGCAAAATTGTGACCACAATTCAAATTCAAATGCATTTCCAGAAATGCATTTTCATTTTAAGAACGTGGATGCAAAATCGTGACCACAATTCAAATTCAAATGCATTTGCATTCAAATGCAAAATGAACGAAAAAGCATTCTGAGCGGCGCAGCAGAGTGACGTCAGTAGCCGCTCTTCTTCAGCTCCCTGCTGACCGAGCTACCCATCTTGTTCGGTAGGGGGCGGTGTGCACATCTGCATTGCATTACATTGCAAAGGTGCCGGGAAATTGATTGAATTGCCGGGTCTTTAGAGGACGCATCACAGACTGAGCAACTTGATGTCAAACAATGACTAAAACAGTGGCAGAGCTACTATTAATGTGTAAATCTGTGACGGCAGAGTATGCAGCCAAGCTCTCTATGACTTGTTCTACTCGGTCACGGGCATCAGACTCAGATATATTATTAGATTCTACCTGCTCAGCTAATTCTAACAGTGTTTGCACAATTTGAGGGAGCGCCATGATCTGTGATGCGTCCTCTAAAGCAGCGGTCCCCAAACTTTTTGCGCCACGGACCGCTTTCATGTAAGACATATTTTCACGGACCGGCAGGGACGGACTGGGAGGAAAGATAGGCCCTGGACAGCTGCGGTGCGATCCTAGTTAGTGACTTCCACACCTAATGCGAGTGCGCGGAGCGCGTGAGAAAAATAGTTTAGCTGATTTGAGCGAAAAATAGTTTTTGGAGTTTTATGTCAAATAAACAGCCGTTTTTTCAATTGACAAAACTATGTCTAGTGAATGTGATGTATTTTTGTCTCTTAATTTTTCAGCCCCATCTTTAAGTTTCTTAGCCTGGTTTCCATCGTTATATTGTTACTAGCTAGCTTTCGATGTGTCAGTCCCACTGTTGTGTGTGACTATAAGCTACGACAGTGACACCCGAAGTGCGTTCCTTATATCCAGTTTAGGCCTATTCCATAATTTTATTTGATTGCTGTCATGGCAGAAAATCCCGCTTGATGTTGGAAATGGAAGCAGGGTTTTCAGTGCTTTAGTGGCGATCTCAGAATAGCCTTCATCCAAAACACCGATATAGTTGTTGTCTCAAACAGGCTTCATTGAGTTGTCATGTGTCAAGAGGAAGAGACGCGCATGATACCGCTCAATAAAGGGAATCTAACCAACAACCTGATTAATAGCCCGACTCCCTAACCGCTCAGCCATCTGACCCCCAGTCCAGTATATGATCTGTTAAGTATAAAGACAACAGTGTGTGAATGTGAAGGACAGCCGATTAACCTTTATTTCTGTCACCTTGGCTGTGTATTTCACTTTTCTAGGTCTATACAAAGAAGATGACCGCTCAACAAATTGGCATCACAATATATTGGCACGAGAACCTATCACTTCATAACTGCTACCTCCAATCACTGTACATACTGTCCTGTCACTGTACATACTGTCCTGTCACTGTAGGCTACATACGTTTGCACTGGCACCAATTACTGTTATATGTTGTTTTATATGGCATCATGGTCCTAGGGAAATAGGTTTCGTCCTGTGGTCCTATAGGTTTAGTATACTCTATTGTTTATTTTGTATTTATTTAGGACATGTCATGTTATGCCAGGTTGCTTTGCGTTATCTTGTCCTAAGAATTTCAGTGCCCAGTCAAATTGAGCACAATACTGAGGCAACGCAAACGCAGCGCAAGGGAAGTTCACAAAGCTCCAAGCCAGACAGCCAGCCTGATATTACTGTATTTATTTGTCTGCACCCCTTTTTATATCCTACAGTATTGCAATTGTGACCACCAACTTCATACTAATAGCTAACTAGCTAACCAACATTGTATTTGATAGTACCTCGCACGAGCATCCTTAGACCTACTTTACTTACGTATTAGTTGTTACAATTGTTGTCATAATTTCCCATCGGAGATTCAAGCCAGCAGACTTTAATTTTGGAAAACCAGATGCTGATTGAGCCAAACCAGGCGTTAATTTTGTGTGGTTTGCTAGACACATCTCAAAAAAGCAAGCGTTTATTTAGATGCGTGCTTTGAACGTGTCACGTGACACGGTTCGATTTGAGCTGAAAAAGACGGCAACTTTGTAGGGAAGTCGGCGCAATGGACGCCGTCTTTGCATGCAAAGTCAGCGTTAATTACGCGTGGTTGACACACAGGGGCGTCTTAATACTTGCCCACTAGGCCTTCCATAGGCGTCCGTGATTGTCAGACGCTTGGCGTAGCGGCGTCAGTGATTGTCAGGCGTAGCGACGGTTGTATGTTGTTCTGGTGTGTGAGGGCACTAATCTATGGGGCGTGATTAGTGCCCTCACACACTCGGACAACATACACTGCGTACTACCTTTGCCCACAATGTGCGTCTCGTCTCAGCCTTTTTATCATTGGTTCTCAATGGGGGTGATGGCGGCGACGTGGCGACGTAGTACGTGAGGGAACTTTGATAGCGACGACGTATATGGCGACGTTATCTTTGTAAACCTTACATTAGTGCGTGTGACGTGTAGCCCGTCTGACAATCATGGAGGCCGCTATGCCAAGCGTCTGCAATGATGGACGTCGCTACGCCAAGCGTCTGCAATGATGGACGCCGCTACGCCAAGCGTCTGCAATAATGGACGCCGCTACGCCAAGCGTCTGACAATCATGGACGCCGCTATGCCAAGCGTCTGACAATCATGGACGCCGCTACGCCAAGCGCCTGCAATCACGGACGCCGCTACGCCAAGCGTCTGACATTATGTGGATAGCTAGGAAGATAAGCAGCTAGCTCACCATTATGCCATATCGGTATTATCATCTTGTGAGACCGGAAGTGACAATGTGAGGCGATCCTTCGATTAAAGTCAAATTTTTTACATCTGTTGTCAATTTTGTCAATTAAAAGTTGTAACTAACAAAGAAGTTTCACCCATTCGTTTTTACTTTGTAACTATAGTTTTAAAAGCCTTCAGCAAACTGTGCAACTGGCTGGCTAGGCAGGCTAGCTGTCATTGGTTTTTGCCTTTCCTCACAGCCCAGTCCCCAATCGAAGTTGTCAGTTTGCCTGTTATCGATATGTTGAGTAAGAATATGATAGTTTGGAGAAAAGTACAAATGTGTATCGATATAGCCTTCTCAATTACACTAAATTGTTAGTTTACTTGCTGTGCCAACTAGCACTAAACCCCATATTTGTATGTCACTTTGTATAAAAGTGACATACAAATACAAACCCCCACAAACTTTTCTCTACCTTCTCCACCCTTCTTAACCCACCTCCCCCACCCCCTCCCTCCACCCTGACAGCAGACGACTTCTCCTCCTTCTTTGAGAAAAAAGTCGCCGACATTAGCAGTCGGTTCCCTAAACCCACCTTTCCTACCCTCTCACCCTCCATGACTGACCCAACTAAATGTCTAAACTCTTTTTCTCCCCTGTCTGAGGCAGAGATCTCTGACCTCATTCTCTCTCATCGCCCCACCTCCTGTCCCCTTGATCCTATACCCTCCCCTCTCTTTCAAACCATCTCCCCCTCCATCATAACTTTTCTTCTCCATGTCCTAAACTCCTCTCTCACCTCTGGCACCTTCCCCTCTGCCTTCAAACAGGCTAGAGTTACCCCTCTACTCAAAAAACCCTCCCTTAACCCTGCCGTTCTCCAGAACTACAGACCGGTATCACTGTTACCCTTCCTTTCAAAAACAATTGAACGTGCTGTATCTAACCAACTGTCTAACTTTCTCAGAACAACCTGCTTGACCCCAACCAATCGGGCTTCAAGACTGGCCACTCCACAGAGACTGCCCTCCTTTCAGTCACCACTGCCCTCCAGTCTGCCAGAGCGGCTTCCAGGTCATCCGTTATCATTCTGCTGGACCTTTCTGCAGCGTTTGATACGGTTAACCACCAGATCCTGCTCGCCAGACTTTCTGAGATGGGCATCACTGGCACTGCACTCCAGTGGATCTCATCCTACCTGTCGGGAAGATCCTACCAGGTTTCCTGGGGAGGCAAACTGTCGGGCCCTCGCCAGCTCTCCACTGGTGTCCCACAGGGCTCCGTCCTTGGACCCCTCCTCTTCTCTCTGTACACCACCTCACTTGGACCAATCATCACCTCCCATGGCTTCTCCTACCACTGCTACGCTGACGACACGCAGCTGTACCTGTCGTTCCCCCCGACCGATCCGGGGATCTCAGCTAGGATTGAGGCCTGCCTCACAGACATCTCCGCCTGGATGACCGAGCACCACCTCCAGCTGAACCTCGCCAAAACAGAACTTCTCATCATCCCGGCTAAACCCTCCATCTCCCACG
Organism: Osmerus mordax; assembly: GCF_038355195.1. Taxonomy (NCBI): domain Eukaryota; kingdom Metazoa; phylum Chordata; class Actinopteri; order Osmeriformes; family Osmeridae; genus Osmerus; species Osmerus mordax. Next base: position 3,146,685 of record NC_090056.1, on the reverse strand, counting down.
ATCTCTCAATCACCCTGGGATCTGCGACGGTGACCCCTTCATCCTCTGCCAGGAACCTTGGGGTTACCATGGACGACGAGCTCTCCCTCACGGCCCACATTGCTGCGGTCTCCCGGTCGTGTAGATTCACCCTCTACAACATCCGGAAGATCAGGAGATACCTGTCTGAGCACTCCACCCAGCTGCTAGTCCAAGCACTCGTCCTCTCCAAGTTGGACTATTGCAACTCTCTGCTCGCTGGTCTCCCAGCATGTGCAACCCGCCCTCTTCAGAGGATTCAGAACGCGGCGGCACGCCTGGTCTACAATCTACCCAGACGCTCCCATGTTACCCCGCTCCTCATCTCTCTCCACTGGCTACCTATCATGGCCCGTATCAGATTCAAGACCCTGGTATTGACCTTCCGAGCAGTGAACGGGACTGCACCCGTCTACATCAAGTCTCTCCTGCAGCCTTACACCCCCACCCGCCACCTACGGTCTTCTTCAGACAACCGCCTGGTGGTCCCACCGCTCAAGACCGCCCGGTCCCAACACAAGCTCTTCTCCTGTCTGGCCCCCCAGTGGTGGAATCAACTCCCCACCTCCATCAGAGACACTGACTGTCTCTCCACCTTCAAGAAAAGGCTCAAGACGCACTTGTTCCGGGAGTACAACGGTACTTAGGAACGGTTCGCTTGACCCGATGTTAGTTTCCTCAAGGATCACAATGACTCTTGCTAAGAGACTTGTTGCTCTTGTGGTTAGTGGTAACTTATTTAAATTTTTTGGTTCTCGCTGTGATATATTGTTTTATTACTGTTGCTTGCTTTTTTTTTTTTTCCACAGGTACACTTGCACTTATAGCTGTTCATGTTGTTTGGATGTGACTTGTTTAACTACATGCTCTTATGGTTCTTCCCTTTGGCACTTACTTTGGTTGTTCACAATGTGTGCTTCATGTTTTGGCTACTCGCGATGTTTTTTGGCTATCTTGTTGTTATGATCAGTGACCTATGCACTTTGTAAAGCTCTCTCTTGGAAGTTGCTTTGGATAAAAGCGTCTGCTAAATGAATAAATGTAAATGTAAATGTAAAAGTGTCTGCTAATATCAATGAATATAATGTCTAAGAGTCTTATGACTCATGAATTTTCCATAAAAATATGACCATTCTATGAATGTACATCTATACCTCCTGGGGACCCAGACCAGATCAAGACCCATCTAACACGGCACACAATACCCAAACCCAAATATTCTAATTAATGTAATTCTTCAATATTGAATCAAACCACTATAACCACTGCTGACTTGTTTCAGTTTTTTGTATTCAAATAATGATGCCTACACATTTAAGTAATTGTAGGCCTATAAATGCTATTATTGTATGTTCTAAAAGTAACAACAAATAAATCAACAATAACAATTGTTAATAACAATAATAGTCTGATTTTAACCTTTTTATATTTAGCTGAGACATCTTTAACCACTCCCTCAGCCTGTTTGTACTCCCCACTTGCTTCAAGAGGACCACCATCGTCCCTGTGCCCAAAAACACCAAGGTCACCTGCATGAACGACTATCGCCCGATATCACTGACCTCTGTCATCATGAAGTGCTTCAAGCGGCTAGTCAAAACATTCATTTGCTCACCGCTGTTTCCCACCCTGGACCCTATGCAGTTTGTATACCGGTCCAACAGGTCTACAGACGATGCCATCACCCTGACTATGCACACCGCTCTCTCCCACCTGGACAAAGGAATATGTATGTGAGGATGCTGTTCATTGAATACAGCTCAGCATTCACCATCATCCCCTCCAGACTCGTCTCCAAGCTTGTGGACCTGGGACTAAGCACCTCCCTTTGCAAGTGGATCTTCAACTTCCTGACGGGGAGGCCACAGGTGGTGAGAATCAGTGACCGCATGCTGCTTCAGGTCAGCTGCAAGCAGGTCAGCTGCTTCAGGTTCCTCGGGGTGAACATAAAACTTAAAACTGTGAACACAGTTTTAAGTTATTAAGACTGACTGAGTTAAATGAATATCATAATGCCTGCCTTATGTTCCAAATTGTTAACAGACTGAACCCTAGATTGAGTAGTTTTGTTCCCATCTCCAGCCCCCAGCATATATACCAAACGAGAATCAAACCACTCATATCAGGAAAATGTCGCAGACATGTGCGTTCCAATATGAGTGTTGTCTGTAGGGGGCCACAGATCTGGAACGGGATTGATGAAGGCCTCAAAGTGCTGACCTCTATCTCCAACTTCAAAAGACAACTAAAACATAATTTCTTATTAACCTATACCTAATATAAAAATTTATTAATTAATAAAAAATAAAAATAAATACTGGGATGTATGTGTATGATTGAAGGTATGTAATGTTATGTATGTACTTGTGCGTCATCTGTGATATTGTGTATCCTATAGTCTGTACCATGTTATGTATGTTATGCATGTACTTGTGCGTCATCTGTGGTATTGTGTATCCTATAGTCTGTACCATGTTATGTATGTTATGCATGTACTTGTGCGTCATCTGTGGTATTGTGTATCCTATAGTCTGTACCACTACCCTTACATGAATCATCGGCCCCCTCCTATAAGCTTTCCTAGCTTCTTTGGGGGACCCTTTCACTCTACCCAATTGGTCTTGTACCCCAACTGTATTATTATTGTAATATTTGAAGTGGTGTTGTGAATAAATCAAATCAAACATCAGCAATGATCTCACCTGGTCTGCTCACACGGTAGTTAAAGCTGCCCGGAAACGCCTGTTCTTCCTGAGGAGACTGAAGAAGTTTGGCATGGACTGAGTCATCCTCACTAACTTTTACAGATGCACAATAGAGAGCATACTGACTGGTTGCATCAGTGTGGTATGAGAGCTGCACAGACAGGGACCGCAAGGTCCTACATAGTGTGGTCAGGTCTGCTGAGTTAATCATCGGCAGGAAGCTCCCAGCCCTACAGGACCACCTACCACACGATGCTTCAGGAAAGCTGGCAGGATTCAAAGAGATTGTTACCACCCATCCTTCAGTCTTTTTACCCCGTTGCCTTCAGGCGGGCAATACTGAAGCATTCGGTCTCGCACACGCAGACTGGAGAATAGTTTATTTTCCAAGGGCCATCAGGCTTCTGAATGGACACTGATACATTCTCACCATTTTCTCACTAGCCACTTTACACACTGTCACTTTCAGCTACTGGTTGTACTATCAGCAATATTGCACTAATTGTTACCCCACTTGTCTTTAGGTTAGTATAGGTTTATACGGTTAGTGTAGGTTAATATGTGTATTATTACAGGTTTAGTATACTGTATTGTATATTATTTTGTATATTTAGGAGTTGTTATTTTCTTATCATAGATGTAATTTATGTTCAGGGTACTTATGTTATGCCAGGTTGCTTTGCGTTGTCGTGTCCTAAGAATTTCAGTGCCCAGTCTGACCTTGTGTTGTTCTGTGCATCTGACAATAAAAGACTTGAACTGGAACTCAGCTAACAATCAGACTAAAGGGTAGAACAGTGGTGAAAACCAATCCTCCTGTGGACACATAACAACTTAAAATACATGAAATGGTATTACATTTTTAAACCAGCACATACAACTCATATTCACCTCTTCTTTGTCAGGGACACATAAAAAGGCTCTCTCTTGATAGTGACTTAGGACTCCAGCAAATAATATTGTCCAAACATTGAAAGCAGGCACAAGGAAAAGTAACTTTAAATGCAAAAACATAGTTTATTATCAAAATAGTAAGATAATCAATACATTATGACAATGTAACAAAATCAATACAGAAACAAACGCTACCTTCAGAGCAAACAATAACAAAGGTATTTTAAATGCAAATAAACATAGCGCACCTAACCTGAGCAAGTATAGGAGGCTAATCAAACTCAGTGATTGGTTTAGCTTCTCCTTTTGTAAACCCATCCTGCATACTAAAATAGCGACGCCGGCTATATGAAGAAACAATTGCCTGACACATACAAATTCAAATGGACCATCACCGGTACTTGGCTGCAGTAAGCCAAATATGCCTTTGCAAGACAAGAGAATATGTAATCACATTTTGGGCCTCTGCACGACAAAACTCTAGGCTATCAAACCAGCAAATATACATTTTACAACACTGAAAACATTACTAGAATCATGTGATGCATAAAATACGAAATTGATACCAAACATGACATGAAAACTTGCTTCAAACTATATTTACACACAACACAATTTTCTATGGTAATTTCGGAGTCTAATTCAGGTCTGCCAATACAGCCCAACACTAGCTAGCTGAAATAGCCACACTTGATCATGTACTTTCATGTTTTTCTCCCATTGATAGCTAGCTAGCCACTTAGCATACAGTTGCCAACTTGAGACCGGTTATAGCTAACTTACCACATAATAGCATAGCTAACTTACCACAAAATGTCAGACGCTTGGCGTAGCGGCGTCCGTCATTGCAGGCGCTTGGCGTAGCGGCGTCCATGATTGTCAGACGCTTGGCGTAGCGGCGTCCGTGATTGCAGACGCTTGGCGTAGCGGCGTCCGTGATTGTCAGGCGTAGCGACGGTTGTATGTTGTTCTGTAGTGTGAGGGCACTAATCACGCCCCATACTAATCACCCCCCATATTCCATAGCTAACCACAGTCAGTGACGTTACTAACGTCACGAAAACACGCGTGACTACCTGTAGCAGAACATTCGTTTCGCATCTGTTAACTTGGGGGATAGCTAGGCTAACTATAGCTTTACTGCAAGGCAGCTGCAGAAACGCCACAAGCAAAGAGGCCAGGGTGATAACTATTTACTCATTTTACTTTGTGATGTGGAACACAATTGTGAAATGTTATGCACAATATTAGATGATATTATTAAGGAAGTAAGCCCACATCTACTTTCGGAAACGGTAGTCTACTATTTCACTGAAGCAGTAGGTGCGTTCGACATGACCTGACTTCATGCAGCGCTGCAGCCGGCTGCAGGCGGCTGACTTGAAACAGTGAATTCTGGTTAGACTTTTTGTCCGACTTGAGACGGCGCCGAGGCTAGGTCACTGTGACGTAGCCATCAAAGTACCGTGAGATCCATTCGAGAACTGCCGGCTGTGTAGCCGAGCGCATTTTCTCAAGAGCAACGGCACGGGTTCAAATGACGACACAGCTATTTCATGATTGGCCAGACTCACACACGACAACTTTGACGCGTGTTTTGTAATTATTCTGACACCTTCAGTTTCGCCAACGCTCAAATCCTGACCAAACAGTTTAATTGAATTGAAAAATAGTTGAAGAAAGAGTTTTAGTCCACCTCTTCAGAATCAGAATCAGAATGGGATTTATTCGCCATGAAAGTTTGCACAGACAAGGAAATTGCTTTGGCAGGAAGGTGCATACAATAAACATATACCTACAATTTGTGGACTATCTATACTAAGGGTACATAAACTAGCAGCACTAAGTGGGATTAGAATATAATTAAATATACAATAAAATAAAATATAAGTTGCCGTAAATTACAATATAAAAATACAAAAATACAAATATAAAAAAAAAAACCAAAAGATACCATTATTGTAATGCAGTGCAAAAACAAGTGTGTTTTAAGCAAGAAGTCATTAGAGTCAGTGTGGTCCCTTGGCCTTGTTGAAGAGGCCAACAGCGGAAGGGAAGAAACTGTTTTTGTGGCGTGAGGTATTGGTCCTGATGGACCGCAGCCTTCTGCCGGAGGGGAGTGACTGAAACAGGGAGTGTCCAGGGTGGGAGGAGTCGGCCACAATCTTCCTCGCTCGCCTCAGGGTCCTCGAGGTGTGCAGGTCCTCGAGGGTAGGCAGATTGCAGCCAATCACCTTCTCAGCAGTGCGGATGATACGCTGCAGTCTGCTCTTGTCCTTGGCAGTGGCAGCAGCGTACCAGACGGTGATGGAGGAGGTGAGGATGGACTCAATGATGGCTGAGTAGAAGTGCACCATCATTGTCTTTGGCAGGTTGAACTTCTTCAGCTGCCGAAGGAAGTACATCCTCTGTTGTGCTTTCTTGATGAGGGAGCTGATGTTCAGTTCCCACTTGAGGTCCTGGGAGAGGATAGTGCCCAGGAAGCGGAAGGACTCCACAGTGTTGACTGGGGAGTCACACAGGGTGATGGGGGTGAGTGGGGCTGCGTTCCTCCTGAAGTCCACAACCATCTCCACTGTCTTAAGAGCATTGAGCTCTAAGTTGTTCTGGCTGCACCAGGTCGGCCGCTTCCCACCTATAATCAGACTCGTCTCCACCAGAGATGAGCCCAATAAGGGTGGTGTCGTCCGCAAACTTCAGGAGTTTGACGGACGGATGACTGGAGGTGCAACTGTTGGTGTACAGAGCAGAGGAGAAAGGACGCAGCCCTGAGGTGATCCGGTGCTGATGGACCGGGAGTCAGAGACTTGTGTTCCCAGCTTAACGCACTGCTTCCTGTCAGACAGGAAGTCTGTGATCCACCTGCAGGTGGAATCAGGCACGTTCAGCTGGGAGAGCTTGTCCTGAAGCACGGCGGGGATGATGGTATTGAAGGCAGAGCTGAAGTCCACAAACAGGATCCTGGCATAGGATGCTGGGGAGTCCAGGGGGGTATTCATCGTAGCTCGCTAAGCGGTTTAGCGAGCTAATTTTCAGGCTAAGATAAAAAACGCCCCTCTTTTTGGTTCGTGGAAGCAACTTTCGATAAATCACCATAGTAACATATCAATTAGCACTAACCTGCTCCAGAGCAGGCTAACGTAAGTGTAGCTGGATAAGCTTGCCACACCCCCGGAAAATAACATGGCAGCTCCCTTTTTGAGAGACCCAGTTGACCAAGGAGCTATATTTTAGTTCGATTAGCTTTCCATACCAATAGAGTTCTTCGCGATTGCCAAGATCCTTTATTTCACACGGATGAGTTCTTGTTTGAGCAATATCGATTCAGCGGACAAGGACTCATTTATTTGCAAGACCTTCTCGGGCCGTACATTGCAAATATCATACGCCGCAGCAAGCGTTATGAGCTTATGCTGCTGTATGTGAATATGTAACGCTATGTTTTAGGAAATGTCTTGTCTTATCTGTTGTGCCTGTGCTTTTTATATGTTTCACTGTGGGAGAGTGGGAAACGTCATATCGATTCCTTTTTATGTCTTGGCATGTGAAGAAATTGACAATAAACTTTAACTGTGCTTCAGACTCTGCATAGCCTTGAGGTTTTTTGCGTCAGGTATAGGCAACATTTTTATACAGTATAGGCGATGCAGAAAACATTGGCAAAGCCGCAGCATGCGTTGCTGTAAGAAAAGTGTACTTGGCGCTAAACCAGCTGATGAATCAACTCATCATATTCCCTGGCCATGTCCCAGTCAATGAAATCAAAGAGGGATTTACACATAGGCCTACATGCATATACACATATATAGTACATGATATAAGCTCAGTAGCCTACATATATCCTCATAAGTGTCTATGAATTCGTATCAATTAGATACTCTTTGGCCTTGTTTTTATCTAGCCTACTTATTCTGAAAATTTCCATTAAGCCTACTGCCAGCAGGCACATTTAAAGAAATGTGATCTGATTGGGGTAATGAGGCACTTAAGATGAGCCTATACATTTCCCCAAAACTTTCGCATTTATAGCTTATCGGAAATTTTGCCAAGCTGCTTGTCTTGCTCTGGCAGCGGCGGTGTTTGACTTAGGCATGATAATATGTTTATTGTCTTCGCAGAGACAGACTCATTATAATAGTTTGCTCGGATGGCGAGAATAGCCTATCACCGCTCTCTCTTTCGTCTTTTCCGCCATCATACCGTTAGAAAATCACGGTTTTGGTGATCGACCTTTCCTGCCTTTTGAAGTAGGACATGCACGTGCAATTTCCCTGATAAGTTTAGCCTGATTGAAATTAACCACATGATTTGGATGCGGATCAGCCGTTGACGAACCGATATTTGCTGTTCTCACTCATCTCGCTAATGTTAGCGGGCTAAAGGGACAATTGATTAACTTAGCTTCAACCCTTACGACGAACGGGGCCCTGGTGCTGTAGGGTGAAGTGGAGGGCCATGTTAACCCTTGTGTTATCTTCGGGTCATTCTGACCCATCAGTCATTCTGACCCACCGTCGTATTGCGACAAATTTACCTCCTACAAAAACAAAGTGAAGCATTTTCTTTTAACTGTCGGGCTGTCTCAGACCCCCCACACTGCAATGGTTAAAAGAAAATTATTTTTATTTGTTTTTGTATTGGGTAAAATTGGGTAAACACAACGGTGGTTCGTTATGAACCTTTGGGTCATGTGACCCGAAGGCAGCACAAGGGTTAACTGCATCGTCCACAGACCTGTTGGCTCTGTAGGCAAACTGCAGGGGGTCCAGTAGAGGGTCAGTGATGGATTTAAGGTGTGCCAGCACCAGGCGCTCGAAAGACTTCATTACCACAGAGGTCAGGGCGACGGGTCTGTAGTCATTATGTCCTGTTGGCCTTGGCTTTTTGGGCACAGGGATGATGGTGGAGGACTTGAGACAGGCTGGCACATGGCATGTCTCAAGGGAGGTGTTAAAGATGTAGGTAAACACCGGAGACAGCTGGTCAGCGCAGTGCTTGAGGGTGGCTGGAGAGACAGAGTCCGGCCCAGCTGCTTTGCGGGGATTCTGCCTCTTGAAAAGTCTGTTAACTTCACCCTCCTGAATGGAGAGAGTCGTCACTGTAGAGGGGGGGAGGTGGGAGTCCTCCTGGGTGGGAAGGGGTAGTTCAGGACTGTCCAATTGTCTTTCAAATCTGCAGTAGAACTCATTCAGGTCGTTGGCCAGGCGGGAGTCGTTAGTGGAGTGGGGGGCTCTGGGCTTGTAGTTGGTAATCTGCCTGAGCCCTCTCCAGACAGAAGCAGAGTCGTTTGCAGAGAATTGGTGTTTTAGTCTCTCTGAGTACAGTCGTTTAGCCTCCCTCACCGCCTTGCTAAACCTGTTCTTCGACTCCTTGAAACTGTCTTTGTCCCCACTCCTAAACGCGGCCTCTTTCTCTGACCTCAACCTTCTGAGTTTAGCTGTAAACCAGGGTTTGTCGTTGTTGTAGCTTACCCTGGTGCGTGTTGGTATACAGCAGTCCTCACAGAAGCTGATGTATGATGTCACAGCCTCTGTGAGCTCATCCAGACTATTGGTAGCAGTCATGAACATGTGGAACATATGGATCCTCCATAGCTTCACTGGTCCACTGTTTTGATGTCCTCACAGCAGGCTTACAGCTCTTTAGCTTCTGCCTGTATGCAGGAATCAGGTGGACCATGGCGTGGTCAGAGTGACCCAGTGCTGCTCAGGGGACCGCATGGTATGCTTTGCTGATTGTAGAGTAGCAGTGATCCAAGGTGTTTCCTTCTCTGGTAGGGCATTTGATGAATTGTCTATATTTTGGGAGTTCTTGAGTGAGATTGCCTTTGTTAAAGTCGCCTAGCACAATAACCAAGGAATCCGTATTTTCATGCTCCACACTCAGTATCTGGCTGGCAAGCACACGTTGAGCCACGTAGCCTTCCGTTAGCCTTCACTAACGGAAAGACTAAGTTTAATTATAAATAAAGTAAAGTAAGGAAACAGCGCTTGATCGGCCATGACTGACGTCAACGCAGCAAACCACGAGAAGCTGGAATGTCCGACTTTGTAGAGCCGTTTTCAACTCCTCCCCGAATGCAAGCGGCTACTCTTGCCGGTCGTTTCATGCAGCCGCAGTCCATGTCGAACGCACCTATTAGCATAATGACATTAGCCTCTGTTGCCCGGGCAACACATACTACAGTGGTCTATGATGCATCTGTTTTCAATCGTTAAAATAAACATTCCTCACAAATACATTTTTGTTGTAGGATTTATTATGACATTACATTACAAGTAAACGATTTGTTGGTGAAATTATCATTACCTGTGGTTTCAAACCAGTTTTGCTCACTGAAACGCTGTAGCCTACGCGAGACACACTACAAAAACATCTACACAGCTGTTTAGGAAGTCAAACAGCGACAGAACATGTTCGGTACTCCCCTTACTGAAATCAAAAGTCTTTCAATAGGTGAAACTATCTGACTACTAACCTGAACTTCATTGCCACAGCCTAAACTTTGTCAATCTGTTTATGAAAATAATGAATTTCAGCCTAAACCGTACAACGGAACGTTAAATCGAATCCAACCAAAGCAAACGCTACCAAGACGAACACAGCAGTAGTCTAGTACTGTACTGTAGTAGTAGAATTTACCGGGGCAGCTTCTCCACACAGGGCTATATCGCATTTTGCGTTGTTACCGACAATGTTCGCTACCAGTGAGCTTTTTATGAATGAGCGATTTTCCACTAAATAAAGGTCAAGCTTATTTACATTTAGTCATTTAGCAGACGCTCTTATCCAGAGCGACTTACAGTAAGTACAGGGACATTCCCCCGAGGCAAGTAGGGTGAAGTGCCTTGCCCAAGGACACAACGTCAGTTGGCATGACCAGGAATCGAACTGGCAACCTTCGGATTACTAGCCCGATTCCCTCACCGCTCAGCCACCTGACTCCCTCCTGCTTATTTACGTTTTTGGTGCTAACTTTGTATTTTTTCTAAAATGGTAATCTCTATGACACGTTTTTCCCTTCTCGTGATATCTTCAGGCATTTAGCCCACTCATTCATTCATTAATAAAGAACCCCCTTTGAAGATTATTCTAACAACAACGTTACCGGCAGTACCTATCTCAGATGGAATCGCGATTCAAACAGTAGCATACCATCTGCTACTGTCACTGAAAATATGCCCCCAATAACGTAAATAGCTTGACATGTTTTGCTAATGCAGAATTCGGTCAAATTAAATCGATAGACGTAATGAGTGGCACATAACGTGAAGTAACATTGCATTTTATTTTGTTTGAGTTTTAATAACTTGTCCAGTGGGGCAAGTAGCCTAAAATTATCTTCCAGACTTGCCCTTCAAAAAAAATCCACTCGTCCCGAACAAGCATTAATGTCGAGCCCTGTAGCTACATGGCTGTTGATACAGATCAGAATCCATCATATCTTGGACACCCAAAATCAGCGAATCTCACAGCAAAATCAATTATATATAAAGGCCTTTATTTAAGCAATAAGGTTAAGTTGTGATGTTCCAGGGTTCCCGACGCACAGCGGAGGGCCGGCAAACACCCTGGAACACGTACTTTATTGACGATAATGTACTGCCTCGAGTACCTTATTGCTTAAGTAACAACTTTGTTGCAGGAGCATTCTTTGTACATTGCGAGCTAACAGTGTCCGGTAGGCTACTTTGCTATAAATAATGATGTCGCTATAAATAATGATGTTAAACCGAGACCACTCAGCCCTAAAATAAAATGTAAGGTAAAAGAAACAAAAGAAAGGTTTGAGGTTAGGCTACTGAAAATTATAAATAAATAGGGAGTCAGGTGGCTGAGCGGTGAGGGAATCGGGCTAGTAATCCGAAGGTTGCCAGTTCGATTCCCGGTCATGCCAACTGACGTTGTGTCCTTGGGCAAGGCACTTCACCCTACTTGCCTCGGGGGAATGTCCCTGTACTTACTGTAAGTCGCTCTGGATAAGAGCGTCTGCTAAATGACTAAATGTAAATAAAATAGGCTAATGTAATAATAAAACTGCTAAATCCTTCTCTAACTAGGCTCCTCTATATCTTGCATAATGAAACATAACGTTTTTTAAGTAATCAAAAAGCTTGCCCTCATTTCTCAAGTGATGCCGATCAGGGCGGTAAAATTACAAAATAGGATGCGAGTGTCTCAGAAATAATATAGAGCTATTTGTCTAAAAGGCCGACCAATGAGAATATTTAGAATAGAAACAACACAGAAACAGGCGGCAAATAAACGGGCAGATGTTAGCCTTGCATTGTTTGAAAAAGAAGAAGCGGGAAGCCCTAGTATATAAGAGGCAGATGTTGGATCATATCACACCATGGAAAACCAAAGTCGTCCCCACGTCTGGATCGTTGGCAGCTCGTTGGTTTACTGGCTTGCGCGGCACGCGGAGGAGGTCGGACTGTACCCTGACCTTGCACTGGAGTGCCATATTGAATGGGTAGGAGTGAGAGGCATGAGGTGGGCAGACCTTGTGCCTAAGCTCCGTGAGAAGCGTGGCATGCTTCCGAGCCCGGACATAATGGTGCTCCACGTCGGGGGAAACGACCTCAGCCAAGTGACCGACATTGACCTGACGAGGCGGATGAAGCGAGACCTGGGGGCCATTATGGAGATGTTCCCAAACAGTCTGTTGGTGTTTTCATACGTCTCTGAGCTTGTTTTAAAATAACAGAAAACATTAATATATTGACGTTGATACATTCAGATGCTTTTATGATTCAATATGTCCTACACCAGCTTGCGATCCACTTTTGGGTCGGGAGTCGGGACCCACTACTTGAAAAACACAGCCTACACATAATTAGACAAACTGGAATATTAGACGCATACAATTGACCCTTTAAATATAGCAAAGATGGGTGTTCATTTTTTAATCCTTAATGTATTGTGTAAAATTACATTATGCTGATGTCTTTCTAACCCGGTGCAACAGGTGCCCTTGAGAGGATTAAGGAGTTGAAGTAGATCCTGTCTCCCTCTTGTTGGGAAACCAACAAGTTGTTTATATCTGATTAGAATTTTTTCTAAGTTTCCTCCTAAGCACTGCATCTTCATGAGCTTGATTTGGCCTCCTTCTCTTCCAAGCAACCACTAACACCCCTCCTCCATCTGAGTGATAGATGTCATTTAACAAAATATATTATCAAGGTAACATAATGGTCTTAGAACTGCAGTCATACTTAAATGCTTCTGAAATATGTCCCATTGTTTGTACCTGTGTGTGAGACCTTTGCTATGTCTGGTTTGCTGAGGTGGGCAGTCTGGAAAAGTATAACTAAGGAGTTCACATGGTGTATGGGCTAAGTCTACACTTAAAGCCCAGAGGGGTTGTTGACTGAGCACTTAATTGACGCGCTTGTTAGATGTAAAATAACGTTCCAACCTTGCGTTCTTGGTTAGGCAAACTTTATTACTCACGGTAAAATCCAATCCATAAACATGTCCATACATCCAAACTCACATCTAATTTACATGTAACAGACCTTTGTTATACAAATGAAGCGGTCAAAAAGCTATATGCGCTCTCCCTCCGTCAAGCAACACCTGACACCTGCAAGAATGTTCACACCTTTATTGTGTAAGCCCAATTAAGGTGGAGCGCCATCTAGTGTCCCAAACAACATTAAAACATGAACCGAAATGGCTCCTACACATGGGCAATCAGACATTGTGAGTAGATTGGCCTGCTTTAAACTAAAATATCAGTGTAAGACAAACTTAATGGATGGATTTTTATTGACAATTGTCTGGGAAAAGTAGCTACACCATACCATTTAGTCAATTTAAGACTTTGTTTAAATAATGTGTCACATTAAAGAGTTTTCTTAATCCTATGTTTGTGTGGTTTGTCTATACTACCTTCCTCTCATCCACAGGCCAACCTCTGACTCAACATTAACACAATCGTTTCTCATTAAATACATAGTAGGCTACATGGATTAGCGAGGTGAATAGCAAATGGGATGTGAGATGAGCGGTTACGTGACACTGACACAGTAAATTCAGAAAAGTAAAATTTTCCAAATAATGGTTAAAAGAAATATTGAAGTCACATTGTTGTAATTACATGTTAGCTTGTTAAAGTATTTCTAAATTGTAGATGGAGGCTTTGACTGCGTCCATTTGGTTATGGTTATTTTTTTCAGACACTTTGTACAGGCTCTATGTAGCCAGCGCAATAATTTGCGCTGTGTAATTTAAACGGTGAACAGACAGTTTTACTGGAACTACTTAGTCGCTGTTATCGCCTGATTACGGACAGCCCTGCAGCCAATACGAATCGAGTATTCACCCTGACCATGCCCAGAGCCTGTTTAAGGAGAGCCTGGCCACTCCCTATTAAGCCCCATTGTACCGAATTTTGTTGCAATATGTCCATGTGTGCGAAGATCCATGTCAAGGTCCTGAACAATGCACTGTACCAGAAGAAAGGAAAAAAGAGTGGATTTGTCACAGCTGTCATTCCCATTTGAAGGCAGGAAACAAATCATCCATCGCTGTGGCTAACAACCTGGACCTGGAGCCCATTCCCCCAGAGCTCTGTGATTTGAACGTGCTGGAAAGACAACTTTTGGCCAAAATATTGCCATTTGCCAAGATTGTCACACTTCCTAAAGGTCGACAAGCAGCTATACATGGCGCTGTGGTGTGTGTGCCATCCGAGGTGGAAACAACAGTAAATACTTTACCAAGACCATGCAGCTCATCCCAGTTATACAGAGTGAAGCTGAAAAGACGTCTGGTTTACAAAGGCCACCAGCTGTTTCACACTGTAAACATGAGAAATGTAGTAGCGGGACTCTCAAAGCTCATTGACACACACCCTGACTACAGAAACATTACAATCAGAGCTGATGAGAAAACTGATGATGATGATCAGATGGACCTTGATAGCGATGATGAAACTGAAATGATGGAGGTACGCATAGAAAGTGCTGATCTATCAGAGGTAAAGTCGGCAGCTTTACAGCCTGCTTATGAGCAACAGGAAGACCATGACCAACAACCTCCCAATGCAGAGACTGAGAAAGCTGCACTAAGACCTGGAGTTGGCTTGGACAGTTGTTTACAGCCACCTGACCTTGGAGAAGAAACACTGACCTACGGGGATGGGATTTTCAGCATCGCCCCAGCACAAGGAAACACGCCTGTTAGCTTTTCCCAAGTCCCAAGGCTTGAGGCAATGGCTTTCCCTGTTCAGTTCCCTACTGGAAGGAATACATTAGACGAGACAAGACAAGTCAAACTATCCCCGAGCATGTATTTCAATGCAAGGCTTTTCAGTGTTGACACTCGTTTTGCAAGAGACCAAAGCTACCTGTTTTTTTGCGCAGTTTGTCACAGAGACTCACCTGGCAAAAAGCAGAATGTCAATTCAGTTAAGGAAAGGAAAATCCAAGACCAAGGACGGACGGAAAATATCCAACAAGTTGCTCCAGGACAAACGTGAGGTTGAGAGGTTGGTGAGAAACAGAGATGCTACAAGATTCATGCAACCACTGAGAGGGACTCCAGCTTACTGGGATAGAACTCTGAAGGATTTGCTCGCCATGGTCAGACAATTAGGAAAGCCAACTTTCTTCCTGACCTTCTCTGCTGCAGAATTCAGATGGCCAGAGGTAATCACAGCCATCAAAGCACAACAAGGTCAACGGGTGGATTTTTCTGAGCTAGACTGGGCTGAGAAATGTGACATTCTCAGAAGTAACCCTGTAACCACCATGCGCATGTTTGACAAGAGGGTTGATGCTCTGATGAGACATTTGCTGTTGGGTCCTGCGCATCGGTGAAGTTATCGATTACTTTTACCGGGTAGAATTTCAGGCGAGAGGAAGCCCCTATATTTACATTTAGTCATTTAGCAGACGCTCTTATCCAGAGCGACTTACAGTAAGTACAGGGACATTCCCCCGAGGCAAGTAGGGTGAAGTGCCTTGCCCAAGGACACAACATCAGTTGGCATGACCGGGAATCGAACTGGCAACCTTCGGATTACTAGTCCGACTCCCTCACCGCTCAGCCACCTGACACCAATATACATTGTCTCTGTTGGGTAGCAGGAGCTCCTATCGTCAGAGAAGACTGGGATGACGAGGTATGTGATGACGAGGGGGCTTGGTGAGCCTACCCATTCCAGAAAGCCTTGTATCTTTGTGTATCAGGGCGTGGCCTGTAGCGTCACTTATGGGTGATATTGGGCCATTTGTGGTGTGGTAATTACTCTTGGCCTATACTATCAATGTTTCAGGATTTTGAGAACTTTTTACCATTGCATACAAAATCGGAAATGCAATACCATCAAGATCCACATGGGCCTTTGCTAAAGAGAGTTGATTGGCTGTACCGTTTGTCCGGTACAGCCAATCAAAGGCCCATCCACATGGGCCTTTGCAGGGAGTCAGATGGCTGAGCGGTGAGGGAGTCGGGCTAGTAATCTGAAGGTTGGCAGTTCGATTCCCGGCCGTGCCAAATGACGTTGTGTCCTTGGGCAAGGCACTTCACCCTACTTGCCTCGGGGGGAATGTCCCTGTACTTACTGTAAGTCGCTCTGGATAAGAGCGTCTGCTAAATGACTAAATGTAAATGTGACTTTGTGGATCGCTACATTTCATGCCCGCTGCCTGATGAAGACAAACAACCCTTACTTCACAGATATGTCATGGACGTTCAAATGCACAGCAGAAGTCATTCCAACTCATGCAGGAAAGGTAACAAAGTATGCAGATTTGGATTTCCAAAACAACCTATAAAAAAACGTGCGTAACTTACCCTATGCCACAAGAAGAGGAAGGACCACCCCAAGAACATGCAATGGCACCACAAGCAGCCAAGAACAAACTGAAACCGGTCTGGGACTTGCTAAACGACCCAAAAGCACAGGTTGAAGACATGTCACAGCTATTGGTGCAATGTAATATGACATTTGATGAGTACGACACTTATGTTGAGTCGTTGACCTACGCAAGCGTCATTTTAATGAAGCGTGATGTCAAGGACTGCTGGGTGAACAACTACAATCCAAATTTGCTAATGGCGTGGAACGCAAACATGGACATCCAGTACATTCTTGATGAGTATGGTTGCATCATGTACATGCTCCTACATATCCAAGCCAGAGCGTGAGATGAGTGACTATCTCAAAATGATAGTCAAAGACATGAGCCCAGAAAATCAGACGGAACGAGATGAAATGAAAGGTGTTCTTCAGGCTTATTTCAAACACAGAGAGGTCAGCGCCCAGGAGTCTGTGGCCCGTACGTGCAGCCTGATAATGAAGTCTTGCTCACGTGAGGTTTTATTTCTACAAACGAGTGACATCGCACTGAAAATTAGTCTCCCACTTTGCGCATTGCAGAAGAAACCAGAGGAAAGTGAGAATGTGTGGATGACAGGTATACCCGACAAATACAGAGCCAGACCTGAAACGCCAGAGTTTGAAAACATGTGTCTAGCAGACTTTGCATCACATTACAGGATTGTCTATGGCAAGGACACAGAAGACGGCAAGCGTGTCAGCCTATTAAACAACATGGGAATGATCCAGAAACGCACCAGAGGGAAGCCTGCAATCATCAGATATGCTTGCTTTTCAGAAAAGAAGGACCCTGAGAACTTCTACGGAAGATTGCTCAAACTCTACCTCCCCCATCGGTCAGAGTCATCGCTGAAAACCGAAATGTTCCCCACACACCAGGAGTTTTACAAACATGCCCATGTGAGATTACCAGGAACACACGAGATATGCGCAGTGACTGCAATTGTTCAAATAAACCAACAGAATTTTGAACAACACAGTAAGATAGTGGAACAAGTCTTAAACGACTACATGCAGAACGGCCCTGTGGAAGATGCTTGGAACACCTTTGCCCCGGAAGCTGAGTTGGATAAGTTGGAATAAGTTGGAACGAAAACAAGCAGAACCACTTCACGAGAATGAACAAGATGATGTTCCGGAGTTTACATGTGAGAAGCAAACTGGGGGGATTGCATTTACTGTAAAGGCCCCACAAATGTGCCCAGATTTTGTTCGCAAAATGTATCGAAACCTTAACCGGACACAAGCTGGCACATTCTACTTGGTTCGTGATTGGTGCGTTAACCGTGTGCATGGCCTAAATCCTGACCCTTTCTTTTACTTTGTCACTGGTGGCGCAGGCACAGGAAAATCTCACCTCATAAAGTGTGTTCATGCTGAGGCAACAAAAATACTCAGTAAACTGCCTAGACTATGCGAGGAAACCGACATATCAATGCCAACCGTTTTACTGACTGCATTTACAGGAACCACTGCTTGCACTGATTTCAGGCAACACTTTGCGTTATGTCCTAAAGTTGCCACGATGCTTAAAGCCACCGTACTAAGGACTTGGAAATCTCATAGATGAAGTGAGGGCCCAGCTGTCAAACGCCGAGATCATCATTATTGATGAGGTGTCAATGATTTCAAAGCCCTTGTTTGCCTACGTCAACTGGAGATTACAGCAAATCAAAGGCAGTAAGAAACCGTTTGGTGGCATGTCGGTTCTGGCAATAGGAGACTTTTATCAGCTCCCCCCACTGGGAAGAAGTAAACCGCTATGCGTGTTTGAAGAAGATACAGATGACTTCTGAAAAGACTACTTTCAAATGATCACACCTACAGACATTGCGTCAGAGAGATGATGTTGCATTCGCTGAGCTTTTGAATAGAATCAGAGTGAAGCAGAAGACGGACGCCTTGAGCAATGATGAAAAAGCTCTGCTTCATCAGGCTGTGACTGACCCCGCCCGCTGCCCTAATGACATGCTACACATCTTTTCCACCAAGAAGTTGATAGACATAATGCTGCAACTGTGTCTGTTCTCCATTCCAACGTCATCAACATAAATGCAGAGGACTATAGAAGAGACCCTCAAACTGGAGTGATGAAGAAGCAACACCATCCTTTTAAAGGACAAAAGGACACTCTGCTTGACATGCTACAAGCAGCTGAAGGTGCCCGAATCATGATCACCAGAAACATAGATGTGGAAGACGGGCTTGTTAACGGGATATTTGGAAAGATTGCGAGAATAGTCACCCAGACAGAGAATGGTGCTACAGCTATTAACTCGCTGGGACTTGTCCTGGACAATCCAAATGCAGGACAAAGGTATCGGGACAATTCATCAGGTGAAGCTGGAAACTTGGTGTACATAGAGAGGGTAGAGGAAAACCTCAAACAAAAAGGAGTGGTTCGCAGGCAGTTTCCCGTCAGGTTGGCTTTTTGCATGTACAATTCACAAAATCCAAGGAATGACAACACAATCTGCAGTGGTTTCGTTAAAACGTGTCTTCCAACCCGGAATGGCCTACGTGGCTCTGAGTAGAACAACTTCACTGCAAGGACTGAAAATTATGGACTTTGATGAGAAGAAGATATTTTGTGATCCTGCAATCACAGCATCACTGGACTCAATGACGAGAGCATCGTTGGACAGCACTATGCCATTTATCAAGTATCAACAGACCACAAACGAAGCGCAAACATTGACGATAATCCACCACAACACGGAAGGATTACCAGCTCACATTGAAGATATCAAGTCTCATCATCAGTTAACACTTGGAGATGTTTTATGTTTTACCGAAACTCATCTATCAGGATCTTTTGTTGCTGAAAGTCTACAGCTGGAGGGCTACAACATGTTCAAACGCAACAGACACCTCTCTTACACCAACCATCCTCACATTGCGAGTAAAAGGGGAGGCGGTGTCGCTATGTATGTCAGAAAACATTAACATGCCTGTGAAAAGCTTCAAAATGTGACCGACATGGAGTTTTTGGTTGTCAAACTAGAGTCCCCTGTCAAAGCTTTGATTGCTTATTGTGTACAGACCACCGGATTACAACATTGGCCACTTCCTTTCAAACCTGCAAAGCCTCTTGGAATCTTTAGACGTTATGGATTGCAAGCCTATCGTACTTTGTGGAGATTTCAACGAAGATTTACTGTCCAGTGGAAAAAAGCCAATATCCAACCTTCTTCAGTCAAGAGGATATACACAACTGGTCAGAGAAGCCACCACTGAGAAGAACATACTGTTGGATCATGTTTACATCTCCAGAGCACAAGACTGTCTCCAATCAGGATTATTGCAAACTTACTACAATATCATAATCCTGTATATTGTTTTCTAACTTCTAACATCTAAAAAACATGACTCTCCAAACACAGTCAACGGCTCCAAAGTCTTCCAACACAGGATCTCATCAACACGACAAGAAGACGTCACGCCACAACAGCCGACCAGCCACTCAACTCTGGTGTATTTTCTGATGACATCTTGGTGATATGAGACAGGGGGCCCTATTACAGGGTGACTCCTTGTTAAGCCAAGATGTCACGCCACAAAACTCACCAGCATCTCCAGCCTTTCAAATCAACACAGGATCTCATCAACACGACAAAAAGACGTCACGCCACATAAACCGACCAGCCACTCAACAGCCTTCCTTCCAACGCAGGATCACAGCACAGCAGCAATTTGTCACGCCATGACAAAGGACCAACAAAACAACTTGCCACCAAATGACAACCAACCAGCACTTGTCATAATATGGATAGTACGCCTCCAACCCTCCATTTCACGTTGTCTGATCAAGTGGGCCTGTGCAGCACTGACAGACCTAACTCTGGTGTATTTTCTAATGACATCTTGGTGATATGAGACAGGGGGCCCTATTACAGGGTGACTCCTTGTTAAGCCAAGATGTCACGCCACAAAACCCACCAGCCTCTCCAGCCTTTCAAATTAACACAGGATCTCATCAACACGACAAGAAGACGTCCCGCCACAGAAACCAACCAGCCACTCAACAGCCTTCCTTCCAACGCAGGATCACAGCACAGCAGCAATTTGTCACGCCATGACAAAGGACCAACAAAACAACTCACCACCAAACGACAACCAACCAGCACTTGTCATCTATATGGATAGTACACCTCCATCCCTCCATTTCACGTTGTCTGATCAAGTGGGCCTGTGCGGCACTGACAGACCTAACTCTGGTGTATTTTCTAATGACATCTTGGTGATTTGAGACAGGGGGCCCTAATACAGGGTGACTCCTTGTTAAGCCAAGGTGTCACGCCACAAAAACCCACCAGCATCTCCGGCCTTCCACACTGTAATGGTGGAAATTCAAGTGGCACTGTGTAGATCTGAGTAGTCAAGAGATGTGGTTTTAATACAATTTATTTAGATTATACAATTACGTAATATTAAACAAAGCTTTGCTGATCAGTCATTACGAAGGACGTGATCAGCAAAGAGTGATGAAGAACAATCATAAAGCTTGTGCTTTTATACACTTAAAACAGATGCCCTAATAAATGATCAATTCATCAATGCAGTGGTCTCTGTGATTGGCTAACACTGGTCAGTGACAGTTAAGACAATATAACCCCCCAGGTCAAGATACCAAAGTCTTTTGATGTCACGGCTCTTTCTATAAATGAGGACAGTAAAGATACCCTTAATGAAACACAAACAGGACACAGGACACGATCTCCTTGGCCAAAAGGTCAGAGCTGCTAGATCAACCGATCCACCTACCCTTCTCCCTTTAGGCCGCAGAACTCAAACATCCCCCAACCTCCGTGCCCCTAGCTTCTCAATCAGGCATCATAAACCAACACCATAAATACCTTAAGACCAACTGCAACATCCATTTGTTTAAACACAACCTCAGTCTATTCAAAATACACTCTTAGTAACTATATCAAAAAATGCCATCACATTCCTTACTTTTTTTTTTAAACAACATAAGCATACAAAAATAAGCATACAAAAATAATATAAAACATCCACACATATATGGAGGCAATAAAATAACGTAACCCCCTTTAATCAAAACATAACCCCAAAAATAACAAGAGAATTACATATCACTCACAGTAGCCTCTTCATCCTTAAATGGTGGAACCCAGTCAGAATCCTCTAAGGGACTATAGTTCATCATTTGAACGGCAAATGATTTAGCCATTGTCTTTTCAACAATCTTCCTTACACAGGGAAACAGACAAAAAGCCAAAAACAATAGTATCAACAAAATGACACCTATTCCACACAAAACAGACAGAAGAACCGCCTTCCATTTACCAAACATTTCCCAAGACCCGTCAATCCATGACCAAATTCCTTTTGAATCATCAAATCCAGAATGTTCAGACAATTCTAATCTCAAAGTACGCATGCTTGATAATGCTTTAGTGACTGACCCATCACTCGCTGTATTATTGAAAAGTACACAAACACCCCCTTTTTCGGCCAACAACATGTCTAGAGCAATTCTGTTTTGCCATGCCATCTCTGAATTCTTAGCCAATTGTTCTGATAACCCAGAAATCGCATCAACAGTGTAAAACGTTGCTGATTATAATATATATAATTAATACAATCCACATTTTTGTTAACCGTACAATGTACGCAAAAGAATGATTCTAGTCCTGCAGCTACCTGATTTCTAGCTTTAAACTCAGTAGGCACCCCTCTTGGTACTCCAATATCATCTATGTAAATTCCACTATCAAAAGATCCAACAGGAGCAGCTCGTCTCTGTCTGCCTGAATCAACCGTCACATTACCTAAAGGCCTAATCAATGTCTTACTAACTAACATCACCTTAGCACACACTCCCACCCATCCTTTTGGTAACTGGGATCTAATTCTACCTCCACAATACCAAAATATATCTGCTATATCACGTCCCGGATATACCAATGGGCCAGAAGGTGGTGGAACATGATGTTTTCCCTCACTATCCACACGAACAGAGGCTCCAAAACTGTAACAAGGGTGTAAAGTCCCATTAACATCTCTAAACTGCATCGCCTCACGGTCTGGATTTACTACCCAAGTATGTCCACAAGTTCCAATCTTTACTTTCCCTTCACTAAAGTTCCCCACGAATACTGTTTTAACAATATCGGAACTTTTCTCGAAACATTCAAACTTCTGCCCTGGAACTATAACAAAATCAATCAGAACATCTTCCGTTCCCTCGTTCTCAATTGGTCCAGTAAGCATAAAACGCACTGCTGCACATCCTAGATTGGAATTTAAATACCAAGCACTAGAACTCTGGTAATGATAGCAGTTAGTGGGACAGACTGGACAATTCCTGAACAAAACCAGATGACTACTGTCAACACATCTTGTTTTACCAATGTAGCCTGAAATGAATCGATGGTAATTAAAATCATAACAACTAGTTGAACTAGAGAGGGTACAATTTCTGGGGAAATTGTAGGGTGTGCTTGCTTGCGTCGGTTGCACAGGGGTCCGTTTTTGAATGACATTTTTACAACTGATATTTCTGTATATTTTATATAAAAATGAATACTTATTATTTATAAAGATTACATACACTTTTTGCTGATCATTTACAACTGAAAATACGAGTGAAGTGTAGAATGAAATAGATGTCTTCTCATTTCCCCTGCAAGAGGCAGCCTCAACGTTGAATCAAAACGAATAAATTTGGCAGACCGGTGTAAAAATTGACCTAATCTCTATGACTTAAACGTCATCTTAAGTTTTTCCCTTCTCATGATATTTTCAGGCATTTAGCCTACTCATTGCATTCATTCATTAATAAAGAACCCCCTTTGAAGATTATTCTACGACGTTACCCGGCAGTAGAAGATGGAATCCCGATTCAAACAGTACCATCTGCTAACTGAAAATATGCCCCCCAAAACGTAAATAAGCTTGACATTTATTTAGTGGAAAATCGCTCATTCATAAAAAGCTCACTGGTAGCGATCATTGTCAGTAATAACGCAAAATGCGATATAGCCCTGTGTGGAGAAGCTGCCCCGGTAAATTGTACTACTACGGTAAAGTACTAGACTACTGTTCGTCTTGGTAGCGATTGCGTTGGTTGAATTGGATTTAACGTTCCGTTGTACGGTTTAAGCTGAAATTAATTATTTTCATGAACAGATTGACAACGTTTAGGCTGTGGCAATGAAGTTCAGGTTAGTAGTTAGATAGACTTTTGATTTAAGTAAGGGGAGTGCCGAACATGTTCTGTCGCCGTTTGACTTCCTAAACAGCTGTGTAGTGTAGATGTTTTTGTAGTGTGTCTCGCGTAAGCTACAGCGTTGCAGTGAGATACACTGGTTTGAAACCACAGGTAATGGTAATTTCACCAACAAATCGTTTACTAATGTCAGAATAAATCCTACAACGAAAATGTATATGTGAGGAATGTTTATTTTAACGATTGAAAACAGATAACGCTACATCATAGACCACTGTAGTATGTGTTGCCCGGGCAACACAGGCTAATGTCATGATGCTAATACTTCAGTTAAATAGTAGACTACTGTTTCCGAAAGTAGATGTACTTCCTTAATAATATCAGCTTATACTGTACATTACACATCACAATTGTGTGTCATATCACAAAGTAAAATGAGTAAATAGTTATCACCCTGGCCTCTTTGCTTGTGGCGTTTCTGCAGCTGCCTTGCAGTAAAGCTATAGTTAGCCTAGCTATCCCCCAAGTTAACAGATGCAAAACGAATGTTCTGCCAAAGGTAGTCACGCGTGTTTTCGTGACGTAGTGACGTTAGTAACGTCAGTGACTGTGGCTAGCAAATTAGCCACCGTTAGCTTCACTTTTCGCCACAAAAACTTAACTTGAGTCTAAACCATGCAACGGAACGTAAATTCCAATAGAAACAACTCAATCGCTACCAAGACGAAACTTTTGACATCTACGTTGTCTATGTAGGCCAAATATTGACTGAGTTTTAGGGGGGCAAAAAAATAATATAAAAAATAAATAATAATATATATGTGAGAGAACAAAGGTTGTGCCCTTGCCGAAGGCAAAGCACACCCAATTAAATGGTACTGGCATAATCAATGGAACATCCTTAAGTGGCTGGCAATACACACATGGTGGGTGTTCTTCGCCTAAAATTTGTTTTACAGAATATGTAGCTAACTTATACCAAGAATTAAACTCCATTTCTGATTCCATTTCATCTACAACTTCTCTCTCATTACTTTTCAACATCTGGAACGTTGCAGGTGAAACAGTTGAAGTCATTGCCTTTATTGTCATAGTATCATTAGAATTATTCATACTTTTTTTTAAATACAAAAGCGGAAATACAATAAGAAAAGCCAGTCCCATGACAACACCCATTGTACCCCATATACCACAAGGTCCAGGTTGTCGGAACGGATGCCATGGTCGTGCATCCGTAGTGACCATCTTCAGTTGGCTGTAGGCAAACTTCTTTCAGACAGTGTAGACTAGTCGAACCAATTGCAAACGATGATCAAATTGCTTACAGCAACCTTCAAAGAACTGCACTATGCGCACAGACCCTGAGCTTTCCTTGGTACTACGCGGAACGCGTATCCTCTGCTTCCGTCTCCAGACAAGGTGCACACTTACAATGGCTAGCGTGTATCCACGTTGCTCTCCCCTCGATCTTAACCGCCAAATTAGTCGTCAGGAGAATCTGGTATGGCCCCGTCCACTTTGGGTTTCTCCAGGACTTGCGTTTCAGGTCCTTCACCACGATCCAGTCTCCCGGTATCAAATCATGCAGCGGTCCAATCACCGGATGAGGAATGGTCTCCTTCACCTGTCTGTGGATATCACATAAAGCAGACGACAAGGTTGCACAGTAATTAAGAATTACATCCTCACATTGGTCAGTCGTAGGCAACTGACCTCTTGTTGGCCCAATCCCTGTATTCGGCGGCCTGCCGAACAGGATTTCAAATGGACTCAATCCATATTTGGGTCTAACTCTAGCCCTCATCTGCAATAACACGATTGGGAGAGCCTTTGTCCATGCCAATCCAGTGTCCTTACAACATTTCATCAACTTATTTTTCAAAGTCCCGTTTTCTCGCTCAACTGCACCCCCGCTCTCTGGGTGATAAGCACAGTGTTGTCTCAAATCAATACCAAAATAACTGCCTAGCTTACGAATAGCATCATTAACAAAGTGTGAACCATTATCACTACTTATTCTCGTAGGAATACCCCATCTTGGTATTATCTCAGTTATCAAAGCTTTCACAACTGCACCTGAATCAGCCTTTGAGCTTGGAAAAACTTCAACCCACTTAGAAAACATATCAACAATCACTAAGCAATATTTCTTCCCCTCGCTAGGATTCAATTCAATAAAATCCATCTGCAAATGCTCAAATGGCTTCTCTGGTCTTGGCTGTGAAGACTGTCGTGTTTGAATTCCTCTGCCTATGTTACTCGTAACACAAATGAGACACTTCTGACAAAATGACTGTGCATACATAGCAAATCCTCTTGTATGCCAAAATTGACGCATGCTTGATATCATACCACCTTTAGAGGCATGATCTTTCCCATGTGTCAACTGAGCAAAATATCGAAACAGATGTTTAGGTAAACATGGTTTAAGCACACAACCTTCATCTGGACCATACCAAACTCCCTCCCTATTCACACATCCTTCCTTTTTCCAAAGAGCCTTTTCTTGTGGTTTGGCCCAAGTTTGAATGTCCTGCAAACTTAAAGTTGTCAAGTTAGGGTTATCTGGACATGGCAACCCCATCTCCTCATCTCTCACATCCTGTAAACATAGACCAACATCAAAATGTACACAGGTCAACATATCATTGCAGACAGGCAACCTAGAAGCCGCCCTCGCCGCCGCGTCCGCTCTAGCATTACCCTGCGAAACATAATCTGTATTGTTAGTGTGAGCTTCACATTTGCATACAGCAATCTGTTTTGGCAATTGCAATGCATCTAACAAATCCAACACATACTGGTAATGTGCTACTGGCTTTCCAGATGATGTGAGAAACTTCCTATGCTTCCATATCATACCAAAGTCATGTGTAACACCAAAGGCATATCGACTGTCAGTAAATATGTTAACTGTCTTCCCCTCAGCTAACTTGCATGCCTCAGTCAACGCGATTATTTCGGCCACCTGCGCAGAAAAAGTCGCTGGCAGGGAGTTTGATTTCACAGTGGCATGCGAAGTGACAACTGCATACCCCACTTGATTCTTCCCTGTATCAGAATTCCTAGACGCTGAACTGTCAACAAAATATTCACATTCAGCATTTGGAATAGGTACGTAACGTAAATCCATCCTCGGTGAACAAACTTCATTAACTGTGGCCACACAGTCATGTTGTTCACCATCTCCCTCAATTGGCAAAAGAGTAGCTGGATTAAGCACATTACGTTTAACCGTAATGTTTGGCATATCCAACAAACATGTATTATACCTCAGCCATCTAGCAGCTGACAAATGGCAGGTCTTTTGTTCCAACAATAACATAGCCACAGCATGTGGAACCATCAAAGTCAAATCAGCATATCCAACATACTCGGGTGAAGCATTCACAGCCTTTTCCGCTGCCGCCACGGCCCTCAGACAAATAGGCAATCCTGCTGCTACAGGATCCAACTTTGCCAAAAAGTATGCCACAGGTCTCAATTTACCACCATGGTTTTGTAACAAAACTGAAACCATAAATCCATTCTTCACATCAACCATCTGTGTGAAAGGTTTCTCTTGATCAGGTAACCCCAAAGTAGGGCTCGTTTGCAATGCTAATTTAAACTCCCTGAAGGCATTTTCCGCCTCAGGAGTCCACGTGATTTTGTCATGCGCGCTCAGGCCCACAGCATGAGCCATAGCACTCAACGGAGCCTCAAGAACAGAATAGTTAATAATAAACGTTCTGCCATAAGACGTCATTCCCAAAAAACTTTTCATCTGCTTAACGGTATTGGGTTTAGGAATCGATTGTACAGCAGCAATCCTCTTTGGAGAGAGTCTTTCCCTCTTTTGTTAATTCGTGACCCAAGAAGATCACCTTTTCTCGTACAAACTGCAGTTTTGAAGCACTAGCTTTGTGGCCACATTTTTCCAAATGTCGTAGCAGTTGTACAGTGTCCTTTTCACATTGCTCTTTAGTTGGACTCGCCAATAAAATATCATCAACATATTGTAATATCACTGTACCTTCTGTAAGTTTCAACAAATCAAGATTATTTTTCAACGCCTCGTGAAAATAAGTGGGACTGTCCACAAAGCCTTGTGGCATTCGTGTCCATGCCACATGTCCACACGAATGCCACAATGCCGAGAATGCCGAGCAGCACTGGGTCACTCTGACCACGCCATGGTCCACCTGATTCCTGCATACAGGCAGAAGCTAAAGCGCTGTAAGCCTGCTGTGAGGACATCAAAACAGTGGACCAGTGAAGCTATGGAGGATCTGCGGGCGTGCTTGGACTGCACTGACTGGGACATGTTCACGACTGCTACCAATAGTCTGGATGAGCTCACAGAGGCTGTGACATCATACATCAGCTTCTGTGAGGACTGCTGTATACCAACACGCACCAGGGTAAGCTACAACAACGACAAACCCTGGTTTACAGCTAAACTCAGAAGGTTGAGGTCAGAGAAAGAGGCCGCGTTTAGGAGTGGGGACAAAGACAGTTTCAAGGAGTCAAAGAACAGGTTTAGCAAGGCGGTGAGGGAGGCTAAACGACTGTACTCAGAGAGGCTAAAACACCAATTCTCTGCAAACGACTCTGCTTCTGTCTGGAGAGGGCTCAGGCAAATTACCAACTACAAGCCCAGAGCCCCCCACTCCACTAACGACTCCCGCCTGGCCAACGACCTGAATGAGTTCTACTGCAGATTTGAAAGACAATTGGACAGTCTTGAACTACCCCTTCCCACCCAGGAGGCCTCCCACCTCCCCCCCTCTACAGTGACGACTCTCTCCATTCAGGAGGGTGAAGTTAACAGACTTTTCAAGAGGCAGAACCCCCGCAAAGCAGCTGGGCCGGACTCTGTCTCTCCAGCCACCCTCAAGCACTGCGCTGACCAGCTGTCTCCGGTGTTTACCCACATCTTTAACACCTCCCTTGAGACATGCCATGTGCCAGCCTGTCTCAAGTCCTCCACCATCATCCCTGTGCCCAAAAAGCCAAGGCCAACAGGACATAATGACTACAGACCCGTCGCCCTGACCTCTGTGGTAATGAAGTCTTTCGAGCGCCTGGTGCTGGCACACCTTAAATCCATCACTGACCCTCTACTGGACCCCCTGCAGTTTGCCTACAGAGCCAACAGGTCTGTGGACGATGCAGTTAACATGGCCCTCCACTTCACCCTACAGCACCTGGACTCCCCAGCATCCTATGCCAGGATCCTGTTTGTGGACTTCAGCTCTGCCTTCAACACCATCATCCCCGCCCTGCTTCAGGACAAGCTCTCCCAGCTGAACGTGCCTGATTCCACCTGCAGGTGGATCACAGACTTCCTGTCTGACAGGAAGCAGTGCGTTAAGCTGGGAACACAAGTCTCTGACTCCCGGTCCATCAGCACCGGATCACCTCAGGGCTGCGTCCTTTCTCCTCTGCTCTTCTCCCTGTACACCAACAGTTGCACCTCCAGTCATCCGTCCGTCAAACTCCTGAAGTTTGCGGACGACACCACCCTTATTGGGCTCATCTCTGGTGGAGACGAGTCTGATTATAGGTGGGAAGCGGCCAACCTGGTGACCTGGTGCAGCCAGAACAACTTAGAGCTCAATGCTCTTAAGACAGTGGAGATGGTTGTGGACTTCAGGAGGAACACAGCCCCACTCACCCCCAGCACCCTGTGTGACTCCCCAGTCAACACTGTGGAGTCCTTCCGCTTCCTGGGCACTATCCTCTCCCAGGACCTCAAGTGGGAACTGAACATCAGCTCCCTCATCAAGAAAGCACAACAGAGGATGTACTTCCTTCGGCAGCTGAAGAAGTTCAACCTGCCAAAGACAATGATGGTGCACTTCTACTCAGCCATCATTGAGTCCATCCTCACCTCCTCCATCACCGTCTGGTACGCTGCTGCCACTGCCAAGGACAAGAGCAGACTGCAGCGTATCATCCGTACTGCTGAGAAGGTGATTGGCTGCAATCTGCCTACCCTCGAGGACCTGCACACCTCGAGGACCCTGAGGCGAGCGAGGAAGATTGTGGCCGACTCCTCCCACCCTGGACACTCCCTGTTTCAGTCACTCCCCTCCGGCAGAAGGCTGCGGTCTATCAGGACCAATACCTCACGCCACAAAAACAGTTTCTTCCCTTCCGCTGTTGGCCTCTTCAACAAGGCCAAGGGACCACACTGACTCAAATGACTTATTGCTTAAAACACACTGCTTTTGCACTGCACCACAACATGGTATCTTGTACATTTGTATTTTTTGTAATATTTGTATTTTTGTATTTTTATATTGTAATTTACGGCAACTTATATTTATCCCACTTAGTACTGCTAGTTTATGTACCCTTAGTATAGTTAGTCCACATATTTAAATTTTAGGTATATGTTTATTGTATGCACCTTCCTGCCAAAGCAAATTCCTTGTCTGTGCAAACTTTCATGGCGAATAAATCCCTTTCTGATTCTGATTCTGATGTATACGTTTTACCGTTAAATTAAAAAGCAAACCAAAATTGGCTATCTGCATGAACAGGCACACTGAAAAAGGCATTGCTCAAATCTACAACACTAAACCAACCACAATTATCTGGAACTTGATTTAAAATTGTGTAAGGGTTTGCAACATTTGATGCTCTTGGAAAAACTGCGTTATTTACTGCTTTTAAATCTTGAACAAACCTCCATTCAGTAGGCTGCCCCTCGTCTCGAATTTTCTTTACAGGAAATATTGGCGTTTGAAGTGTAGAACCTCTACATGGTATTATTACCCCTGCTTCTAAAAGCGACTCAAAGACTGGCGTTATGCCATCTATGGCTTCCTGTTTCAAAGGATATTGGTGCACGCGAGGCCTAAAATCTGATTTAGGCATGATCACAATAGGTTCCATGCTTTTGATTAAACCCACATCATATTTACCCTGAGCCCAGAGCGTTTTTGGTATATCCCGTAATGCAGGTATCAAAGTAACATCACATTGTGGTTCAACATGCGCAAACTGAAGTGTTTTCTCTTCTAACAAAACAGACCTCACTGTCTGTACCACTGAACATAAAACCTTTTTGTAAACATTTAACACTGGGTTGTAGGTCACGCAAGAATCCTGTGTTTGTTGCCAAAATTGCTTTCCCTCACATTGCTTAACCCATAAACCCAAATCTGACCATGCATCATGTCTGTCTTTGACAAGAGCGACATGAGGAAACGAATCAACTTCGCAATATGGGAAATTTGTCTGGATATCTTTTCCAAAACGAGAGTATGACAACTTACAATTTGTTCTAATATTTGTCAAAGAAACAGAAACAGCACATCTGTTCTCTGACCAAAACACATTTTATCATCAACGTCAATTTTTCATTCAAATGATCTTGTCTAAACCATTTTTCTTCAAAAACATCATCTCTGCCCTCTCTGGTACGAGCTACCACGTGCAGGTCCTTCACATCATACCAATCGACATCCGTTGAACTGACACGCATGCGCGCTTCGTCAACAAGTTGAGAATTCAGTGAACACACAGCCAACAAATTCAACTTCCAATTGTAAACATATTCTGGTGTACCCATGCCATATTTCACAAGTGAATGGTTTAACATATTTAATTCAACCTCATTTTTTCTTAACAAAGTAATCCCTTCAGGCGTAGAAATCAAACAAATACCGAGTTTGCACATCAAATCTCGTCCTAACAAATTCATCGGACAACAAGTGGAAAACAAAAAAGAATGTTTCACAATCCCTTCTACAGAATCTTTACAAGTCAATGGCACTGTATACCATTCTTTAGTCAAAGTACCTGAAGCCGCTATCGACTCAGTGCTTCTCCCACTCAATTTAGGAGGAACAGAAAAACTATCTTCTGTTAACACAGACACAGTGGCTCCTGAATCAACAAAAAATTCAATTCTTTGTCCTTGTACCAACAATGTTATAACCGGTAAACATCTAAAAGGTTCTGAAGAGTATTTAACATAAGTTCCTCTAACGGAACCTCACTTTCTTCAATTCGTCTGATAGTATTCTGAATTTGTGTGTGCAAGTCGGGATCTGTTACGTCACCAGTTTGAAGTTCTCCATCTGTCTCCGTCCGCAAATCACTCTCCTCTCGGTGGCCCACACCTAGTCAATTCCCAAATGTCTCCTGATCGTTGTCAGCCTCCGGGCAATTTGAACTCCAGTGTCCCATCTGACCACAGACATAGCAGGCGTTCCAAGCCGCCATTGGCTTCCCATTATTGGCAAATCGTCGAGGTCCTTGACCTTTCTGGTTTCCTCTGCCACGGCCTCCACGACCACCACAACCTCGACCTCTCATTTGGTTCTGGTTTTGGTTCTGGTTCTGGAACATGGTGATGGTAGCCTTCTCCAGGTCTTGATTGCGTTTCTCAATTTTAGCCTTTCTCGCATCTCTCAAGCGTTTTTCTGCGTGATTTGCATGAGCAACAATCACGTTCAGCTTCGCACTGTCCCATGTGACACAAATGTCCTTAACTTTCTCTGAGATTTCTGCATCCATTCCATTCAGGAAACAGTTTCTCAAGTGGGCCTCCCACACCTGAGGTTGATTAATATCTATAGCTGGTACCTCTATACCTGAGTGAGCATTGTGCAGCTCTGTTAAACGTACCAGATACTCATGACAAAGTTCTCCATCTTTCTGTCTACATCCATTGATTTTCGTCATGTCCAATCTGAAAGGAAAAGCTTCACGAACTCGATCGCACACACCAGTTATTGCTAACCGGTACGCATCATTGTCATTATGGTCCCAATTTGGATTCGAAAGTTTTATGTCGTCAACCGGCCATCCAGCATTAATCCGAGAAAACTGTGGCCCAATCTTTGTCATTAAAAGACGTCTCAACTCGTGAGTCGTTGGTTTGAAGTCTCTACAGAAAGTTACCAATTCAGCAACCATTCTATTGCCGCCCACTTCTCCGGGCAGCGGCAAATGAACCATTGCTTCTTTGATCTCCTACAAAGTCCATGGCCTTTGAACTAGCACAGTGTTTCCATCAGCTCCAGCTGCCTCCACCATAGCTAGCAGTAAGTCCGGAGCAGTTTCAACATTCCCCACGAAAGCACGCTGGTATTTTCTTCCAGATCTCGTGTGGTAAGGAGACTGTCCACCATCTACTTCAGGTTCCTCTACATAACGTTCCGGAACGGGAGGATAAAGTGGTCGATATGGTGGTGGGCCAATCGTAGGTGTGCTACCTGTAGCCGCGGATCCCATCTCTGGAATCAGCGCTGGCGCTGCTAGCGGCTGCCGTTCGTATTGCCGTTGCAGTTTCTGTTGGAGGGCTTGAAGATGTAGAATTTGCTGTTGTACATCTGGTTGAAGAAGCACCCCCTGGACGATTGCCGGGATGTCACCCAATAAGTCCTGGTCTGCTGGCTGTTGAAGTTGCTGCGCTGGAACCGCAGCTGGCACTGGATCTTGGACTGGGGCTGCTGCTTGTGCTGGAGGTGCTCGCGGTGGGCCAACCAGAAGATCTGAGTCGTGGACTTTGAAACATTGAGAAATAGGTGAATTTGTCCCTATCCTACTCTGTTCTCGTAATAAACCTTCTTGATTCCATTCACCAAAAGCTTTCCAGTCTGCCTTAAATCTATTTCGTTTTAAAAAACAATCTTTAGTTTCTTCCTCTTTCTGGGTAAGATTGAATTTCAATGTCCTAAGTTGTTTAAGAGAAAATGACCCTTCCTCCGGAAATCCACAGTCGTCTATCCAAATTGAAATTTGCGATAAGCTACTGTTGCCATAATTTCGCTTCATGTAATTGGGTGTGCTCAAGCCTTCGGCGAGAGCACAACCTTTGTTCTCTCACATATATATTTATTATTATTTATTTTCGCCCCCCTAAGGATCAGTCAATATTTGGACTACATACACAACGGCGGTGTCAAAAGGTTTGTCTTGGTAGCAATTGCGTTGCTTGTATTTTTATTTACGTTCCGTTGCATGGTTTAAATAGAAATTGCGTTTTTGTGGTGAAAAGTGAAGCTAACGTTGGCTAATTTGCTAGCCACAGTCACTGACGTTACTAACGTCACTACGTAACTAACGTCACGAAAACACGCGTGACTACCTGTAGCAGAACATTCGTTTCACATCTGTTAACTTGGGGGATAGCTAGGCTAACTATAGCTTTACTGCAAGGCAGCTGCAGGAACGCCACAAGCAAAGAGGCCAGGGTGATAACTATTTACTCATTTTACTTTGTGATGTGAAACACAATTATGAAATGTAATGTACAATATTAGCTGATATTATTAAGGAAGTAGGCCCACATCTACTTTTGGAAACGGTAGTCTACTATTTAACTGAAGCATTAGCATCATGACATTAGCCTCTGTTGCCCGGGAAACACATACTACAGTGGTCTATGATGCATCTGTTTTCAATCTTTAAAATAAACATTCCTCACAAATACATTTTCGTTGTAGGATTTATTCTGACATTAAAACGATTTGTGGGTGAAATTATCATTACCTGTGGTTTCAAACCAGTGTTGCTCACTGCAACGCTGTAGCCTACGCGAGACACTACAAAAACATCTACACAGCTGTAGGAAGTCAAACGGCGACAGAACATGTTCGGCACTCCCCTTACTTAAATCAAAAGTCAATCTAACTACTAACCTGAACTTCATTGCCACAGCCTAAACGTTGTCAATCTGTTCATGAAAATAATTAATCTCAGCCTAAACCGTACAACGGAACGTTAAATCCAATTCAACCAACGCAATCGCTACCAAGACGAACACAGCAGTAGTCTACTAGTACTGTACCGTAGTAGTACAATTTACCGGGGCAGCTTCTCCACACAGGGCTATATCGCATTTTGCGTTGTTACTGACAATGATCGCTACCAGTGAGCTTTTTATGAATGAGCGATTATCCACTAAATAAATGTCAAGCTTATTTACGTTTTGGGGGGCATATTTTCAGTTAGCAGATGGGACTGTCTGAATCGCGATTCCATCTTCTACTGCCGGGTAACGTCGTAGAATAATCTTCAAATTCTTTATTAATGAATGAATGCAATGAGTAGGCTACATGCCTGAGAATATATCACGAGAAGGGAAAAACTTTAAATGACGTTTAAGTCATAGAGATTAGGTCCATTTTTACACCGGTCTGCCAAATTTATTCGTTTTGATTCAACGATGAGGCTGCCTCTTGCAGGGGAAATGAGAAGACATCTATTTCATTCTACACTTCACTCGTATTTTCAGTTGTAAATGAGCAGCAAAAAAAATGCTTTTAAATCTATTTAATCTTTATAAATAATAAGTATGCATTTTCATATAAAATATACAGAAATCAGTTGTAAAAATGTCATTCAAAAACTGACCCCTGTGCAACCGACGCAAGCAAGCACACCCTACAATTTCCCCAGAAATTGTACCCTCTCTAGTTAATATTTGGACAGGATAAATCTGCCCCCAGACCATCATAATTCTTGCTTGAACCACAACCCATGTTTTACTTCTTGAAAAGAAACAAACACAAAAGTAAAATCAAGTAATTATCTCTTTCTTTCTTTTTTTTGTTTTTAACAATATTACGACTTTTCCAATGCAATTATACCCCTACAAAACACTTTCGTCAATTACAAATAATCAAACAAAATAGAAAATAATTAAAATGTTGATGTTTGTAATTTGTATATAGCCGTTAAATTTGACACCTTTAGGTACTCATACTTCTTTTAATCTCAAAAAACATAACTTTCAATTAACAAAAATAAACGTGAACACGCGTGTAAAAAACTCAAACCTTAGTTTTGAAAATCCCTCAGGATACATCCTAACTTTTTTTTTTTTTTTTTTTTTTTATTCTCCACCTTCAGGGACTCAAAGCCTTTGTAAACACTCAGCTGATTACCTCACTAGTATACTTTTCTCTCGGGACTTAGAATCACGTTTAGGCCACGTTAATAAATAAGAACTGTTATGACCACCAAAGCCAATACATTTTCTCAAACTATCAATAACCCAACATATTCTAATCCTTTTAGGGTCTCAAAAAGACACATAACACGATATCACATGTGAATTTATCTCCCTCTATGTGTGTTCGTCAACAACACTACCTCTATGTGTGTCCGTCGACACACTTCTGCAGACGTTTTTTACGACTTTCATGTAAAAGATAGGTTCAACAACCTTACCTTATTAATTCGTACGACTTCACACGTACAGGACACAGTTTTACCTCTGCCCAATCACTTACTTAACCGAATTATTGACAATAGCCTAAAAAACAGACATTTAGACAATTCAATATCACACAGTGACCAAAAAGAATATCTCACCGGTTCTTTGAGGATCCCGCGTCAGCAAAAGCGCAACAAGCCAGGCCCCCCCCCCCGAATCGGCCCCGCCTTCTCCGTCAATTTGGATGGAGGTATGAGCGGCTTACGCCGGATTGATCAGATCAACTTTTCTAAGGGAGTCCTGTCCGTTGAACGCTGAGCAAACAAGGATGCCCGTGCTGGCCACCAAGATGTAATGGTGGAAATTCAAGTGGCACTGTGTAGATCTGAGTAGTCAAGAGATGTGGTTTTAATACAATTTATTTAGATTATACAATTACGTAATATTACACAAAGCTTTGCTGATCAGTCATTACGAAGGACGTGCTAACCACAGTTCGTTCGCAAGAGTGATGAAGAACAATCATAAAGCTTGTGCTTTTATACACTGAAAACAGATGCCCTAATAAATGATCAATTCATCAATGCAGTGGTCTCTGTGATTGGCTAACACTGGTCAGTGACAGTTAAGACAATATAACCCCCCAGGTCAAGATACCAAAGTCTTTTGATGTCACGGCTCTTTCTCTAAATGAGGACAGTAAAGACACCCTTAATGAAACACAAACAGGACACAGGACACAATCTCCTTGGCCAAAAGGTCAGAGCTGCTAGATCAACTGATCCATCTACCCTTCTCCCTTTA
The DNA here is from genome assembly GCF_038355195.1 of Osmerus mordax. Classification (NCBI taxonomy): domain Eukaryota; kingdom Metazoa; phylum Chordata; class Actinopteri; order Osmeriformes; family Osmeridae; genus Osmerus; species Osmerus mordax. Next base: position 3,110,053 of record NC_090056.1, on the reverse strand, counting down.
GGCCACGGAACTCAAACATCCCCCAACCTCCGTGCCCCTAGCTCCTCAATCAGGCATCATAAACCAACACCATAAATACCTTAAGACCAACTGCAACATCCATTTGTTTAAACACAACCTCAGTCTATTAAAAATACACTCTTAGTAACTGTATCAAAAAATGCCATCACACACACCAACACAGGATCCCATCAACACAACAAGAAGAAGTCACGCCACAGAAACCAACCAGCCACTCAACAGCCTTCCAAATCAACACAGGATCCCATCAACACAACAAGAAGACCAACAAGAAGACATCACGCCACAGCAACCGACCAGACACTCAACTCTGGTGTATTTTCTAATGACATCTTGGTGATATGAGACAGGGGGCCCTGATATAGGGTGACTCCTTGTTATCCAAGGTGTCACGCCACAAAACCCACCAGCCACTCAACAGCCTTTCAAACCAACACAGTCTCATGGGCACAGCAGCAATATGTCATGCCATGGCAACTCACCACCAAACGACAACCAACCAGCACTTGTCATCATATGGATAGTACGCCTCCAACCCTCCATTTCACGTTGTCTGATCAAGTGGGCCTGTGCAGCACTGACAGACGAACCAGCACTTGTCATCATATGGATAGTACGCCTCCAACCCTCCACGTTGTCTGATCAAGTGGGCCTGTGCGGCACTGACAGACCAACCAGAGTCAGGTGGCTGAGCGGTGAGGGAGTCGGACTAGTAATCCGAAGGTTGCCAGTTCGATTCCCGGTCATGCCAACTGACGTTGTGTCCTTGGGCAAGGCACTTCACCCTACTTGCCTTGGGGGAATGTCCCTGTACTTACTGTAAGTCGCTCTGGATAAGAGCGTCTGCTAAATGACTAAATGTAAACCAGCACTTGACATCATATGGATAGTACGCCTCCAACCCTCCACGTTGTCTGATCAAGTGGGCCTGTGTGGCACTGACAGACTTAACTTTGGTGTATTTTCTAATGACATCTTGGTGATATGAGACAGGGGGGCCTTAATACAGGGTGACTCCTTGTTAAGCCAAGATGTCACGCTATAACCACAAACCAGTAAGTCCACACAGCCATGACAAAGGACCAACCAAAGAACGGACCAGCAAAAGCCAACAAAACAACATGTCATATTATCGTTTTTTTGGGGGGATTTTATTTTAATGTTAGTCATGTCCTATAAATATGTCTAGTTTTGCCTGTACAGCACTTTGGTCAACATAAGTTGTTTTTAAATGTGCTTTAAGAATAAACTTGACTTCTCTATGTTGGTAGTGTTACGGTTTTACTCCCCCCCCCCCCCAAAAAAAAACCTTTTACAATATGTTGATGTTCACTTTGTTACCTTTAGCTATGCATTGATGTTTCATGTTTTAACGTCTGTTGTTTTGTCACCCGTTCTATTCAGTAGGTGTGGTGGGCAGCTGTGGAGCAGTGATCAGGCACCACCTCCAGATTTATAGCTTATGTTCATTTCGTTACAGTTTGTGTAAATGGTATAAATGTGTATATATTTTGTATCCATCTTGTACACTAGGAGCAGTGAGCAGCTACAGAGCATTGACCGGTGACCAACTCCAGATCCATTTCTAATTCCCACCACTGGTCATTCTGGAAAAGTGTGTACAAGTCTCAATTATCCAGATAAATTAAAGTGCACCAGTTCTCAATGTTCTTGTGATTTCATTCACATTGAATATGAGATACAGGTGATTCAAGGGCATCAATAATAACCATTTCCGACATTTAGGACAGTATTTATAATAAAATCATTTAAATGTACCTGTAGTTGTTACAAAATAAACCTGAACTTGTCCAGAAGGGATTTCAAGTGTGCTTTTTTAAATACTTGTTATTTGTTTGTGGAAATCTGATACCTTTTGCAGGAGACACTTATCTATATGATACTTAAAAGCATTTTGAAAATCAAATATCCATTTTAGATACACTTGTTGCTGTAAATCCTAAACTGGAAAACTGGACATAAGTTTTGATGGAATTTTATTTTGAGAAATTTCACACAAATGTCATGTAATAAGGTAAAACATGTTCTTTAAATAACATTCCCATATCCTTTTGGTTACTCAAGGCTATCTTTCGGTCGCTTAGGATGAGTAATTTGTATTTATGTTGCCTATCAACTGGAAGAAATGTTGGTTGTATGGTTTATTACAAGTTTACAAAATTACATGTCAACTAATGGTTGCTCTCCAGGAATTATAATCCTAGTAACAAGATAACGGGACGAGTTGACAAACAAGTACACATTTTCTTTGCTGTCTTAAAACCAATGTAAAAACACACTGAATGGTTGATATCAGTAAACACCAGGAGACTATGGGCAGCTAGGGCAGCCGCAAGCACACCCTCACAATTTCCCCAGAAATTGTATCCTCTCTAGTTGGGTGTGCACAAGCCTTCGGCGAGAGCACAACCTTTGTTCTCTCACATATATATTTAGGATTCCTCCGTAAGGAGGAAACCTATTGTTATTGTTAGTTTTATTAGGATTCCTCCGTAAGGAGGAAACCTATTGTTATTATTAGTTTTATTATTATTATTGGTGGCCAAGCCGCGAAGCGGCGCAGCCACCTCAAGTGTTTCTACCTTTTCTTATAATTGGTGGTCAAGCCGCGAACCGGCGCAGCCACCTCAAGTGTTTCTACATTTTCTTATAATTGGTGGTCAAGCCGCGAAGCGGCGCAGCCACCTCAAGTGTTTCTACCTTTTCTTATAATTATTAGGGTTCCTCCGGTAGGAGAACCCTATTGTTATTGGTGGTATTATTAGGATTCCTCCGTAAGGAGGAAACCTATTGTTATTGTTAGTTTTATTATTATTAGGATTCCTCCGTAAGGAGGAAACCTATTGTTATTGTTAGTTTTATTATTATTATTATTCTAGTTCCATGGGAGTCAATGGCAGCCCCTAGAACCCTTGGATAACTTTTTGTGAAATTTGGCACACTCATTAAGGACAGTTCCTTCTATACCTACACCAAGTTTCATGTATCCCATCAGACCACTCTAGCGCCACCAATGGGTCAAAGTTGGACTTGTGTTTACACACGCAACTTTTGAACCGTATGACTGATTTACAAAAATGAGGTACCATTGGATTCCCTTGATCAAGACGAGTTCAACGCACCCTATGACGTCAATTTCCGGTTATATAGATGTTCCGCTATTTCCGGGTGTATCAAAAACCTTTGAAAGCCTACTCCTCCTACAATTTTTGTCATATCTTCTTCAAAATGACCAGAGATGATCTTCAGACCAAGCCTCACAAAAGTTATCCCATGGCGTTTTGATTTTATAAACCGTTTGTCCGGCACAGCCAATCAAAATCAGCAAAAAAGTAATATGAATATGAATATGAATGGTGAATATTTGAAACATGCATGCTTGGCTAATTGCTAACGAAATTTTCAATGAAATGTCTCCCCTGCTCTTCAGCGCGCGCGTGCTCCACATTCTCACACACTCAGCCTTTCCCTTGACACACGCGCGGGCTTGGCGAGACGCATACACAACATTTCAGGCATTTGTGGGCTGACCAAGCCCCCACTCATTCCTTGGCTTGAAGTGAAGGCCCTTGTGGATCTTGATGGTAATGAATTTTAGAAAATGTTCTCAAAATCCTGAAACATTGATAGTAAGTAAGTAAGTAAGTAAGACTTTATTTATATAGCACATTTCATACAAGAATTGTAGCTCAAGGTGCTTTACATAAAATCAATAAAAACAATAATACAAGTGATAAATAATTCAAACAATAATAAAAATCCCAATAAGATCTCTGTTCAAGAGAGAAAACAACTTTAAAAAGTAGGAAAACCCTTTTGAGATAAAATTACTTAAATGCTTCGGTAAAAAGGTAGGTTTTAAGCTGTCTTTTAAAAATGTCTAGAGTGTTAGCTTCCCTAATATTTATGGGTAATTTGTTCCATAGTTTTGGGGCGTAATTGACAAAGGCCGAATCACCAATCTTCTTATGACTGCTTCTGGTGACCTCTAATAGGCCTGCATTTGATGATCGCAGTGTTCTAGCTGGTGTGTAGTTTATAAAGGAGTTAGCAATGTAGCTAGGTCCTTGTCCGTGTAGAGCTTTGTATGTGAGAAAAAGGACCTTAAAGTCAATTCTGAAGGTAACAGGGAGCCAGTGTAAAGTAGCTAGGACAGGACTAATGTGTTTTCTCCTTTTAGTTTTGGTTAATAATCTAGCTGCAGAATTTTGAATGAGCTGTAGTCTTTCAGTGGTTTTCTTGGGAAGACCAGTGAAAAGTGCGTTACAGTAGTCCAGCCGGCTGGATATAAAAGCATGAATTAACTTCTCTGCATCATTTTGGTTTATGAATGGTCGTACCTTTGCTATATTCCTCAGGTGAAAGAAAGCTGTTTTGGTCACTTTATTAATGTGAGAGTTGAAATTCAAATCTGAGTCCAGGATTACGCAGAGACTCGTCACCTCTGGTTTAAGACAGGGGGTTAAGCCTCCAAGATTCTTAATAAGCATCTCTCTTTTGGATTTGGGGCCACATAGTAGGACTTCGGTTTTGTCTTCATTTAATTTAAGAAAGTTATCATTCATCCATTTGTTTATTGCCAACAGGCAGTTTGTAATGGAATTGATGGCCGTTGCATCGTTGGGTTCAGTGGATATATATAGTTGTGTGTCATCCGCATAGCTATGGAAATCTATGTTATGTTCTCTGATTATGTCGCCGAGTGGTAACATATAAAGAGAAAAAAGTAATGGACCTAAGCAGCTTCCTTGAGCAACCCCGTAGCAGTTCTGATGTTTCTTGGACCTATGGTCACCTAAACTAACATAAAACTTCCTTCCTGTGATATATGATTTCAGCCAGTTCAATACACTATCCGTGAACCCAATAAGCTTTTCCAGTCTATTGATTAGGATGTCGTGATCAATTGTATCAAATGCTGCACTGAGATCTAACAGGATAAGGATAGAGACTTTATTTGCATCAGTTTAGTCTGAGGTCGCTAATTATTTTGGTGAGAGCAGTTTCAGTACTGTGATATTTCCTGAAACCTGACTGCGAGACTTCCAGGATGTTATTTTCTTCAAGAAAATAATTTAATTGGACTAAAACTATCTTTTCCAGTACTTTACTAATAAATGGGAGGTTTGATATTGGTCTGTAATTTGCAAGTAGACTGTTATCCAATTTGGGTTTCTTTAATAGGGGCTTTACAACAGCTGTTTTGAAGGCATCTGGGAAGACGCCAGTTCTAAGGGATGTGTTTATAATCTCTAGCACCGGACCTGAGACACTATCAAACACTCGCTTAAAGAATGTTGTGGGTATAGGATCAATATCTGAGGTTGTGGAGTTAGATTCGCTGACAATTTTGGAAAGTTCACTAAGTGTGATACAGGTAAATGTGCTCATGGTTATGTTGCAGAATCTACTGATGTCAGTTTCGACCCCACTATTAATAATACTCGCTCTAATCAAAGTTATTTTGTTCTTGAAGAACAAAGCAAGCTCTTCACATTTAACTGCTGAGGATGGAGGTGGGGCAGGGACAGTGTTTAGCAGCTGGTCAATGGTGGAGAAAAGAACTCTGGAATTTCTGGCATTTTCTGTAATAATGTTGGAGAAATATTCTCTCCTTGCTAGACAGATGGTTTTGTTAAAGGTGGTTAGTGTATCTTTGTAGATATTGTAGTGGATAGTGATCTTTGTTTTCCTCCATTTTCTCTCTGCTGCACGGCATTTTCTTTTCGTTTCACTAACATTTTTATTTCTCAGCCATGGGGAGGTTCTGCTTGTGCAGAACCTCCCCATGGAGGTTCTCTGGTGCAACAGATTGGTTTTCAGTGGTGCAACAGAGTCTAACACAGATAATAGTGCATAATTGAGGTTCTCTACCATTTCATTCAGAGAGCAATCATGGTAAGTCGGCTCATGTAGAGCAAATTGTTCAGAAAATGTCATCATAGCTGTATCGTCTAAATATCTTCTATGGACTAAGAATTCTTTTTTGGTTTTTGTTAGGATAATTTCCACATTAAAAAGTATATAATGATGGTCTGAGAGGGGTAGATCAGTTATTGAAATATTATTGATATTTAGTCCAGTTGTTATCACTAGATCTAGTGTGTTTCCGATAGTATAGGCCAGGAGTAACTACCACACCACAAATGACGCACCATTATCCATAGGTGGCGCTACGGCCACGCCCCAATTTTCCATTTACAAAGTGATGCCATTCGCATCCCATTTGTCCCAAAATTCTGAAATTCATTAGATATGCCTTATTTCTCATGAGGAACAAAAAAGCCTCAATAACCTATAACGGCCGCCATATTGGATTTTTTTGTACAATAAAGATTTAGGGAACACGTTTTTTTGCTACTTCTCCTACAATTTTTGTCCAATCTTCCCCAGAATTGGCAGGTATCATCGTCAGAGCAACCCTCACTGAATTCTTTAACAGATTTTTGAATTTCAAAACCGTTTGTCCGGTACAGCCAATCAAAATCGTCAACAAAGCAACCAAACAGGAAGTTGGATCAAATCTCAGCAAATCTTTGAAATATCAACACCAAACTTGGTAGGATGACTCGGAACCCTCTTCTGAGGATGTCCAATCAATTTGGTGTCATGTGATCGGCGTGGCCGCAGGAACCAAAAATGTGTTTTGGCCAATAACTGTTGATTTGTTTGCCTTTAGTTCATGAAAACTCTTGAGAATGTTTAGTACACAAATCTCAGAAAAAGTTGACTGTAAGATGAAAAGTTGAATTTTGGTGAATATTTGAAAAATGCATGCTTGGCTAATTGTTAAGGAAATTTCCAATGAAATGTCTCCCCTGCTCCTCAGCGCCCACGCTCCACATTCTCACACACTCAGCCTTTCCCTTGACACACGCGCAAGCTTGGCGAGACGCATACACAACATTTCAGGCAATTGTGGGCTGACCAAGCCCCCACTCATTCCTTGGCTTGAAGTGAAGGCCCTTGTGGATCTTGATGGTAATGCATTTTAGAAAAAGTTCTCAAAATCCTGAAACATTGATAGTATAGGCCAGGAGTAACTACCACACCACAAATGACACACCATTATCCATAGGTGGCGCTACGGCCAAGCCCCAATTGTCCATTTACAAAGTGATGCCCTTCGCATCCCTTTTGTCCCAAAATTCTGAAATTCATTAGATATGCCTTATTTCTCATGAGGAACAAAAAAGCCTCAATAACCTATAACGGCCGCCATATTGGATTTTTTTGTACAATAAAGATTTATGAAACACGTTTTTTCGCTACTTCTCCTACGATTTTTGTCCAATCTTCCCCAGAATTGGCAGGTATCATCGTCAGAGCAACCCTCACTGAACTCTTCAACAGATTTTTGAATTTCAAAACCGTTTGTCCGGTACAGCCAATCAAAATCGTCAACAAAGCAACCAAACAGGAAGTTGGATCAAATCTCAGCAAATCTTTGAAATATCACCACCAAACTTGGTGTGTCACGTGAAAGACACTACATCATGTTCCCATGTGAGAAGGCAAATTAATATCTTCAAAAATGATTGAAATAAAGGAAATCTAATTTATTTCTAACGCTCAAATAATGCTTTACACATTCGCCGGTGCAAAACTGATACTCTGATACAATCACAAGTTCATGAAGACTCTTGAGAATGTTTAGTACACAAACCTCAGAAAAAGTTGACTGTAAGGTGAAAAGTTGAATTTTGGTGAATATTTGAAAAATGCATGCTTGGCTAATTGTTAAGGAAATTTCTAATTAAATGTCTCCCCTGCTCCTCAGTGCGCGCGCTCCACATTCTCACACACTCAGCCTTTCCCTTGACACACGCACAAGCTTAGCGAGACGCATACACAACATTTCAGGCAATTGTGGGCTGACCAAGCCCCCACTCATTGCTTGGTCTTTAGCAAAGGCCCATGTGGATCTTGATGGTATTGCATTTCCGATTTTGTATGCAATGGTAAAAAGTTCTCAAAATCCTGAAACATTGATAGTATAGGCCATGAGAAACTACCACACCACAAATGACCCACCATTACCCATAGGTGGCGCTACGGCCACGCCCCAATTGTCAATTTTCAAAGTGATGGCATTTCCACACCATCAGTCTAAAACGTCGGAAACTTTACATGCCTTATTTATAATGGGAAACTATACAGTGGTGACCCATACAGTCCACCATGTACGGTGAACATTTTGAAAACGTACAAATATCTTCTTATGAACCATGACTCCAATTGACTAGAAATGTTGTTTGATGTGTAGGCCACACGTAGTTATGCTTGTTTGCTACCACAATAGCTATGGGAATAAGAGTGAATGCAATGAGGAGGTTATTGAAACGCAATACTCTGAGTTGGTGTATGTCAGTTTAGGCAGAGGTAGCTTTTTAAACCTCTACAGCCATGCCCCAATTTGCCTATATTCAAAGTGATGCCATTTGCATCCCATTTGTCCCAAAATTCTGAAATTCATTAGATATGCCTTATTTCTCATGAGGAACAAAAAAGCCTCAAGAACCTATAACGGGCGCCATATTGGATTTTTCTGTACAATAAAGATTAAGGAAACACGTTTTTTCGCTACTCCTCCTTCAATTCTGGTGCAATCTTCCCCAGAATTGGCACACATCATCGTCAGAGCAACCCTCACTCATATATTCAACAGATTTTTTATTTTCACAACCGTTTGTCTGGTACAGCTCCTCAGCGCGCGCGCTCCACATTCTCACACACTCAGCCTTTCCCTTGACACACGCGCAAGCTTGGCGAGACGCAAACACAACATTTCAGGAGAGTGTGGGCTGACCAAGCCCCCACTCATTGCTTGGTCTTTAGCAAAGGCCCATGTGGATCTTGATGGTATTGCATTTCCGATTTTTTATGCAATGGTAAAAAGTTCTCAAAACCCTAAAACATTGATAGTATAGGCCAAGAGTAACTACCACACCACAAATGGCCCAATATCACCCATAAGTGATGCTACTACAGGCCACGCCCTGATACACAAAGATACAAGGCTTTCTGGAATGGGTAGGCTCACCAAGCCCCCTCCCTTCACTCCTTGGCTTGAAATAAAAGCCCTTGTGGATCTTGATGGTATTGCATTTCAGATTTGGTATCCCATTGGTAAGTCTGCAGCATGGAATTTTACAGTGACAATTTGTAAAGAATATACATTTTTCAGTGGTTTGCAATGTTTGGAGGAATCCGCCATTGCTGCTTGCAGTTATATTTATTATTATTATTATTCTAGTTCCATGGGAGTCAATGGCAGCCCCTAGAACCCTTGGATAACTTTTTGTTAAATTTGGCACACTCATTAAGGACAGTTCCTTCTATACCTACACCAAGTTTCATGTATCCCATCAGACCACTCTAGCGCCACCAATGGGTCAAAGTTGGACTTGTGTTTACACACGCAACTTTTGAACCGTATGACTGATCTTCAAAAATGAGGTACCATTGGATTCCCTGGATCAAGACGAGTTCAACGGTTGACGTCAATTTCCGGTTATATAGATTTTCCGCTATTTCCGGTTGTATCAAAAACCTTTGAAAGCCTACTCCTCCTACAATTTTTGTCATATCTTCTTCAAAATGACCAGAGATGATCTTCAGACCAAGCCTCACAAAAGTTATCCCATGGCGTTTGGATTTTCTAAACCTTTTGTCCGGCACAGCCAATCAAAATCAGCAAAAAAGTAACCACACAGGAACTTGGGTCAAATCTCAGCAAATCTTTGAGATATCAACACTAAACTTGGTATATCAGTGGAAGACACTACACCATGTTACCATGTGCAAAGGCAACTTCATATCTCAAAAGATGATTGATATAAAGCAAATCGAATTTATCCCTAACGCTAAAATAATGCTTTACACATCCGCCGGTCAAAAACTGATACTTTGATTCAATCACAAGTTCATATGAAGACTCTTGAGAATGTTTAGTACACAAATCTGAGGAAAAGTTGACTGTAACATGAAAAGTCGATTTTATGTGAATATTTGAAACATGCATGCTTGGCTAATTGCTAACGAAATTTTCAATGAAATGTCTCCCCTGCTCTTCAGCGCGCGCGTGCTCCACATTCTCACACACTCAGCCTTTCCCTTGACACACGCGTGGGCTTGGCGAGACGCATACACAACATTTCAGGCAATTGTGGGCTGACCAAGCCCCCACTCATTCCTTGGCTTGAAGTGAAGGCCCTTGTGGATCTTGATGGTAATGCATTTTAGAAAAAGTTCTCAAAATCCTGAAACATTGATAGTATAGGCCAGGAGTAACTACCACACCACAAATGACGCACCATTATCCATAGGTGGCGCTACGGCCAAGCCCCAATTTTCCATTTACAAAGTGATGCCATTCGCATCCCATTTGTCCCAAAATTCTGAAATTCATTAGATATGCCTTATTTCTCATGAGGAACAAAAAAGCCTCAATAACCTATAACGGCCGCCATATTGGATTTTTTTGTACAATAAAGATTTAGGAAACACGTTTTTTTGCTACTTCTCCTACAATTTTTGTCCAATCTTCCCCAGAAATGGCAGGTATCATCGTCAGAGCAACCCTCACTGAATTCTTCAACAGATTTTTGAATTTCAAAACCGTTTGTCCGGTACAGCCAATCAAAATCGTCAACAAAGCAACCAAACAGGAAGTTGTATCAAATCTCAGCAAATCTTTGAAATATCACCACCAAACTTGGTGTGTCACGTGAAAGACACTACATCATGTTCCCATGTGAGAAGGCAAATTAATATCTTAAAAAATGATTGAAATAAAGGAAATCTAATTTATTTCTATCTAACGCTAAAATAATGCTTTACACATCCGCCAGTCAAAAAACTGTGATTAAATCACATGTTCATAAAGACTCTTGAGAATGTTTAGTACACAAATCTCAGAAAAAGTTGACTGTTACATGAAAAGTTGAAATTTGGTGAATATTTGAAAAATGCATGCTTGGCTAATTGTTAAGGAAATTTCCAATGAAATGTCTCCCCTGCTCCTCAGCGCGCGCGCTCCACATTCTCACACACTCAGCCTTTCCCTTGACACACGAGCAAGCTTGACGAGACGCATACACAACATTTCAGGCAATTGTGGGCTGACCAAGCCCCCACTCATTGCTTGGTCTTTAGCAAAGGCCCATGTGGATCTTGATGGTATTGCATTTCCGATTTTGTATGCAATGGTAAAAAGTTCTCAAAATCCTGAAACATTTATAGTATAGGCCAAGAGTAACTACCACACCACAAATGGCCCAATATCACCCATAAGTGACGCTACAGGCCACGCCCTGATACACAAAGATACAAGGCTTTCTGGAATGGGTAGGCTCAACCAAGCCCCCTCCCTTCACTCCTTGGGTTGAAATAAAAGCCCTTGTGGATCTTGATGGTATTGCATTTCATATTTGGTATCCCATTGGTAAGTCTGCAGCATGGAATTTTACAGTGACTATTTGTAAAGAATATACATTTTTCAGTGGTTTGCAATGTTTGGAGGAATCCGCCATTGCTGCTTGCAGTTATATTTATTATTATTTTTACCCATGGGAGTCAATGGCAGCCCCTAGACCAGTACCGTAAAAAGTTGTGAAATTTGGCATATTGAAACTGCAGACCATTACTAACTACCATACCAAACATGGGCCATGTGAGACAATAGGTGGCGCTACAGGCCACGCCCCAATATGTCAATTTTCAAATTGATGCCATTTGCAGGCCATAAGTCCCAAAATTCTGAAATTCATTACATATGCCTTATTTCTCATGAGGAACAAAAAAGCCTCTGGAAGCTATAACGGCCGCCATATTGGATTTTTCTGTACAATAAAGATTAAGGAAACACGTTTTTTCCCTACTCCTCCTACATTTTTGGTCGAATTTTCTTCAAAATTGCCATAGATGATCTCCAGACTGAGCCTCACAAAAGTTATTGTAGGGATTTCTGATTTTCAAAACCGTTTGTCCGGTAGAGCCAATCAAAATCTGCAACAAAGCAACCAAACAGGACGTTTGGTCAAATCTAAGCAAATCTTTGAGATATCAACACCAAACTTGGTATGTCACGTGGAAGACACTACAACATGTTACCATGTGCAAAGGCAACTTCATACCTCTAAAAATGATTGATATAAAGCAAATCGAATATATCGCTAACGCTAAAATAATGCATTACACATCCGCCGGCCAAAAACGTATACTCTGATCCAATCACAAGGTCATATGAAGACTCTTGAGAATGTTTAGTATACAAATCTGAGAAAAAGTTGACTGTAAGATGAAAAGTCGATTTTTAGTGAATATTTGAAACATGCATGCTTGGCTAATTGCTCCCCTCGCCTGCTCCAAATTCTCACACACTCAGCCTTCCCTTGACACACACGCTTTCTTGAAATTGTGTGCTGACCAAGCCCCCACCCTCGTTTTTTAGCCCGTTTCATTTCGCTTCCAATCGCAGCTCGCCGTTACGAATATAAATTATTTTTCGGCGGCCATTGTTGTTTTCAACTGGAGTCCCGTGATAGCAGTGTTGGAGGCAGCCACTTTCGGTAAGTCCTGTTTTTACACATTTTAAGCTAGAATTAATGATTGGGTTTGTGAAAGTACACTACTCTTGAATTATGGTGAAGGTTTAGCACTTTTAGACCTTTTCGATCGTGATTCTGAAGTGACGGAAAACCGAACTCGAAAAGTAGCTACTGTAGCTCTAGCTTTTTTCCTCTGTTTTTAATTAGTGAGTCATTTTGCATCTCGGCGAATTGTTCATCAAAAAGGTTGAGGAGAGCAGCCTTTAGGAGAAAAAGCAATTCCCCACAGACCTGTCGGCTCATAATTGTGATTTGGGGCGTGAAAGTCTTTGTAATAAGCCTATGCGGCAGGGAGACCGCATAGGCGCTTACATTGTTTTGACATTAGCCTCAGAGTCAGGCTCGGCTCGCCCACTGGCAGTGTGTAAACAATTTTGTATTTCACTCAATTCTACTCCAAAAACGTCAGGGAGGACTGCTTTTTGTAGACAAGGGCCTGCTAAAGATAGTCAGTATATCTGATTTTTCAAGGCGAGCCTGTTTCATTCGTCATATGCCCTGAGAAAGCGACCTACGTTAGCCAGGCTAGTTTAGCCAATTTTGGTAAGTCAGGCTATTTAAAGGTCTCTGACAGAATCACTGTTTACAAGCAAAGGTCGAGCTGGTCTTTTGTCAGATGTGTATATATTGACCAGTTTAGAGGTAAATACTCTTGCCAGAGCCTGGAATCGAACCTGTGTTTTGAGTGACTGCATGGGTCTCCATGAGGTCAACCCATTTGGATTCAAGTTCAAGTAATGACACTGCATTTCACAGTCAAAACTGAAGTCTGTATCAAGTGTAGATGGGAAAAGCTTCATTTTTCACAACTGACATGGACCCTTTCTTCACTTTGACAGGTCTGGAGGGTCATGCAGAGGCCTGCTCAACAGAGTTCAACAGAGGATGCAACAGACTCGAGGATGGTGAGATCCACACAGACCCCTTGCTGGACTACCCCTCTCTAGCTGGACAGCTTCTCTTCAGACCTGACCCCAGGACAGCTTCATCCAGCTGGCCTGCCTGCCTGCCTGCCTGCCAGCACTCCAGAGACAGTCACCCCACAGACACAGTAGCTCTGCAGCCTGCTTTTTTGAGGACATTGATGAAAAAGGACAAGCCAGCATTACTTTGATGAAAGTCTAAATGTTTAATCCTTTCCATGTGCCAGTATGCCAAGCTGCTGACTTTGTGTCTTAAGTGATGAAACTAGTTCAAGTGATAGACTTTTGACCTGAATCCAATGATTATTCATCTGAATAAAAACCACTCAAGAGAAGTACTGCTTCTTGGATCATTTGTGCTCCACATCAGTACATCTCACACATTTGCCTTTGTTTCCATGGGATTCATGGAATTGTTAGTTTCTGCTCCACCATTTCCACCCTAGTGTAATAATAAGTGTAATTTAGGAAAGCAATTACATTTTTGTGTTATCCTTTCGCATTACACACATTTAGTCAATGTTCTTAAACTCAACCGATTATTGTCATTTTACCATACTGTTCATATTGAACAGACATCAGTGTTTACTTGGAAAGATGACTGTATATTTCCACTTTTGATTTGTATTTCCATCGTAAGTTTGGTCTTTAATTTCATTTGGAAGTGGTATTAAAAGGTCTTACATTTAACTTGTTTATACCTGTAGACACCCTGTGAAGCCCCCACCCCCCACTCCAGAGACAGTTGGTGACAGAGAGGTGCAGACATTAAGTTAAACATGCCTTAAGAGTAGAGTAACAAATAGAGACTAAATGTGTAAATGGCTGTTGAAACTCAGTTCTCTGAGTTGGTGCATGTCAGTTTAGGCAAAGGTAGCCTTTTAAACCTCTAGGTTTAAAACAAATTCAGATTTGATTGTAACTCTCTCTTTTATACATTTATAGTTGGATTTGACATTTAACAGACATTTAATTCATTTAGCGAGTTGTTTAACTCAAACAACCATAACACGGTACATATGGTATAAAAAGCTGCAGTCAGATTTGGTGAAATTGTTAGCTTAGATGTTATCTTTACATATAGACAAGTTTATGAGCCGTTTCCGCTCTACTTCCTAAACTCCTCCCTTCGATGCAATTCACTTCCGTTCTGGCGAGCTGGGTTTGTTTTGCTAGCTAGCTCCGTTGTGCCGACAAAGCACTGATATCGCAGTGACAAAGAGGATATACAATTTACAACATGAAGAAAAGTGGTTCGGGAACGACGTGTGCGGTAGTTGGTTGCAAACACTCGAGAAAGCACCTGAACGAGTGGTTAGATAGAGTGCTACGACCACCAGTTTTAAAACCTAGAATCGCCTCTAGCCTGTTACAGTTATACTACAGTAGTATGGTTATTGTTTGTAGGCTATTCACATTTTGTTGGTGTTCCTTTGTAGTGGATTTAATAATTATACATTGATATGTGGATATAATAATTCAAACCTTTCAAAGTGCCAATACACACATCTGTAAAAGCCCGGCATGAGGTGTGTAGCCAACCGGGGCTTGTTTAAAGCAGTCATAACCGGGTTCATAGGAAGAATAGATAGATAAGTAGGCACTTCAGGCAGTGACAAGCCACTTAAATAAGGATAACAGTGTACTGCCTGTCTTGTCCTTCTGAAGTTGTTAATAGGCTGAACATCAACATGTAACATCAATAGCCTAGAAATTCCAAACGAATTAGCTTTCAATGTTATGTATACCTAGGCTACTTGGACCGTGTCCTGGCAATAAATAAAGAACATTATGCTACATGTTTTGCCAGGATAACTGGCAAGACCATTGAATGTTCATGATGTTCCTGTGTGTTTATTCCTTTGACTGGGTACAACAACGCGATCAGTCAACCGACTATAAATGTTTTTAATGCCGGGCTACGAATATATAGAACAATTTCTGTCTGATACGTGTGGCATCCTTTAGCCAAATAATTAGCCTACATTTTGCTGAGAGATTGAAGAGCTACACAACAAATGTTCTAATGAATCACTGACTAAAGTCATCTTCTGACATTGCCTTTTCTCCACGTTAAAAGCTACAAAAAATGATGGACTGGCAAAAGCTTTATAACTATAAATCTACTCTAAAATGTACTTAAAAGTATGGCGACGACGTTGGCAACTTATCCCGTAGTAAATGTCAAACGACAAGTATGTCAAAGTAGTAGAACCGTGATCCCAAGCTAGCATCAACATCGCTGTGTTTACACCGGCAGACGCTTTGCAAACCACTTCCAGCGGAAATGAAATGCATTTGTGTAGAGTTATGGCGGCTCCCTGGGATTTGGCGCGTAAACTTGTCTATAGATGGGGTCTTGTTGATGCGCACGCAGCTTCAAGGCAGAAAGACGCGTTCCATTTCACTTTTACTGTACCTACACCTTTAATGTTCCCGCCATCCCCCCATTTCTGAATAAAGTTCGACTGATCTGATTTGTTGATTTCTGTTGCTATGAAAACCAGTTTAGCCAAGCTATCTAACATTGTTTTTAGCTAGCTTGCATTACCATTCAATTGCTAACAAAACATTAGTAAAATAGCTTGCTAATCGGGCAGAACTTGAACTCGGGCAGGAGACTCTGAGACCTCAGCGCGCCACTAGCATCTCGTCATATCACGCAGTCGGAGCACAGCTAGATAATCAGCGTCAGCGCTCTTGGGTACCCAGCATGCAGTGCAGCATTTAAAAAAACAACAGCTACGCAAGGGATTTCAGTTGTTGTGTTCGTTCAGTTAGATGTTTGTAATGTTATTGTTTGTTAGTTAATATAATCTTGTTGGTCACCTTGAGTGTGCATGCTGTGTAGTTTAATGGGAACAGAGAGTCGGCCATTTTACTATCACAGGCTATACTTGCAAGGAGCTGAACGTGGGCTGTGCCCTAGACCAGACCAATTGCCTATGAGGCTAATCTTGATTCTGGATTGACTGAGATTCTGGAAAGAGATCTACTCAAGAAGAGAGTCAATATCTGTGGTTTTCAAGCCATCTTTGAGAAAATTTGAAAACAATGTTGCGGTTAATATGTTTTGATTGTGGGAGGCAACTTTTGGACTACACCTAAACCTCATGCGGCCACCGCACCACATGCACTGGGAAAGAGGGAAACGGCATGGATGGGGAAAGTGTGTGGGCAGAGAAAGCAGTAGTAGTACATAAACTACACACGTCCTTTACTAAAGTGTATTCTGACTTTCATAAAGTTATTGTTGTAATCAAAGCTTTTAAAGAATGGATCTCTGCATGATGGGCCTGACCAGAGCACAAGTGGCCTGACAGAACACGCTTCAAAGTTGTCACTTTCAAAAGGGTGGCATTTTAACCCTGTCAGTCCAAAATGTCTAAAAGTTGGTACGCATGCCATATTGCCAATGGGGAACAAAGTCTCAAGAAACCATAATGTCGGCAGCATGGATATTTCTCTACAGTGACAATTTGTGAAGAATTTCAAAAAATGACTTCAAATCAGCCATTGATCCAATTGTCTTGAAATGTTGTGTACATGTATGAAATACATGTCTGTGTCATGTCAATTTTGTAATGGTTTGCAATGCTGAGGAGGAACCCGCCATTGCTGCCTGCAGCTATATTTAGGATTCCTCCGTAAGGAGGAAACCTATTGTTATTGTTAGTTTTATTATTGGGTGTGCTCAAGCCTTCGGCGAGAGCACAACCTTTGTTCTCTCACATATATATTATTTTTTTTATTTTTATTTTATTTTTGCCCCCCTAAAACTCAGTAAATACTTGGCCTACATAGACAACGTAGGTGTCAAAAGTTTCGTCTTGGTAGCGATTGAGTTGCTTCTATTGGAATTTACGTTCCGTTGCATGGTTTAAGCGTAAGTTAAGTTTTTGTGGCGAAAAGTGAAGCTAACGGTGGCTAATTTGCTAGCCACAGTCACTGACGTTACTAACGTCACTGCGTCACTAACGTCACGAAAACACGCGTGACTACCTTTGCCAGAACATTCATTTCACATCTGTTAACTTGGGGGATAGCTAGGCTAACTATAGCTTTACTTCAAGGCAGCTGCAGAAACGCCACAAGAAAAGAGGCCAGGGTGATAACTATTTACTCATTTTACTTTGTGATATGACACACAATTGTGATGTGTAATGTACAATATAAGCTGATATTATTAAGGAAGTACATCTACTTTCGGAAACAGTAGTCTACTATTTCACTGAAGTATTAGCATCATGACATTAGCCTGTGTTTCCCGGGCAACACATACTACAGTGGTCTATGATGTAGCGTTATCTGTTTTCAATCGTTAAAATAAACATTCCTCACATATACATTTTCGTTGTAGGATTTATTCTGACATTAGAAAACGATTTGTTGGTGAAATTACCATTACCTGTGGTTTCAAACCAGTGTAGCTCACTGCAACGCTGTAGCTTACGCGAGACACACTGCAAAAACATCTAGCTACAGTACACAGCTGTTTAGGAAGTCAAACGGAGACAGAAAATGTTCGGCACTCCCCTTACTTAAATCAAAAGTCTATCTAACTACTAACCTGAACTTCATTGCCACAGCCTAAACGTTGTCAATCTGTTCATGAAAATAATTAATTTCAGCCTAAACCGTACAACGGAACGTTAAATCCAATTCAACCAACGCAATCGCTACCAAGACGAACACAGCAGTAGTCTAGTACTGTACCGTAGTAGTACAATTTACCGGGGCAGCTTCTCAACACAGGGCTATATCGCATTTTGCGTTGTTACTGACAATGATCGCTACCAGTGAGCTTTTTATGAATGAGCAATTTTCCACTAAATAAATGTCAAGCTTATTTACGTTTTGGGGGGCATATTTTCAGTTAGCAGATGGTACCGTTTGAATTGCGATTCCATCTTCTACTGCCGGGTAACGTCGTAGAATAATCTTCAAAGGGGTTGTTTATTCATGAATGAATGCAATATGAGTAGGCTAAATGCCTGAAAATATCATGAGAAGAGAAAAACTTAAAATGACGTTTAAATCATAGAGATTAGGTCAATTTTTACACCGGTCTGCAATAATGTCACGAAAACACGCGTGACTACCTTTGGCAGAACATTCGTTTCGCATCTGTTAACTTGGGGGATAGCTAGGCTAACTATAGCTTTACTGCAAGGCAGCTGCAGAAACGCCACAAGCAAAGAGGCCAGGGTGATAAATATTTACTCATTTTACTTTGTGATATGACACACAATTGTGATGTGTAATGTACAATATAAGCTGATATTATTAAGGAAGTACATCTACTTTCGGAAACAGTAGTCTACTATTTCACTGACATATTAGCATCATGACATTAGCCTGTGTTGCCCGGGCAACACATACTACAGTGGTCTATGATGTATCTGTTTTCAATCGTTAAAATAAACATTCCTCACATATACATTTTCGTTGTAGGATTTATTCTGACATTAGTAAACGATTTGTTGGTGAAATTACCATTACCTGTGGTTTCAAACCAGTGTAGCTCACTGCAACGCTGTAGCCTACTGTACCCGAGACACTAGTGTGAGTAGCTAACAACAACTCCTCAGCTGTTTAAGTCAAACGGCAACAGAACATGTTCGGCACTCCCCTTACTCAAAAGTCTTTCAGTAGGGAAACTATCTGACTACTAACCTGAACTTCATTGCCACAGCCTAAACTTTGTCAATCTGTTCATGAAAATAATTAATTTCAGCCTAAACCGTACAACGGAACGTTTAATCGAATTCAACCAACGCAATCGCTATCAAGACGAACACAGCAGTAGTCTAGTACTGTACTGTAGTAGTAGAATTTACCGGGGCAGCTTCTCCACACAGGGCTATATCGCATTTTGAGTTGTTACTGACAATGATCGCTACCAGTGAGCTTTTTATGAATGAGCTATTTTCCACTAAATAAATGTCAAGCTTATTTACGTTTTTGGGGGCATATTTTCAGTTAGCAGATGGTACTGTTTGAATCGCGATTCTATCTTCTGCCGGTAAAGTCGTAGAATAATCTTAAAAGGGGGTTCTTTATTAATGAATGAATGCAATATGAGTAGTCTAAATGCCTGAAAATATCACGAGAAGGGACAACTTAAAAGGACGTTTAAGTCATAGAGATTAGGTCCATTTGTACACCGGTCTGCCAAATGTATTCGTTTTGATTCAGCCTGTCAGCTGCCTCTTGCAGGGGAAATGAGAAGACATCATATTTCATTCTACACTTCACTCATATTTTGAGTTGTAAATGAGCAGCAAAAAAAAGATGCTTTTAAATCTATGTAATCTTTATAAATAATAAGTAGGCCCGATGCATTTTTATATAAAATATACAGACCCCTGTGCAACCGACGCAAGCAAGCACACCCTACAATTTCCCCAGAAATTGTACCCTCTCTAGTTATTATTCTAGTTCCATGGGAGTCAATGGCAGCCCCTAGAACCCTTGGATAACTTTTTGTGAAATTTGGCACACTCATTAAGGACAGTTCCTTCTATACCTACACCAAGTTTCATGTATCCCATCAGACCACTCTAGCGCCACCAATGGGTCAAAGTTGGACTTGTGTTTACACACGCAACTTTTGAACCGTATGACCGATTTTCAAAAATGAGGTACCATTGGATTCCCTGGATCAAGACGAGTCAATTTCCGGTTATATAGATTTTCCGCTATTTACGGTTGTATCAAATACCTTTGAAAGCCTACTCCTCCTACAATTTTTGTCATATCTTCTTCAAAATGACCAGAGATGAGCTTCAGACCAAGCCTCACAAAAGTTATCCCATGGCGTTTTGATTTTATAAACCGTTTGTCCGGCACAGACAATCAAAATCAGCAATAAAAGAAACCAAACAGGAACTTGGGTCAAATCTCAGCAAATCTTTGAGATATCAACACTAAACTCGGTATATCGGTGGACGACACTACAACATGTTACCATATGCAAAGGCTATTTCATATCTCAAAAAATGGTTGATATAAAGCAAATTGAATTTATCGCTAACGCTAAAATAATGCTTTACACATCCGCCGGTAAAAAACTGATACTCTGATTCAATCACAAGTTCATATGAAGACTCTTGAGAATGTTTAGTACGAAACGAAATTTTCAATGTAATGTCTCCATCTGCTCCTCAGCGCGCGCGCTCCACATTCTCACACACTCAGCCTTTCCCTTGACTCACGCGCGGGCTTGGGGAGACGCATACACAACATTTCAGGCAATTGTGGGCTGACCAAGCCCCCACTCATTCCTTGGCTTGAAGTGAAGGCCCTTGTGGATCTTGATGGTAATGCATTTTAGAAAAAGTTCTCAAAATCCTGAAACATTGATAGTATAGGCCAGGAGTAACTACCACACCACAAATGACGCACCATTATCCAAAGGTGGCGCTACGGCCAAGCCCCAATTTTCCATTTACAAAGTGATGCCATTCGCATCCCATTTGTCCCAAAATTCTGAAATTCATTAGATATGCCTTATTTCTCATGAGGAACAAAAAAGCCTCAATAACCTATAACGGCCGCCATATTGGATTTTTTGGGACAATAAAGATTTAGGAAACACGTTTCTTTGCTACTTCTCCTACAATTTTTGTCCAATCTTCCCCAGAATTGGCAGGTATCATCGTCAGAGCAACCCTGACTGAATTCTTCAACAGATTTTTGAATTTCAAAAGCGTTTGTCCGGTACAGCCAATCAAAATCGTCAACAAAGCAACCAAACAGGAAGTTGGATCAAATCTCAGCAAATCTTTGAAATATCACCACCAAACTTGGTGTGTCACGTGAAAAACACTACATCATGTTCCCATGTGAGAAGGCAAATTAATATTTTAAAAAAGGATTGAAATAAAGGAAATCTAATTCATTTCTAACGCTAAAATAATGCTTTACACATCCGCCAGTCAAAAACTGATACTCTGATTGAATCACAAGTTCATGAAGACTCTTGAGAATGTTTAGTACACAAATCTCAGAAAAAGTTGACTGTAAAATGAAAAGTTGATTTTTGGTGAATATTAAAAAAATGCATGCTTTGCTAATTGTTAAGGAAATTTCCAATGAAATGTCTCCCCTGCTCCTCAGCGCGCGCGCTCCACATTCTCACACACTCAGCCTTTCCCTTGACACACGCACAAGCTTAGCGAGACGCATACACAACATTTCAGGCAATTGTGGGCTGACCAAGCCCCCACTCATTGCTTGGTCTTTAGCAAAGGCCCATGTGGATCTTGATGGTATTGCATTTCCGATTTTGTATGCAATGGTAAAAAGTTCTCAAAATCCTGAAACATTGATAGTATAGGCCAAGAGTAACTACCACACCACAAATGGCCCAATATCACCCATAAGTGACGCTACAGGCCACGCCCTGATGCACAAAGATACAAGGCTTTCTGGAATGGGTCGGCTCACCAAGCCCCCTCCCTTCACTCCTTGGCTTGAAATAAAAGCCCTTGTGGATCTTGATGGTATTGCATTTCAGATTTGGTATCCCATTGGTAAGTCTGCTGCATGGAATTTTACAGTGACTATTTGTAAAGAATATACATTTTTCAGTGGTTTGCAATGTTTGGAGGAATCCGCCATTGCTGCTTGCAGTTATATTTAGTAGGATTCCTCCGTAAGGAGGAAACCTATTGTTATTGTTAGTTTTATTATTATTATTCTAGTTCCATGGGAGTCAATGGCAGCCCCTAGAACCCTTGGATAACTTTTTGTGAAATTTGGCACACTCATTAAGGACAGTTCCTTCTATACCTACACCAAGTTTCATGTATCCCATCAGACCACTCTAGCGCCACCAATGGGTCAAAGTTGGACTTGTGTTTACACACGCAACTTTTGAACCGTATGACCGATTTTCAAAAATGAGGTACCATTGGATTCCCTGGATCAAGACGAGTTCAACGCACCCTATGACGTCAATTTCCGGTTATATAGATTTTCCGCTATTTCCGGTTGTATCAAAAACCTTTGAAAGCCTACTCCTCCTACAATTTTTGTCATATCTTCTTCAAAATGACCAGAGATGATCTTCAGACCAAGCCTCACAAAAGTTATCCCATGGCGTTTTGATTTTCTAAACCGTTTGTCCGGCACAGCCAATCAAAATCAGCAAAAAAGTAACCAAACAGGAACTTGGGTCAAATCTCAGCAAATCTTTGAGATATCAACACTAAACTTGGTATATCGGTGGACGACACTACAACATGTTACCATGTGCAAAGGCAACTTCATATCTCAAAAAATGATTGATATAAAGCAAATCGAATTTTTCGCTAACGCTAAAATAATGCTTTACACATCCGCCGGTCAAAAACTGATACTTTGATTCAATCACAAGTTCATATGAAGACTCTTGAGAATGTTTAGTACACAAATCTGAGGAAAGGTTGACTGTAACATGAAAAGTCGATTTTATGTGAATATTTGAAACATGCATGCTTGGCTAATTGCTAACGAAATTTTCAATGAAATGTCTCCCCTGCTCTTCAGCGCGCGCGTGCTCCACATTCTCACACACTCAGCCTTTCCCTTGACACACGCGCGGGCTTGGCGAGACGCATACACAACATTTCAGGCAATTGTGGGCTGACCAAGCCAACACTCATTCCTTGGCTTGAAGTGAAGGCCCTTGTGGATCTTGATGGTAATGCATTTTAGAAAAAGTTCTCAAAATCCTGAAACATTGATAGTATAGGCCAGGAGTAACTACCACACCACAAATGACACACCATTATCCATAGGTGGCGCTACGGCCAAGCCCCAATTGTCCATTTACAAAGTGATGCCATTCGCATCCCTTTTGTCCCAAAATTCTGAAATTCATTAGATATGCCTTATTTCTCATGAGGAACAAAAAAGCCTCAATAACCTATAACGGCCGCCATATTGGATTTTTTTGTACAATAAAGATTTAGGAAACACGTTTTTTCGCTACTTCTCTGACAATTTTTGTCCAATCTTCCCCAGAATTGGCAGGTATCATCGTCAGAGCAACCCTCACTGAAATCTTCAACAGATTTTTGAATTTCAAAACCGTTTGTCCGGTACAGCCAATCAAAATCGTCAACAAAGCAACCAAACAGGAAGTTGGATCAAATCTCAGCAAATCTTTGAAATATCAACACCAAACTTGGTAGGATGACTCGGAACCCTCTTCTGAGGATGTCCAATCAATTTGGTGTCATGTGATCGTGTCATGTGATCGGCGTGGCCGCAGGAACCAAAAATGTGTTTTGGCCAATAACTGTTGATTTGTTTGCCTTTAGTTCATGAAAACTCTTGAGAATGTTTAGTACACAAATCTTAGAAAAAGTTGACTGTAAGATGAAAAGTCGATTTGTGGTGAATATTTGAAAAATGCATGCTTGGCTAATTGTTAAGGAAATTTCTAATGAAATGTCTCCCCTGCTCCTCAGCGCGCGCGCTCCACATTCTCACACACTCAGCCTTTCCCTTGACACACGCGCAAGCTTGGCGAGACGCATACACAACATTTCAGGCAATTGTGGGCTGACCAAGCCCCCACTCATTGCTTGGTCTTTAGCAAAGGCCCATGTGGATCTTGACGGTATTGCATTTCCGATTTTGTATACAATGGTAAAAAGTTCTCAAAATCCTGAAACATTGATAGTATAGGCCAAGAGTAACTACCACATCACAAACGGCCCAATATCACCCATAAGTGACGCTACAGGCCACGCCCTGATACACAAAGATACAAGGCTTTCTGGAATGGGTAGGCTCACCAAGCCCCCTCCCTTCACTCCTTGGCTTGAAGTGAAGGCCCTTGTGGATCTTGATGGTAATGCATTTTAGAAAAAGTTCTCAAAATCCTGAAACATTGATAGTATAGGCCAGGAGTAACTACCACACCACAAATGACACACCATTATCCATAGGTGGCGCTACGGCCAAGCCCCAATTGTCCATTTACAAAGTGATGCCATTCGCATCCCTTTTGTCCCAAAATTCTGAAATTCATTAGATATGCCTTATTTCTCATGAGGAACAAAAAAGCCTCAATAACCTATAACGGCCGCCATATTGGATTTTTTTGTACAATAAAGATTTAGGAAACACGTTTTTTCGCTACTTCTCTGACAATTTTTGTCCAATCTTCCCCAGAATTGGCAGGTATCATCGTCAGAGCAACCCTCACTGAAATCTTCAACAGATTTTTGAATTTCAAAACCGTTTGTCCGGTACAGCCAATCAAAATCGTCAACAAAGCAACCAAACAGGAAGTTGGATCAAATCTCAGCAAATCTTTGAAATATCAACACCAAACTTGGTAGGATGACTCGGAACCCTCTTCTGAGGATGTCCAATCAATTTGGTGTCATGTGATCGTGTCATGTGATCGGCGTGGCCGCAGGAACCAAAAATGTGTTTTGGCCAATAACTGTTGATTTGTTTGCCTTTAGTTCATGAAAACTCTTGAGAATGTTTAGTACACAAATCTTAGAAAAAGTTGACTGTAAGATGAAAAGTCGATTTGTGGTGAATATTTGAAAAATGCATGCTTGGCTAATTGTTAAGGAAATTTCTAATGAAATGTCTCCCCTGCTCCTCAGCGCGCGCGCTCCACATTCTCACACACTCAGCCTTTCCCTTGACACACGCGCAAGCTTGGCGAGACGCATACACAACATTTCAGGCAATTGTGGGCTGACCAAGCCCCCACTCATTGCTTGGTCTTTAGCAAAGGCCCATGTGGATCTTGACGGTATTGCATTTCCGATTTTGTATACAATGGTAAAAAGTTCTCAAAATCCTGAAACATTGATAGTATAGGCCAAGAGTAACTACCACATCACAAACGGCCCAATATCACCCATAAGTGACGCTACAGGCCACGCCCTGATACACAAAGATACAAGGCTTTCTGGAATGGGTAGGCTCACCAAGCCCCCTCCCTTCACTCCTTGGCTTGAAGTGAAGGCCCTTGTGGATCTTGATGGTAATGCATTTTAGAAAAAGTTCTCAAAATCCTGAAACATTGATAGTATAGGCCAGGAGTAACTACCACACCACAAATGACACACCATTATCCATAGGTGGCGCTACGGCCAAGCCCCAATTGTCCATTTACAAAGTGATGCCATTCGCATCCCTTTTGTCCCAAAATTCTGAAATTCATTAGATATGCCTTATTTCTCATGAGGAACAAAAAAGCCTCAATAACCTATAACGGCCGCCATATTGGATTTTTTGTACAATAAAGATTTAGGAAACACGTTTTTTCGCTACTTCTCCTACAATTTTTGTCCAATCTTCCCCAGAATTGGCAGGTATCATCGTCAGAGCAACCCTCACTGAACTCTTCAACAGATTTTTGAATTTCAAAACCGTTTGTCCGGTACAGCCAATCAAAATCGTCAACAAAGCAACCAAACAGGAAGTTGGATCAAATCTCAGCAAATCTTTGAAATATCAACACCAAACTTGGTGTGTCACGTGAAAGACACTACATCATGTTCCCATGTGAGAAGGCAAATTAATATCTTAAAAAATGATTGAAATAAAGGAAATCTTTTTTATTTCTAACGCTAAAATAATGCTTTACACATCCGCCAGTCAAAAACTGATACTCTGATTCAATCACAAGTTCATGAAGACTCTTGAGAATGTTTAGTACACAAATCTCAGAAAAAGTTGACTGTAAAATGAAAAGTTGATTTTTGGTGAATATTAAAAAAATGCATGCTTTGCTAATTGTTAAGGAAATTTCCAATGAAATGTCTCCCCTGCTCCTCAGCGCGCGCGCTCCACATTCTCACACACTCAGCCTTTCCCTTGACACACGCACAAGCTTAGAGAGACGCATACACAACATTTCAGGCAATTGTGGGCTGACCAAGCCCCCACTCATTGCTTGGTCTTTAGCAAAGGCCCATGTGGATCTTGATGGTATTGCATTTCCGATTTTGTATGCAATGGTAAAAAGTTCTCAAAATCCTGAAACATTGATAGTATAGGCCAAGAGTAACTACCACACCACAAATGGCCCAATATCACCCATAAGTGACGCTACAGGCCACGCCCTGATGCACAAAGATACAAGGCTTTCTGGAATGGGTCGGCTCACCAAGCCCCCTCCCTTCACTCCTTGGCTTGAAATAAAAGCCCTTGTGGATCTTGATGGTATTGCATTTCAGATTTGGTATCCCATTGGTAAGTCTGCTGCATGGAATTTTACAGTGATAATTTTTAAAGAATATACATTTTTCAGTGGTTTGCAATGTTTGGAGGAATCCGCCATTGCTGCTTGCAGCTATATTTATTATTATACTTCTGAAGACTGGGTGTCTATGGCAGGCCCTAGAAGCGCTTGGTCGAAAGTTGTGAAATTTGGCACACTCATTGGGGACAGTCCCCTGGTCCAATTCACAAAGTTTCATGTCCCATACTTTGGCACTCTAGCGCCACCAATTGGTCAAAGTTGGAGTTGTGTTTACACACGCAACTTTTGAACCATATGACCCATTTTCAAAAATGAGGTCATAGAAATTTTGTAAAATCTTCTTCAAAATTACCAGATATGATCTTCAGACCAAGCCTCACAAAAGTTATCGAAAAGAAGGAAGTGAAACCATATCTCAGCAGTTCTTTGAGGCAGTGACACCAAAGTTGGTACGCCTACTCGGAACTTTATTCTAAGGATGTCCTGCAAGAATTGTGTCATGTGACTAAAAGGGGGCGTGGCCGGAAGCATAAACGTGTTTTGGCTAATAACTGTTGAAGTTTTTACCTTAATAAAGTAATTTCTTTGTCTCTTGATGTCTTGTGAGATATCAAGCCTGACTATTGATAACTTTTCATAAACTTCGAATAGACGTGGCCGCCATTTTGGATTTTATGGAAAAGTGTAAAAACCTTTTGCACGCCCCAATTTTTGTCCAATGTTTACCAAATTTGGCAAAGATGATCTTTAGACCTAGTTTCACAAAAGGAATCAGATGAATTTTCAATTTTCAAAAACGTTTGTTCGGTAGAGACGATCAAAAGCGGTGGCAAAGCCGCCAAACGAGGCGCAAGAGCATATCTCAGCAACCATTTGCGCGATTGTCACCAGACTTGGGTTCCATCGTTCCCATGAGGAGCAGAGGAGGCCTGCAGTGTTATACCAGAAAAATTACTTTGAACTCTCAGTACTCTTGAACGCAAACATATTTCAACCAAACTTGGTGTGTTGCATGAGTGCAACAGGTTGTTGTGACTTAATTGTTGCACAAGTGCTATGGAGGCCATGTCCTGCTCTGGACTGCTTGGCCCCTCCATTGCTGCTTGCAGCTATATTTATTATTATTCTTCTTAAGACTGGGTGTCTATGGCAGGCCCTAGAAGCGCTTGGTCGAAAGTTGTGAAATTTGGCCCACTCATTGGGGACCGTCCCGTGGTCCAATTCACAAAGTTTCATGTCCCATACTTTGGCACTCTAGCGCCACCAATGGGTCAAAGTTGGAGTTGTATTTACACACGCAACTTTTGAACCGTATGACCCATTTTCAAAAATGAGGTACTATTTGATTCCCTGGATCAAGCCGAAATCAATGCACACCATGGCGTCAATTTCCGGCTTATAGATTTTCCGCTATTTCCGGTTTTATCAAAAACCTTTGAAAGCCTACTCCTCCTAGAAATTTTGTAAAATCTTCTTCAAAATTACCAGATATGCTCTTCAGACCAAGCCACACAAAAGTTATGGTAGAACTGCTTCTACTGAAGATTCCATCTTCTACTGCCGGGTAACGTCGTAGAATAATCTTCAAAGGGGGTTCTTCATTAATGAATGAATGCAATGAGTAGGCTAAATGCCTGACAATATCATGAGAAGGGAAAAACTTAAGATGACGTTTAAGTCATGGAGATTAGGTCAATTTTTACACCGGTCTGCCAAATTTATTCGTTTTGATTCAACGATGAGGCTGCCTCTTGCAGGGGAAATGAGAAGACATCTATTTCATTCTACACTTCACTCGTATTTTCAGTTGTAAATGAGCAGCAAAAAAAATGCTTTTAAATCAATGTAATCTTTATAAATAATAAGTATGCATTTTTATATAAAATATACAGAAATATCAGTTGTCGAAATATCATTCAAAAACGGACCCCTGTGCAACCGACGCAAGCACACCCTACAATTTCCCCAGAAATTGTACCCTCTCTAGTTATTATTATTCTTTGTAGGACTGGGTGTCTATGGCAGGCCCTAGAAGCGCTTGGTCGAAAGTTGTGAAATTTGGCACACTCATTGGGGACAGTCCCCTGGTCCAATTCACAAAGTTTCATGTCCCATACTTGGGCACTCTAGCGCCACCAACGGGTCAAAGTTGGAGTTGCGTTGACACAAGTAACTTATGAACATCAGGTCCGATTTTCAAAAATGAGGTACCGTTGGATTCCTTGGATCAAGCCAAGTTCAACGCACACCATGGCGTCAGTTTCCGGTTATTTAGATTTTCCGCTATTTCCGGTTTTATCAAAAAGCTTTGAAAGCCTACTCCTCCTACAAATTTTGTCAAATCTTCCTCAAAAATACCAGATATGCTCTTCAGACCAAGCTTCACAAAATTTATGGTAAAACATTTTGATACCCACAACCGTTTGTCTGTGACAGCCAATCAAATTCAGCATAAAAGCCGCCAAACAGGAAGTGAAGTCATATCTCTGCAGTTCTTTGAGGCAGTGACACCAAATTTGTTACGCCTACTCGGAACCTTATTCTGAGGATGTCCTCCAAAAATTGTGTCATGTGACTAAAAGGTGGCGTGTCCGGAAGCATAAACGTGTTTTGGCTAATAACTGTTGAAGTTTTTCCATTTTCAAAAACGTTTGTTCGGTAGAGCCGATCAAAGGCGGCGGCAACCCTGAGACGGGTTGACTGAGGCAAGAGAGGGACTTGGCTGTGCTTCAGAGCTGGGTGGTCTTTCGGCTGGCCCTGGCATTGCTACCCAAGGTTCGAGCTGCAGCGGTTGAGCTGGTGGGAACAGAGCGAGGGGGCCACTTGGCCAAGGGGTTGCAAGTCGTTCATTTGGTGGACTGTTGTCGTTTGTCAAGGGTGCATCACCTGGGCATCAGCGGAGGTTGTTGCGATGAATCGTCCGAAGGGGCCCTTCCTTCCCCTCGGGGCATATCGTGAAGACTGGGCTATCTTGGTAGGGTTGGGTGACTACGATAAAGGGTGTAGGTAGCCACTGGGGTGCTAGCTTCCCCTGGGCTCGACGTCGAAAGTTCTTCATGAGCACCTGCTCCCCAGGCAACAGTGGCATGGTCCTTGCATTGCGATTGTAGCGGTCTTGGTTCCATTGGGTTCGTCGTTCTACATTTCCCCTGACAGTGGCATAAGCCTGCAGGAGTGTTTGGTGATGGCTTCGGACCCATCTCTCCAGGTCCTCTCTACGCTGGGGGGGTGCAACATCATGGAGCATGTCTACAGGTAGTCTGGCATGGCGTCCAAAGACAACGTAATGCGGGGGTATGCCTGTACTCGCATGTGTGGTGTTATTATATGCTTGCAGAAGGGCAGGAAGTAAACTTGGCCAATGAGTTTGAGAGCTGCTCTCAATAGTGCCCAGCAGAGACAAGAGGGTGCGGTTGAAGCGTTCGCAGGCTCCATTTCCCTGCGGGTGGTAGGGTGTAGTGTGTACCTTTTTACAGCCATACACCGTACACAATTGTTGCATTTGCACTGACTCAAAGGCTCCGGGCAGCCAAACGGGACTATGATGGCCGTCCATAGAGCCTTCACAGTTGTTGGAGCGGTTTGGTCCTTTGTTGGTACTGCCAGAGCGTAGCGGGAGACGAGGTCGGTGATGACAAGGATGTACTGGTAGGTGTCAGAAGGTCGCCCGAGGGACAGGAAATCCAATGCCACAGTCTCAAAAGGGTAGCTAGAGGGAATAGAACATAACGGGGCTTTTGGCTGCGCACCCAATTTTCCCACTATGCAAGTGGTACATTCTGCTGCCCATGTCCGTGCTCATTCCTACCCAGTAGAATCTTCTCCTCAAGAGAGACACCATCTTGTCGCCACTTGCATGGCCCCTGACCTTGTGGTAGTCCTCCCAGAGCCGGCGGGCATGTTGTTCTGGGATGAGGACTTGCTCGACTGGTTCGCCGGTGTCTGGTTCCGCGACACACCTCACCAATATGTCGTTTCGCAGCTCTAGTCGATTCCACTCTCTGAGGAGGCAGCGAAGCCGAGGGGACAGTGAAGAGCAGTCCGATGGAGGCCTGTTATTCACTTTCCAAGAATGCAGAAGTCGGAGGTCTTCTTTCTGTTGTTCACCCCAACCCTTGGGCTCGACAGGCTGTTCCAGGGAAGTGGTGCACCCTGCCACATGCACCAACAGGTTGGTAGCTTCCCCTGGGAGCCGGGATAGAACGTCAGCATTGCGGTTTGCTGTCCCCGGTCTATAACAGATGTCGTAGGAGAGGTTTGCAAGTTGGGCCACCCACCTCTGTTCGGTTGCGCCAAGGTTCGCAGTATCAAGATGGACCAACGGGTTGTTATCTGTGAAGACGGTAAATTGTGCCCCCCACAAGTAGTATTTAAATTTCTCTGTAATGGCCCATTTCAATGCTAGCAGTTCTAGCTTAAAGGAACTGTAGTTTTGGTCATTGCGCTCACCAGCGTGGAGGCTACGACTGGCATAGGCAATGACCCTCTCCCTCCCATCTTGAACTTGAACTAGAACTGCACCCAGCCCACTCAGACTAGCATCCGTGTATAGTCGGAAAGGCAGTTGGAAATCGGCGTAGGCAAGGATGGGGGCAGTGAGGGGCTTGCTTCAGATGGTCGAATGCGGCCTGGCAATCCGTTGTCCATTGGATGCGGGCAGAGGGTCTTGTAGAAGTTGGTGTAGTGGGGCTGCTACCTTGGCGAAAGCTGGAATAAACCGGCGGTAGTAGCCGGCAAAGCCAAGGAATGAGCGTACCTGCTTGACAGTTGATGGTGTGGCCCAATCCTGGACTACCGCAGTCTTGTCAGGGTCAGTAGCAACGCCTTGCTTGCTGATGACGTGTCCGAGGTAGGTTACGCTACGTTGAAAGAGGCGGCACTTGCGAGGCTGTAACTTGAGGCCATGCTCCTCGAGGCGGGTGAAGACCTGCTCAAGATGCTTCAAATGGGCATGGAAAGTTGATGAGTACACTATGACATCATCGAGGTAGATGAGAAGATAATCATACACCTGGGCTCCTAAGCAGCGTTGCATTAACCTCTGAAATGTGGCAGGAGCATTACAGAGGCCAAAGGGCGTGGCACAAGCTGTTTTCTCCTGGTCTTCTGGGGCGACTTCTACCTGCCAATAACCGCTGGCGAGGTCAAGGGTGGAATACCATTCTGACTTCCCCAGGCTGGTGAGGGATTCTTCAATCCTGGGCAGCGTAAAGGAGTCCTTGTGGGTTACCGCGTTGAGTTTACGGTAATCCACACAGAACCTTAAGGAGCCATCCTTTTTTTTAACAAGGACCACCGGAGCAGCCCACGGGCTGGCGCTTTCTTTAACCACCCCACTGTCCAGCATCCCTTGCAACAAGATCCTCAGTTCTGTGTAGAGTTTTGGAGGAATTGGGCGGTAGCGCTCTCGAGTTGGCGGTGCTGTGCCAGTGGGAATCTGATGGGTGGCAATGGCAGTCCTGGCAAAATCCTCTTCGTTAGCTGCAAAGACATGGGACCACTTGCGCAGCAGGGCTTGCAATTGGGCCTGTTGGTCGCTGTTCAGTCCCTCGCCACCCAGGGACAGGGCTGGGTGGTCATTGACTGGGCTTTCCTCTGCATGCCGTATGTCGACTTCAATGACTTGGGGTCCAGTGTTGCGCAACACCAATCTTGACTGCCCTTGGATGTCCTGTTGGTCAATCTGGACAACTAAAGCCAGGGGGCACCTCTGGGGGAGTTCAAGGGAAAACGGGTTAGGGTTACACAGGCGCAGGGTAACCCTACCCCCTCGGGTCCAACTCACGGATCTAGCTACTCTCCATTTTTGGCCACAGTTCTCTAGGTCTTCAATCAAAACATTTAGTCATTTAGCAAACGCTCTTTGGGCAGTCAGGCTGGCTGACAGCCTGTGGTACCTGAGCCCAGATGATCATCTTGGTCAATGGTGGAATCACCACTTGGGGCTGCCGTGGAAGCCTAGCCACACCTTGTAGCTCCATGCAGGTCACAGAGACTTTGTCCTTTGGCAGGCGACAAAGGCAGCATCCCAAGCTTTTTCTGCAGCAGGAGGGAACACAGATTTAAATGCAGCCACCCCAGGATCCCCACTACCGAAAATACCTTTCCAGCAGTCCGCTATGACGTTAATGCCCAAGAGTCCATATTCCGTGTTGATGCAGTCATCTCGGACAACAAGTACCCCTTTCCCTTTCACATCTATACCCCCTATCTGGAAATCTAAAACCGCATACCCCACATAAGGAATGTTCAGCCCATTGGCTGCTTTTAGGGCCAGCCACGATATACTACTAGGGTCAAGCATACTGTCTTCACCAAAGTGGCGCTGGAATAGTGCTTCACTAAAGAGGGTTACTTGTGAGCCAGTATCAAGTATGCATGGTATACGTTGTTGTTGAAAGAACACTTCAATCTCAGGGCATCTGCCCACTATCGAGGGCTTTTGTGGGGGTGCAGTGGGGGGCCCCTCCCGGTTCACTCGCCCTGTTGTGACCGGGAGTACCGAAAACCCATCTGGTTTGGATGTCGCCGGGGGCAGAAGCGCTGGATGTGGCCAGTTTCCCCGCAGTCTCTGCAGATTGCTCTACCTTGAGCATCCCACTGGTAAGTTGACTGCCCTGGGGGAGCTGACCCCAGTCGTTGACGTCGGGGGGAATTTGACTGTGGAGGCCAGGAGGGTTGAGTGGCTGTGCCGCTAGTTTGTGATCGCCCAGTCGGGTGAGAATGAGCCGGAATTAGTGGTGAGGGGCGGATGTTCATCCACAATAGACCTTCCTAGCAGAGTCACCTGCTCTTGTAACTTCACGCAACTCGGCCCGCAAAGCCTCCTTTTTTCCGTTGCCAATCTGCATTACCTGGGGGCTCAGGCGTAGGTGTCCTTGTTGTTTTAGCGAAGGTTGGGCAGACTTGGGCGCCTTCGGCTTGGCCCTGCTCCCGTTCTAATGCTTTAGCTTCGTCAAAAGCCTCTGCGAAGGTGAGTGTGGGGGTCCTGCGGAGTTGTCTCTGTATCTCTTGGCCAATTGGGCCAGGCCCCAGGCCCATGGAAAATTGCGTGCGAAGAAGTTCATCATCAGTCCCGTCTGAAAGGGGTTCTCTCCATTTGTGGTGCAGTTCACGTAAGCGGAGGGTAAAGGCCCTTAGATCCTCCCCTGGTTCCTGTTTGACATTGAAAAATCTGAGGCGCAGTTTAGCCACTGGCTGCTGGTTTCCAAACAAGAGTGCTAGTTCTTTCAGAATTGTGACATCTGTGTTGCGTTTAGCCGGTTCCAACAGTGCCACTTCTCTTTTAGCATTTCCCTCTAATGCACTCAGAATAAAGTCAACCTGTTGTTCTGTATTCAGCCCCTGGGCCCTAATCAAGGCTTCCATTTGAAATTTCCATTCACTAAACCTGTCTGACTCCCCATCTCCACTAAACTTCGGGACCCACGGTACACCCATAAACCATGGCATAAAAGTATTCACTATTTGAGGCTGGGTTGCCAGTTTTTCCTCATTATCACTCATGATGCTGTGTGCGTCAAGGATCCTGCCGACTACGCCAATTTGTAACGGATAGAATGTTGACTTTATGATCCTTGAGGCACACAACCAACACGGTAGGGATGGGTATCGAGAACCGGTTCTTGTTTAGAACTGGTTCCCAGTGAATCGATTCCTTGGAATCGTTAGCAAAATTCCTTAACGATTCTGTTAACGATTCTCTGTGCCGTTAAACCATTAAAATGCTAAGTTTAATAATGGATTAAAAATCGATATGCTCAGTTTTATAATGGGACACGCGAACGTCTGTCTGAATAAACTAAAAGTTTGCGCATAGACAGACTGCAGCAAACATGGCAACTAGGAAGAAGCGTTCTAAAGTTTGGTTGTATTTCACACGACAAAACGCCACTTGTAACGTGTAAAAAGTCTATTTCGTCGAAGGGAGGAAATACTACAAATATGAAGAAGCATTTGAACACACAGCATGGAACAAAGTTACTGGAACGTCATGTGTTCGATGCATGCAGCAGCGCAGCAGCGCAGCAGCGCAGCCAACGTTCGCGCTTCATCTAACTATCTAAGGTAGAGCTAAACTGCTCAAAAGTGATCACAACCACTTGTTACTGTGTGAAGCAATTTGCCTTTATTGTGTGTAGTCGATCTAGTTATCTTCTGTCCCGTCGTTTGAAGCATACATTAAAGCTCCGGCATTTGTCTCCCATTAGTATTGATCTTATTGATCATTTCACGTTATCGGGGCGGCATGTGTTATCAGCAAACGTTCGCGTGTCGCATTATTAAAATGAGCATATCGATTTTTAATCCATTATTAAACTTAGCATTTTAATTGTTTAACCTTTTAATAGTCCTGTTAAATGCGCCTGAAAACGCCTAAACAACATACCCAAAGTACATTGAAAGCTGTTGTTGAACCATTTGGAGTACATGCATGTAAATGGTCTCTTTTGAAAGGTGACACTGAAGTTATTTCCCCTGTTGTTAGGACCCCTGTAAGTCCTACTGGTTTTGAGTAATAGAAGCTTGAACACAAGGAAACTGAAAGTTTCTATCTCCGACTAGATTTAGTTTTGAAAACAGAGGCCTGAAGAGGCCTAGAGGTGGTAGGTATTAGCTCATTTCAGAGCCAGTCAAAGCCAGTTTGAGAAATTCGTTTAGAGCGAGTGTGTGTGTGGGGGGGTGCAGGACGCACAGACCTATGGCTGTAGAGGGGAACATCAATAAGAGAATTGATAAGGAATCGAATCGATAAGCAGGAATTGATAAGCAGTGGGAATCGTTAAAATCTTATCAATACGCATCCCTACAACACGGTGAGGTAGTTTATAAAAATATACATTTATTGATATACAGCTCTAAAAACAGAATACTCAGTTGTAAGCACTTCACAATTTTACATCTGGTGCCAACAGATAGGGTGGGCTAACCCCCAGGGGACTATTGTGAAAATGGGCCTATGCCTTACAAGTAAAAGCACCGCAACAGTTATCAAATCCACAACAAATCCACAGCACCGCAATACGTATATCGTGCACTATGCATATACAGTTAGGTCCATAAGTATTTGGACATTGACACAATTTTCATCATTTTGGCTCTGTATACCACCACAATGGATTTGAAATGAAACAATCAAGATGTGCTTTAAGTGCAGACTTTCAGCTTTAATTTCAGGGTATTTACATCCAAATCAGGTGAACGGTGTAGGAATTACAACACATTTTACATGTGGCCCCCCCCCTTTTTAAGGGACCAAAAATAATTGGACAAACTAACATAATCATAAATCTAATTGTCACTTTTAATACTTGGTTGCAAATCCTTTGCAGTCAATGACAGCCTGAAGTCTGGAACCCATAGACATCACCAGACGCTGGGTTTCGTCCCTGGTGATGCTCTGCCAGGCCTCTACTGCAACTGTCTTCAGTTCCTGCTTGTTCTTGGGGCATTTTCCCTTCAGTTTTGTCTTTAGCAAGTGAAATGCATGCTCAATTGGATTTAGGTCAGGTGATTGACTTGGCCATTGCAGAACATTCCACTTCTTTGCCTTACAAAACTCTTTGGTTGCTTTCGCAGTATGCTTCGGGTCATTGTCCATCTGCACTGTGAAGCGCCGTCCTATGAGTTCTGAAGCATTTGGCTGAATCTGAGCAGATAATATTGCCTGAAACACTAAAGAATTCATCCTACTGCTTTTGTCAGCAGTCACATCATCGATAAATACAAGGGAACCAGTTCCATTGGCAGCCATACATGCCCACGCCATAACACTACCTCCACCATGCTTCACTGATGAGGTGGTATGCTTTGGATCATGAGCAGTTCCTTCCCTTCTCCATACTCTTCTCTTCCCATCATTCTGGTACAAGTTGATCTTGGTCTCATCTGTCCATAGGATGTTGTTCCAGAACTGTACAGGCTCTTTTAGATGTTTTTTTGGCAAACTCTAATCTGGTCTTCCTGTTTTTGAGACTCACCAATGGTTTACATCTTGTGGTGAACCCTCTGTATTTACTCTGGTGAAGTCTTCTCTTAATTGTTGACTTAGACACAGATACGCCTACCTCCTGGAGAGTGTTCTTGATCTGGCCAACTGTTTTGAAGGGGTTTTTCTTCACCAGGGAAAGAATTCTTCTGTCATCCACCACAGTTGTTTTCCGTGGTCTTCCGGGTCTTTTGGTGTTGCTGAGCTCACCAGTGCGTTCTTTCTTTTTAAGAATGTACCAAACAGTTGATTTGGCCACACCTAATGTTTTTGCTATCTATCTGATAGGTTTGTTTTGATTTTTCAGCCTAATGATGGCTTGCTTCACTGATGGTGACAGCTCTTTGGACTTCATATTGAGAGTTGACAGCAACAGATTGCAAACACAAATACCATACTTGAAATGAACTCTAGACC
Organism: Osmerus mordax; assembly: GCF_038355195.1. Lineage (NCBI taxonomy): Eukaryota > Metazoa > Chordata > Actinopteri > Osmeriformes > Osmeridae > Osmerus > Osmerus mordax. The sequence goes on along the minus strand of NC_090056.1, from coordinate 3,072,844 downwards.
TTTTATCTGCTCCTTGTCATTGAAGTAACGAACTCCCTTTATGAGGGAATAACATACACCTGGCCATGGAACAGCTGAGCAGCCAATTGTCCAATTACTTTTGGTCCCTTAAAAAGGGGGGGGCCACATATAAAATGTATTGTAATTCCTACACCGTTCACCTGATTTGGATGTAAATACCCTGAAATTAAAGCTGAAAGTATGCGCTTAAAGCACATCTTGATTGTTTCATTTCAAATCCATTGTGGTGGTATACAGAGCCAAAATGATGAAAATTGTGTCAAAGTCCAAATACTTATGGACCTAACTGTATACAGCAAACCGGCAATAGGCTCATAACCCAAAACCTCCCATGGGAATAGCATAAATACACAGATTGGCATAAATAAGAATTAGCCACCTAAGACCACACTTGAACTGAGGAATAGTAAAGTGGAACACTTCTATAAGAGGATTTATCAATAGTTACGCCGGCAGTCCATACACCACTCACGACCCCAATGATGACCCAAAGTTCCAGTGCACCGTAGTCGCGACCGTACTGTTGTTCCACCGAGATAGTCATTTCCCCGCAGCGGCTCGTACACGATTCCCCCAGAACTGCGGAAGAAGACAATATAATCAGGACGCACACTGGTAGCGAAAGTAAATCACCATTTCACGGCAATGTGAGATAGGCAAGAGTATTTCCTTTTTGTAGGAATAGAGGGCATTGTATCTCTACGGTTTCCTTGGCGTTGTCTCGTTGAGGGCGATGAACTAGTTGTTCTTGTTCGATCGCAACGTTGCTTGTTGACTCACTCCCTGTAGGTTCGTTTTAGGGTCCTTCACGGGCGCCTGCTACTAACAAGGAATCACCCCGTTGAATGCCGCCCTCGGCATTTAATTCCTCCAGCCACCAATCGCGTCAGTCTCATTAGGGCTATTCGGCACACCTATTAGGGAACGCAACAAGCCATCCACACACTCCAACGTAACCATATACAATTGTCCAACCCCGCCCCCTACCATCAGTCAATGTTCACACATCACAATACACACAAACATTTTCTGCCCCGTTACATAAACCATCAAGATTAACATGGTAGAATAGTCATAGTTGATGGGATACCATTTACTCAGAAGTTTTTTTTAAACAATGCAAATGTATTGAAAGCGCTACTCAGGAGCTGCAAAGCATTAAAAAATGAACGTCTCCAAAACTGATTCTGAAGCCAAAATCGTGTCAGTAGTATGTGGATAGGACGAAATACAGTTGATTTGAGTCAGTTGGACCTGTTTTAGGCTGAAATATAAGCACTGTCATGTATTGTGTGGCACTGAAGTAAACATGATATTACTGACTAGTAACACGCCATTTCAATGCCAAAAACGTTTTCCCATGTATGAACCACCAAGATTAACATGGTAGAAGTCATAGTTGATGGGAAACCATTCACCCAGAAGTTTCATACAAATAATGCAAATGCATTGAAAACACTATTCAGGAGATTAAAAGCACTTTAACCCTGGTGTTCGGGTCATTGTGATTTATTTTCTTTTAACCTTCCGCAATGTCCCCCCCAGTGCACCGACACCCTAGCGCTGTCTTTGGGTCGTTGTGACCCACAGCCATGTTGTGACAACTTTTCAAAATACAAAAATAAAGTGAAAGATTATTTTATTCCTCGCGCTTGCGCTAAGTACTAATTTCTATTAAAACATGTGTTAGTATTTAAATAGTTTAAGAACTACCCATTGTTCACCTGGCTACACTACAACAATATACTCTTAAGTGTGCATTCATATTTATACAATCATTTTATTTGATTACAATCATGTTCAAAATAGCCTGTTTGACAATAGCTAGCTAACCAGTTTTTTTTTGTTTTTGTTAACTTCATAGTCTTCATTCGTTCTGCTCGCCATAAGTTAAGTTAACCATTTAAAACCTTCAGCTACTTTAATAATAAATTGTGACATAACATAGTTAGTCACAATAGTTGCTAACAATCTAAAACGATTGTAATTTACCTGGCTTGAAAAGACACAAGTGATGCTAGTTTTCCACAGCAGTTTTCAATCAAACGAGTGCGAGCAAGAAGTTAGAAGCAGTGATATGAAGCTACTATAGCAAGCAGTCCCCTCTTTTGACCAAAACAAGAACACAACACATCAACCAATAGGTTCTGCTGCCCGGTCTTTCTTGTACACTATTATTTCACGCCATGTACAATAATATTTCACTTTGTGGTCTGTTTTTTACGCACAGCAAAAACATTACAAATAAAAAAATAACAGGGACAGTCTCTGGAAAACGGGGACGCCTGGTCACCGTAAATTAAGGAAACACAAAAGCTGGGCCTGGATGGACATGATTCAAAACAATACAGACAAATAGAGAGAGTTATTTTCCAAAGGCAGACTAGCTCAGGAGGCACCTTGTGATTTTTATTGGTAGAGAAGTGATGGACAGTGTAACAGTACAGGCGTCACACAGAGCAGATTTGACCGGAGGCAAGCAAAACAAATGGTCAGGTAATCAGACCTCGATACAAATATATATAGTTCAACATGTATTTTAGATATGTATTTTGCTTTAAGTGAGTTTAACCACAAAACAAGTATTTGTAAAAAAAAATATTTTAGTCACGTCTGGTTAACTTAAGTTCAGGCTAGTTCCAATTGAACCAAGATCCATTTTGAATTACTACTTGGGTCCATCAACTTATGATCTTTCTGTAGTTGAGGAAACTTCTATTCTAACCATTCCCCCTCCGAAACAGTTAAAACCACTGTCAACAGCACATATTTATTTTAGTCTAGGGCCAGGAAGCCCTTTCAATTGAGGAGCACCAACATTTCTACCAAAGCTCAGTCTATGTCCTGGAAAATGTCCAAATAGATTTACAGTATGCATCACCAAGTCAGTCATTGTCAACACAGTCACAGATACATAGAAGTGGTGCCATCCTCATAAAATTGGCAAAAACAAAATAAAACTGGGGCTGGTGGTAGACAGAAATCCCAATTCTTATCATCAGAACAAAAGAAGACATATACAAATAGCTGATATAACAAAGATCCTTAGTGTTGCCAAGAAAAATCTGTATCAGTACAGCCAATGGCAAGAAGGGGGAGGGGGGATTGTACCTTGTCGATTTGAAATATCACACATAAAAAAGAAAAATAGCACATTTGTTTAAATGAATTTGCCCCTCTTGGCTGTACCGCTAAGAAAACACACACACAGAAATTAGGTTTATGCTTTACACATAAAAATGTCATCATAAAAAAGTGACCCAGGTCTGACATTAGACAGTACCATGTCTCGAGTATCAGCTCACAAAGTTTACATCCTATACATCAGTGCTGCTGGGTTAAGGCTTATAGAACCATACACACCTTAAATGTCACCACATGCCCCTGGAGGTAGAAATACTGCAGGAAGCCCTTGTCCATTACCAACCAGCTCACAAATTCAGGCCTGACAAGCTTGTTTAAAACTGAACAATAATAGTGTCAATCCTTTTATTTAAACTACAAAATGATATTTTAGTGTGAAGAGAGAAAAAAAATGTAACGTGCAAAAATCAAAATAAAAGACGATTCGAGTGTTATGTTTTGAATTCACAATCTCTTATGGTCACCAGGGAGGGATTAGTGTATAAAAACAAAGGCGTATGACTGGGATGTGTAGTGTGGGAGGGAAGGGGGTTACAGGGCTGTTACCGTTTGCTCCTCACCCAAGAATTCAGGCTGTCAGAACTGAGATGTGTTTTTAAAAAGGTGAGGCGCATGTTTCCTGCAAAAAAATCAACCGAACTATGAGAGCATTTTACAATGGGACGTATTGAGGAGGCATTGGAGCGCAGTCAAAAATCGAATAGTGTGCGACCTATGAACATTTGACTCATGTCCTCTGACCCCAACCCCCTTACAGCCAACACACCTGCAGAACTCCCATTGCCTACAGAAGAACCTGTGGTGGAGTCGGATGAAAGCCAAAGACACCGCTTTTCCTGGGGGGGGGGGGGGGGGGGGGGGGGGGGGGGGGAGGAGCTGTCTTTCAGCTGTCATCTGTTTCCTATGTGTTATAAAGTCAAAGACTGACTAACTATAGAGGCTGGATATGTGTTGTCTGTTCAGAGGCTCTGTGAGTATCTCCTCGTCTGCTTTTGGTTTGATTGGTAGATTGGTGCACTATGAGACTGTGTGTGGGAGTGTGTCTGTACATGTGTAAGTTATGGAGAACGTCTGTGGTTTGTATTTGCGTGCCCGTGTTCAGAACAGTCTGTAGAGAGGGTCGTGTGTGTAGTAGTCTGTACAGGAAGGGGGCTTTAGTGTGTTAGTCCTTGACAAGGCGGTAAACGTGGTATTGAGCTCCGTGTTCGCTGGTGGAGACCTCGAACACAAAGGCAATACACAGCAGAGTCTCCTGAGTTTCCCTGTTAGACACCACCTACGGAGAAACAAGGGAGGTGAGGGGATGCAAATGCACACTACTAGGACACTGCACACACAAACACCTAATTCACACTGTTCCCTTCAGGATAGATAGCTCATCAGATATCTTGCTTGTGTGATTGTCTGGAGACACCTTTACTCACAATTTAAAGTCCAACGGTACATGGGTGACACTGGCAGGCCACACTGTGCCAGTACATAATTCAGTAACATGTGCCATCTCCCCAGTTCTCCAGAGGCCTGTTCCATAGAGCGAGTTTACCGAATAAGCCAGACTTACGTCTGACTAATTTCTAGTTCATTCGATAGCTCAACGTAGTTCGAACTCAGTTACTATGGTAACTTATGCTTCGAAACGAGTCTGGTCCGGGGCAGGCTAATTGGCAGGCTTACACCGTGTTGTTGCTTAACCAGACGTGCCTGTAACACTGACCCAACGCGAAAACGATGATTTACCACGGACATTCTCATTTTCTTATTTTCATCAGTTCAATATGTAGGCTACATTTATAGAAAATCAACTTAAATAGCCTACATAGGCTACAACATTTAGCCTAATGCATTAAACAATGATGAACAATGATTTGATACACACCATAGCCGTTAAATGTATGGCTATGGTGGTTTGTGATTTCAAATGTTTAGGCATCAGGCATAGGCCCTATATCTCAATCTAAACTAGAGAAGGTACAATTTCTGGGGAAATTGTAGGGTGTGCTTGCTTGCGTCGTTTGCACAGGGGTCCGTTTTTAATGACATTTTTACAACTGATATTTCTGTATATTTTATATAAAAATGCATAGGGCCTACTTATTATTTATAACGATTACATAGATTTAAAAGCATCTTTTTTTTGCTGCTCATTTACAACTCAAAATACGAGTGAAGTGTAGAATGAAATATGATGTCTTCTCATTTCCCCTGCAAGAGGCAGCCTCATAGCTGAATCAAAACGAATAAAATTGGCAGACCGGTGTAAAAATTGACCTAATCTCTATGACAACGCAACGCAAAATGCGATGCCATGTGTGGAGAAGCTGCCCCGGTAAATTCTACTTGTACAGTACTAGACTACTGCTGTGTTCGTCTTGGTAGCGATTGCGTTGGTTGAATTCGATGTAACGTTCCGTTGTAAGGTTTAGGCTGAAATTTATTATTTTCATGAACAGATTGACAAAGTTTAGGCTGTGGCAATGAAGTTCAGGTTAGTAGTTAGATAGTTTCACCTATTGAAAGACTTTTGATTTAAGTAAGGGGAGTGCCGAACATGTTCTGTCGCCGTTTGACTTCCTAAACAGCTGTGTAGATGTTTTTGTAGTGTGTCTCGCGTAGGCTACAGCGTTGCAGTGAGCAACACTGGTTTGAAACCACAGGTAATGATAATTTCACCAACAAATCGTTGACTTGTAATGTAATGTCATAATAAATCCTACAACGAAAATGTATTTGTGAGGAATGTTTATTTTAACGATTGAAAACAGATGCATCATAGACCACTGTAGTATGTGTTGCCCGGGCAACAGAGGCTAATGTCATGCTAATGCTTCAGTGAAATAGTAGACTACCGTTTCCGAAAGTAGATGTGGGCCTACTTCCTTAATAATATCAGCTAATATTGTACATTACATTTCACAATTGTGTTTCACATCACAAAGTAAAATGAGTAAATAGTTACCACCCTGGCCTCTGCTTGTGGCATTTCTGAAGCTGCCTTGCAGTAAAGCTATAGTTAGCCTAGCTATCACCCAAGTTAACAGAACGAATGTTCTGCTACAGGTAGTCACGCGTGTTTTCGTGACGTTAGTGACGTAAGTAAGGTCAGTGACTGTGGCTAGCTTCACTTTTCGCCACCGCTAGCTTCACTTTTCGCCACAAAAACTTAACTTGAGCCTAAACCATGCAACGGAACATTAATAATCCATACATCTATCCTCCATTTTCCCGACACAAAAACCATGTTAAAAAGTTAGGCTACTGGATAATGTATCGATTAATAGTAAGCTATTTATTTTAAACAATGTCAAAGTTAATTTAGATGTGTGTAGAGGGCGTCTGTTTTTTAATCAACAAAGTAAAGGTCTAAAAAATACCTTGACCTTGTAGCCTATCGTTCACCTCAATCATGGCGTGTCATTTTATTTTGATGAAGCGGTGGATGAGAGCTGTCATAGTACACGGCTTAAAGGGAACGTTCTTTCTGGAAGAAGTCACGTGGCCGTGTGCATTGCTTTTGCCGTGGTGGATTGTATGATCCAGGTTTTACCTCTCGGGCTGCTTAAGAATAGGGTGCACTTGCAATTACATTGACTACTTAAATCTACCTTGAATTTGTAGGAGTGCGTGAGATGAAATTGGCCTTTATGGAACCGCTTTAGCCCCGCTTGACTAATTAAAATAATTGAAGTCTGGTTTGGGACTTTAAGTCCAACCTTTTTGAGCTGCCTTTATGGAACAGGCTTCAGGTCTTGACTGAGCCCACAACAACAAGTGAAGCAGAGTGATGTGTCAACGTGCCCTTCCCCAAGCCTTTGTAAGAAAGGGGTCCTGATCTACTTCAGCATGGACAATCCCTAAACATGTGTCTTTTACCGATGTAAACTGCCATATGCCATAGAACAGTGCAGTGTTATATGTTGACAATGCTAAACGTAGGGCACCTTCACTCCACTGCAGACAACTCCCACAGACAAATCCAAACCATGGGTTTTTCGTAATTAAGCACATTATTGTCTCATACAATCTTATTTGTCTCATCTCAAGTGTCATACAAAATAATTACACACACACCTGTAGGATGGTGAAGTTCTCCAGGACGCTGTTCATCATGTACTTCTCTGGCAGGTGTTTCAGCTTGTGGATGAAGTTGACCATGTATTCACACATGGGTGAGCGATGGATCCTAAAGACACACTTCCCTCCCTCCATTCGGGCATACTCCGTCTGGGTAGGACAACACAAACGTTTGAATAGAAATCCATCCATACCTGTCAAATGCATAGCCCAGGCATGCAAACAGGTAAGGGGTAAAAAAGGTGAGAAGGATACGGCGAACCCCTGACCCTCTAGGGGGTCCGGGGGCATGCTTCCCCGGAAGGAAATGTATAACATTTTAAAGTTAAACGCATCAATCTGGTGCACTTTGAGAGCAAAACCTTAAGGTTGCTTTCCGACGGGCATTTCGTTCTGCAGTTCGGCAGTGTTCAACTTCAGTTCGGTTCAGTTGTCGACGGACAGCTCAGTGTTGCAGACTTTGAAAAAAAAAAACTCTCCCCACTCTGCCTCTGATTGGCTGTGAGGTTTAGGCATTAGGAGTGACGATTGGTTCCAGAGCAAGTTGTAAAGTTGCGAAGCACGGGTAAAATGCTGTGCTGGCCACGGCTATATTTTCTCATCGGATCTGCACGAATCACGTAGGTTACCCATTTTGGTTTCAAAAAGGTTAGTTTCACCTAAAGGTGAGTCAGGTGGCTGAGCGGTGAGGGAAGCGGGCTAGTAATCTGAAGGTTGCCAGTTCGATTCCCGGTCATGCCAACTGACGTTGTGTCCTTGGGCAAGACACTTCACCCTACCTTCCTCGGGGGAATGTCCCTGTACTTACTGTAAGTCGCTCTGGATAAGAGCGTCTGCTAAATGACTAAATGTAAATGTAAAGGTGAGGAGTTTGCATACCTAAAAAAAAGAACCCTGCTAACAGCATACATACACACACATTTTTCCCCACTCACCTCCACCTTCTCCACCACCTGCTTGCCAAAGGAGCAGACCTTGGTGGAGACGCTGATGGTGATGTTTTCTGTGCCGCTGTACTGGCTGCTAACGCCATAGAAGGCTCCAGGTCCCTCCTCCAGGTCACTGCTTAGGTCCGCCTAGGACATACACACACGCACACATTACAGCACATATGCTCTACAGCAGGGGTCACCAACCTTTTTGAGAACTACTTTAAGGGCTATCTGTTGCACAGATCACCTTTTAATAATATATGTGAAGAGACTGTCTGATCACGTCAAAGTCAATTATTCCTCATAAGAATGATAAAAAGTGTTTCCGACAGTGTTTACCCTAGGATTTTTTCAGGGGGGCAGGAGACAAATATGTTGCCTCCCATTTATTTTCAATGGAAGTCACATGACAGGCCCCCAAGGCAGTGTGAGATACCTGGCAGCGTGAACAGGTAGCCTAGCAAGAGAAACTAACCCTATTCTATGCGTTTATTAGGGGATTTGTGGACGAGCAACGTCAGTATGTTACCAGTCAAAATGAAGCTAGCCAGCATAACACAGCTTGTACAGAATATGCAAGGAAGTAAATGCTATTCCTTGCACACAAAATTGAGGTTTGACTTCAGACACGGTCAGAGTACCGTATTTTCCGCACTATAGGGCGCACTGGATTATTACATTTACATTACATTTATTCATTTAGCAGACGCTTTTATCCAAAGCGACTTCCAAGAGAGCTTTACAAAGAGCATAGGTCACTGATCATAACAACAAGATAGCCACAAAAACATTGCGAGTAGCCAAAACATGAAGCACACATTGTGAACAACCAAAGTAAGTGCCAAAGGGAAGAACCAAAAGAGCATGTAGTTAAACAAGTCACAATTAAACAACATGAACCGCTATAAGTGCAAGTGTACCTGTGGAAAAAACAAGCAACAATAATAAAAACAATATATCACAGCGAGTACAACATTTTTAAATCAGTTACCACTAACCACAAGAGCAACAAGTCTCTAAGCAAGAGTCATTGTGATCCTTGAGGAAACTAACATCGGGTCAAGCAAACCATTCCTAAGTACCGTTGTACTCCCGGAACAAGTGCGTCTTGAGCCTTTTCTTGAAGGTGGAGAGACAGTCAGTGTCTCTGATGGAGGTGGGGAGTTGATTCCACCACTGGGGGGCCAGACAGGAGAAGAGCTTGTGTTGGGACCGGGCGGTCTTGAGCGGTGGGACCACCAGGCGGTTGTCTGAAGAAGACCGTAGGTGACGGGTGGGGGTGTAAGGCTGCAGGAAAGACTTGATGTAGACGGGTGCAGTCCCGTTCACCGCTCGGAAGGTCAGTACCAGGGTCTTGAATCTGATACGGGCCATGATAGGTAGCCAGTGGAGAGAGATGAGGAGCGGGGTAACATGGGAGCGTCTGGGTAGATTGTAGACCAGGCGGGCCGCTGCGTTCTGAATCCTCTGAAGAGGGCGGGTTGCACATGCTGGGAGACCAGCGAGCAGCGAGTTGCAATAGTCCAACTTGGAGAGGACAAGTGCTTGGACTATAAGGCGCACTGTCAATGAATGGTCTATTTTCAATATTTTTTCATACATAAAGTGCACCGCAACAAAACAGTCAGTCAGTCAAACTTTATTAAACGTGTTCACAATAACTCTCAACATTGTTCAAACGTTAATGAGCGTATTCACAATTACTCTCAACCTTGTTCAGTTGTAACACGTAAAAAAAAACTGTCTGATACAGCTAAATCAAACGTTAGCGTATTCACAATAACTCTCAAAATTGTTTAGTTATAACACGTAAAATACATGTTGAATTCTCTCGTAGCGGCTTTATTCCCATGTTCTACTGGGTGACTGATAGCCTTGAGTTTGAAGTCCGCGTCGTAAGCATCTCTTGACAGGTGCAATTTTGGGGTCCTTATACACACACACACACTGTAATATTATGGTGAAGCACAGTATGTATTACTCCGCAACACTCCTGACTACGGTAGCCGTAATGCTGCGGCTTTGTAGTTTACCAAAGTCGTACTAAAACATTGACAGAGCGCCGTGTACCACACAAAATCCAGTGGCGGCTGGGAAGCCCCCGCAGCCCCCGCGAGGCGGGGGGGCCCCCACGCCCAAAGGGCCCTGCCCTCCATATCAAAAAACAGACTAGGACTATATATTATAAAAAAACAAAAAACAAACAAGGAAAACACTTTGAGGGCGCTCATTGAGAGCCCCAAGTTTAAACTGCCAGCCTGGTAAAGTAATTCCGTAATGTAGGCAACGTGACAGATCTTCATCCACTTGCATGGGCTAAATAGTCTAAAAATCCCTGAATCTGGCAACAATATCTTTATCACAACTGAAGTTACATAATTTTAAAGTTGACCTGTGTCAAAAAGTGATAATGGAGAAAATTGCATTCAAAGATTCCACTCCGTTTCATTCTAATTCTGTGGCGAATATGGAAAAGAAATCCTTTTGTTCGTAATCACGTTGTAAATGTCCGCTCTGGATAAGAACGTCTGCTAAATGACTAAATGTAAATGTCAGTTTAAGTATAGGCTACATTAATAACTTCTCAGCAAGTTATTTTTAAGTTTACAGCCTGACTTAATTAATCAGTTGTTTGGGGCTGCAGCAGCACTCAAAAGAGCAGGCAAACTGAGCATTTGATTTTTAAATGGCTTGGAAATCTTGCTAGCTGACATGTCTAAAAACCGTTGAAATTAACTGTTTTTCATAAGTAATTATATACTTTTTGTACATTACAATGAAGTTTAGGGTGTTAACTACAGAAAACATCAAAAATCTCCATTTTGACAGAAAACGATTTTCGATCTTTTATGGCTTATAGCCAACAATGAGCGGCCGCGACATCCGACGGGTTTCCGCAGGACGCCACACAGATAGGCTGCTGTTGTGCTTTTGTTATTTTAAAACTTTGTTATGTCTCTCTCACATTGGTGAATATAGGCTATATTTAAAGGTAGACAGCAATGTATAAGATAGGATGGATATACATTTTGAGTGGATGTCGGGGAGGGGCCTCAAGCTCCAACTTTGCAGGGGGGCCTCTGCAAAGTCCCGGCCGCCACTGACAAAATCGCTTCGAGGTCAGTAAGCACAACCAGAATTAATCCATATATAAGGCGCTCCGGATTATAAGGCGCACTGTCGTTTTTTGAGAAAAATTAAAGGCTTTTAAGTGCACCTTATAGTCCGGAAAATACGGTACATATATACATAAAACATTTTTGTTTTAAAAATCTATCCATCATCTGACGCTTTTCCGGGGGTCGGGTCGCGGGGGCAGCAACCTAAGCAGGGAGGCCCAGATTTCCCTCTCCCCGGCCACTTCCACCAGCTCTCCCTGGGGGACCCCGAGGCGTTCCCAGGCCAGCCAAGAGACATAGTCCCTCCAGCGTGTCCTGGGTCTTCCCCAGGGCCTCTTCCCAGTGGGACGTGCCCAGAACACCTCACCAGGGAGGCGTCCTTATCAGATGCCCGAGCCACCTCAATTGGCCCCTCTCGACACGGAGGAGCAGCGGTTCTACTCTGAGCGTCTCCCGGATGGCCGAGCTTCTCACCCTATCTCTAAGGGAGAGCCCGGACACCCTGCGGAGAAAACTCATTTCGGCCGCTTGTATTCGCGATCTCGTTCTTTCGGTCACTACCCACAGTTCGTGACCATAGGTGAAGGTAGGAACGTAGATCGACTGGTAAATACAGAGCTTCGCCTTTCGACTCAGCCCCTTCTTCACCACGAAGGACCGATGCAGAGCCCGCATCACTGCGGACGCCACACCCATCCGCCTGTCGATCTCGCGCTCCATCATTCCCTCACTCGTGAACAAGACCCCGAGATACTTGAACTCCTCCGCTTGGGATTGCACTCCACCCTTTTCCGGTCGATAACCATGGCCTCAGATTTGGAGGTGCTGATTCCCATCCCACCCCTGAATAGACTTTCCCAAGGAGGCTGAGGAGTGTGATCCCCCTTAAGTTGGAGCAAACCCTCCGGTCCCTCTTTTTAAAGAGGGGAACCACCACCCCGGTCTGCCAGTCCAGAGGCACTGTCCCCGATGTTCACGCGATGTTGCAAAGTCGTGTCAACCAGTAGTTGAAAAATTTATATTAAATATTGTCATTTTAAAATCTACATTAATGCAAGCATGTTTTATTAAAAAAGAACTACAATTGTTTGATGGAGCTCCATGGTGAAAAGTTATATTTTAAGAACATGCCTTGTGGGCAACTCACATGGTCAGGGTTTTTCCTGCATAGAGAAAATGTTGGCAAGCGCCAAAGCCGTTTACCCAAGCGCCAATGACAAATCCTGAGTGCCAAAGGCAAAAAAAAGTCTGTGATGAAGAAAAGAAAAAATCTGTGTTCATGTTCTCAATAGTATGTTTCAAGTAGGCTACAGCCGAACCCTCGTTCTGTTTTGATCAATACTAATCGAGTTGATAAGCGTGTCTTCTTGTCTGATCAATACGCAACTGTGAGGTGCGCGAATGGACAGAGCGGCCAGTAAACTGTCGTTCCGCTGCGAGGGCCAGCCCGACGTGCACGAATACACTTGTACAAATGCAAATGAAATTTCCACTCAAAATGCTGACAAAAGTTTGATTTGCGATTTCCAACTCTATTGGTATTCTTAACCTGGAATGATAATATATAGTCCAGTGTTTCCTCTATGGCTAAATTTCTGCTGCCACGGTATCAGAAATCAGGCTGTACAAAATTCAAGGCCGTCTATCAGCAGTGATTGTTAGAGTGCATGTCGGAGAATTGCACGGACACGTGCTTAACACCGCAGTTGAGATTGCGTGTGTGCGTCCTTGAGAACTTTAAGTCATATAACTTATGTTGTCAGTTCATTTAAGCCTGTTATTGTATAAGTCTATAGTTCTTGCAAATTTAAATCACGTTGTTTGTATTCTTCCCCTGCTAGCTAAATTGTCTGTTGATTCGATAGCGATTGCTGCCCTTGCTCAGGTTTGTATTTTAGGTGCATTATTAGGTGCAAAACACCTGGGAATAAATACATTAGAAAAAATATATATGTATATATATGTTTTGTTTTTTTTGAGCACCGAAAACCAATTTTGACCCAGGAAAAACCCTGATGGTCCCTATGGGGTGAGCAGGTGACCTTCATACTGCTCTACAATACGAAGGTCTAGTGAGAACACACATCTATCAGCTGTTACAATATGTGTGTGTTGGGGGGGGACTGACCCAGAACTTGACGAGGAAGAAGGCGCTGTGTGGTCCCTTCTCATACAGCTCCTTCAGACCCCCTTTCTTCTCAGGGAACTTGTCGTAGATCTGCCTCACGTCCACTGACTCTAGCACCGGGTCACTGTAGCCCGGGCTGCACTGACCGATGTGGACAAACAGGTGCTTACTGAACTATAAGGGGGGGGGGGGGGGGGGGGGGGAGACGGAGATGTAGAGGGGACAGGGTCAGGAGATGGGAGGAAGAAAGGAAGGAAAGGAGGAAGAGCAAAAGTTTCCCAATTAGATCCAAAACATGAAGAAAAGTGATTTGACGACCCTGTCGTTGCCATTATTGTGTGGTACCACTTATGTTGCGTGTGTGTGGTGTATACCGTGTCTGCGTCTCTCTGGCTCTCCATAAAAGCAGAGTACTCTAGCAGTCGGAGCTTGTCAGAGGCGATGGTCCGGTCCTGCCACACTGGCGTTGCTATGGTAGCAGGGGCCCGAGGAGCAGGCAGTGGCTCGTAACCTGAGATGCAGTCAAACCAGACGAACGTTATTAACACGGTGACACTCAAAGGAATCGGCACAGTCTGTGAGTGTGTCTGTGTGTGAGTACACTTACTAATAGGCGTAGGGACTGGGGCTGGGAGGGTGGTGTATGGGGGCTGTGCAAAAGGCTTGATGCTGAAGTAGAAGACAGAAGAGAAGACATGAACATAGCAGACAGAAGCAAAGCCCTTTCTGCTTAGCTGACACTTCCACAGTTCCTACCAGGCCCCCATGCCTCTTCTTTCTTTCTTTCTTTCTTTCCCTTCCTTTCTACTTTCCCCTCTCCCACACTCCCCTTCTCCCTCTCTTTCTCCCAGTGAAACTCACTCCTGAGAATGTCCAGGTTGTCCAGGGATGCCAGGCCAAAACTAAGGAGACAAGAAAAGACTGGTTACAGACACTTACAGAAAGGAACACCTCAAACTTTGAGAGTGTGTGTTTGTGTCTCACCCTGACAGGCGGGGGGTAGGGGGGCTGGGGCTTCATCACGCTGGCAGAAACGATCTGAGCCGACGAGAGGTTAGCCACGCTCTGCAACGCCTTGTCCTTTGACACCTGGTCCTGAGAAAAAGAGATAGTATATAATAGTTTAAAGTATATTCTAACCATTAGAACCATGTTGCACTTTTTACGCATTAGCAAAAGGAATAAGAAAAATAGTGTTTCAGCCTTAGCAACAGAATGAAGAGCAGTGGGGGAAAAAAAGGACAGAAAATGAGAGTGTGTGCTGGTAGAAGGGGCAAAGCAAGAGAGCCTGCCAAGCAAGCTAAGCTAAGCGTTGGGTGAGGAGTTGGGCTTTGACTAGAGGTTGTGTATGATTATGGAGGGAGGGTGGGGGTGGGGGGGGCAATGCATGTTCCAGGAAGTGTAAGGGCAAGCAATTGCAGCTGCGGCAAACCGGCAAGCACACAAAGCAAATTTTTTCAAGGTTTTAAAATCCAACTCCAACTTACCAAGTTCATGGCCTACAGCAAAAAAGACACAAATCATTAATTGGCTCATTAAAAGGTAAGAATAACAACATGAACAACCGCCATGAACTTTCCAAGTAGGGACACCATTCGTCAACACAACAACAACTTTTGAAGTGTAGGAAGTTGTGCTAAACATTGAACAGTAAAGGTTGTGCACACAGGCTGTCCAGCCTCTGGCTGAATTGAGTAAAGCTTCTGATAGTAGAGTTGGCCGACTGACAATTCTGTTTATCTTTCATCTAACTTACTTTCCTGACAGAGAATATAGTTCATACTAAGACTTAAGCATTTGATAACCAGGAATGTGGAATTTAAGAGTGTGCGTGATTCTCTAAACCTCTGTACCAGGTCAGGTGGACATGCACACATTCATGGCGTCCACTCATCCAAACTTAGATCACATGACAAATAAAGAGAGAAGTAAAGAAGAGACTGAAAGACAGAAACAGATAAAGAAATACAGGAATTTGAAACTATATGCCACCATCCCAGGCAGACGGTAAAATGGAGTGTGTGTGAGTATTTTTTCCCCTTAAATATCTCAAAAGAAGTTAAATTTAACTCCACAACCATAGGGACAACAGATCTCAATCTGGAAAAGGAAAACACCTGTGAAATACGTAGGTACTAGTGTAAGGTTAACGTGATAAACTGTCAATAATATTAACGTTTATTATATGGCAACGACAGTACGAGCGCTCTGATTGGCTAATGGGTAGTCATGCCAGCCGCGTATTGACCTCATCGCCCGTCTGCGGTCTGATACGGATTATTATTGCCCTCCTCTGACGTCATCTTCAAAATGAGCGATATCGAGGAGTCCATAGATATATATCTATGGAGGAGTCAGACGATACTGAAGACATCAACGGCGACGAAGAAATTGTTAACTTTCTAAAAGAGTCGTTACTTGTGTTGGAATTAAAGCCATTTTAGCAGAACCGTGTTGTCCGCTTTCTATCAAAAGTAATTGGGTGCTAGGCAACAACCTGAAACACACCGTGAGAAGACTTGAGAGCTAGCTACAATTAGCCTACCATTTATTTTCATTTACAAAATGAAAAGACCTAAAATTGCCATATAATAAACAACTTACTAACCTCGACCGTTCGGTCATGCCGGGAAATATCAAACTGAGGCTTGAACGTATCGACCGAGCGATAGTGAGGTTGATATCGAAATAAACATATTCTGTTTACATTACAATTCTGAGTGACCAAATATGCTAATTATAAATTGTTTATTTTAGCTATTAAAGAGCCCATTGAAATGATTTCACAACATGTGTGATATCACTGGGTAGGGTGCACACCATATGGGCCCTACGCAGCTTCCCGGGTTCGATTCCGGCTCGGGCCATTTCAGCATGTCTCATTTCAGCATGTCTCTCTCCCCTATTTCCTGTATAACTAAATATAACTTAAATCTTTCCAAAAAAGGGTCATGGGGCAGTGCGCTTGTTGAGGATCAGTCTGTCGCTTGTTGGACACAGTGACATGCATGGTGTCTCTGTAAACCATAGACACTTGGAGACATCTACCAAATGTATATCTTCTAAGCAAAGCTCCAAATTGCGACCATCGCATATGTCGCATATGCTCCCGACATTTTATATTTTATAATCGTTAGGGTGCGATCTATTTTAATTTCTCTACAAAACGCTTGCTAAATATAATATTGCACAGTATGTGCCTGCTGTGAGCTGATACGGTGACCGGTCCACCATTCTATCAAACTTTACATAACCAATGAAACTTACTCTTTACTTTCTTAACATTAATACAGATTTTAAATTGGTTAATATTAGCCATCAATCCCTCCTTGTCACTAAACTCCGTTGTCACGTGACAGGGAGCTAACTAGCGCACAAAATTCGAAGAGCTGAAAAGACAATACTCCTAAAATGTTACTGGTGGTCCAAACTATTTAAAATTACTAGTGCTATGTGATCTTTTGTGTTATAAACAGACTTATACTGTCAAGTATAACACATCGAAAAAATACGAATAGCAGGTAGACAGTCTCCAGTCTACTTAAGAGGTGATCCACGCTATGATTTTACAAATTTGATGCCAGACCCACAGGCAGACTTGGAGGAGGTTAAAAGAAGTATGGATGTGTGCGTGTGTTATCTGCTATATCATAGCCATGCATGTCCCAAGCATTCCCCTGGACCCTTTACTGAACACCCATGCAAGCCGAGCCAACCCTCCACATTCTAAGCTCCTGAATAACATACTGTATGGATGGGATGCTAAGATCCTCTGAGGTCTTCTAACTCCCTCCTTCTGGTCAGAAACCCATCAGGATGGCCCTAACCAAACCACAACCTTCAGCCAACGTGTAAGAACAAACTCTTATTGTTAGGCAGCAGGGGAGAGGGTGAATGTTTGTCAGAAAGGAGGGTGGGGGGTGGTGGTCGGCACAAGTCAAGTTAGAGTGAAAGCTTCCACTGCTACAAAATGATCTGTTGTGTACCAAAGCTGGGATTGGTCTGAGTTAAACCACTTACATGTCCAGGCCCCACAGCCAATGAAAACCCCTCCCAGGAAGCAGCCATGGAAAACTGAACCCAAACCCTAACTAGCGCCTTAAACCCAGGATGGGGGATGGGGGGGATGTTATGGGGATGGGGTCGGGTAAGCAAAGCGGTAAAGCGGCTAGCAGTAAAGCAGTCCGGTTGAGTGTGTGGGATACCTTCAGCTTAGACTGAATCTCACGTGACTTTCTCCTCGCCAAGACCTGCAGGTGACTAGAGACCTGAGGAGAGAGAGGAGGAGGAGGAGGAGGAAGAGGAGGGAAAGAGAAAAGGAGGTGACTGGAGAGGAAGGAGAGCGAGCGTCTTTCAGTTGGTACCTACCTTGATGCCTGTCTGGTATTCTCGTACCCTTTTACGCGCCAACACCTGAATGTGACTAGATACCTGGGGTGTGTGAGATAGAGTTAAAAAAACAAAAAACACAAATGCTCATACTGGGTTCTTCTACATTATAAAATCCCACAACAACAAAAACTTCTAGATATATACTTTTACTGCTGGAAAAGTAAGACCCCAGTCATTTTTGTTGAGTCTTGTGTTTGTGTCAGGCTAACCTGTTTGCGTGTGCGAGTCTTCCCAGTGCGCAGCTTGATGTAGCGCGCTATCAGCTCATTGCGCCCTGCAACACAACAGAACCCGGTGGTGAGACAGCGGAAACTTCTAAGCACTACCACAAGAGGGTGCCAAACAGGCTTATGACCAGTGAAAACATTTGCAAGGAAAAAGCATAGACTGTATATACAATGGACGTAATCATTGTGACTTCACCCATTAGTTTGTGAAAGCTTGTTTTGAAGCCTTGATTTTTGGACTTCCTGGTCACCATCTTTGTTTTTTGGAGCCAGAAATGTCCAAATTTGGACAAGAGGGCAGTTGGGAAGGGGCAAAGGGCGGGAGAAGCCGAAGACATGATGCACGCCCACCTCGCTAACGGCCTTTCTCCTCTATGCCCTGGCTGGTAGACCTGTCAACCAAGCCATCTACGCCCCCAAATTTACCAATCTTTGAGGCCTAATATCTATATAATCAGGGTTTCCCGCAGAAAATGTGTTCGTTAAGGTGGTAGGGTGCGGTTTGCCGGCGGGGGGTTCAATGCGTTCTGCAGAGAAGGGAGACTGGCATTGGTCACGGTTTGGAATGGAGAAAACAGGACAACGGCGGATATCGCTATTAAAATTTGATGACGTAATTAAGGCAGCAGGCGTGTGTTGCTTAGGCGGCCGCCTTAAAGATCCTGTAAAATGGAATTGAAAACGAGTTAAGTTCATCACACCACAGAAGAATGTGTTGTTAACTACCCATCCAAATTCGAATGAATAAAAACACAGACAAGCATGTTAAAATAGGCTTTAAAATCGTGAGAAAATCAGAAGTCTTGTCTGCTTGAGACTGGGGGCGTGTCGCCTGAAGGAGCTGAAGCTCCGCCCCCTCGCTGGAAGGCGCCGCCTGTCTCAAGTACCTACGACCCAGATAATTTATTTGTTCAATGAGTGAAACATACAGATGCATATAAATGAAGCTTGTTCCCCTGAGCTGTAACACAGGAGTAAAAATGGACAGCAGACAGTGAGCTCTCCAGCTAGGCTACTTCTAGCACATAGCTACCATTACACCAAAATACCATCATTCTACACAAAGTAATATCAAGTTTGCCGTTTGCAGTAACTCATAGCAGAGATACCTCTGGAAAAGTTATCTAGTATAATTATAAACAAGCACACAGAACTGAGTGATGAACTGCTGGCTGCGGTGGACGGTCCAGGTGCGACCGGAGGAGGAACGGCCAGGAGGGGGATGCTCGGTACGGCTCCATGCTGCAAGAGAAGCCGTGTGTCCGTGAACCCTGTCCGTCTCGGGTCCATGTTAAAGTCACTGCAGAGGCGGCTGTTGGAGTTGATGCGAAGCTTTTCATCAGCGTGGCTCTTCACAAAATCAATCCACCTATTTTTCCTTTCTTCATCACTATGGAAATTAAATAGCGTTGCAGCGCAGCTGAAGTTCTTGCATCCAGGTATGCAGTTGCGGGTGGAGGGAGACATCCTGAAGCTAGCTAGCTAGCTGATGTAGGCTACAATAACAATACAGCAGGAGTCGTAGGACCTCTTATGCAAATGAGCTCCAGGCTTTTATCTCGTTTCACCGGGTGAAAGGAGGAGCCATGCAGTGATCTGACGTAGATCAGTCAAAGTGACGTAGATCGGTAATTTTTTGGCTCCGCCTTACAAAACCTGAGCTGAAAACAGAAGAGAAACTATTCTACGGTCTAACTAACATTTCAGTGCGACAAAGTTTTCGCACTTTGCACATGCTTTCAGGAACTAATTTCACACATATATAATGTACTGAGAAGCAAATCATGGAATTTACTTTACAGGATCTTTAACTGAAAAGTGCTGCAGGAAACCCTAACATAATTATCAAATTTATTTTCAGTTGCCCCTTGGGGAACGTCCGGGGCTGAAAAATGCGGAAGTGGCTTAAAGTGCAATCCCGCCGATGGTCGCCAGGGACTGTCTCGAAAAAACTCTGCCTCCAATTGACTCCCATTCAAAAATCTCTCATGAAATACTTTTTTTTTTCTTCTTTTTTTTAACAATTCATTATGTCATTAGCTAGATTCCCTTCTTATCAGTGTCCTGGTGGTCCATCTGAAAATTGTAGAGGCAACCCTCTACAATGCGAGTAAAACACTTGTACATATGTCTTTGCTCTGATTATATATCTTTCTATTTTTGACTGTCTTGATTGTTATCCACTGTACTTCAATCTTATTGTTATTACTGTTTTTTGTATTTTGTTTTTCATTATTGTATTTGTAAACGGTATCTGTACTATGCTTCTGTATGTGACCTGATTGTTCACTTAATAAAAAATACATAAAAATAAAAACACTTGTATATGCAACAAAATTTCACGCTAGGTGACAACATTTTTTATTTCATTAGCCAATGGATAGAAATAAAATCGATTTCACTTGCCTGTGATTGAGTAAGAGGAAAATAATACATTTTTCGCAGATTTCAATGATGCACCGTTGCTTGACTGAGAGCGCTGTCCAGTGTTGTCGGGGGGTGTTAGGGAGTTAGGTGGCTGAGCGGTTAGGGAATCGGGCTAGTAATCTGAAGGTTGCCAGTTTGATTCCCGGCCATGCCAAATGATGTTGTGTCCTTGGGCAAGGCACTTCACCCTACTTGCTTTGGGGGAATGTCCCTGTACTTACTGTAAGTCGCTCTGGATAAGAGCGTCTGCTAAATGACTAAATGTAAATGTGTGGGGGTGCGAGTTAACAGAAGTTGTTTTGCTGCTGCTCATAAACCACAATTTCCAAAGTAACGGAAAGTCGCTCAATTTGATTTGTTGTCGCTATGAAAGGTAAAATATCGCTACACTGCCTCAGTCTCTTACGACACTCGTCACGCACGCTCATTTGTCACCTTTCACAGAGATGAACGCAAAAAAAAGCTACAGTTCCTGTAGATAATTTTTTGTTATCAAGGAAAATTAAAGTCCTGTTCCTTGTTCAGATTCTTCTTTTGTTTATCAGCTCTGCCAACTGCGAAAGGGCCTTCAGTGCCCATAAGAGGATAAAATCTGATGTCCACTGCAGTCTTGCATCCTCACGCCTTTCAGACTTGATCTGTATTTCAACAGAAGGCCCAGAGCTTCAGCAGTACGCCTGTGGCCCATCATCAGCAGTGGAGAGGTGGCTGAAGTCAGCTAGCAGAGAAAGCCATTTGCTAAGAAATGGTAGATTGAACCCATATGCAACTATAAATATTAATTGGATGAAGTATCCCCCCCCCCCCCGTAGAGCGCTGCTAGGTGTGTGTGTATGGGAATGAAGAGGGATTTATAAAAGCAGTGTTTATTAATGGAACGGTGGAGAAAGAGAGAAAAAAGGAGGGAGCGCACATGAATAAAGGAGTGGAAGCTGATTGTGTAAGCCAGAAGTGTTGAAAGAGAAGGTTGCCTCACCAGTTGAACAGGTCAGGAGAGAAGACAACTGGTAGACTGAAGTGCACTAAACCTCTCTCTCCATGTAAAACAAAAAATCAGAGTAAAAACTCATGACACACACTTGATCACTACGAGTGTGTTAATGTATGCACTGCAAACAGTCTGTGCATGTGTGTGAGCGTACTAGACCGTTTCTGGGGTCTTGTATGAGACCCAGACAAGTTGGTGCTTGTCCACTGGTAAGGGGGAGAACAGCAGATGGAGTGAGTCAGTGGTAAATGTAGTGAGCTGATACAACACAGCCTCCACACAAGGCAGCAGTGGTTTGTCAGCTCATCCCTTTCTTTCACCTTGTGCCTGCTTCTCTCTTTCAATCTCTCCCTTTTTTAGCTTATTATTAGCAAAGAAGGGGAGGAGAGGTGTTTTGACTAATAACCACTGTCTAAAAGTGCACTTAATACAATGATATACCTAATGACAAGCTAATAGATTGAAAATGTTTACCCCAGACACACCCTGGCCCTACCCCAGCCTACGGCGTGTCAGTTCTGGGAAGAGGAGGTCCTGAAGACCTATGGGGGTGGGGGTCAAATGATGACTCATCACCTTGCTGAATTTCCTAGACATCACATGGAGCAGGAGTCTCACACACACACACAACCGAAAATGCGTGGGACTGTCAACAATCAGATCCACTTTTTTTACATGCGCAACACAACCACAAATATATAGCTAGTGTGTTTTGGGCATTTGCTGACTTCGGTGTGGCGGTGTGAACCGGTGGAGAACTACTTTGCAAATGACACATCATGGAGGGCAGGAGTGACACACAACACAGCCGCTGGGGGACCGGTGGGGGGGGTGCAGAGAGAGAGGCCCAGAATGTATGTCTGGTAGGAAAGGGTGTGTGGCGGTATGTGCGCACAGCTTCTTATGGCAGAATGGGGGTTGGACCTATGAGCCCCCACTTCCACAAAAGGAGAAAATACCGGAACGCTGAAACAAACCTTCCCTTTCTGTCGCATGGGATCACATATCCAGTTGCGCGCACACATACATACCACGCGACACAGGCTGCTTCTCGCAGGAATGCCACCCCTCAGCCAAGGGAAATATGCTGGGAATGTCTGGCAGTCAGCCAAGGCCTGTACTATGGCAGGGGAGGAGGGTCAAAATACTCAAGACACACACAGCCAGTCAGAGTGGGTTCGATTAAAATAGACAACACTTTTAGCCATATGTCTATCATTGTGTAAGAGGAGAACAGTTTAAAGACAACCTGTACTTTAGACATAGCTTCATGTCATGTCAAATGTTACGCAACCGTCAACTCAGAGGGCTTTAACCAGTAAACACACACATGAGAAATACTGTCAGCTTAAAGGTCCAATCATTTAACACATCTCAATACTCAGTGGCCCTATGCCTTCGTCAGCTATAACATCAGATCCAGTTATTTTATCCATTGGGTGACCAACAAGATACAGGGTGGACTGAACCAGACCACTGACCTCTTCATTGAGAACACAAAAAATACACAAAGGTCCTGTTCCAATTCCCAAAAGGGGAATTTTAACCTTCCTTAAGTTTACCTATAAACGGAAAGCTTTTTCAAAAGGAGCAATGGGGAAGTTTTGAGTATTGAGATGTGATGAGATTTGCAATGCCAGTAAGATGAACCAGAAAGCATTGGAAACTAGAAGATACCTGTGTGTGTTTACTGACACACCAGACTTAACTTATTTTAATGATAGCGTTTGATCCTGTGTGGATCTCTTGATCATTAAAAAACATTGGCACCCTTGATTTGTAACAATTTGTGACAGTGAAGTACCTACTAAGTGGATTTGGACACTGTTTGTTACATGAGTGAACAACTTGGGCCAGCGTTTCTGTGTGTGCACACAGACTTTCCTGAACATCTGAAAAGATTAATTGAACTGTGTGTGTGGTAAATGTTTTAATTGTGTACAGATTTACCTGAACACTTGAATTTACCAGGAACATAAAGTTAATTGAAAGAGTGCTTGTGTGTTGAGTCTACCTACCATACATCTTGCCTTCATCAGACAGGATAATCTTCCTCCTGCCGCAGGGTGGGTAGATGGCCAGTGCCTCGTGAAAGCTCTGCTCGATGTCTGGGCTCCACACACCCTCTGGGTCCCCATCCAGGCCCCGCTCTCCACCCTCCCCCAGCCCTTCCTCCTCTCCGTCCCCTCCATCCTCCTGCCCCCCCTCAGGGCTGCCACGGCAACTCCACTCCGACGCAATGGTGACGGCTCCGCCTACGACACACCTGGTGGGATGGGTGGAAGAGGAGGGAGGGTGGAGAGAGTGAGAGAGACAGAAAGATTGGGGTTACAGCTTGGATCCCTTGCTAGGTGGTCTGATCCTGGACTAGGGACCCCAAGGGACAGGGAGCTGAGTGGTCAGGGCCTTCCACTGCTGCGCAAGGCGACAGATTTTTAAGACTGACAATGTTGCCGTTCAGGGCTAGGCCCGCTGGGGTCGTATTCGATGAAGCGGTTTTATGGCCACAGCAGGTCGGGAGGAGGTATTAATAGCGCTGGGCTGGCACCGACAGTTTGAAAAAACGACCAACGTTCTGGCAAAACATCAAGAGGTTGTGAAAAACGATCGGAGACAACCGCCAAGGTCAGCGTCAAGACCTTCAGTTGGGCTCACTTTAATACTGCTGCGAATTAACAGCCTGAGTTAACAATCACGACTGATGAGCAAATGTTTTTGCTGGGCCTATGCTTACTATTTCATCCACACAAGCTATTGACAAGTTGTTGCGTGAGTTACAACTTAAGATGTAGGTCTACGTGTGGGCCAAGTTGTTTATAGGTTACTGTAGGGTATGTATAGAAGCCAAGCTGACAATAGTCTTTCTTTTCAAATGGGTCAATCCATTTGACCAATGTACTGATGTTGTACGAGCAGCCCTACTGTAAGATACTTGCGATAACTGAGTAAACATTTTAAACAGTCATAGATTCCCATTATTCCTGCCCATTCCTATTCCCTCAGCTGCTGCCCACAACTTGCCTGCGTCGCCATATGAGGAAATGACACATTCTTATGTTATTAAGGAGAACGCTCCTCGGACCTCAGAGTGCTGCGTGTGAGGGGCCTTCTCGTAGACTGTGTAATGCTTTCCAGAGTGCAGCTAATAGGTTCTGGACCACAGAGGCTCTCAGTGGATTCCCCTGCTGTGCTGAGAGCTTCGTGACAGCTTCCAACCGCTGCTGACTCAGCTGTGCCGTTGTCATGAGTACAAAGCAGCCCCTGATGGGGTCTTGGGTAGATGGCCAGGCCGATACGATGATATTGGAGCAGAAGGCTTGGGAAGACTCATTGAAAATGTTTATTGAGACAGGGTATGGTGTGGTTGACCTGCACAGGAGCTAGTGGAGCTGACCTCGGTCTGCAGTGATGTCGGATAACACAAACACTCAAACTCCAATAGTTTAAATTTAGCCCAAAAGGTCATGTGCATGGGGAGGACCACTGCAGGAGTCAGAGCAGTGTGGTGCTAAATACAGCCCATGAGGTAAGCAAATATACACAAACAAGGGTGCTTTAAGTCCCAGTATCAAACACACTGCTCATTGGTGGCCCTAGCCAGGTCTACTCTCTCCTGATGTCCTACAAGTTGACAAAGCCCATTGTAGATAAGGGATCAAAGATAAAGCCCCACAGACGTCCTCCTTCACCATGAGAACAATTAATTGGCCTATTCTCACCTTGGTTTCAAAAGTGGCTCCGTTATCAAGTCTTATTGTGCTCCTTTTCTGCTCCACAAATCCAATGTGAGAAAATAGGATACGGTTAATGAGACTTTAAGAACTCTAAGGTGTTCCATAATACATTAATTCCCCAGGCATGAAAGAGAAGCAAGTTCAACTGGAGTATCTTGTTGTTCTTAGGATGTTGCTTAAAGGCCTAGTTCCTTTCACCTCTGAAACTACCGAACAAGTCAAACCTGTCCCGGTTCTAATCTGAGAAAGTTCACTAATACAACTTCAATCAGCGATATAACTGATTTATGGAGGGAGAAAGCAATAATTTAAAACAAAAACTACCTCGGGTTGTCCAATAAAGCTAGGACAAAACACGGTCCAGTTCTAAATATGATCCATTTAAAAAAGCCTATTCCTTTCCTAATTCCGCATATCAATTCAGTATAGGTACGCACAGGCCTACAAGGGCACTTCACCGGGGGTACATTAACTTAATCCAGTTTTCTAGTTAGCTTCGCCTACAATTAGCTAGCTAGTGATTGCAACTCAAAGTTCTCCCTGGCCCCGTATCACTGCAGTTAGCAGGAGCACAACCTTGCTAGTAGCTAGCTAGTTAGCTTAGCCTACCAACCAAAGAAGCATTGAAAAATCCAACAAGTAGTTAACTCTGGAAAATAACCGCCATTACAACGAAAATGCCCAATGAGTTAGCAAATATACCATGCCTCCTAAAGCTTTACTCATTTTAGTATGCAGAGTGAGGATCACATACAAAGAAATGCGAAATATGACAAAGATCCGAAAAACTTCAGGCGCGCCGAGCAGCTGCATGAAAGTTGATCAAAACAACAAAGAGCTCCATTCGGTGCTCACTCACCTTACAGTGGCGGCTTACGTCTGCTTTTAGTGGCACGGTTTTAACAAATTGCTCATTCACTGTATCCGATTGTTTGGCCGTTGCCCTTTTCCCAAAAATTGTATTTAAGATTGACAGTAAAGTTGGTATGCGAAGTATGAGTTTGGAATGATTTCAACGTTTTCAGAAAACGGAGAAAAAAAGAGGCGTGGTTAAAAACACGCGTACACAACAAAAGTTTGTAGACCGCGCAAACTCCGCCCCCGCCCCATGGTAGCAGTGAAAAGACAGAGGAGGAGGGGGTTGCCATCCTAAATTGAAATACAATACAATGTACAGCACATTTTCCTGTCTATACGAGAAAAATGATTCAGACTCACAGCCTGGCAAGCATGAATTCATGTACAAGTATGTTACAAGTGTTTATTATGTGCACATAATGATGCAAGCCCAACCCCTGAGTCATTTTCCAGAACACCTACTCATATGTGAAAAGACATGCACACCTTCCATATTTAAAAATCTAAATTTTGACGCAACAAAACAAAGAAAAGACTATAACAGACTATAACAAAACATATGAAAAGTCAAGACCAAAAAATAATAAACAAATAGTCATCACCACACATTGGTAGTAAGGTCTAAATCTAGTTATTGATTGATACAATTAATCACGACCTTGTATGTCAACATAAATCAATAAATGGTAAAAGTAGATACATCTCATATTTTTACACAAGATAAACATAGAACCATCAGCTTCTGATGCATAATAAACAAAAATAACAAAAAATAAAAGTATGAGAATGGGAATCCTCTATTTTTCTGTCTCTGTGGCAAAATTGATAGAGCCACTATATACTACTGCCAGTATGGAGTGTTGCCAGTGTTGTATGAACACTTGTCATGGTCCTTCAAGTGCCATCTTCCAGAGTTGCAGCATTGAGCGGATATGAAGCTAAGATGGAGTGTGTTACACAGGACTAATAAATCGTTAAGTTTGACTTTAACATCCTGCTGTCATCTAGAGCCATTCATGCCCACCACCAACATTGCTTGTTAAAGACTTGACATGTTTGGAATCCATGTAGGACATGTATGTGTGTATGACACGCACAGCGTCTTGAAGTTTCACCACATACAGGTATGAGCACGCAAAGGCCTCCATAGATCCAGTTCATTGATACAGGCTCGAAGCAACTGTCTGTGGGAGAATAGAGCATTGAAACCCTCTTACCCCCCACCAGTAATGGCGGATGTGAGTGAATAGTTTCAGCACTTCCAGAAGAAATGATAGAGCTGTTATTCACATGCCAGTTTGCCATCGAAGCTGGAGAGGGCAAGGGCAAAGGCCTGGACAGCACACATGGGGTACTTGTAGTCCAGAGTAAATGTGTCGTCCGCCACACGTCCAAACTGCATCACTATGTAACTATCTGAGAGGGCAGAGAAGCACAACAATCAACATGGAACCATTTTTTGACATTATCCGCATCAAGGATACATACATCCAATCCGTATCAAGCTAGCAGATTCTCCATGGTTTAAACAACCAGTCAAAATCAACATCAAGATAGAGATTAAAGAAGGTTGGGTCAGATTAAGGTGAGGAGAAGAGAAGATTAGGTAAGGCTAAAGATGAGTTCATGGCATACTGTCTTTGCTGTGGACAATCTGGAAATTCTTGACGGAGGCTTGCGTGACACGTCCATTAAAGTTGAGCATGTAGGAAGCTGTGTTGTCGTTCCACATCGGTGTCTTGTTGTGCAGCTCAATAAGGTTCTCCATCTGTCTGTTCTGATAGCGCATCAGAAGACCCTCATTATCCTACACACACGTGCACAAACAGGACAAACATGCAGGTGAGTACGCATGCACAAAAAACATTTTCAACATAAAACAAGTTTTTTTCAATAAAGATTTTTAATACATCATCGGGCTCAGTCCTTCATGACATAAAAAAGACCTTTGTTGTAAACTACCAAAATCAAATTTGCCAGATAAATAGTCTGTCTTGTTGGAGATAACTTGAGGAAAAAATTAGACAACCCCAATCTCACTTCAGATTCATGTAACAGTGACTGCTTGTAACTGGAGCTGCACCAAGCCCAACATACACAATCACAAGACAAAGAGACTTAAAACCTCTTAAGCTGTAGATGTCAGTGTCAACCTTTTACAGTAAGCTGCCTTTACTGGTGCGCACGCTCAATATCTGCAGTTCATACACATGACCAGTAGGTGGTAGTCCAGAACAATACTTATTCATAAATGTATAATTGTTGAGTTCTTACACTCCAAGCTCGAATGGGAACTCTCTCACTGTCATCGTCCATCCCGGGAATAATAACAGACATCTTTCGGGGGCCTTTGAAACCCAGGACATTAGTCTCCTGGAATATCAAGATCAAAACAAAGAGAAGTTAAGGAATCAAAGGACCAATTACTCAGTCTGACACTGGGACACCAGAAACACAGTGACAAGGTATACATATGAAACAGATTCACAGTGCAGAGGTTATTCTAGGTATTGTGTCATTGCAGATATGGAACTATGATCAACTGTGGCAAACTACAGAACCAGTCCACAATTTTGGGCAAGACTTACGTATATGATGGCTGCCAGCTCCTGCCTAGCATTAGAAATGTCTCTGAGAGCTCTGTCTGGATTCAGGCCATTGTCAAACACTGTGAACTTGGTTCCCATTAGATTCGATCTGAAAACAGCAAAGAGACATGGATGTGTACATGCAAGCACACACACACACACACACACAACCAAGCAGGCATGCAGTACACCGGCATGTTTATGAAAAACCTGGCTTTGTTTACCTCAATTTGCCTACATAGTTCTCTCCTCCCCTGGAGAGATCCGTGGCATCGATGGAGATGAGGTAGTTGGAGGTGGTGCTTTTCTTCCGCTTCCTCCCTGCTAGTAGAAATACCTAAGAAAAGGAAAGGGAGAGAGGGAGGGGTGAAAGAGAAGAATAGAAAAAGGGGGCGGGGGGCAACAACTTACCTCTGTTTCTTTTGATGCCTAAATAAAGATCATAGGTAAGTTAGGTTGATGTAAGCTGACGTTAGATGCTATCACTGGTTAGAACAGTTTATGTAGCTTTTATTAGCATTTAATTTATGTCAGAAGAACCATGTATTTACAGTACATCAACACGGCTCCCACTCTTCTACTCAGCCTCACCTTCTTGTTAGTGTCCAGATGAAGGTAGTAGGTTGGGAAGAAGCCACGGTCCATCCCTCTTTTATCCCTCGTTACTTTGCACCTCACGGTTCTGCCCTGGGGGGCAGGCTGCAGGACAAACTCCTCCAGATTGTCAAACTCGATTTCTGGCGATGGGGGGCGTTCCTCCTCCTGAAAACACATAACGCACATCCACTGCAGTTACACACTGTTGTCCATGGAAGCATGTTGTGTTATCGACACTTGATATGAACTTTCAGATTACCTTCATACTGTATTTTATCATTACACATGTGATTATCGTCACTTTATAGCTATGAATTTGCCATTATAAATGTCACTGAAGCTTCATATAATTATTTCACGCTTTTTCCATCA
This sequence comes from Osmerus mordax, assembly GCF_038355195.1. NCBI lineage: Eukaryota > Metazoa > Chordata > Actinopteri > Osmeriformes > Osmeridae > Osmerus > Osmerus mordax. The sequence continues at coordinate 3,043,246 of NC_090056.1, read as the reverse complement.
ACATGTCGTACATCACATATATTTGTCATATGCATTCAATCACCACAATACACTCATACCCTAGACATGTGCAATTTTCAATTAAACCTTTTACATCTAACTACAAACACATTATCATATTCATATGATCAAATCAAATATGTACAATGATATTACAGCAATGCTACTACCTAATGTTTCACATCAGCTCACATCATATACAAGTCATTCAAATTAAGTAGATTCTAAACACACCAACTTCTGGTTCTTATTCACCTCCATGTGAGACTCACCTTCTTCTTTCCTTTGCCTTTCTTTTTTTTTGTCACTTCCACATCCTCCTCATCACTGTCCTCTGCCTTTCCTGATTCCCATGGATGGTAAGTTGGAGGAGGGGAGGGAGGAGTGATGGACAGAGGAAGGTGGATGTCAGGTAGACAAAGGAAAAGGGATAGAGAAAAGCAAGGGAAGAATAAGTAATGCCCTCATTGATTGCTGTAAACATTTAATGGTAAACATGTAAACAATGCATAAACAAAGGTGTGAACAAGACACAGTGTTAAAAATTACCTTTCTTCTTCCCTTTCTTCTCTTTCTCCTTCTTCTCTCCAGTCTGGAACATGGAGGCCGGACTGGATGCAGGCTTCTTCTTGTTCTTACTGGGTTTAGTCTCAGGTTCACTCTCACTGTCCTCACTCTCTGCCTTAAAGGCTGAAGGATACACACACACGTTGTAGTTGACCGCACAGTATTTCAGTGTATTTGGAAATGCTGTAAACAAGTATGTGGCTCTAAGATTGTAGGAAAACTGTTGCATGCTCACTCACTTTTCTTCTTGGTGACAAAGTCAGGCTTATTACCGTTGATCTGGAACATGGAGGCTGGCTCCTTCTTTTTAGACTTGTCTGACTTTCCTTTGGCATCACTTTTACTCTCACTTTTGTTGTCTGAAAAATGATTCAAGACATATTAAATGTAACAATATTTTTGTATTGATATGGCATCACAAGGGTGTAGGCTGGTAGACACCCCTGCCCCACCTCTCATATGCTAAAGACTTGAGTTGCTGGATGGAGTCTTTGCTTGATGGGCCTCACAAATTATTGTGTGACTTTGCTGCATTGCTAGTCACATGTTGATAAATAAGGGTCTGATTGGTTGTTCTACAGATAATAGGTATGAAAGGAATTGTGAAGCAGTGTTCTCTAGATTATTTATTTCCTGAGGTTCTTCTCCTCAGTTCTTTGAGTTCTTGTAGCTTTACAAGTTGAACTCCGAGGTGAAGGTACGTCAGTTTCTGATCGCACTGATCTTCATATTTTGAGCAAAAGTTGTCTCCATGGAAGAAGACCTCGAGGACTCCAATTTTGAAGGAAAAACATTAAAAAACCAGACTGGAATTTGCTGAAATGCACATTGACAAGGCAGGGTGCCACGAATGAAATTGCAAACTCAAGGTATTATGGAGTAAAACATACTGCCCAATGTCAGAAAGCTCATTCTTAGTCCCAGGTCATGGGTCCTCCAACAGGATGATGACCCAACCCACACAGCTACAAAGCACCCAAGAATGGTAAAGAACAAAACATTGGACTGTTTTGGAGTGGCCTTTTATTAGTCGTATTGAACATCTATGGAAATAGCTGAAACTTGCAGTCTAAACGGAAGCACCCATCAAACCTGAGTCAGCTGGAGCAGTTTGCTGAGGAAGACTGGGCCAAACTACCTGTTAACAAGTGCAGAAGTTTCATTGAGTACTACATCAAATGTTTGATTTCAGTGATTGCCTCTAAAGGTTGTGCAACTAAATATTAGGTTGAGGGTCCCATCATTTTTGTCCATTCCATCTTCAGTTGTTATTGACAATATTATGTTGGAAAACTAAATCTAAAGCAAGGTCTGATTCTATTAAATATAGAGTAAACAATGGTGGATGCCAATTCAGTTTCAAGTTATTTCATAGGAAATTGTGCATACTTTGTTTTTTTGTGGATGGGTACCAACAAATTTGAACACTTCTGTATCTGCATGTGTTTCAGTGTGTGTGTGTGTGTGTGTGTGCACAAGTATGTCTGTGTGGCTCACGTGTGTACGTGGGTTAATGAAATGGAAGTTATTTTCTTTAAGTACCCAGATTACTGTGTAAGCTTGTGAGGTAATGAGATTAGTTAAAACAATGCATTTGTGTAACTAGGAGAGGTAACACAAGTCTTATACTATTGTCAGCTTTGAAAACAGACCATCCAGTACTTTTAGAGAGAATAGCAGTTACAGATTATTCAGTTTGCTTTTGATGAGCCAGCATTGTATAGGAGGCTGTTCTGGATTGACATATTTGTATTTATAAAGGATAAATCATTTTAAAAGCTTGCTAAAGCCCATATCCTTTAAGATGACCTAGAGCAAGGCTACTCAACCCTGCTTCTGGAGAATTACCTTTCCCCTGCCCTAATCCAGTGCACCTGATTCTAATAATTAGCTAAATAAGGTAAGGTTGGAGGGAAAAACTTACGGAGGGTAGCTCTACAGCAACAGTCCAAGCAAAAAAAAAACTTAGCGTATTCTTACAAGTATAAGTAAAAACATAAGTTTGACAAAGAAAGTTAATAGTCAAAAGTCAATAAGTATGTGAAATACAAAATTAGAACATATTATGTAAACTTCCAATTGTGAAGGCAAATATAATGAAACTATCAATGTTAGAAAGGCCAGAGACCGTAACAGGTTGCGCATGCGCAGAGATCTGTTTTCTCAGCAACATCTGGGGCCTCATGTATAAAGGATTGCGCAGCTTTCATACCAGAAGATGGCGTACGGCCAAAAGTCGAAAAGTACCTACGCACAGAAATATTCACATGTATAAAACCAGTCGTACGCCAGGTCCTGCGCACCTTTCCTTTATAAATCACAATCAATGTGAGATTGACCGCACGTGAACGAGCCACTGACCCCGCCTTGCCTCCTCCCATAAATGAATACGCAGATTAACTATAAATGCGCTCCTGAGGTCATTTCTTTGTCTGAATTACCGTACTTCTTCGAATAAACGCCACCCTCGAATAAACGCAGCACCAAAAATGAATGTTAAACGCTGTGGCGTTTATTCGAAGAAATACGGTGACTGTGAGATCGAGGTTCTGACAACAGAGGTTGAGGCGAGAAAATGTGTCCTGTTTGGCGGCCTGTTATCAGGTATTAGCGACAAAAGAAAGTCGGCGGAAAACTGTCACTATTTGCGCCCTTTCTTGTTTTTAACCTGTAGCACTTTGAGATTTAGCTAAATGTAAAGTGCATTACAAATAAAATCATTATTATTATTATAGGGCCATAAATGCTGTGGGTTCAGAGAACTGGACCATGGCAGAAATTAAGAAGAAATGGTCCGATGTAAAACTTTAAATGAAGAAACGAGTGGTGGTGCATCGTAACAGCATGGCAGCTATAGGGTTAGCGTGACATGCATTTCCAGAGTGATTTTGTCGTTCGTTTGACACCCTAAGGTTTAACAGAAGTTATTAAGTGATGGCGGATTAAACAGAAGGCTATATAGCATTTCCTGTTTTGGGTTTTGGCATTTTGATGGGATCATCCACATTAATGATCAAACTTGTATTAGGTACATTTACATTTAGTCATTTAGCAGACGCTCTTATCCAGAGCGACTTACAGTAAGTACAGGGACATTCCCCCTGAGGCAAGTAGGGTGAAGTGCCTTGCCCAAGGACACAACATCATTTGACATGGCCGGGAATCGAACTGGCAACCTTCAGATTACTAGCCCGATTCCCTAACCGCTCAGCCACCTGACTCCCAAATATGTTTTTTGAATAACTAATGATATGCCTACGTATGACAGAAACTGTAGTGGAAACTTTATTTTGTAATGTTTGGTGAGTTTCGGCACTTTTCAGTTAGAATTCTCCATGTTACAGAGCCAGACAATACTTTGCGGACGGTCCGCACATTCTCACGTCTGCTCAAAACTTTCCGTGACGGCCCGCACATTCTCACGTCAAGTAAATCTTTATACATCACAAAGTGTGCTTGAAAACCAGTGTACGCAAGCTTTTTGTGCGTACGCAACGTTTATACATGAGGCCCCTGGTGATTGTGGAAGTTCGCGGCAAAAACACCAGAGGAGTCTGCACACAGTGTTAGTTTGGCATTTCCTATATACGTAAGGGATAATGCCCGACGAGGTGTACAATATCACCTGATAATGGACGATGCGGAGGCGTGAACCGTCCGACGCGCAGCGGGGGACGGTTCTTTATTTATTTTAACCTATTTGAAAAATTAAACTTTTCTGAATGTACTGTGTCAGTGTCACGTAACCGCTCATCTCACATCCCATTCGCTATTCCCCTCGATAGTCAATGTACTTAAGACAGGCTGCGGCCAACACGACAGTAGCCGCAACTCTACACATGGCCGATTATTTTCTTCTTCAAAATCTTGATTTTATTTTGGGACAATGACATGACTCGTTAGCGGGCTAGTCTTGTTAAACATACTGTCAAATTATAATTACTGTTTGGAGAATATGTCAACTTTGATGCGGTCCTCTCACATAGCCTACATTTGCTATTCAACTCGCTCCACAGGCTGCGGCCGTACTGTAGCCTAGTACTAGTATATGGCAGATGTCTATTAATACCTTACCTCGTGTTGGCCGCAGCCTGTCTGAAGTACATTGACTAGCGCGGTGAATAGCGAATGGGATGTGAGATGAGCGGTTACGTGACACTGACAGAGTACATTCAGAAAAGTAACATTTTTCAAATAGGTTAAAATAAATAAAGTCACTCATTGTTGAACCGTCCCCTGCTGCGCGTCGGACGGTTCACGCCTCCGCATCGTCCATTATCAGGTGATATTGTACACCTCGTCGGGCATTATCCCTTACTTAATTAGTAGAAGTTAGTCCTGTTACATATTATTCTCAGACATTTTTTGTGCGTCACTGACGAAACGTAAGTCGTTTTTTTCTGTAATATGATTGTACGTGAGAATTCCGTTCTGTAATGACGTTGGTTTAGTTAGCAGCTAGCATGTTAGAGTTTGTTAGTATGTGCTACTGTGCTACTCTAAACGCAGTTTAGGTGAACTATTATTGACGTTTGTGAGTATGTTGGACCTGTGTAATATGTGTAAGCTTTCTGGTATTATTATTTGTAATGTGAATGAGTATTCTATTCACATTACAACCGCGAGGATGCACGTTACTGGCATCATATTTATAACTAGAGAGGGTACAATTTCTGGGGAAATTGTAGGGTGTGCTTGCTTGCGTCGGTTGCACAGGGGTCCATTTTTGAATGACATTTTTACAACTGATATTTCTGTATATTTTATATAAAAATGCATACTTATTATTTATAAAGATTACATAGATTTTAAAGCTTTTTTTTTTGCTGCTCATTTACAACTGAAAATACGAGTGAAGTGTAGAATGAAATAGATGTCTTCTCATTTCCCCTGCAAGAGGCAGCCTCATCGTTGAATCAAAACGAATAAATTTGGCAGACCGGTGTAAAAATTGACCTAATCTCTATGACTTAAACGTCATTTTAAGTTTTTCCCTTCTCATGATATTTTCAGGCATTTAGCCTACTCATTGCATTCATTCATTAATAAAGAACCCCCTTTGAAGATTATTCTACGACGTTACCCGATAGTAGAAGATGGAATCGCGATTCAAACAGTACCATCTGCTAACTGAAAATATGCCCCCCAAAACGTAAATAAGCTTGACATTTATTTAGTGGAAAATCGCTCATTCATAAAAAGCTCACTGGTAGCGATCATTGTCAGTAACAACGCAAAATGCGATATAGCCCTGTGTTGAGAAGCTGCCCCGGTAAATTGTACTACTACGGTACAGTACTAGACTACTGTTTGTCTTGGTAGCGATTGCGTTGGTTGAATTGGATTTAACGTTCCGTTGTACGGTTTAAGCTGAAATTAATTATTTTCATGAACAGATTGACAACGTTTAGGCTGTGGCAATGAAGTTCAGGTTAGTAGTTCGATAGACTTTTGATTTAAGTAAGGGGAGTGCCGAACATGTTCTGTCGCCGTTTGACTTCCTAAACAGCTGTGTAGTGTAGATGTTTTTGTATGGTGTCTCGCGTAAGCTACAGCGTTGCAGTGAGCTACACTGGTTTGAAACCACAGGTAATGGTAATTTCACCAACAAATCGTTTACTAATGTCAGAATAAATCCTACAACGAAAATGTATATGTGAGGAATGTTTATTTTAACGATTGAAAACAGATCATAGACCACTGTAGTATGTGTTGCCCGGGCAACAGAGGCTAATGTCATGATGCTAATGCTTCAGTGAAATAGTAGACTACTGTTTCCGAAAGTAGATGTACTTCCTTAATAAAATCAGCTTATATTGTACATTTCACATCACAATTGTGTGTCATATCACAAAGTAAAATTAGTAAATAGTTGGCCTCTTTGCTTGTGGCGTTTCTGCAGCTGCCTTGCAGTAAAGCAGTTAGCTTAGCTATCTCCCAGAAGTTAACGAGCTGCTAAACTAATGTTCTGCTAGAGGTAGTCACGCGAGTTTTCTAGACGTTAGTGACGTAAGTAGCGTCATTGACTGTGGCTAGCAAGTTAGCCACCGTTAGCTTCACTTTTCGCCACAAAAACGTTTTCCACTTAAACCATGCAACGGAACGTAAATTCCAATAGAAGCAACTCAATCGCTACCAAGACGAAACTTTTGACACCTAGGTTGTCTATGTAGGCCAAATATTGACTGAGTTTTAGGGGGGCAAAAAGAATAATAATAATATATATGTGAGAGAACAAAGGTTGTGCCCTTGCCGAAGGCAAAGCACACCCAATAATAATATAGATGTGAGAGAACAAAGGTTGTGCCCTTGCCGAAGGCAAAGCACACCCAATTATAGGTTACTGAAACGGACATGAATGACCGGTAGATGGCAGTATAATCACACAGTAATCACCATTATTATGCTGTTATTAGCAATTGGTTGTGTGTCTGAGGTATGTTCATATTAAGCCTGTATGTGAATGTTATGTATGCATACTAATGTATAATCTGTAATTGATTCTCTTTTGAGAGACACAAACAAGAAGATAAAAGATCCTTGAGTTACACTGAATATGCCTGAGTCCTGTGTATTGCTGTGCTGCCTACAATAGCCACGTAATCCCATGAAATTCCATTCCGACTCCAGAGGTGTTCTTACAGACACACCAGGGCGACACCACCATATCTGAACCTGAACCTATACAGTCCTTTACACCCGTTTAACAGTTTAACAATCAAGCTCTCATTTAATGTTTAAAAGAGATGTATTAAATTCATACTTTAATTGTATTTGATTACATTTAATTTACCGTATTTCTTCGATTAAACGCCGCCCTTGAATAAACGCTGCACCAAAAATGAACATTGTGTAATAAACGTTGCTGCGTTTAATCGAAGAAATACGGTATGTATTATAAATATGATTCTTCCACTTTGGGTTGAGGATCGACAGGTTCACCTTGTGTTTTGGACTTCTTGTCTTTGGCATCGGAAGGGTCACTTTCTCTGGAGGCTTTTTTCTTGGTCTTCTTCTGAGGAACCTCACCCTCATCCTCACTGTCATCTTCATTGTCAGAGCCTCAACACAAGAACAGAGAGAATGAGTCATGTAAATTGTTGAATCAGCTCAAACATATAGTAGCCCTAAATTTGTTTTCCATGCCACCAGTGGTGCACAGGCCAGTGTGATCCTTGAATTCTCTGGACATCCTTTCAGAGTTTAGGTTCAATACATTTTACAAATACAATACAGTCTCAACAAGTATTATTTGTGAAGATCAAATTAACCCAATTTAAAGAAAATGCAGGTTAAAGAACAGTTCCTACTTTTCTTCTTTTTAGGAGCACTTTTGACTTTCTTCTTTACTTCCTTTTCAGTTGTTTCCGGTTTGTCCTTCTCCTTCTCAGTTTTCTTTTTTTTCACCTTCTTTCCATCTGTCACACAATTTCATGGAGCGTGAAGAGGTGTTAGTGGAGAGAGAATAGTAGTGTTGGTTTTTCTTTAAATGGGTGGATGGATAGAAGGACCCCTACTTTTAGATGGGGTGCTCTCCTCTCCTGAAGCTTGCTCACTCTTCTTAACTTTGGTCTTCTTCGGCTTGGCCTCTGATCCACTGGTCAGTGTGGATTCCCTATCAGGCTTCTTCTTAAGCTTCTATTGAGGATGGTTTAACATGGTTACCACACATCCACACACTCTCACAAACTGTACCATATGCCATCAGGCATGTCACATGCACACACATACACATGCATTCATGCTAGCACACACAGACAAACTATGTGCCCCATGTGTCTGAAGGTAAGGTATTAATAGAGGCATGGGATTGTCTGTAATCAGATTAGTCTATGCTTTAACACAATTAAAACAGGGAATCAAAAAGATAAGGATAAAAAGCATGAACACAAAAAGGAAAGAGACAGAGTGGCATCATTTAAACATAACAACATGAGAGGGGGGCTTGTCAAAATATTCTTTACTTTATATAATAGCTATTTGTTCAATCTTGAAATTATCTTTTTTATCTTGCTGAAGAAAACATGTAAAACAGTTACATTTAATATGTAAAATCTGGACTTAAGTTGTTGATCTTTGTGGCATTACAAGTGAAGTATATATAAATAGGTTGCTATTTTGCTTTATTATTCAAATAAAATTCTGTCAACAGACAGTTGACAGAAGTTTAACCAACAGAGGATTCAACTTGACACCCTATTAACTCCCCACTAATATTGCAGCACCATGAAGTAGTTCTAGCTCTGACAGGACAGACAGCTGATGTGATAAGATCACTGGGTCTCTAGCACAGTCTCCTCAACCCACCCTCCCTTACATAAGGAGATTTCCAGACAGTCTTTGGGGAGTACATACTGTATCCAGGAAAGGCAATCATGTGGGCATCCTGGAAATGTAGGCCCTTCTAAACATAACTGGATGTACTATGTAAAACACTGACATTTATGTGTTACAGTATTGAGTCCTTATGTCCTCAAAAATAAGTAAACAGATGACATATGACATTGTCATCTGTTTGCATATAGTCCCTTTAACCCTGACATCAAACACAAATGTGTGGTGTAACTATTAACAACCAATGAGTATATGTAACTATTAACAACCAATGAGTATATACATGTCACTGTGCAGTTGTAAATAAATGAGCCAACACAACCCTATATACCTAAACTATAGGGTAAGGGATAGTAGACAGTGATCTCACTTTCTCACCACAATTGTCCTTACTTAGGGAGGCACTGAGCTTGTTTATACTACAGTCTCTAGAAATGTTGACTGTCCACACTGTTAAATGTTGGTGAAGCATTATCAACAATGTGAAGCCGGTTATCGTAGGTGTAGCCTGTCATTTCAGTTAAACATAACTATTGTAACAGAGATTTGTGCTTTCACTGACACTACCTCCTTCTCCATCTCTCTGAGTACCCCTCCCTTCCTCTTTCCAACGTTCTCTACAACTGTCCCTTGTCCCCTGTCCCATCCACTAACTTACCCACTTACCCATTATCTATCATTCCTCTCTATCATCAAGACTCTATGACAGTTACCTTCTCTCCAGACATGGTCGGCTCCCAAAACAGACTTTCTCACGAGAAGATGAGGTGGGAAACGTCGCTGACACCAACTCCTGCCTAAAGGAGATAAAAGCTCAGAATGGCTGCCCTGGCTACGGCAAGTTCACACACTCTCCAGGACAATAGCTGCTAATAGGATTCAGGACCAAGCCATCTGCCTCAGAGCAAACCAAGGCGGACAACGAGGAGGGGTGCAGCTACACACACTCATGCTTGAAATACACACGTTTAAAACTAACACAATAATGAGCAGGTGGATCATGGATGAAGAAACACACACACGCATGCAGAGTTGGGTAGTAACACGCTACATTTACTCTGTTACAGTTACTTGAGTAACATTTTGGGACAAAATGTACTTTTAGAGTAGGCTTAAAAGTGGGTACTTTTTAGTCTAACTCAAGTTAATTTTGAACATTTAGTCATTTAGCAGACGCTCTTATCCAGAGCGAAGAAATCACTGGTGACGACTCAGTTTCTCTCAGTGTTGCCATGTTGGCTTATTATAAGCGAATTTGAGCTTATATTGCTGACCAGATCACTTGTTTCTCTTGAGAGATCTGGCAACACAAGGTGCTGAAAACAACAGTGTCCGCCCAATATTTCAGCAGGCTTTCAGGGCTTCATCTGGAAGGTAATGGCTGAAATGGGAAATAAAGTGACAGTGTCGACAGAGACACGTCACCCATGGCCTCATATAGAAACACTTTTGTCACTCCAAGGCGTGAAAACAAATAGTTATATAATGCGATTCCTGCTATGTGCACCAAAACAAGTGGACCTATCAGCATACAAGAATTCAAGCTCCATCCTAAGAAAACACGTTGCGGTAAATTGTCCCGAGGCACCTTTTCACATTTTAAAACATTGAAATCATTTATTTTTATGCATTAAAGGGGGTGGGGGGTTGCTTTGTACTCAGCAATATTTTGGTTGGCCCCACCAAATCTCACTCCAAGGGTTTTTGAAAAGTTGGGAGCCCTGCTAAGGCTCCGTAAATGTTTGCACTACATACACAACGTTGGTGTCAAAATGTTCGTATTGGTCCCGATTGTGTTGTTTGTATTGGATTTTGCGCTCTTTTGCGTTCTGTTAATTTACTTTTTTTGTGGCAAAAAGTGAATCTATCAGTGGCTAACTAGCTAGCCACAGTCTCTTCATTGCCACAGCCTAAACGTTGTCAATCTGTTCATGAAAATAATTAATTTCAGCCTAAACCGTACAACGGAACGTTAAATCCAATTCAACCAACGCAATCGCTACCAAGACGAACACAGCAGTAGTCTAGTACTGTACCGTAGTAGTACAATTTACCGGGGCAGCTTCTCCACACAGGGCTATATCGCATTTTGCGTTGTTACTGACAATGATCGCTACCAGTGAGCTTTTTATGAATGAGCAATTTTCCACTAAATAAATGTCAAGCTTATTTACGTTTTGGGGGGCATATTTTCAGTTAGCAGATGTTACCGTTTGAATCGCGATTCCATCTTCTACTGCCGGGTAACGTCGTAGAATAATCTTCAAAGGGGTTGTTTATTCATGAATGAATGCAGTAGGCTAAATGCCTGAAAATATCATGAGAAGAGAAAAACTTAAAATGACGTTTAAATCATAGAGATTAGGTCAATTTTTACACCGGTCTGCAATAATGTCACGAAAACACGCGTGACTACCTTTGGCAGAACATTCGTTTCGCATCTGTTAACTTGGGGGATAGCTAGGCTAACTATAGCTTTACTGCAAGGCAGCTGCAGAAACGCCACAAGAAAAGAGGCCAGGGTGATAACTATTTACTCATTTTACTTTGTGATATGACACACAATTGTGATGTGTAATGTACAATATAAGCTGATATTATTAAGGAAGTACATCTACTTTCGGAAACAGTAGTCTACTATTTCACTGACATATTAGCATCATGACATTAGCCTGTGTTGCCCGGGCAACACATACTACAGTGGTCTATGATGTATCTGTTTTCAATCGTTAAAATAAACATTCCTCACATATACATTTTCGTTGTATGATTTATTCTGACATTAGTAAACGATTTGTTGGTGAAGTTACCATTACCTGTGGTTTCAAACCAGTGTAGCTCACTGCAACGCCTTAGCCTCCCCAAGACACTAGTGTGAGTTGCTAACACAAACTCCTCAGCTGTTCAAGTCAAACGGCGACAGAACATGTTCGGCACTCCCCTTACTCAAAAGTCTTTCAATAGTTGAAACAATCTGACTACTAACCTGAACTTCATTGCCACAGCCTAAACTTTGTCAATCTGTTCATGAAAATAATTAATTTCAGCCTAAACCGTACAACGGAACGTTAAATCCAATTCAACCAACGCAATCGCTACCAAGACGAACACAGCAGTAGTCTACTAGTACTGTACCGTAGTAGTACAATTTACCGGGGCAGCTTCTCCACACAGAGCTATATCGCATTTTGCGTTGTTACTGACAATGATCGCTACCAGTGAGCTTTTTATGAATGAGCGATTTTCCACTAAATAAATGTCAAGCTTATTTACGTTTTGGGGGGCATATTTTCAGTTAGCAGATGGGACTGTCTGAATCGCGATTCCATCTTCTACTGCCGGGTAACGTCGTAGAATAATCTTCAAAGGGGGTTCTTTATTAATGAATGAATGCAATGAGTAGGCTACATGCCTGAAAATATCACGAGAAGGGAAAAACTTAAAATGACGTTTAAGTCATAGAGATTAGGTCAATTTTTACACCGGTCTGCCAAATTTATTCGTTTTGATTCAACGATGAGGCTGCCTCTTGCAGGGGAAATGAGAAGACATATATTTCATTCTACACTTCACTCGTATTTTGAGTTGTAAATGAGCAGCAAAAAAAAATGCCTTTAATTCTATTTAATCTTTATAAATAATAAGTATGCATTTTCATATAAAATATACATAAATCAGTTGTAAAAATGTCATTCAAAAACGGACCCCTGTGCAACCGACGCAAGCAAGCACACCCTACAATTTCCCCAGAAATTGTACCCTCTCTAGTTATACTTATTCTGCCATGGGAGTCTATGGCAGCCCATAGAACCGCTTGTGGGAAAGTTTTGAAATTTGGCACAGTGGTTGGGGACAGTACAGTGGCTCTTGTCACCAAGTGTCATGCCAGTGTCTCAAGCACTATAGCGCCACCAATGGGGCAAAGTTGGAGGTGTGTTTACAAATGTAACTTTTAAATCGTATGTCCTATTTTTAAAAATTAGGTACCTTTGGATTCCCTGGATCAAGACAAGTTCAACACAGTCAATTGCGTAATTTCCGGTCATTTGGATTTTCCGCAATTTCCAGTTTTATCAAAAAGCTTAGAAATGTTTCACAGGTCACAAATTGTTTTCAATCATCCCCAAATTTTGCACACATGATCTCCAGACCAAGCCCCACAAAAGTTATTGAATGGATTTTTGCTTCTTCAAATCGTTTGTCAGTTACAGAAAATCAAAGATGGCAACAAAGCCGCCAAAAAGGAACTGAGGTCATATCTCAGGGAATCCTTGCTGCATTGACATCAAACTTGGTACAGTGACTCGGGACCCTCTTCTGAGGATGTCCAAACAATTTGGTGTCATGTGACCACTGGGAGGGGCCACAGAAAGCAAAAATGTGTTTTGGCAATAACTGTTGAATTGTTTACCTTAAATAAGTGATGTCTGACACGTGTTAACTTGTGATACCAGCCAAATTGATGCAGCTTCCATTCTGAAGTAATTAAAAAAAGTTTTTCCGCTACCCCTCCTTTCAAAGTTTGTCCAATCTTCACCGTCTTTGACACAGATTATCTTCAGGAAGTCACAGCACTGACAATAGCTCACTGGGATAAGATGGTCTCCTGTGAAGTGCAAGGTCATAGATTCAAATCCAGCCACAGCCTTCAAGTCTGTCATGATACTGATTATCTGTTTAGTGAAACAGGAATCCAGGTACATCACAGTAGCGGTCTAGCAGTGTAATCATAATGGTAATGTTTCATTCTGAGGGGATTTCTACTCAAGAAGAGCCAGAACTATTTTGCTTTGTAGATAAGATGCTGCTAGTCAGCGCATCGGATTTCTTACATCATGTGTTTAGGAAACCTGGCATGACAGCAAAGTCAGTGGTGTAACGGGTAAGACACGTGTATTCAAGTCAGAAGGTTGTAGGTTCGATCCCCTAGTGTGCAGCATCATTTTGTATTCATAAATTTGTAATAAATACAATTTATACCTTTTAAACATGCATACACAAACAATTTACAACTTTTTTGACAACAAAATCATTGTTACGTTAACCATATGTACTTGGTATGTGCAACACTAAAAGAACACTACAGCATTGTAGTGGAGACGCTATTGGTTCCCAGCATGCCTTGCTGCAGGACAAAAAGGATACCGTCTGGGATTTATGTCGTTTGAAAAAGCATTATTTAATTGTGTATTGCTGAGGTAGGGTTTATTTAGATTTGTGTGTTGGAGGTAGCTGTTGGCTTGGGTAGTTAAGTCAGTCACTCTAAAAGTGTCAGCTAGCGAACTAAATGGCTTGCAAAATATCTGCTCTGCATGCCGAATGTGTTGGGGTTTGTAGAGGAAATTTGTTGGCTGAGTTTTTGCCCAGCCTATACCTAGTTTGACTGCGCTGCATAGCAACACTTTCACAATGTGGCCAAGTGGTTTAGAGTTGTCAAAACCTTGATCTCAGGTGTTATTGGGCTTGTCTATGAAGGACTACATCCATGATTATCTCTACAACAATCATATTATCATTGAGATTAAGGCGATATATTTTTAAAAGCTCATTATCACCAAATGTTTCTAAAATGTTTACGTTCCAAAGTGGATTGCCAGCAGCAGACATTTTTGATTTGTTTAGGTTTTGGGGCTAAAACACTTTGTGAAATACTTTAGAACAGAAATGTAGGAATCCAAAAATGAAGACCGACACGCAGCCTTACTACTTTTAAGAGTTTCTCCTAAATCGGCAAGTTAGGAACTACTTTTAGCCTTACAATGTTTGGTGAACACGCCCCCTGATCAGCCAGCTAATTATTAGAATCAGGTGTGCTAAATTAGTGTTGGAGCCAAAACCTTCAGGCAGGTATCTCAAAAGGAACAGGGCTGGAAAGCAGTCTTTAGGAAGTTGCAGTAGGTCATACGCGATCAGAACATGGAACCAAGCAAAAGAATGAAGGTCGGTGAAGCAAAACCAGAGAAGATCGAAGGATTCCTTCATTCGGTCTCTCCACTTAAAACCTCCGCTCGAAACACGAAGTACTTTAACGTGGTTTTTTAGAGTGGAAGGGAGGAATACCACAATACTGTGGTGTTTTCGCCGGAGAAGCACAACGCGTTCAGTCAAGCGGTCAAAAATGGCCATTCAATCAGGCTGTGCAATGTTAAGAAGGCACTGAGTAAGTTTTGTCCTTTTGTTTACAGTTCAAGTTGCATATTTCCTTTTAGGTAGGTAGACTCAGTTGTCCTCACAAGGTTTTAGGTGATTTGTACAGAGAACCGTGAGTACGCCTATGGTATGAATTGAAACGGAACACTTGACTCCTCAGTAGGCCGAGTGCTAGTTGAGGTAGCCTACCTGTTATAGCGACAACCGTTTCAAGCTGCGTTTTTAGGCATAGGTTTTGTTTATTAGCAATGAGCTTGTCGAGAAATGTGACATTACAGAATTTCATGTATTGAGTTCAAGTGGTTAATTCAAATGCCACTATTATGGCCCATAGAACGTGTTTGTAAATCGAGTGTTCGGGAACGCCGTGTAATGAATGATGCAACGGAAATATCATTAGGATTTTGATCATACTCTCCAGGTTTCAATAGCACGGCAGCTTATGATGTACAGTGCAACAGGAACACTGAAATATGGGTGACCAAGTTCCGTTCCCATCCAGAAGGCCAGCAGAACTGCTGCCCTTGAATGTGGTGAAGGTGAATGCTTTGGGCCCGCGACAGCATGTAAGTAGGCCTATTTGGTTGATTTAGATTTTGTTGGGGCCATGCTACTTGTAAAGGCTATCAACTGCAGGTTTGAAATCTACAAATTGTCCATAAGACATTGCCAACAAGATGTTAATAGGAAAGTGGAGTATTTAAAGTTGTGGACTCCATACTACAGTGGGTGGCATTGCATTGAAGGATTTCTATTCACTTCCATTGTAAGCAGGTTTATTTTGGCAATGCTTCACTTGAGGCATGCTCGTTCTTGTATGTGACAGGTGTAAGGGCTTAAAGGTGTGCATTTTTTTAAAGTCTGAAACAAGCATGTTTGGTCACTGAATGCTTGCTAAATGATTTTATGTTTTAGGTTGGTGTGTTGGAGGCCAAGGTCATCTCCTTGAAGATTGGCACAGAAATGGTTTCTGTACGCAACTCTCAAGCCGAGGTGAAGTAGGTGATGCCAGAGGAAGCATTCCGCTTAAATTGTGGGACAGTCAAATTTCGTCTGTGCAGGAGGGCTTGTCCTATAAGTTCACTAATCTGTCGACACGGCAGTTTTTGGGATCCGTCTTTCTGACTACCACGAGAGCTAGTGCAATTGATAAAATGGATGACATCAGTGGAGTTGTAGCCAAGGAAGATGGAGAGGGAAGTGCACGTGAGAATGTGACTAAATTCTTCAGTGATGTCGAAGGGGCTCATATTGAAGCAAAGCGGCAGTGTCCGAAGTGTTATACACAGCAGTTGACTTTTGATATAAAAGTTCCTTACCATAGATGTGAGAAATGCAAGATTCTGCGCAGGGGTGGGAGTTATGTCTCAAAGCTTAGTGGAGAGTTGGTGTTTTGCACTGACAAGGGGGAGCACAGCTTGACCATTCCAAATTCCGTTTTAAGAGTTTACTTGGACAGTGTAGGCTCTTGCACTGACATTTTGGATGTGCAGGATATTGAGCAACACTTCATCAGTGGTGGCTGTTATGAAGTCGAGCACAACAGGGCAGATGTTGTAATGAGTATAAAAAAGAAGGTTGTGCAGCAGTATTTGACAGATGCAATAAGTGATGTGTCAGATTTATATTCAGCGGAGTTTGTAGTTTCCAAAGATGTATACCACCCAGAAAGTCAAATTTTCACCAGGTGAAGGGTTTCCCCAGGACACCACACATACAGTATATGCCGCCCATGCCCATCCCCCAACAGTCATCCAAGGGTCAAGACTAAACCAATTCACCTTGGTGGTGTGCCACAGTCTGGTTTTATATTATTTCTTAATGATTTCGCACAAAACGGTACAAAATTCAACTATTTATCTGTAAAACTATGTATTCACAGTATATACAAGGTGAATACTCCCACACAGTGACATTATAGGCAATCATTTACCCATCCATCATCTGCCGCTTTTCTGGGGGTCGGTCGTGGGGGCAGCAACCTAAGCAGGGAGGCCCAGACTTACCTCTCCCCGGCCACTTCCACCAGCTCTTCTTGGGGGACCCCGAGGCGTTCCCAGGCCAGCCGAGAGACATAGTCCCTCCAGCGTGTCCTGGGTCTTCCCCGGGGCCTCTTCCCAGTGGGACGTGCCCAGAACACCTCACCAGGGAGGCGTCCAGGAGGCATCCTTATCAGATGCCCGAGCCATCTCAACTGGCTATCATTTACGTGCCTTTCAAATGAGCAATAGAAACTGATTGCAGGAATGTCACCATTCCAATTATTATTTATTGCCCATGTCGCCCCCTGTTCCACAGTTGATCTCCATTCCAACGTGTCTTTCCTTCCTCATTCTTCCATCACATACTCAGTATTTCCCTGAAACGTTTTTGTTTAAAAGCAGATGCTGCAGTCCGAGGTGCTCACATACAGTAGGCACCATGTCTGGCTCTACCATCCTGCTGCCACTGTTACTGCTGCTCTCTGGATCCTCAGCCTCCAACTTCAACGGAGGGACCACGACCTTTAACCCCAAAGGAGTCAACTCAGACGGATCCTACACAGTAAGACCACAAAGTAGAAAGTGTTCTGACAGGGGAGTGTGGATATCTGCCTTCTGCAAAGTAGCAAAGATAAAGACTAATGTTCTTGAATGGAAGATACTGGTAACTGGTTGGCATTTATTTCACGCACAGTCTGGGATTTCACTGCCTATTTGATGAATAGATGTAAGATTACAAATCAAGCCCATTATTAGCATTGAGCCTGCTACTGTTGTGAAAGTATGTCGTATTTGTTATGTTATAAATGATTCATCTGTGCTGGATAGTTACATGGTACTCAACTTTTTCAGTATGTTATCTATTAGGGGTGGGGGGGAAAAAACTATTCACATTTGAATCGCAATTCAGTCTTATCGATTCACAAATTTTAAAAATCGTTTTTTTTTGTTTTTTTTATTTTATTTATTCGGATCTACCTCAAATCGTGACCCCAAATCGATTTTAATCGAATCTTGATGTACCAAAAGATTCCCACCCCTATTATCTATCGCCCTCTAATTGATTGAAAGCCAAACTACAATGTTTTTAGGATTTTACTATGTGTGTTTCACTTTTCATGAGTTCGACCATCTTAGAAACTACAGTATAGAATTGTGGGTTAGACTTTACATCTCCTTAATGATTGTAGGTGGACATTCACTTCAAGTTGGCCATTAACCTAGAGTGTCCCAATTCAGCCTTGGCTGACAGATGGACATGTCAGAGTGGAAATTGTGGCAGTATTAGCAGCAATGCTCTGTATAACCTGGACAGTAGCAGTGGAGAATGGTGCCAGTGGGAAGAAGTCATGATAAGAAATGTTGACGCCAACCTACCTTTTATACTTGGGTAAGTGTTGAATGAAACTGAGAAACAACACTTTACACAACTGCATTTATATTTGTAAATGTTCATAGTATTTGCTCAGTAAAGTCCCATGCCTGTGTGCTGATTGTTCACTACCTGTACCAAGCATTTTTACACTGAAAGTGAGGACCCAAGGAGCACACACCCAGACAGTTGAATAATTATCATATTTCAAGTGTATATCTCCCATATGAAACAGCCTGTTTCACAATCAATCTAAATGTTAATCAATGTTATTGTTTGTACCCTTCAGTCACCATGCACGCTATCTTACTTGAACACTTCCAACTCAGTTGGAAACACGTACGCGGTGCAGCTTATGATGGAGGACTTCCCCACTGCGTAACCTACAAGGATGGCTCGCTGTCCAACCGAAATCCCTCCAGCCCTCTCAGCAAGTTGCCCGTACAGTTTGCAGTCACAGGTAGATATTATCCACAGTGTGTAGGCTATACGTTTGTCTATGACAGGCAAGGTGGGGGAGTGTGTGTGTGTGGGGGGGGGGGGCGTAATTAGCAAAGTGTCCAACCGTCGAGTGTGTGTGTGTGGGTTGGTTGTTCCATTTATCAACGTATAGAACTATGTAGCATGTGAAAGACAGAAGTACATCTCGGTATTCATGGCTGCCTTGTCCTCCAGTTGGGGATGAAGTGCCCTCCTGTGCAGAGGGGGAATATCTCCCCAGGTTCCTGTCCCCGATGCCGGCCTACGGAACCCACTTCTACATCGCTGTCAACAACACACTGGAGATCTCAGTCAGGGCAGAGGCCAATCTTTCTACGTGAGGAAAATACACTAACTCATGTATTCACCACTAGGAGGCAGTGTGTACTTAACATCAAACAGTCCGGATATGTAGGATCATTCCTAGATAGGCAAAGTGTAGAAGAATACTTATGGGACCGTGTTGTGTTTCTGAGCTTCTGGTCAGTGGTCCGCGCAATTTTACAAAGACCATGACTGCACCTGGACAGTTCAGGATAAGATGGACACCAGCAGATGATGACAGACAGGACCATCCTATCTGCTTCGTCTCCCAGGCACAAGATGTCGGGTCAGTCTCCATTTTGATAAATCAAGTGGTTCTCTATCAGTTCAGTTGTTTTATAATCCGTGATCTATCATTTTAAGTACCAAATTTGTAAAGATTTACCATCTAACAAATTTGTTAATTAAATATTCTTTTTACAGCCCCAAATATCACTCTGAGCTGCGTTGTGTAATTGTCACCGTTGGAAACCTATATACAACACCAACACCCACAACTACCTACCACACCAACACCTACACCTACCACACCAACACCCACAACTACCACACCAACACCCACAACTACCACACCAACACCCACAACTACGACACACATTTTAACAACACACAACTACTATACCTGATGCCACAAGTACCACACCAACACCTACAACTACCACATCAACACCTACCACACCAACACCTACAACTACCACATCAACAACTACCACATCAACACCTACAACTACAACTACCACATCAACAACTACCACATCAACACCTACAACTACCACATCAACACCAACAACTACCACACCTACAACGACCAAACCAACAACTACAACGACCACGCCAACATTCACAACTACCACACCAACAAATACAACTACCACACCAACAAGCACAACTACCACTCTAACAAATGGTACTACTTTAATTATTTTTATTACTTGTATTATTGATTTATGTAACGCACCTTGAACTGTAATTCTTGTGTGATATGTGCGATATGAATAAAGTCTTCTTCTTCTTCTTCGTCTTCTTCTTCTTCTTATTATTATTATTATTATTATTATTATTATTACTACCACACCAACCAATACTACTAGTATACCTGAAGCCACAACTACCACACCCACATTCACAACTACCAAATACAACTACCTAATAGAAAACCTCTCTTATCTTTTACAAAGGATTAGAATTATAAATTCAAACTATATTGTATTCCTTTAATGAGAAAGCTGTCTGTACTCTTTATAAGGTCTTTGTATGATTTGTTCTGTGCTGTACCCCCTTGCATTCTTGTCTGTAATTGACTGTATTTCTGCCTTTATGCAATAATAAAAAAAAAGAAAGGTTTGTGACAAAGAAAAAAAGAACTAGCCTGCTCCGTGTCAGGCTCAGACCATAGACTTATATTTAGTAGACACGGCTTGTTTTTTTTCTTACAAGATGGCGTCCCCATTTCATTTCTACGAAAAGTGCGCAGTGAGGCAAGGGAGAGTGCGAAACGGACCGCGCCATCGTTCCAGTTCCGGCTCGTCCAGTCTTGCGCAGAACAGTGGCTCGCCTTTTTCCTAGCTCCGAGACTCGTGCACGCTTGCAACTAGCTATACCAACAGTTAGCAGGGGGTGCATTTCATGGCAAGAAGGAATACAACAAGCCTGTTGTGAAATGCACCCCCCTCTATTGTCTGTTCTGTATATCCCAGTATCAAATGATTCTTACTGCACACTGAGGGCACTAATATGAGTAACCACAGTAAGTGTCAGCAAGTGACACTCCTAGTCAGAGTTAGCAGGGGGTGCATTTCATGGCAAGAAGGAATACAACAAGCCTGTCGTGAAATGCACCCCCTTCTATTGTCTGTTCTGTATATCCCAGCATCAAATGATTCTTACTGTACACTGAGGGCACTAGTAAACTTACTGAGTAAGCACAGTAAGTTTCAGGCATGTAACACTTTCTTAGTCAGGGTTAGCAGGGGGTGCATTAATAGGGAGTGGACAGGCTCTCCGTAGACAGGCTCTGGTTGCACTAATTAGATGAAAAGTTTGTTCCTCTGGTATCCCATGGAAACCGCCGTATCCGATTTACTGTAGGAAGAGGTGTGACCGCGACGCAATGGCCCAGTATAATTTACATACATTAGGACTATTTTTACTCACATAATCGACACAAATGTGGGACAATTGTTTTTTATTGTTAAGTTATCCGATAGCAATAGTTGAGATATGTGATATGCGTTGCACATGGGTCTAAATGACGCATTAGGAATGAATACTCTACCGGTTCACCTTTTTATTTGAACCAAGGGACAATAAACAGAAATATCAGTATGTGTATTCAATAATGTACACATTATTATTATACCTAATCCTACATTTACTTCATGGTATTTAAATGGAGTTTGGGGTTATCTTTGCAATATGAACAAATGGCATGAACAATACTAATCTAATTGAGTGGCTTAAAAGTTAATAGTGCACATAATTAGGGCTGGGAAATACTTGGATAAAATACATTGTGAATCACATACAATATCAAAATATATACATTTTAAGATACAAGAAGTCGGCAGTTAATCAATCAGATATCTAAATGTAGTCTTTAATAATAATAATAAAAAGTAAAACCCTCTTTCTGCTAATTTTGCAAAAGAAAACAGAACACGTGACCACAGCAAAACATTTTGCCTACACCCCTTACCTCCCTTTCTCCCCATACCCCTTCTCTTTGGTTGTCGGGTTGTGGTCTTTGACCACAGCCTTGGCGGTGGTCTTCCCGGTGCTCTTCAATATGCCCTTCATGCCCAGGTTGTCCATGTTGAAGGCTGTGACGCCCACGTTGACGACAGACTGAACAGCCGTGTCTGTGGCTTGTCCCGTATCTTCACCATACCTTCGCCACGATTGACAGTGGCCCGGGTTAGAAAATATAGTACGCCAACAAGAAAGCTATTACTAAGGACATGTGGGGAGCCAGTTGCAATATCTGTAGGCTACTAGAAAGTGCTGAATATCAAATATAGGATGAGCTAAAGGTAAGGCAATAGGTCAGTGGCTAATTTGTTGTTATTCACCACAGCAGAATGTTAGCGGTTAAGAAAAACAAGAGAGGTAAGGTATTTGAATTCATTTCAGTTTTATTCTAAACAAGTTAGATGAGAGTCACCACCTCACAGAATAACCAGCGGCACCACCACTCATTCCACACAGGCATTTAGCTGTCCACATCACAGATGACTCAGCGAAGACCCCACCAGACCAGCAATTGCAGCAGTCCTGAAATTAAAATCCCGTATGAAACCTTCACTCATACATTACAGAGCACATGAACACTTACATGTAAAAAACATAACAGCGGCTATGAAGCCTGAGCCTACCTGTCAACAGAAACCGAAGATGAAATGCAGTCAGAAGAAGGGAATACATGGTGAGTATGCAACAGCCCAAAGGCGAAGTCAAATACTGCTATAATACATTATTGATTGATTATTCTATTTTATAACCTACAACTTTATATCATTTATAGTATAGTATCACCTAATGGAACCTTTTGGAAAGAAACCCTGCAAAGATTGTTCAAAACACCCTACAGGATGCATACAGAGTTATTTCAAACTTAACCATAATATGTATTAGCAACAAATATACTGAATATACATTTGATGCCTCAATTATTTTTCCATTACTTCAGAACAGGAGACCACATCATTGCCTAAGCTCTACATGAAAGATTACTACAGAGTGCAACTACACAGCTTTGTGTTGACAATATCCTACTCAAGACCTGAGAACAGCGCAGTACAAAGAAACAGATCATATAAGCTACTATACAGCTGTTGCATGATGGCCAAAATGATACACTATGTAACTTTGCTAATTGTATATTCTCAATCACTGCTGCCATGAAAGAACATGTTCCACTCACCACTTCTTGAATTGACTTGTTTATCACATCAACAATGTATACATCAAGACTACAGTAAGACTATGTGATTACTATTTTTCAAGATTGTCAGTCTAACATTTGTCGTTTTGTGCTTGTTATATAAATACATTTTGGCCTTACAAAAGTTATCTGATGGATTTTTTTAATTGTTTGTCAGTTACAGCAAATCTAATTTGGAATCACCTTGGTGTATCGAACAATATATTTGACCAAAGCCAAGAAGCGAATAAAGTTACTGCACGTTATAAGTACAGGTCAAGTGTAACTCCCATACCACAAAGGACCCATATTCGACCGTAGGTGGTGCTACAGGTCACACCCACTTTTTTGAATTTTTTTATTCATGATAGCTTTTTCTGAGCAGAAACAGATATTTCAAACGAACTGGGTATGTCACATGAGTGCAATAGCTCGTTGTGACCTGCTTGTTGCAAAAGTGCCATGGAGGCCATGTCCTGCTCTGGACTGCTTGGTGAAGGATTTAAAGTCTGTGTGTCTATTCCAATATGTAATGATGGTATTCAATGACACAAATCTGTGTTCTAGAAAGAGTGGTCTGGAGTCGCAGAGGTCCGATAATATCAGCTTTAATGCAGCAGTTGGAAATCAACAAGTACAGAGCTCTGGAGTTGTCTAAGTTTCCCTACCCGCAACAGAGTTTTGGGCTGGTTCACAAAGTCCAACTGGCTATCTTTCCCTGCCCCAGCAAATCATATACAATGCAATTGAAAACACAAGTTTCAAAAAAGGGTTGAGCTTGTTCTCTCGTGCGTCAGGGAGTTGTTCTTGCCTATGTGTCCCACCTGCTCTGGTGCCGTCTCCACCCAGATTCAAGGTTGTTCTGAAAATGAAGAAATAGAGACACAAAGAACAGCCTGCTTCCCACACTCAGTGTGAGACCCTATGTTTAAGCCTGAGCACACTTCTAAGTTTCATAACTTTAATAAGCACAATGCATAACTTTAATAAGCACAATATATTCTTTATTGGGCCCTCCATTGCTGCTTGCAGCTATATTTATTAGGATTCGTCCGTAAGGAGGAAACCTATTGTTATTGTTAGTTTTAATATTATTAGGATTACTCCGTAAGGAGGAAACCTATTGTTATTGTTAGTTGTTTTATTAGGATTCCTCCGTAAGGAGGAAACCTATTGTTATTGTTAGTTTTATTAGGATTCCTGCGTACATTTTACATTTACATTTAGTCATTTAGCAGACGCTCTTATCCAGAGCGACTTACAGTAAGTACAGGGACATTCCCCCGAGGCAAGTAGGGTGAAGTGCCTTGCCCAAGGACACAACGTCAGTTGGCATGACCGGGAATCGAACTGGCAACCTTCGGATTACTAGTCCGACTCCCTCACCGCTCAGCCACCTGACTCCTCCGTAAGGAGGAAACCTATTGTTATTGTTAGTTTTATTATTATTATTATAGTTCCATGGGAGTCAATGGCAGCCCCCAGAACCCTTTGATAACTTTTTGTTGAATTTGGCACACTCATTAAGGACAGTTCCTTCTATACCTACACCAAGTTTCATGTATCCCATTAGACCACTCTAGCGCCACCAATGGGTCAAAGTTGGACTTGTGTTTACACACGCAACTTTTGAACAGTATGACTGATTTTCAAAAATGAGATACCATTGGATTCCCTGGATCAAGACGACTTTCCGGTTATATAGATTTTCCGCCATTTCCGGTTTTATCAAAAACCTTTGAAAGCCTACTCGTCCTACAATTTTTTTCCAATCATCCCCAGAATTGGCAACCATCGTCAGAGCAACCCTCACTCAAAAATGATTTATATATTTGATTTTCAAAACCGTTTTTCCGGTACAGCCAATCAAAATCGGCAACAAAGCAACCAAACAGGAAGTTGGATCAAATCTCAGCAAATCTTTGAGATGTCAACACCAAACTTGGTATGATGACTCGGAACCCTCTTCTGAGGATGTCCACACAATTTGGTGTCATGTGATCACTGAGCGTGGCCGCAGCAAGCAAAAATGTGTTTTGGCCAATAACTATTGATTTGTTTGCCTTTATTAAGTGATTCCTTTGTCTCATGATATCTTGGGACATCCCGTAATATCATCATCATAATAATTTGTGATAATAGCCGAATTGATGCGGCCGCCATTTTGAATTAATTGAAAAACGTTTATTTCTCTACTCCTCCTACACATGTTGTCCAATCTTCACCAAATTCAGCACAGATTATCTTCAGACCAAGCCTCACAAAGCCCATTACATGGTTTTTAAATTTTCCAAACCGTTTGCCCGGTACAGACAATCAAAATGTGCCGTTAAACCAGCAAACAGGAAGTTGGGTCGTATCTCAGCAAATCTTTGATAGATTCACACCAAACTTGCTGCGTGTACTCGTTGCTCTCTGAGGATGTCTAAAATGTTTTCTGGGTCATTTGACTGCTTGGCCACCTCATTGCTGCTTGCAGCTATATTTGGATTTGGTCAGATTTGGTATCCCATTGGTAAGTCTGCAGCATGGATTTTTCTATACAGTGACAATTTGTGAAGAATATACATTTTTCAATGGTTCGCAATGTTTCGGAGGAATCCGCCATTGCTGCTTGCAGCCATATTTAGGATTCCTCCGTAAGGAGGAAACCTATTGTTATTGTTAGTTTTATTATTAGGATTCCTCCGTAAGGAGGAAACCTATTGTTATTGTTAGTTTTATTAGGGGCCAAGCAGCGAAGCTGCGAGGCACCTATTGTTATTATTATTATTATTAGGTTTCCTGTTATTGGTGGTATTATTATTATTATTATTTTTTACCCATGGGAGTCAATGGCAGCCCCTAGACCAGTACCGTAAAAAGTTGTGAAATTTGGCATGTTGAAACTGCAGACCATTAGTAACTACCATACCAAACATGGGCCATGTGAGACAATAGGTGGCGCTACAGGCCACGCCCCAATATGTCAATTTTCAAATTGATGCCATTGGCAGGCCATAAGTCCCAAAATTCTGAAATTCATTACATATGCCTTATTTCTCATGAGGAACAAAAAAGCCTCTGGAAGCTATAACGGCCGCCATATTGGATTTTTCTGTACAATAAAGATTAAGGAAACACGTTTTTTCGCTACTCCTCCATTTTTGGTCGAATTTTCTTCAAAATTGCCATAGATGATCTCCAGACTGAGCCTCACAAAAGTTATCGTAGGGATTTCTGATTTTCAAAACCGTTTGTCCGGTAGAGCCAATCAAAATCTGCAACAAAGCAACCAAACAGGACGTTTGGTCAAATCTAAGCAAATCTTTGAGATATCAACACCAAACTTGGTATGTCACGTGGAAGACACTACAACATGTTACCATGTGCAAAGGCAAGTTCATACCTCTAAAAATGATTGATATAAAGCAAATCGAATTTATCGCTAAAGCTAAAATAATGCATTACACATCCGCCGGACAAAAGCTTATACTCTGATCCAATCACAAGTTCATATGAAGACTCTTGAGAATGTTTAGTATACAAATCTGAGAAAAAGTTGACTGTAAGATGAAAAGTCGATTTTTAGTGAATATTTGAAACATGCATGCTTGGCTAATTGCTCCCCTCGCCTGCTCCAAATTCTCACACACTCAGCCTTCCCTTGACACACACATGCTTTCTTGAAATTGTGTGCTGACCAAGCCCCCACCCTCGTTCTTTAGCCCCTGTTTCATTTCGCTTCCAATCGCAGCTCGCCGTTACGAATATAAATTCTTTTTCGGCGGCCATTGTTGTTTTCCACTGGAGTCCCGTGATAGCAGTGTTGGAGGCAGCCACTTTCGGTAAGTCCTGTTTTTACACATTTTAAGCTAGAATTAATGATTGGGTTTGTGAAAGTACACTACTCTTGAATTATGGTGAAGGTTTAGCACTTTTATACCTTTTAGATCGTGATTCTGAAGTGACGGAAAACCGAACTCGAAAAGTAGCTATTGTAGCTCTAGCTTTTTTCCTCTGTGTTTTTAATTAGTGAGTCATTTTGCATCTCGGCGAATTGTTCATCAAAAAGGTCGAGGAGAGCAGCCTTTAGGAGAAAAAGCAATTCCCCACAGACCTGTCGGCTCATAATTGTGATTTGGGGCGTGAAAGTCTTTGTAATAAGCCTATGCGGCAGGGAGACCGCATAGGCGCTTACATTGTTTTGATGTTAGCCTCAGAGTCAGGCTCGGCTCGCCCACTGGCAGTGTGTAAACAATTTTGTATTTCACTCAATTCTACTCCCTCGTCAGGGAGGAGTGCTTTTTGTAGACAAGGGCCTGCTAAAGATAGTCAGTATATCTGATTTTTCAAGGCGAGCCTGTTTCATTCATCATATGCCCTGAGAAAGCGACCTACGTTAGCCAGGCTAGTTTAGCCAATTTCAGTAAGTCAGGCTATTTAAAGGTCTCTGACAGTCAGAATCACTGTTTACAAGCAAAGGTCGAGCTGGTCTTTTGTCAGATGTGTATATATTGACCAGTTTAGAGGTAAATACTCTTGCCAGAGCCTGGAATCGAACCCGTGTTTTGAGTGACTGCATGGGTCTCCATGAGGTCAACACATTTGGATTCAAGTTCAAGTAATGACACTGCATTTCACAGTCAAAACTGAAGTCTGTATCAAGTGTAGATGGGAAAAGCTTCATTTTTCACAACTGACATGGACCCTTTCTTCACTTTGACAGGTCTGGAGGGTCATGCAGAGGCCTGCTCAACAGAGTTCAACAGAGGATGCAACAGACTCGAGGATGGTGAGATCCACACAGACCCCTTGCTGGACTACCCCTCTCTAGCTGGACAGCTTCTCTTCAGCCCTGACCCCAGGACAGCTTCATCCAGCTGGCCTGCCTGCCTGCCTGCCTGCAGGCCCTGCTTGCCCCTGCCTGCCAGCCCTCCAGCCCTCCAGAGACAGTCACCCCACAGACACAGTAGCTCTGCAGCCTGCTTTTTTGAGGACATTGATGAAAAAGGACAAGCCAGCATTACTTTGATGAAAGTCTAAATGTTTAGTCCTTTCCATGTGCCAGTATGCCAAGCTGCCGACTTTGTGTCTTAAGTGATGAAACTAGTTCAAGTGATAGACTTTTGACCTGAATCCAATGATTATTCATCTGAATAAAAACCACTCAAGAGAAGTACTGCTTCTTGGATCATTTGTGCTCCACATCAGTACATCTCACACATTTGCCTTTGTTTCCATGGGATTCATGGAATTGTTAGTTTCTGCTCCACCATTTCCACCCTAGTGTAATAATAAGTATAATTTAGGACAGCAATTACATTTTAGTGTTATCCTTCCGCATTAGACACATTTAGTCAATGTTCTTAAACTCAACCGATTATTGTCATTTTACCATACTGTTCATATTGAACAGACATCAGTGTTTACTTGGAAAGATGACTGTATATTTCCACTTTTGATTTGTATTTCCATCGTAAGTTTGGTCTTTAATTTCATTTGGAAGTGGTATTAAAAGGTCTTACATTTAACTTGTTTATACCTGTAGACACCCTGTGAAGCCCCCACCCCCCACTCCAGAGACAGTTGGTGACAGAGAGGTGCAGACATTAAGTTAAACCTGCCTTAAGAGTAGAGTAACAAATAGAGACTAAATGTGTAAATGGCTGTTGAAACTCAGTTCTCTGAGTTGGTGCATGTCAGTTTAGGCAAAGGTAACCTTTTAAACCTCTGGGGCTGGGTTGCACCAACATGGATTAAATTAATCCTGGTTTAGAGTTAATCTAGGGTTAGTAAATCTATGTTTAAACTGGTTTATAATTAATCAGAGATGTGTTGCACATCTTAATTTTAACCTTGGATTAGTTAAACTAGTTTAAACAAGGGTTAAAACAGGATTAGTTTATGTTCAATGTCCGCCATGATGGATTCCGACGAAATGTAAACAAATTCACAACGTATGTTTAACAAATAGCCTACGGAACTAAATAGCCCTAAATGAATGCATGCGCTCTTTTTCCTATAGCAGCTTTTTGAATAAATGCCGTTACTTGGACTAGATCCAAGATGGCGCCGATGATGGCTGCCTCGGTCGTTAGGTGCGCTCTTTTTTGTCTTGTTTTGTCTGTTAATTCAGTGTTCTGCCAAGATTTCCGGGGTTCTCTAACTAGAGAAGTACTTCTAAACATCAGGACTACAACCCCTGTGGATTTATTTCCCACTTTTCTGCTTCCAGCGGCGGAATTAGTGGGAATTATAGTCAAAGCCACCCTCGGCTTTGTCCTAGCAGCGAAGCGCCGTAGGAGAGGCAAACGAGCCGGTGCTCTGGTGCGACTCCGTCGGCGTGGGGCACGCACAGCGTTACCGGGGATATTTCTCTCCAACGTGCGTTCACTGAGCAACAAACTGGATGAACTTCAGCTACTGGTGTGGAAAAACAGAGACTTTCATTCATCTTCCGTTTTGTGCTTTACGGAGACATGGCTGAGTGAACTGATCCCAGACTCTGCGCTACAGCTAGCAGGTTTCAAACTGCTGAGAGCGGATCGTAACCCTGTGCTCTCTGGCAAAACGAAAGGCGGTGGTATTTGTTTTTACATTAACAGTGGCTGATGTGAAGATGTGACAGTGATTCTGCAGCACTGTTCTCCTGATCTGGAATCATCTTTTATTAACTGTAGATCTTTTTACTCGCCACGAGAGTTTGCATCATTCATTCTGGTTGGCGTCTACATGCCTCCGCAGGCTAGCGTTAACGAGGCTCAACGTGTGCTCGCCAGCCAGATACTGAGTGTGGAGCATGAAAATCCGGATTCCTTGGTTATTGTGCTAGGCGACTTTAACAAAGGCAATCTCACTCAAGAACTCCCAAAATATAGACAATTCATCAAATGCCCTACCAGAGAAGGAAACACCCTGGATCACTGCTACTCTACAATCAGCAAAGCATACCATGCGGTCCCCCGAGCAGCACTGGGTCACTCTGACCACGCCATGGTCCACCTGATTCCTGCATACAGGCAGAAGCTAAAGCGCTGTAAGCCTGCTGTGAGGACATCAAAACAGTGGACCAGTGAAGCTATGGAGGATCTGCGGGCGTGCTTGGACTGCACTGACTGGGACATGTTCACGACTGCTACCAATAGTCTGGATGAGCTCACAGAAGCTGTGACATCATACATCAGCTTCTGTGAGGACTGCTGTATACCAACACGCACCAGGGTAAGCTACAACAACGACAAACCCTGGTTTACAGCTAAACTCAGAAGGTTGAGGTCAGAGAAAGAGGCCGCGTTTAGGAGTGGGGACAAAGACAGTTTCAAGGAGTCGAAGAACAGGTTTAGCAAGGCGGTGAGGGAGGCTAAACGACTGTACTCAGAGAGGCTAAAACACCAATTCTCTGCAAACGACTCTGCTTCTGTCTGGAGAGGGCTCAGGCAAATTACCAACTACGAGCCCAGAGCCCCCCACTCCACTAACGACTCCCGCCTGGCCAACGACCTGAATGAGTTCTACTGCAGATTTGAAAGACAATTGGACAGTCTTGAACTACCCCTTCCCACCCAGGAGGCCTCCCACCTCCCCCCCTCTACAGTGACGACTCTCTCCATTCAGGAGGGTGAAGTTATCAGACTTTTCAAGAGGCAGAACCCCCGCAAAGCAGCTGGGCCGGACTCTGTCTCTCCAGCCACCCTCAAGCACTGCGCTGACCAGCTGTCTCCGGTGTTTACCCACATCTTTAACACCTCCCTTGAGACATGCCATGTGCCAGCCTGTCTCAAGTCCTCCACCATCATCCCTGTGCCCAAAAAGCCAAGGCCAACAGGACATAATGACTACAGACCCGTCGCCCTGACCTCTGTGGTAATGAAGTCTTTTGAGCGCCTGTTGCTGGCACACCTTAAATCCATCACTGACCCTCTACTGGACCCCCTGCAGTTTGCCTACAGAGCCAACAGGTCTGTGGACGATGCAGTTAACATGGCCCTCCACTTCACCCTACAGCACCTGGACTCCCCAGCATCCTATGCCAGGATCCTGTTTGTGGACTTCAGCTCTGCCTTCAACACCATCATCCCCGCCCTGCTTCAGGACAAGCTCTCCCAGCTGAACGTGCCTGATTCCACCTGCAGGTGGATCACAGACTTCCTGTCTGACAGGAAGCAGTGCGTTAAGCTGGGAACACAAGTCTCTGACTCCCGGTCCATCAGCACCGGATCACCTCAGGGCTGCGTCCTTTCTCCTCTGCTCTTCTCCCTGTACACAAACAGTTGCACCTCCAGTCATCCGTCCGTCAAACTCCTGAAGTTTGCGGACGACACCACCCTTATTGGGCTCATCTCTGGTGGAGACAAGTCTGATTATAGGTGGGAAGCGGCCAACCTGGTGACCTGGTGCAGCCAGAACAACTTAGAGCTCAATGCTCTTAAGACAGTGGAGATGGTTGTGGACTTCAGGAGGAACACAGCCCCACTCACCCCCAGCACCCTGTGTGACTCCCCAGTCAACACTGTGGAGTCCTTCCGCTTCCTGGGCACTATCCTCTCCCAGGACCTCAAGTGGGAACTGAACATCAGCTCCCTCATCAAGAAAGCACAACAGAGGATGTACTTCCTTCGGCAGCTGAAGAAGTTCAACCTGCCAAAGACAATGATGGTGCACTTCTACTCAGCCATCATTGAGTCCATCCTCACCTCCTCCATCACCGTCTGGTACGCTGCTGCCACTGCCAAGGACAAGAGCAGACTGCAGCGTATAATCGTTACTGCTGAGAAGGTGATTGGCTGCAATCTGCCTACCCTCGAGGACCTGCACACCTCGAGGACCCTGAGGCGAGCGAGGAAGATTGTGGCCGACTCCTCCCACCCTGGACACTCCCTGTTTCAGTCACTCCCCTCCGGCAGAAGGCTGCGGTCTATCAGGACCAATACCTCACGCCACAAAAACAGTTTCTTCCCCTCTGCTGTTGGCCTCTTCAACAAGGCCAAGGGACCACACTGACTCAAATGACTTATTGCTTAAAACACTCTGCTTTTGCACTGCACCACAACATGGTATCTTGTACATTTGTATTTTTTGTAATATTTGTATTTTTATATTGTAATTTACGGCAACTTATATTTATTCCACTTAGTACTGCTAGTCTATGTACCCTTAGTATAGTTAGTCCACATATTTAAATTTTAGGTATATGTTTATTGTATGCACCTTCCTGCCAAAGCAAATTCCTTGTCTGTGCAAACTTTCATGGCGAATAAATCCCTTTCTGATTCTGATTCTTACTGATACCGTTAGTTACCGTTTATAGCCTAGGCTACCACTACAGCGGCTATAATAAACTACGTTACAAATAGCCAGCTAGCTAGCTATGGCACGTCAAAGAGGGTCAAACTTTTCAACATTTGAAAAGATGTTGCTGACTGAATTGATGGAGGAGTTTGGGGTGATAATTTAGGACAAGAGGACTGACAGCAGTACTCTAGAAAAGAAGGAGCGGAACTGGGTCCGGTTAGCTGAGTGCTTCAATGGCTCTACCGGTATTAAAGAGACGAGGGACAGGGCGCAACTTAAAGCCTGCTGGAAAAACCTCAAGACTAAAGCCAAAAAAGATGCGGCGGAAGAGAGGCGTATCCAATTTCAAACCGGCGGAGGACCACCAATCAATGCTACGGATCCTCTGTCAAAGAAGATCATTGATATGATCCCGCAGCAGATTTCCCCCCTCCCCAACCCCTACGACGATGACGGCGCATTAGATGACAGTACAGCCACAGAAGCTGCAAGTAACTACGAACTCCAACGCCGTTGGTTGCAGCAATAACGTGACAAAAATGACGAAAATAGGCTATAATTTTTCCTACAAAGCATTTGTTAGAGCCTATGTATTACTGTACATACACCTCAGATGTTAATAATTTTCTAATTGAATAGCACATCATACTACAGAAATAACAGTTCCATGTTCTCTTTAGTAGCCTATGGTAATTTATTAAATTAATTATTTCCTATGTCATTGGACGTCAGAGACCTCAAGAGTAAAGTGCATTGTGCATAGTTGTAGGTAGCCTCCTAATGTTTTTTATGTTTTTTTGTTTTGTCTAGCTGACACTATCATCGTACTGGAGCAAGTGGAGCCTCATGGAAACATCGAAGCAGCAGCATCACCTGTGAAGCCCCCTGCTAAGCACCCTAAGCTTAGCTCTCACCAGGAGCTTCTCACATTAGAGAAGGAGAGATGCATGCTCGACATATAAAATGCAAAAATTAAAAAAGATGTCCTGTTGCTACAGAAAGAGGTCCTAACTCTTCAGAAGCAGAGGCTACTGGATCTAAGCCAGTCACAAGAAATAGAAAGATTTTTGAATGAATTCTGAAACTGAAATTGTGTAATGTATTTATTTGCAGCATTCTGCACTTGAGCATCTTCCATATCATCCTCAAGTGGGTGCTCATCCTCCTCGGGTAGATCATCTCCTACTCTCTTCCCAAAGTTGTACAAAACAGCTACTGCAACAATGATGGTCAGGGTAGTGTCCAATTTTGTGCGGAGTCCCAACTGTATACATGGAAATCTCCGCTTCCACACCCCAAACACTCTCTCTATTACCCCTCTTGTTTGAATGTGAGAGTAGTTGTAGTTTTTTTCTGCCTGGGTCTGAGGGTTCAAAAGTGGAGTCATCAGGTATGGGCGACATGCATAGCCATTGTCCCCCACTAGGTGTCCACGGATCTCCCCTCTCCAGCAGTGCACAAAGTTGACCGTTGTCAAAGATTCGTCTGTCATGTGTGGATCCTGGCCATCTTGCAACAACGTGTGTGATCTGGGCCTGGTCATCACACACAACTTGGACATTAATTGAGCAGTAGCCCTTTCGATTCCGAAACAGTTCCCCATTCCCACCACCGGGGTTGGTAATGGGAATGTGGGTGCAGTTGATAGCCCCAATTACTCCTGGAAAACCTGCTCTCCCATAAAATCCAGCTGTTGTCTCTCTCCTTGGTTCAAAGTGAATGTACTGAGCCTTTAAACTTGCAATTGCCTTGGACACTCTGCTGACAATTCTGCAGACTGTGGATTTATGAACTCCGAAAAGATCCCCATCAACCATCTGAAAACACCCTGTAGCATAAAATCGCAAAGCTACTAGGAGCTTGAGAAGCGGTGGCACAGCAAAATTCCTCTCACTTCCATGCTTGATTGCTGGTCCAACCTTCCCATTCAGGTATATGACAGACTCCTTTGTAAATCTGTACCGCTGTGAAAACTCGCTGTTGTCATAGAATTCAATTGGGTTTAACCTATCTCTAATTTTCCTGCGAGGAACACTTTCCTCTAACCCCATCCAGCGAAGATATGCAGCCATGTTGTCAATAAAACTGAGATAAACCTCCTCCAGGGGTGGTTTAAATATAACTGCTAATCCAGGTTTAGACTAGGTTTAAAATGACTGGTGCAACAGATTTAAATTTAATCTAGATTTAAATGGAAATTAAACAGAGATTGCCAAAAGGTTAGATTTACCCAGGATTAATTGTAAACTAAGGTTAAACTAGGTTTAAAGTTTGGTGCAACTGGATTAAAAGACAAACTTGGTTTAAACCTAGTTTAAGAGTTAATCCTTGTTGGTGCAACCCAGCGTAGGTTTAAAACAAATTCAGATTTGATTGGAACTCTCTTTTATACATTTATAGTTGGATTTGACATTTAACAGACATTTAATTCATTTAGCAAGTTGTTTAACTCAAACAACCACAACACGGTACATATGGTATACAAAGCTGCAGTTAGCTTGGATGTTATCTTTACATATAGATGGGGTCTTGTTGATGCGCACGCAGCTTCAAGGCAGAAAGACGCGTTCCATTTCACTTTTACTGTACCTACACCTTTAATGTTCCCGCCATCCCCCCATTTCTGAATAAAGTTCGACTGATCTGATTTGTTGATTTCTGTTGCTATGAAAACCAGTTTAGCCAAGCTAACTAACATTGTTTTTAGCTAGCTTGCATTACCATTCAATTGCTAACAAAACATTAGTAAAAATAGCTTGCTAATCGGGCAGAACTTGAACTCGGGCAGGAGACTCTGAGACCTCAGCGCGCCACTAGCATCTCGTCATATCACGCAGTCGGAGCACAGCTAGATAATCAGCGTCAGCGCTCTTGGGTACCCAGCATGCAGTGCGGCATTTAAAAAAACAACAGCTACGCAAGGGATTTCAGTTGTTGTGTTCGTTCAGTTAGATGTTTGTAATGTTATTGTTTGTTAGTTAATATAATCTTGTTGGTCACCTTGAGTGTGCATGCTGTGTAGTTTAATGGGAACAGAGAGTCTGCCATTTTACTATCACAGGCTATACTTGCAAGGAGCTGAACGTGGGCTGTGCCCTAGACCAGACCAATTGCCTATGAGGCTAATCTTGATTCTGGATTGACTGAGATTCTGGAAAGAGATCTACTCAAGAAGAGAGTCAATATCTGTGGTTTTCAAGCCATCTTTGAGAAAGTTTGAAAACAATGTTGCGGTTAATATGTTTTGATTGTGGGAGGCAACTTTTGGACTACACCTAAACCTCATGCGGCCACCGCACCACCTGCACTGGGAAAGAGGGAAACGGCATGGATGGGGAAAGTGTGTGGGCAGAGCAAGCAGTAGTAGTACATAAACTACACACGTCCTTTACTAAAGTGTATTCTGACTTTCATAAAGTTATTGTTGTAATCAAAGCTTTTAAAGAATGGATCTCTGCATGATGGGCCTGACCAGAGCACAGGTGGCCTGACAGAACACGCTTCAAAGTTGTCACTTTCAAAAGGGTGGCATTTTAACCCTGTCAGTCCAAAATGTCTAAAAGTTGGTACGCATGCCATATTGCCAATGGGGAACAAAGAAGTCTCAAGAACCCATAATGTCGGCAGCATGGATATTT
The DNA here is from genome assembly GCF_038355195.1 of Osmerus mordax. Classification (NCBI taxonomy): domain Eukaryota; kingdom Metazoa; phylum Chordata; class Actinopteri; order Osmeriformes; family Osmeridae; genus Osmerus; species Osmerus mordax. The sequence continues at coordinate 3,007,207 of NC_090056.1, read as the reverse complement.
CTCTACAGTGACAATTTGTGAAGAATTTCAAAAAATGACTTCAAATCAGCCATTGATCCAATTGTCTTGAAATGTTGTGTACATGTATGAAATACATGTCTGTGTCATGTCAATTTTGTAATGGTTTGCAATGCTGAGGAGGAACCCACCATTGCTGCCTGCAGCTATATTTATTATTATTATTATTCTTAAGACTGGGTGTCTATGGCAGGCCCTAGAAGCGCTTGGTCGAAAGTTGTGAAATTTGGCACACTCATTGGGGACAGTTCCCTGGTCCAATTCACAAAGTTTCATGTCCCATACTTTGGCACTCTAGCGCCACCAATTGGTCAAAGTTGGAGTTGTGTTTACACACGCAACTTTTGAACCGTATGACCCATTTTCAAAAATGAGGTACCATTGGATTCCCTGGATCAAGCCGAATTCAATACACACCATGGCGTCAAATTCCGGTTTATAGATTTTCCTCTATTTCCGGTTTTATCAAAAACCTTTGAAAGCCTACTCCTCCTAGGAATTTTGTCAAATCTTCTTCAAAATAACCAGATATGATCTTCAGACCAAGCCTCACAAAATTTATCCCATGGCGTTTAGATTTTCTAAACCGTTTGTCCGGCACAGCCAATCAAAATCAGCAAAAAAGCAACCAAACAGGAAGTTGGGTCAAATCTCAGCAAATCTTTGAGATATCAACACGTAACTTGATATGTCACAAGGAAGACACTACAACATGTTACCATGTGCAAAGGCTATTTCATATCTCCAAAAATGGTTGATATAAAGCAAATTGAATTTATCGCTAACGCTAAAATAATGCTTTGCACATCCGCCGGTCAAAAACTGATACTTTGATTCAATCACAAGTTCATATGAAGACTCTTGAGAATGTTTAGTACCCAAATCTAAGGAAAAGTTGACTGTAACATGAAAAGTCGATTTGTGGTGAATATTTGAAACATGCATGCTTGGCTAATTGTTAAGGAAATTTCCAATTAAATGTCTCCCCTGCTCCTCAGCGCGCGCGCTCCACATTCTCACACACTCAGGCTTTCCCTTGACACACGCGCAAGCTTTGCGAGACGCATACACAACATTATAGGCGATTGTGGGCTGACCAAGCCCCCACTCATTGCTTGGTCTTTAGCAAAGGCCCATGTGGATCTTGATGGTATTGCATTTCCGATTTTGTATGCAATGGTAAAAAGTTCTCAAAATCCTGAAACATTGATCGTATAGGCCAAGAGTAACTACCACACCACAAATGGCCCAATATCACCCATAAGTGACGCTACAGGCCACACCCTGATACACAAAGATACAAGGCTTTCTGGAATGGGTAGGCTCACCAAGCCCCCTCCCTTCACTCCTTGGCTTGAAATAAAAGCCCTTGTGGATCTTGATGGTATTGCATTTCGGATTTGGTATCCCATTGGTAAGTCTACAGCATGGATGTTTCTATACAGTGACAATTTGTGAAGAATATACATTTTCAATGGTTCGCAATGTTAGGAGGAATCCGCCATTGCTGCTTGCAGCTATATTTATTATTAATATTCTAGTTCCATGGGAGTCAATGGCAGGCTTTGCCACCGCTTTTGATCGTCTCTACCGAACAAACCTTTTTGAGAATTGAAAATTCATCTGATTGGTTTTGTGAAACTGGGTCTAAAGATCATCTTTGCCAAATTTGGTAAACATTGGACAAAAATTGGGGCGTGCAAAAGGTTTTTACACTTTTCCATGAAATCCAAAATGGCGGCCGCGTCAATTCGGTTATTATGAAAAGTTATCGATGATCAGGCTTGATATCTCACAAGACATCAAGAGACAAAGAAATTACTTTATTAAGGTAAAAACTTCAACAGTTATTAGCCAAAACACGTTTATGCTTCCGGCCACGCCCCCTTTTAGTTCACATGACACAATTCTTGGAGGACATCCTTAGAATAAAGTTCCGAGTAGGCGTACCAACTTTGGTGTCACTGCCTCAAAGAACTGCTGAGATATGGTTTCACTTCCTGTTTGGCGGCTTTTCTGCAGAATTTGATTGGCTGTACCGGAAAAACGGTTGTGAGGATCAAAATTCTTTACAATAACTTTTGTGAGGCTTGGTCTGAAGATCATATCTGGTAATTTTGAAGAAGATTTGAAAAAATTTCTAGGAGGAGTAGGCTTTCAAAGGTTTTTGATAAAACCGGAAATAGCGGAAAATCTATAGACCGGAAATTGACGCCATGGTGTGGATTGAAATTTTGAAAATGGATCATACAGTTCAAAAGTTGCGTGTGTAAACACAACTCCAACTTTGACCCATTGGTGGCGCTAGAGTGCCAAAGTATGGGACATGAAACTTTGTGAATTGGACCAGGGGACTGTCCCCAATGAGTTTGCCAAATTTCACAACTTTCGACCAAGCGCTTCTAGGGCCTGCCATAGACACCCAGTCTTAAGAAGAATAATAATAAATATAGCTGCAAGCAGCAATGGAGGGGCCAAGCAGTCCAGAGCAGGACATGGCCTCCATAGCACTTGTGCAACAATTAAGTCACAACAACCTGTTGCACTCATGCAACACACCAAGTTTGGTTGAAATATATGTTTGCGTTCAAGAGTACTGAGAGTTCAAAGTTATTTTTCTGGTATAACACTGCAGGCCTCCTCTGCTCCTCATGGGAACGATGGAACCCAAGTCTGGTGACAATCGCTCAAATAGTTGCTGAGATATGCTCTTGCGCCTCGTTTGGAGGCTTTGCCAACGCTTTTGATCGTCTCTACTGAACAAACGTTTTTGAAAATTGAAAATTCATCTAATTCCTTTTGTGAAACTAGGTCTAGAGATCATCTTTGCCAAATTTGGTAAACATTGGACAAAAATTGGGGCGTGCAAAAGGTTTTTACACTTTTCCATAAAATCCAAAATGGCGGCCACGTTCATTCGAAGTTTATGAAAAGTTATTAATAGTCAGGCTTGATATCTCACAAGACATCAAGAGACAAAGAAATTACTTTATTAAGGTAAAAACTTCAACAGTTATTAGCCAAAACACGTTTATGCTTCCGGCCACGCCCCCTTTTAGTCACATGACACAATTCTTGGAGGACATCCTTAGAATAAAGTTCTGAGTAGGCGTACCAACTTTGGTGTCACTGCGTCAAAGAACTGCTGAGATATGGTTTCACTTCCTGTTTGGCGGCTTTTCTGCAGAATTTGATTGGCTGTACCGGAAAAACGGTTGTGAGGATCAAAATTCTTTACAATAACTTTTGTGAGGCTTGGTCTGAAGATCATATCTGGTAATTTTGAAGAAGATTTGAAAAAATTTCTAGGAGGAGTAGGCTTTCAAAGGTTTTTGATAAAACCGGAAATAGCGGAAAATCTATAGACCGGAAATTGACGCCATGGTGTGGATTGAAATTTTGAAAATGGATCATACAGTTCAAAAGTTGCGTGTGTAAACACAACTCCAACTTTGACCCATTGGTGGCGCTAGAGTGCCAAAGTATGGGACATGAAACTTTGTGAATTGGACCAGGGGACTGTCCCCAATGAGTTTGCCAAATTTCACAACTTTCGACCAAGCGCTTCTAGGGCCTGCCATAGACACCCAGTCTTAAGAAGAATAATAATAAATATAGCTGCAAGCAGCAATGGAGGGGCCAAGCAGTCCAGAGCAGGACATGGCCTCCATAGCACTTGTGCAACAATTAAGTCACAACAACCTGTTGCACTCATGCAACACACCAAGTTTGGTTGAAATATATGTTTGCGTTCAAGAGTACTGAGAGTTCAAAGTTATTTTTCTGGTATAACACTGCAGGCCTCCTCTGCTCCTCATGGGAACGATGGAACCCAAGTCTGGTGACAATCGCTCAAATAGTTGCTGAGATATGCTCTTGCGCCTCGTTTGGAGGCTTTGCCAACGCTTTTGATCGTCTCTACTGAACAAACGTTTTTGAAAATTGAAAATTCATCTAATTCCTTTTGTGAAACTAGGTCTAGAGATCATCTTTGCCAAATTTGGTAAACATTGGACAAAAATTGGGGCGTGCAAAAGGTTTTTACACTTTTCCATAAAATCCAAAATGGCGGCCACGTTCATTCGAAGTTTATGAAAAGTTATTAATAGTCAGGCTTGATATCTCACAAGACATCAAGAGACAAAGAAATTACTTTATTAAGGTAAAAACTTCAACAGTTATTAGCCAAAACACGTTTATGCTTCCGGCCACGCCCCCTTTTAGTCACATGACACAATTCTTGGAGGACATCCTTAGAATAAAGTTCTGAGTAGGCGTACCAACTTTGGTGTCACTGCGTCAAAGAACTGCTGAGATATGGTTTCACTTCCTGTTTGGCGGCTTTTCTGCAGAATTTGATTGGCTGTACCGGAAAAACGGTTGTGAGGATCAAAATTCTTTTCAATAACTTTTGTGAGGCTTGGTCTGAAGATCATATCTGGTAATTTTGAAGAAGATTTGAAAAAATTTCTAGGAGGAGTAGGCTTTCAAAGGTTTTTGATAAAACCGGAAATAGCGGAAAATCTATAGACCGGAAATTGACGCCATGGTGTGGATTGAAATTTTGAAAATGGATCATACAGTTCAAAAGTTGCGTGTGTAAACACAACTCCAACTTTGACCCATTGGTGGCGCTAGAGTGCCAAAGTATGGGACATGAAACTTTGTGAATTGGACCAGGGGACTGTCCCCAATGAGTTTGCCAAATTTCACAACTTTCGACCAAGCGCTTCTAGGGCCTGCCATAGACACCCAGTCTTAAGAAGAATAATAATAAATATAGCTGCAAGCAGCAATGGAGGGGCCAAGCAGTCCAGAGCAGGACATGGCCTCCATAGCACTTGTGCAACAATTAAGTCACAACAACCTGTTGCACTCATGCAACACACCAAGTTTGGTTGAAATATATGTTTGCGTTCAAGAGTACTGAGAGTTCAAAGTTATTTTTCTGGTATAACACTGCAGGCCTCCTCTGCTCCTCATGGGAACGATGGAACCCAAGTCTGGTGACAATCGCTCAAATAGTTGCTGAGATATGCTCTTGCGCCTCGTTTGGAGGCTTTGCCAACGCTTTTGATCGTCTCTACTGAACAAACGTTTTTGAAAATTGAAAATTCATCTAATTCCTTTTGTGAAACTAGGTCTAGAGATCATCTTTGCCAAATTTGGTAAACATTGGACAAAAATTGGGGCGTGCAAAAGGTTTTTACACTTTTCCATAAAATCCAAAATGGCGGCCACGTTCATTCGAAGTTTATGAAAAGTTATTAATAGTCAGGCTTGATATCTCACAAGACATCAAGAGACAAAGAAATTACTTTATTAAGGTAAAAACTTCAACAGTTATTAGCCAAAACACGTTTATGCTTCCGGCCACGCCCCCTTTTAGTCACATGACACAATTCTTGGAGGACATCCTTAGAATAAAGTTCTGAGTAGGCGTACCAACTTTGGTGTCACTGCGTCAAAGAACTGCTGAGATATGGTTTCACTTCCTGTTTGGCGGCTTTTCTGCAGAATTTGATTGGCTGTACCGGAAAAACGGTTGTGAGGATCAAAATTCTTTACAATAACTTTTGTGAGGCTTGGTCTGAAGATCATATCTGGTAATTTTGAAGAAGATTTGAAAAAATTTCTAGGAGGAGTAGGCTTTCAAAGGTTTTTGATAAAACCGGAAATAGCGGAAAATCTATAGACCGGAAATTGACGCCATGGTGTGGATTGAAATTTTGAAAATGGATCATACAGTTCAAAAGTTGCGTGTGTAAACACAACTCCAACTTTGACCCATTGGTGGCGCTAGAGTGCCAAAGTATGGGACATGAAACTTTGTGAATTGGACCAGGGGACTGTCCCCAATGAGTTTGCCAAATTTCACAACTTTCGACCAAGCGCTTCTAGGGCCTGCCATAGACACCCAGTCTTAAGAAGAATAATAATAAATATAGCTGCAAGCAGCAATGGAGGGGCCAAGCAGTCCAGAGCAGGACATGGCCTCCATAGCACTTGTGCAACAATTAAGTCACAACAACCTGTTGCACTCATGCAACACACCAAGTTTGGTTGAAATATATGTTTGCGTTCAAGAGTACTGAGAGTTCAAAGTTATTTTTCTGGTATAACACTGCAGGCCTCCTCTGCTCCTCATGGGAACGATGGAACCCAAGTCTGGTGACAATCGCTCAAATAGTTGCTGAGATATGCTCTTGCGCCTCGTTTGGAGGCTTTGCCAACGCTTTTGATCGTCTCTACTGAACAAACGTTTTTGAAAATTGAAAATTCATCTAATTCCTTTTGTGAAACTAGGTCTAGAGATCATCTTTGCCAAATTTGGTAAACATTGGACAAAAATTGGGGCGTGCAAAAGGTTTTTACACTTTTCCATAAAATCCAAAATGGCGGCCACGTTCATTCGAAGTTTATGAAAAGTTATTAATAGTCAGGCTTGATATCTCACAAGACATCAAGAGACAAAGAAATTACTTTATTAAGGTAAAAACTTCAACAGTTATTAGCCAAAACACGTTTATGCTTCCGGCCACGCCCCCTTTTAGTCACATGACACAATTCTTGGAGGACATCCTTAGAATAAAGTTCTGAGTAGGCGTACCAACTTTGGTGTCACTGCGTCAAAGAACTGCTGAGATATGGTTTCACTTCCTGTTTGGCGGCTTTTCTGCAGAATTTGATTGGCTGTACCGGAAAAACGGTTGTGAGGATCAAAATTCTTTTCAATAACTTTTGTGAGGCTTGGTCTGAAGATCATATCTGGTAATTTTGAAGAAGATTTGACAAAATTTCTAGGAGGAGTAGGCTTTCAAAGGTTTTTGATAAAACCAGAAATAGCGGAAAATATATAAACCGGAAATTTACGCCATGGTGTGCATTTAATTCGGCTTGATCCAGGGAATCCAATGGTACCTCATTTTTGAAAATTGGTCATACGGTTCAAAAGTTGCGTGTGTAAACACAACTCCAACTTTGACCCATTGGTGGCGCTAGAGTGCCAAAGTATGGGACATGAAACTTTGTGAATTGGACCAGGGGGCTGTCCCCAATGAGTGTGCCAAATTTCACAACTTTCGACCAAGCGCTTCTAGGGCCTGCCATAGACACCCAGTCTTAAGAAGTATAATAATAAATATAGCTGCAAGCAGCAATGGAGGGGCCAAGCAGTCCAGAGCAGGACATGGCCTCCATAGCACTTGTGCAACAATTAAGTCACAACAACCTGTTGCACTCATGCAACACACCAAGTTTGGTTGAAATATATGTTTGCGTTCAAGAGTACTGAGAGTTCAAAGTTATTTTTCTGGTATAACACTGCAGGCCTCCTCTGCTCCTCATGGGAACGATGGAACCCAAGTCTGGTGACAATCGCGCAAATGGTTGCTGAGATATGCTCTTGCGCCTCGTTTGGCGGCTTTGCCACCGCTTTTGATCGTCTCTACCGAACAAACGTTTTTGAAAATTGAAAATTCATCTGATTGCTTTTGTGAAACTGGGTCTAAAGATCATCTTTGCCAAATTTGGTAAACATTGGACAAAAATTGGGGCGTGCAAAAGGTTTTTACCCTTTTCCATGAAATCCAAAATGGCGGCCGCGTCAATTCGGTTATTATGAAAAGTTATCAATGATCAGGCTTGATATCTCACAAGACATCAAGAGACAAAGAAATTACTTTATTAAGGTAAAAACTTCAACAGTTATTAGCCAAAACACGTTTATGCTTCCGGCCACGCCCCCTTTTAGTCACATGACACAATTCTTGGAGGACATCCTTAGAATAAAGTTCTGAGTAGGCGTACCAACTTTGGTGTCACTGCCTCAAAGAACTGCTGTGAACTAGAGTGCCAAAGTATGGGACATGAAACTTTGTGAATTGGACCAGGGGACTGTCCCCAATGAGTGTGCCAAATTTCACAACTTTCGACCAAGCGCTTCTAGGGCCTGCCATAGACACCCAGTCTTAAGAAGTATAATAATAATAATAATAAATATAGCTGCAGGCAGCAATGGCGGGTTCCTCCTCAGCATTGCAAACCATTACAAAATTGACATGACACAGACATGTATGTCATACATGTACACAACATTTCAAGACAATTGGATCAATGGCTGATTTGAAGTCATTTTTTGAAATTCTTCACAAATTGTCACTGTAGAGAAATATCCATGCTGCCAACATTATGGTTTCTTGAGACTTCTTTGTTCCCCATTGGCAATAAGGCATGCGTATCAACTTTTAGACATTTTGGACTGACAGGGTTAAAATGCCACCCTTTTGAAAGTGTCAACTTTGAAGCGTGTTCTGTCAGGCCACCTGTGATCTGGTCAGGCCCATCATGCAGAGATCCATTCTTTAAAAGCTTTGATTACAACAATAACTTTATGAAAGTCAGAATACACTTTAGTAAAGGACGTATGTAGTTTATGTACTACTACTGCTTGCTCTGCCCACACACTTTCCCCATCCATGCCGTTTCCCTCTTTCCCAGTGCAGGTGGTGTGGTGGCCGCATGAGGTTTAGGTGTAGTCCAAAAGTTGCCTCCCACAATCAAAACATATTAACCGCAACATTGTTTTCAAACTTTCTCAAAGATGGCTTGAAAACCACAGATATTGACTCTCTTCTTGAGTAGATCTCTTTCCAGAATCTCAGTCAATCCAGAATCAAGATTAGCCTCATAGGCAATTGGTCTGGTCTAGGGCACAGCCCACGTTCAGCACCTTGCAAGTATAGCCTGTGATAGTAAAATGGCCGACTCTCTGTTCCCATTAAACTACACAGCATGCACACTCAAGGTAACATACAAACATCTAACTGAACGAACACAACAACTGAAATCCCTTGCGTAGCTGTTGTTTTTGTACATGCCGCACTGCATGCTGGGTACTGATGAAGAAAGTGTTTGTCCGTCTCTTCATAAATGGAGTGACTAAGTTCAGTTGAGTTCTTGATTTTAATACGTATTTATCAATCTGCAGATTGTGAGAGAAAACCAGTCTTCTGACCATAAATGACAACACAACACCAAGCTTAGGTCTCAACCAGGGGAGTGTTCCATCAACGTCGATTAAGGAAAAGCTAGACTTATCTCGCCAAGTCTCACTTACTTTAGCGAGAGTTCCGTTCCATTAAGGTGGCTTATTTTAGTTCTAGCTACGTAACCAAGGTAACTTATACTTCGGAACTAGCCTGATCCGTGTCAGGCTAAAAGTCAAGCTAAACTAAAATGTGTTGCAAATAATTTCAAACAGGCGGAAACAGAATCTCAAAAGACAGTTCCGTAGAGTAAATTCCAGCGCGCAAACCACTTTAGTCCGTGTTCGGAAACGTAAATTCAGACTTTTTGAAGTGCAGACATTAATGATTTAGCTACATGTTTACTTAATCTCCAAAAAATATATTAATTTAAATAAACAAGTTAAGAAATAATGTCACTTTTGTTTTCAAAAGCCATTGGTTAATTGACATAAAATAAGGACTTAGAAACTAAGCAGAGCGTCTAGACAAGTTACAATCAATTATGGCGTATCCGTTCTTTGACAACCCTGTGGTGGATGAAGGTGCTCAGATTATACAAAGAGCGTTTATCCCACCAGCCCCAAGGGTCTTCAGAGACAGAAGTAATGGTTCCCTGACCAGTATCTGTGGAAGAAGTATAGGTTCAGCAGGCCCAGCATAGTTTATCTAGATAAATGTAATTGTCATTCTTAAAAAAAAAAAATACATAAATATATATACATGAAATAACACTTTAGCAACTCTTAAGGATGGCAATGAACACATAAGAGGAGCCTACCATCCTTTGTAAAAAGTAATAGAAAGGAGAGTAGACTATAATAGTAGAAAGGAGGGTAGTAGACTGCAGTCTATGTAGGTAGGCCTAGACTATGTAGTCTGCTGGAATCACACACAAGGAAGCAAACCCACTGTAGCCAAGCCTTGACACTGTTCAGTCTGTCTGCATCTGTCTATGTCTTTGCATGTGGGACATTCTTGAACGGGCAACTATGCCAGGAAATATGAAGGGTATACCTTGCTTCAAAGCAGTACCTGAATATTATCATCAGTTTTTCAGGTAATCTTGAAACACAAAGAATCAAGGAGGACTTTTTATTCAATTGTATAAAGTATTTTCATTGTTTAAAGTAGCCTATATGTTGACAAGCCTGTATATTACCTCTCCTCTGGCTTCCCCAATCTTATAGGTGCAATATACTGTCCCCATGGGTATATCCAGGCCCATTGGAAGACTCAGGGGGTGACTGCCTGGTGCCCCCATGGTTGAAAGCGTTTCTAAAATGCCCAGAGTGGCAAAAATTAGACCAAGTGCCCTACTGTCTGCCATTCACATTGTGAAATATGCTTGAGTGCACAGGATGCCCCATGCAATAAATGACGGTGTGCCCTATATAAATGTAAAAAGAGTTCCTTTATAGTATAGAAAATGTGATGCAGTACCCTATAAGGTGCCCTTACAATGGCCTAAATTGGACTGTTCCCATGCCCTTACTTCCAATGGAAAAAGGTGCTGTTATGAAGTGCCCTTTATGCTGCCCCTACATGACAGTGTCCCAAATGTTGCCCTTTCCAAAGAAGACAATTAGATTCTGTGCCCAACAGTCTCCCCTAATGTTCCCAGTAGGGCATGCTTTCCCAAAGTGAGGCTGTGACAACACTTGGCACAGCCACAGTCTGGCACTGTCCAAGCCCCCTCTGGATCTGTGGAGGCAGACTATGTTAATTGGAAATACTCGTAATATAATAATGATAGTCATGCTGAGCAATTTTAAATGACTGTTCTGCCAAACAAAGTGTGCAGTTTGGGTCACCTTCTGATCTAAAAAGTCAGTGCTGGATCTGTGCAATACTAGTCATTTCAGTGAATCCCCATTAAAGTCATGGTTATCTTTCCCTTTTATCTTAAAGCTCAGCATTTAGCCTATCAGTTAATAAATGTGTGTGGCAAAGTTATTTTGAAGTAATTTTTGATATGTGAAGACCAAAACATTATTAGCCCACATCAAGTGCAATTAACCATGGCCTTCTTCAGTGTTTTGAATTTTATCCTACAATTTTCAATTGCTGCCACGTTCTTTTTTGGGCTATTATTCTCAATCTCCTGTTGAGAACATCGACCATAGGCTAGCCTGCCAGAACGGTTTCAGACAGCTCATCAAATTACGCTAATTATCAGTAGGCCTAAATGCATATATATATATATGTTAAGTAGATTTGGTAGGTCTACAATTTACGCATTTTAACGGTCGTAATGGTTTGACAAGTTGTCTCCCTTGCCATGTTAATTGCGGCAACATTGCCCTTTTAGGGAACAAAAAAACTCAAAAAATCAATTTACGCTGCTGAAACAACACACCTCTGCTGCTTTACGCTATACTTTTTGCGACATAACTCCTCTTTTCGACGATCGCCTGATCTGGGCTGCACAGTCTAAGCTTATTGAGGTCTAGCTTGAATTAGCGTTGCCTGTTAGTGGAACGGGACGTTAGTGGAACGGCTTGAGGCTTAAGTCTAAGTTGACGTTTACCCAAGTGAGACTTATTCGTGTTAGCGCGACTTGCGTTAGCGACGTTGATGGAACACCCCCCAGGTCTCTCCCCCGCTCCGAAAGCCGGAGGACCATCTTTTATAGGGCACAAGAATGTAAACATAGATTGTGACAGTCAGGCAGGAATGACGTTACAACAGTCTCAGAGAATAAGATTCACTGCTCCCAACACATAACAGCTCTCACATTAGAGAGTTCATAGTTGGAGCTCTCCTTGTAGTCATGACAAGGACCGTTTAGCCAGTACTTTCTCCTGACCCCGAACATCTATTAACCTGACACATAGACACAATATACTGTTATTAATAGCAAGCTTACATGATAAACGTACTAACTAGTATCCAATGACTAGTTCTATTGATTAGTGATTAATGTAAGCACACAGGAAATCCCAATTTCTTCCACAGTACCCAAGAGCGCTGACGCTGATTATCTAGCTGTGCTCCGACTGCGTGATATGACGAGATGCTAGTGGCGCGCTGAGGTCTCAGAGTCTCCTGCCCGAGTTCAAGTTCTGCCCGATTAGCAAGCTATTTTTACTAATGTTTTGTTAGCAATTGAATGGTAATGCAAGCTAGCTAAAAACAATGTTAGTTAGCTTGGCTAAACTGGTTTTCATAGCAACAGAAATCAACAAATCAGATCAGTCGAACTTTATTCAGAAATGGGGGGATGGCGGGAACATTAAAGGTGTAGGTACAGTAAAAGTGAAATGGAACGCGTCTTTCTGCCTTGAAGCTGCGTGCGCATCAACAAGACCCCATCTATAGACAAGTTTACGCTCCAAATCCCAGGGGGCCGCCATAACTCTACACAAATGCATGTCATTTCCGCCGGAAGTGGTTTGCAAAGCGTCTGCCGGTGTAAACACAGCGATGTTGATGCTAGCTTGGGATCACGGTTCTACTACTTTGACATACTTGTCGTTTGACATTTACTACTGGATGAGTTGCCAACGTCGTCGCCATACTTTTAAGTACATTTTAGAGTAGATTTATAGTTATAAAGCTTTTGCCAGTCCATCATTTTGTAGCTTTTAACATGGAGAAAAGGCAATGTCAGAAGATGACTTTAGTCAGTGATTCATTAGAACATTTGTTGTCTAGCCCTTCAATCTCTCAGCAAAATGTAGGCTAATTATTTGGCTAAAGTATGCCACACGTATCAGACAGAAGTTGTTCTATAAATTCGTAGCCCGGCATTAAAAACATTTATAGTCGGTTGACTGATCGCGTTGTTGTACCCAGTCAAAGGAATAAACACACAGGAACATCATGAACATTCAATGGTCTTGCCAGTTATCCTGGCAAAACATGTAGCATAATGTTCTTTATTTATTGCCAGGACACGGTCCAAGTAGCCTAGGTATACATAACATTGAAAGCTAATTCGTTTGGAATTTCTAGGCTATTGATGTTACATGTTGATGTTCAGCCTATTAACAACTTCAGAAGGACAAGACAGGCAGTACACTGTTATCCTTATTTAAGTGGCTTGTCACTGCCTGAAGTGCCTACTTATCTATCTATTCTTCCTATGAACCCGGTTATGACTGCTTTAAACAAGCACCGGTTGGCTACACACCTCATGCCGGGCTTTTACAGATGTGTGTATTGGCACTTTGAAAGGTTTGAATTATTATATCCACATATCAATGTATAATTATTAAATCCACTACAAAGGAACACCAACAAAATGTGAATAGCCTACAAACAATAACCATACTACTGTTGTATAACTGTAACAGGCTAGAGGCGATTCTAGGTTTTAAAACTGGTGGTCGTAGCACTCTATCTAACCACTCGTTCAGGTCCTTTCTCGAGTGTTTGCAACCAACTACCGCACACGTCGTTCCCGAACCACTTTTCTTCATGTTGTAAATTGTATATCCTCTTTGTCACTGCGATATCAGTGCTTTGTCGGCACAACGGAGCTAGCTAGCAAAACAAACCCAGCTCGCCAGAACGGAAGTGAATTGCATCAAAGGGAGGAGTTTAGGAAGTAGAGCGGAAACGGCTCATAAACTTGTCTATATGTAAAGATAACATCCAAGCTAACAATTTCGCCAAATCTGACTGCAGCTTTGTATACCATATGTACCGTGTTATGGTTGTTTGAGGTAAACAACTCGCTAAATGAATTAAATGTCTGTTAAATGTCAAATCCAACTATAAATGTATAAAAGAGAGTTCCAATCAAATCTGAATTTGTTTTAAACCCAGAGGTTTAAAAGGCTACCTTTGCCTAAACTGACATGCACCAACTCAGAGAACTGAGTTTCAACAGCCATTTACACATTTAGTCTCTATTTGTTACTCTACTCTTAAGGCATGTTTAACTTAATGTCTGCACCTCTCTGTCACCAACTGTCTCTGGAGTGGGGGGTGGGGGCTTCACAGGGTGTCTACAGGTATAAACAAGTTAAATGTAAGACCTTTTAATACCACTTCCAAATGAAATTAAAGACCAAACTTACGATGGAAATACAAATCAAAAGTGGAAATATACAGTCATCTTTCCAAGTAAACACTGATGTCTGTTCAATATGAACAGTATGGTAAAATGACAATAATCGGTTGAGTTTAAGAACATTGACTAAATGTGTGTAATGCGAAAGGATAACACAAAAATGTAATTGCTGTCCTAAATTATACTTATTATTACACTAGGGTGGAAATGGTGGAGCAGAAACTAACAATTCCATGAATCCCATGGAAACAAAGGCAAATGTGTGAGATGTACTGATGTGGAGCACAAATGATCCAAGAAGCAGTACTTCTCTTGAGTGGTTTCTATTCAGATGAATTGATTCAGGTCAAAAGTCTATCACTTGAACTAGTTTCATCACTTAAGACACAAAGTCAGCAGCTTGGCATACTGGCACATGGAAAGGATTAAACATTTAGACTTTCATCAAAGTAATGCTGGCTTGTCCTTTTTCATCAATGTCCTCAAAAAAGCAGGCTGCAGAGCTACTGTGTCTGTGGGGTGACTGTCTCTGGAGTGCTGGCAGGCAGGGGCAAGCAGCGCCTGCAGGCAGGCAGGCAGGCAGGCCAGCTGGATGAAGCTGTCCTGGGGTCAGGTCTGAAGAGAAGCTGTCCAGCTAGAGAGGGGTAGTCCAGCAAGGGGTCTGTGTGGATCTCACCATCCTCGAGTCTGTTGCATCCTCTGTTGAACTCTGTTGAGCAGGCCTCTGCATGACCCTCCAGACCTGTCAAAGTGAAGAAAGGGTCCATGTCAGTTGTGAAAAATGAAGCTTTTCCCATCTACACTTGATACAGACTTCAGTTTTGACTGTGAAATGCAGTGTCATTACTTGAACTTGAATCCAAATGTGTTGACCTCATGGAGACCCATGCAGTCACTCAAAACACGGGTTCGATTCCAGGCTCTGGCAAGAGTATTTACCTCTAAACTGGTCAATATATACACATCTGACAAAAGACCAGCTCGACCTTTGCTTGTAAACAGTGATTCTGACTGTCAGAGACCTTTAAATAGCCTGACTTACCGAAATTGGCAAAACTAGCCTGGCTAACGTAGGTCGCTTTCTCAGGGCATATGACGAATGAAACAGGCTCGCCTTGAAAAATCAGATATACTGACTATCTTTAGCAGGCCCTTGTCTACAAAAAGCAGTCCTCCCTGACGTTTTTGGAGTACAATTGAGTGAAATACAAAATTGTTTACACACTGCCAGTGGGCGAGCCGAGCCTGACTCTGAGGCTAACGTCTATGCGGTCTCCCTGCCGCATAGGCTTATTACAAAGACTTTCACGCCCCAAATCACAATTATGAGCCGACAGGTCTGTGGGGAATTGCTTTTTCTCCTAATGGCTGCTCTCCTCGACCTTTTTGATGAACAATTCGCCGAGATGCAAAATGACTCACTAATTAAAAACAAAGAGGAAAAAAGCTAGAGCTACAGAGAGTTCGGTTTTCCGTCACTTCAGAATCACGATCTAAAAGGTCTAAAAGTGCTAAACCTTCACCATAATTCAAGAGTAGTGTACTTTCACAAACCCAATCATTAATTCTAGCTTAAAATGTGTAAAAACAGGACTTACCGAAAGTGGCTGCCTCCAACACGGCTATTACGGGACTCCAGTTGAAAACAACAATGGCCGCCGAAAAAGAATTGATATTCGTAACGGCGAGCTGCGATTGGAAGCGAAATGAAACAGGGGCTAAAAAACGAGGGTGGGGGCTTGGTCAGCACACAATTTCAAGAAAGCATGTGTGTGTCAAGGGAAGGCTGAGTGTGTGAGAATTTGGAGCAGGCGAGGGGAGCAATTAGCCAAGCATGCATGTTTCAAATATTCACTAAAAATCGACTTTTCATCTTACAGTCAACTTTTTCTCAGATTTGTATACTAAACATTCTCAAGAGTCTTCATATGAACTTGTGATTGGATCAGAGTATAAGCTTTTGGCCGGCGGTTGTGTAATGCATTATTTTAGCATTAGCGATAAATTCGATTTGCTTTATATCAATCATTTTTAGAGGTATGAAGTTGCCTTTGCACATGGTAACATGTTGTAGTGTCTTCCACGTGACATACCAAGTTTGGTGTTGATATCTCAAAGATTTGCTTAGATTTGACCAAACGTCCTGTTTGGTTGCTTTGTTGCAGATTTTGATTGGCTCTACCGGACAAACGGTTTTGAAAATCAGAAATCCCTACAATAACTTTTGTGAGGCTCAGTCTGGAGATCATCTATGGCAATTTTGAAGACAATTCGACCAAAAATGTAGGAGGAGTAGCGAAAAAACGTGTTTCCTTAATCTTTATTGTACAGAAAAATCCAATATGGCGGCCGTTATAGCTTCCAGAGGCTTTTTTGTTCCTCATGAGAAATAAGGCATATGTAATGAATTTCAGAATTTTGGGACTTATGGCCTGCCAATGGCATCAATTTGAAAATTGACATATTGGGGCGTGGCCTGTAGCGCCACCTATTGTCTCACATGGCCCATGTTTGGTATGGTAGTTAGTAATGGTCTGCAGTTTCAACATGCCAAATTTCACAACTTTTTACGGTACTGGTCTAGGGGCTGCCATCGACTCCCATGGGTAAAACATAATAATAATAATAATACCACCTACCGGAGGAACCCTAATAATAATAATAATAATAATAATACTAACAATAACAATAGGAGCCTCGCAGCTTCGCTGCTTGGCCCCTAATAACTAGAGAGGGTACAATTTCTGGGGAAATTGTAGGGTGTGCTTGCTTGCGTCGGTTGTACAGGGATTTTAATGCCATTTTTACAACTGATATTCCTGTATATTTTATATAAAAATGCATAGGGCCTACTTATTATGTATAAATATTACATAGATTTAAAAGCATCTTTTTTTGCTGCTCATTTACAACTCAAAATACGAGTGAAGTGTAGAATGAAATATGATGTCTTCTCATTTCCCCTGCAAGAGGCAGCCTCATAGCTGAATCAAAACAAATACATTTGGCAGACCGGTGTAAAAATGGACCTAATCTCTATGACTTAAACGTCCTTTTAAGTTTTCCCTTCTCGTGATATTTTCACGCATTTAGCCTACTCATATTGCATTCATTCATTAATAAAGAACCCCCTTTGAAGATTATTCTACGACGTTACCGGCAGAAGATAGAATCGCGATTCAAACAGTACCATTGGCTAACTGAAAATATGCCCCCAAAAACGTAAATAAGCTTGACATCTATTTAGTGGAAAATCGCTCATTCATGAAAAGCTCACTGGTAGCGATCATTGTCAGTAACAACGCAAAATGCGATATAGCCCTGTGTGGAGAAGCTGCCCCGGTAAATTCTACTACTACAGTACAGTACTAGACTACTGCTGTGTTCGTCTTGGTAGCGATTGCGTTGCTTGAATTCGATTAAACGTTCCGTTGTACGGTTTAGGCTTAAATTAATTATTTTCATGAACAGATTGACAAAGTTTAGGCTGTGGCAATGAAGTTCAGGTTAGTAGTCAGATAGTTTCACCTATTGAAAGACTTTTGATTTAAGTAAGGGGAGTGCCGAACATGTTCTGTCGCCGTTTGACTTCCTAAACAGCTGTGTAGATGTTTTTGTCGTGTGTCTCACGTAGGCTACAGCGTTGCAATGAGCAACACTGGTTTGAAACCACAGGTAATGATAATTTCACCAACAAATCGTTTACTTGTAATGTAATGTCATAGTAAATCCTACAAAGAAAATGTATTTGTGAGGAATGTTTATTTTAACGATTGAAAACAGATGCATCATAGACCACTGTGGTATGTGTTGCCCGGGCAACAGAGGCTAATGTCATGCTAATGCTTCAGTGAAATAGTAGACTACCGTTTCCGAAAGTAGATGTGGGCTTACTTCCTTAATAATATCAGCTAATATTGTACATTACATTTCATAATTGTGTTTCACATCACAAAGTAAAATGAGTAAATAGTTATCACCCTGGCCTCTTTGCTTGTGGCGTTCCTGCAGCTGCCTTGCAGTAAAGCTATAGTTAGCCTTGCTATCCCCCAAGTTAACAGATGTGAAACGAATGTTCTGCTACAGGTAGTCACGCGTGTTTTTGTGACGTTAGTGACGTAGTGACGTTAGTAACGTCAGTGACTGTGGCTAGCAAATTAGCCACCGTTAGCTTCACTTTTCACCACAAAAACGCAATTTCTACTTAAACCATGCAACGGAACGTAAATAAAAATACAACCAACGCAATCGCTACCAAGACGAACCTTTTGACACCGCCGTTGTGTATGTAGTCCAAATATTGACTGATCCTTAGGGGGGCGAAAATAAATAATAATAATAAATATATATGTGAGAGAACAAAGGTTGTGCTCTCGCCGAAGGCTTGAGCAGACCCAATAAATATAGCTGCAAGCAGCGATGCGGGTTCCTCCGCAAAATGGCAAAATATTATAAACATGTACACTGTAGAAGATCTAGAGTTGGACAACAAGGGAGCAAAACTACTTAATGTTTGGCCAACAACAGGCTGAATGGGGATTTGAACTCATGAGCATAAGGTTACAAAAGTCAGTCCCTCTATCCTCTCTGCTACACACCAACTGTTGAGATTGTATGAATAGAAAGGGCAGAGTATTAGCTTTGGTCAGCTTTGGGACAAAGGTTAAGAAATGGGTGACATTTCAAGGTGAAATTGCATGAAATTGTGCATGGTATTTCAGAATAATGTCATCCTGTTTAACTAAACAGATCAAAATTATGACAGGCCAAAAGATAATGGCTGGATTCCAACCAACTACCTTATACTTTACAGGTCACCATGCCAGCCCATTGAGCTATTCTCAGTGTTGAATATTGTCATGTTCAGTTACTGTATAAAAAAGTAAGGTGTTTCTCCTGTGTTAAGCGTTGTTAGATTCAGCCAACGTTGAAACAGCTTTAATTAAATCATATTTTGACATACCAAGGTGAAATTGTTTGTGGTACTTCAGAAAGATGTCATCCTGTTGAACTAAACAGATAATCAAAATTATGACAGGCCAAAAGACTATGGCTGGATTCCAACCTACAACCTGATACTTTACAGGTCACCACCCCAGCCCATTGAGCTATTCTCAGTGTTGAATATTGTCATGTTCAGCTACTGTATAAAAAAGTAAGCTGTTTCTCCTGTGGTAAGCGTTGTTAGATTCAGCCTAAGTTGAAACTGCTTGTACATTTCCTATAAAAACGGGACAACGGCGATGACTGGGTTGCTGCTGTAAAGAATAACTTTCTCATGGTTTTTTAAACAGGTTGTTTGGAGTGCCATAACTTGTCATGGAAGGGAATTTTAAATCATGCCTAGCATCAGTGGGAATGTGTCCTGGCTTAGGTTACATTTTACATTTAGCAGACGCTCTTATCCAGAGCGACTTACAGTAAGTACAGGGACATTCCCCCTGAGGCAAGTAGGGTGAAGTGCCTTGCCCAAGGACACACCGTCATTTGGCAGAGCCAGGAATCAAACCGGTAACCTTCAGATTACTAGCCCAACTCCCTAACCGCTCAGTCACCTGACTTCCGGGTTACTGAAATGAATTCAGTAACCCGGTGGAGCCACCCCGACGGCCGCGTGGTGGCGCCACGTGCATTGTTCCCTTGGTTAGTTCGCATGGTGCACGGCTGTGCCCATACGAGCAAGGGGGTATGGTCTCAATAGTAAATACTGATTGGTTTGCACCTGGTTTTTTTCCACAAAGGCTGAGCAACATTGTGCTCAGTGCCATACCTGCCAGCAGCATAATCCCGTAAAGGGACCAAAGAGAAGAGACGCAGCCCACCCGCCACCAAGTGGTCCTTTTTATTCATTTACAAATTGATTTTATGCAGATGAACAAGTGTTGTAATTTTGAATATGTACTTGTAATTGTTGACATGTTCTCGAAATGGGTAGAAGCCTACCCATGTCGGAAAGTTGATGCTACCACGATAGCCAAGATTCTCATTAGAGATGTGATCTGTAGATATGGGACCCCCACAAGACTGTCCAGTGATAGAGGTTCACATTTCACAGATCAAATTGTTCAGGAACTTTGTAAAGCGCTCCAGATCAACCAGCATTTCCACTGTCCCTACCACGCACAGTCTGCAGGGGCAGTGGAGAGACAAAATGGAACTTTGAAAAACAAACTAGCCAAGATATGTGAAGAGACTGGCCGAAAATGGCCTGATGCACTCCCACTAGCTCTTATGGCCATGAGGTCCACTCCCCAGAGGAGGAATGGACTTTCCCCACATGAGATCGTTTTAGGGAGAAAAATGAGATTGCCTGTCTCTCCCCCACTATCATTGAAACAGATGGATATCCACCAGATGGATGATACAATGTTAAACTTTTGTTTTGCCCTAACTAGAGCAGCCAGGGTTGTGCATTCACAGGTGAAAGCTGCCCGCTGAGGAGCCATGTCATCCCTATCAACCGGGAGACTACGTGTAGTGCACAAACGGAGGACTGCCCTCTCACCGAGATGGACCGGTTCATACATGGTTTCTCTTGGTGACTCACACAGCTGTGAAAGTGGAGGGTCGTCCGACATGGATCCATGCGACACACTGCAAAACGGCCCCTCCACCGAACAACACGGTGGAGGGTCCCAACTGAGAGCCAGGGGCCGGTGGAGGAGCAGGTGCACCTCCACATGGTGCCTGCTCCAACTTGTCATTTGTCTCATTCCCACTGGCTTACTCCTCCAGGAGTACACCAAGGGGGGTGGAGACCCGTTCACAGCGGCTGATCCGGGAGCAGGTTCCAGCGGACCGATTTGAGCCAGAACCAGGACCCCGCCATCCAGCACTCCAATCCAGGGGCACCGAGAAGGAGGTCCCAAAGAGCACCCACCCGGAGGTGTTGAAGACGTCGAAAGGTGAGTCACATGTGGAGAAAGCCAGAGAGGGGCTGCTGTTGCTACCATGCCTCTCTCCCCCATGTGTGATTCATGAAGCAGATGACAGCACCCAGAACGGGGACGAGAGGATACTGTGTTTCAAGGAAACCGTGGCCACTGCCTGAGCTACGATGAGAGATGAGTTCCAGACATACTGACGCACACACCTGACAGACATTTACTGATACTGGACGCACGAGTCCACAGACATCGCATACATGAGCCACACCGAGAGTCACTATTGCACGCTCCCAATTATACTGATGTGAACATTGAGATTCATCATAAAGCACACATGAAGAACAATCTGTACAACAACACCTTACCGTGGATGGGAAAAATGACTGGACGCAGCATTAGAGGGGACAGACCTTGCAGGGTTTGTGGTTAGAGTCCCAAGCATTCTGGAGGTTATCCAGGGATCTGTCCCTCTGTCAATGGCTGATATGTGTAAGGTCAAGAAGTGGCCTTGTGTAGGGTTGGATGTTACAAATGTGACTGTTCTGTCGAATGAGTCAGTCATCTCTTGAATATGCCCCACCTGCATGGTTATGTGTATGGCACAGTGGTATAGTGAGAGTGAAAAAATACATGTGAGGATACGGTTTCTATGTATGCTCACACTCTACTGGATGATTTGTAAGTTCAATTGTATCTGAGTTCAATGTTACTTGTCCTGTATACCATTTGGGCGGATGACATAAATTCCTGATGTTGCTAACTATGTTATTCCTACACCTTTAGCATACTACAGAAGATGTAGTATATGGTTGATTAAATGTTTAAATAATTATGGGAAGGTATTTGGAAAAATACATGTAACCACACTGTGGTATGTATGCTAACAGCCTGTTGCATGATTTGCCTGTTGCAGATGGACCTGTAAGTATAAGGGCATCATCATTTTGGGTTCCTCGTGCAGCTAACAATGGCACCATGTGGGTATGTGGTAAGAGTGCTTATTATTTCCTGCCGGCCGACTGGTCAGGAAAGTGTTACCTTGGGTTTATTGTAGGAGCCCTCAGACCTGTAGATGGGTTGCCCCTGCACCCCTTTCCCAAACAATGGTGGCACCGCCACATGAGAAGTATTATTAATGCAGATGCTAAGAAGCTGGGATCACATCATGTGGATTCAATAGTACACAGTCACTTTTCACGTTTTCAGCTGCCATTCTCCCTGTGTATGGTGCTATCACTGCCTTTAGAGATATTAGGAGCTTAGCAGTAGGGTTGGAGTCCATTGGTAATGAGACAGCCGACGCCTTAACTGCGGTTGCTTCTGAGATGAAGGCCATGAGGCAGGTAGTGCTACAGAACCGAATGGCACTGGATTATCTGTTGTCAGCTCAGGGAGGTACCTGTGCTGTGATAGGTCATGACTGTTGTACTTTTATCCACGATGAATCTGCAAATATCATATGTGAGCAGCCAATATAAGTATGGCTGCTCACATTAAAACATAATTTCAGCTTTGGGGGAACCTGAAGCTTGGAATTGTGCTGACTGGCTGACTTCCTCTGTGGGGGGGGGGTTATTTTCGACTATCATTCAAATGGGAAACACTGGATTGGGCATGTTAATCGTTGTTGTGCTGATTGTGGTTTGTGCTTTGAAGATGTGTACTGCCTGCTGTGTACAGTGCTGTGCAGTAGGCTCTCAGTAAGATTATGGTAGCCCAAATCAAGCCACAGACAAAAGCAAGCAAAAATGAGGATTACTGCATTGCCCTGAGAATGATTGATATGTCGGATATGTAATCTCAAGTACCAAGTGACTATTTTGCCAATGTAATAAAGATGGCCATTTGCCTCCTTCTATTTTCCAACTGATATACAATGCTGTGTGCAATCTGAATAGATCTGTCCTTAACCACAGATCGGTGAACAATAATTAAAGATAGTGGTTACTTTATTACTTTTATACTGTTTGAAATAATCTGAATTTATGAACAGTGTTTGATCTATACCATGCTGTGTTGAGCTCATGAGAGCATGACCCTTGGTTATGTCCAGGAGAGAAATATGCCTCTGTTTCTGGTATCATTGATAAACTGTCATAATGCTGTTTGCTTATGAAGTGAATAGCTATAATTGTGAAAAGCTAGTTATTTTGTTGGGGTCCTAGGGGGTGCCTGTGTTAAGGTCATTTCTGGGTGCCCTAGCTAGAGAGCTAAACATTATGCTATTCACTTCATGGACTTTGTACTTTTCACCTGATGGGGTACTACCTAATACTTCTTCAAATCCTATAATCATGTATGCTGTGCTGAGTAGTAGCAGATAAAGTATTGTTTGATTGTTAAGGTTTTGAAATGTTATGAAACTTGTTTGTTGTGTTGACGTTAAACGTCAAAAGGGGGGACTGTGGAAGAAATTGGGATTTCCTGTGTGCTTACATTAATCACTAATCAATAGAACTAGTCATTGGATACTAGTTAGTACGTTTATCATGTAAGCTTGCTATTAATAACAGTATATTGTGTCTATGTGTCAGGTTAATAGATGTTCGGGGTCAGGAGAAAGTACTGGATAAACGGTCCTTGTCATGACTACAAGGAGAGCTCCAACTATGAACTCTCTAGTGTGAGAGTTGTTATGTGTTGGGAGCAGTGAATCTTTTTTCTCTGAGACTGTTGTAACGTCATTCCTGCCTGACTGTCACAATCTATGTTTACATTCTTGTGCCCTATAAAAGATGGTCCTCCGGCTTTCGGAGCGGAGAGAGACCTGGTTGAGACCTAAGCTTGGTGTTGTGTTGTCATTTATGGTCAGAAGACTGGTTTTCTCTCCCAATCTGCAGATTGATAAATACGTATTAAAATCCATAACTCAACTGAACTTAGTCACTCCGTTTATGAAGAGACGGACAAACACTTTCTTCATCACTAGTAACACTCAATTTCGATGCCAATACCCTTTTGTCATGTATAAACCACCAAGATTAAAATTGTAGAATAGTCATAGTGATGGGAAACCTTTCACCCAGACGTTTCATACAAAACATTGCAAAATCATTGAAAACGTTATCAGGAGCTGAAAAGCACTTTAAAGCAATAAAAAACTGGAAATCTCAAAAACGGATTCTGAAACAAGAATCTTGTTTGGAGATCTTGTCAGAAGTAAACATGATATGACTGACTAGCAACACTCAATTTCGATGCCAATACCCTTTTGTCATGTATAAACCAAAGAGATTAAAATGTTAGAATAGTCATAGTGATGGGAAACCTTTCACCCAGACGTTTCATACAAAACATTGCAAAATCATTGAAAACGTTATCAGGAGCTGAAAAGCACTTTAAAGCAATACAAATCTGGAAGTCTCAAAAACGGATTCTGAAGCCAAAATCTTGGTTGGAGATCTTGTCAGAAGTAAACATGATATGACTGACAAGTAACAGTCAATTTCGATGCCAATACCCTTTTCTCATGACTGACTAGTAACACTCAATTTCAATGCCAAAACCCTTTTCTCATGTATATACCACCAAGACTAACATTATAGAATACTTATAGTGATGGGAAACCGTTCACCAAAACGTTTCATACAAAACATTGCAAATGCATTGAAAACGCTACTCAGGAGCTGAAAAGCACTTTAAAACAATAATAAACTGGAAGTCTCAAAAACGGATTCTGAAGCCAAAATCTTGTCTGAAGATCTTGTCAGCAGTAAACGTGATATGACTGACTAGTAACACTCAATTTCAATGCCAAAACCCTTTTCACATGTATAAACCACCAAGACTAACATTGTAGAATAGTTATAGTGATGGGAAACCATTCACCCTGAAGTTTCATACAAAACATTGCAAAAGCATTGAGAACGCTATCAGGAGCTGAAAAGCACTTTACAGCAATAAAAAGCTGGAAGTCTCAAAAACGGATTCTGAAACCAGAATCTTGTTTGGAGATCTTGTCAGAAGTAAACATGATATGACTGACTAGTAACACTCAATTTCGATGCCGATACCATTCTGTCATGTATAAAACACAGAGATTAAAATGGTAGAATAGTCATAGTGAAGGGAAACCATTCACCAAGAAGTTTCATACAAAACATTGCAAATGCATTGAAAACGCTACTCAGGAGCTGAAAAGCACTTTAAAGCAATAAAAAACTGGAAGTCTCAAAAACGGATTCTGAAGCCAAAATCTTGTCTGAAGATCTTGTCAGCAGTAAACGTGATATGACTGACTAGTAACACTCAATTTCAATGCCAAAACCCTTTTCTCATGTATATACCACCAAGACTAACATTATAGAATAGTTATAGTGATGGGAAACCATTCACCAAAACGTTTCATACAAAACATTGCAAATGCATTGAAAACGCTACTCAGGAGCTGAAAAGCACTTTAAAACAATAAAAAACTGGAAGTCTCAAAAACGGATTCTGAAGCCAAAATCTTGTCTGAAGATCTTGTCAGCAGTAAACGTGATATGACTGACTAGTAACACTCAATTTCAATGCCAAAACCCTTTTCTCATGTATATACCACCAAGACTAACATTATAGAATAGTTATAGTGATGGGAAACCATTCACCAAAACGTTTCATACAAAACATTGCAAATGCATTGAAAACGCTACTCAGGAGCTGAAAAGCACTTTAAAACAATAAAAAACTGGAAGTCTCAAAAACGGATTCTGAAGCCAAAATCTTGTCTGAAGATCTTGTCAGCAGTAAACGTGATATGACTGACTAGTAACACTCAATTTCAATGCCAAAACCCTTTTCTCATGTATAATCCACCAAGATTAAAATTGTAGAATAGTCATAGTGATGGGAAACCTTTCACCCAGACGTTTCATACAAAACATTGCAAAATCATTGAAAACGTTATCAGGAGCTTGATGAAGAAAATCAAAGTACTAAGTCCTTGGGTTAATCTTTCTACGTTTGAAAACAGCACAAAAACTTCCAGAGTTTGATGCAAAGTGTTTAATTAGAATCCAATACAAACATGGTGATTCCTTTCAAACGTGAGCCAAATTCTGCAGATTCTGAAGCCAAAATCTTGTCTGACGATCTTGTCAGCAGTAAACATTATATGACTGACTAGTAACACTCAATTTCAATGCCAAAACCCTTTTCTCATGACTGACTAGTAACACTCAATTTCAATGCCAAAACCCTTTTCTCACGTATAAACCACCGAGACTAACATTATAGAATAGTTATAGTGATGGGAAACCTTTCACCCAGACGTTTCATACAAGACATTGCAAAAGCATTGAAAACGTTATCAGGAGCTGAAAAGCACTTTAAAGCAATAAAAAGCTGGAAGTCTCAAAAACGGATTCTGAAACCAGAATCTTGGTTGGAGATCTTGTCAGAATAAACATGATATGACTGACTAGTAACACTCAATTTCGATGCCAATACCATTCTGTCATGTATAAAACACAGAGATTAAAATGGTAGAATAGTCATAGTGAAGGGAAACCATTCACCAAGACGTTTCATACAAAACATTGCAAAATCATTGAAAACGTTATCAGAAGCTGAAAAGTACTTTAAAGCAATAAAAAACTGAAAGTCTCAAAAACGGATTCTGAAGCCAAAATCTTGTCTGACGATCTTGTCAGCAGTAAACATGATATGACTGACTAGTAACACTCAATTTCAATGCCAAAACCCATTTCTCATGACTGACTAGTAACACTCAATTTCAATGCCAAAACCCTTTTCTCATGTATAAACCACCAAGACTAACATTATAGAATAGTTATAGTGATGGGAAACCATTCACCTAGACGTTTCATACAAAACATAAAAAAATCATTGAGAACGCTATCAGGAGCTCAAAAGAACTTTAAAGAAATAAAAAACTGGAAGTCTCAAAAACGGATCCTGAAACCAGAATCTTGTTTGGAGATCTTGTCAGAATACACATGATATGACTGAATAGTAACACTCAATTTCGATGCCAATACCATTTTGTCATGTATAAAACACAGAGATTAAAATGGTAGAATAGTCATAGTGAAGGGAAACCATTCACCAAGACGTTTCATACAAAACATTGCAAATGCATTGAAAACGCTACTCAGGAGCTGAAAAGCACTTTAAAGCAATAAAAAGCTGGAAGTCTCAAAAACGGATCTTGAAACCAGAATCTTGTTTGGAGATCTTGTCAGAAGTAAACATGATATGACTGACTAGTAACACTCAATTTCAATGCCAAAACCCTTTTCTCATGTATAAACCACCAAGACTAACATTGTAGAATAGTTATGGGAAACCATTCACCCTGAAGTTTCATACAAAACATTGCAAAAGCATTGAGAACGCTATCAGGAGCTGTAAAGCACTTTACAGCAATAAAAAGCTGGAAGTCTCAAAAACGGATTCTGAAACCAGAATCTTGTTTGGAGATCTTGTCAGAAGTAAACATGATATGAACACCTAGCAACACTCAATTTCGATGCCAATACCCTTTTGTCATGTATAAACCACCAAGACTAACATTATAGAATAGTTATAGTGATGGGAAACCATTCACCTAGACGTTTCATACAAAACATTAAAAAATCATTGAAAACGTTATCAGAAGCTGAAAAGCACTTTAAAGCAATAAAAAGCTGGAAGTCTCAAAAACGGATTCTGAAACCAGAATCTTGGTTGGAGATCTTGTCAGAATAAACATGATATGACTGACTAATAACACTCAATTTCGATGCCAATACCATTCTGTCATGTATAAAACACAGAGATTAAAATGGTAGAATAGTCATAGTGAAGGGAAACCATTCACCAAGACGTTTCATACAAAACATTGCAAATGCATTGAAAACGCTCTCAGGAGCTGAAAAGCACTTTAAAGCAATAAAAAACTGGAAGTTTCAATAACGGATTCTGAAACCAGAATCTTGTCTGAAGATCTTGTCAGCAGTAAACATGATATGACTGACTAGTAACACTCAATTTCAATGCCAAAACCCTTTTTTCATGTATAAACCACCAAGACTAACTCTATAGAATGGTTATAGTGATGGGAAACCATTCACCCAGAAGTTTCATACAAAACATTGCAAAATCATGGAAAACGTTATCATGAGCTGAAAAGCACTTTAAAGCAATAAAAAACTGGAAGTCTCAAAAACGGATCATGAAACCAGAATCTTGTTTGGAGATCTTGTCAGAAGTAAACATGATATGACCACCTAGCAACACTCAATTTCAATGCCAAAACCCTTTTCTCATGTATAAACCACCAAGACTAACATTATAGAATAGTTATAGTGATGGGAAACCATTCACCAAGAAGTTTCATACAAAACATTGCAAAAGCATTGAGAACGCTATCAGGAGCTGAAAAGAACTTTAAAGCAATAAAAATCTGGAAGTCTCAAAAACGGATTCTGAAACCAAAATCTTGTTTGGAGATCTTGTCAGAATGAACATGATATGACTGACTAGTAACACTCAATTTCGATGCCAATACCATTCTGTCATGTATAAAACACATAAATTAAAATGGTAGAATAGTCATAGTGAAGGGAAACCATTCACCAAGACGTTTCATACAAAACATTGCAAATGCATTGAAAACGCTACTCAGGAGCTGAAAAGCACTTTAAAGCAATAAAAAACTGGAAGTCTCAAAAACGGATTCTGAAGCCAAAATCTTGTCTGAAGATCTTGTCAGCAGTAAACGTGATATGACTGACTAGTAACACTCAATTTCAATGCCAAAACCCTTTTCTCATGTATAAACCACCAAGACTAACATTATAGAATAGTTATAGTGATGGGAAACCATTCACCCAGAAGTTTCATACAAAACATTGCAAAAGCATTGAGAACGCTATCTGGAGCTGAAAAGCACTTTAAAGCAATAAAAAACTGGAAATCTCAAAAACGGATTCTGAAACCAGAATCTTGTTTGGAGATCTTGTCAGAAGTAAACATGATATGACTGACATGTAACAGTCAATTTCGATGCAAATACCCTTTTGTCATGTATAAACCACCAAGATTAAAATTGTAGAATAGTCATAGTGATGGGAAACCTTTCACCCAGACGTTTCATACAAAACATTGCAAATGCATTGAAAACGTTATCAGAAGCTGAAAAGCACTTTAAAGCAATAAAAATCTGGAAGTCTCAAAAACGGATCATGAAACCAGAATCTTGTCTGACGATCTTGTCAGAAGTAAACATGATATGACCACCTAGCAACACTCAATTTCGATGCCAATACCCTTTTGTCATGTATAAACAACGAAGATTAAAATTGTAGAATAGTCATAGTGATGGGAAACCTTTCACCCAGACGTTTCATACAAAACATTGCAAAATTATTGAAAACGTTATCAGGAGCTGAAAAGCACTTTAAAGCAATACAAATCTGGAAGTCTCAAAAACGGATCATGAAACCAGAATCTTGTTTGGAGATCTTGTCAGAAGTAAACATGATATGACTGACTAGTAACACTCAATTTCAATGCCAAAACCCTTTTCTCATGTATAAACCATCAAGACTAACATTATAGAATAGTTATAGTGATGGGAAACCTTTCACCCAGACGTTTCATTCAAAACATTGCAAAATTATTGAAAACGTTATCAGGAGCTGAAAAGCACTTTAAAGCAATAAAAATCTGGAAGTCTCAAAAACGGATCATAAAACCAGAATCTTGTTTGGAGATCTTGTCAGAAGTAAACATGATATGACTGACTAGTAACACTCAATTTCAATGCCAAAACCCTTTTCTCATGACTGACTAGTAACACTCAATTTCATTGCCAAAACCCTTTTCTCATGTGTAAACCACCTAGACTAACATTATAGAATAGTTCTAGTGATGGGAAACCATTCACCCAGAAGTTTCATACAAAACATTGCAAAAGCATTGAGAACGCTATCAAGAGCTGAAAAGAACTTTAAAGCAATAAAAAACTGGAAGTCTCAAAAACGGATTCTGAAGCCAAAATCTTGTCTGAAGATCTTGTCAGCAGTAAACATGATATGACTGACTAGTAACACTCAATTTCGATGCCAAAACCCGTTTCTCATGTATAAACCACCAAGACTAACTCTATAGAATGGTTATAGTGATGGGAAACCATTCACCCAGAAGTTTCATACAAAACATTGCAAAAGCATTGAAAACGTTATCAGGAGCTGAAAAGCACTTTAAAGCAATAAAAAACTGGAAGTCTCAAAAACGGATCATGAAACCAGAATCTTGTTTGGAGATCTTGACAGAATGAACATGATACGACTGACTAGTAACACTCAATTTCGATGCCAATACCATTTTGTCATGTATAAAACACAGAGATTAAAATGGTAGAATAGTCATAGTGATGGGAAACCATTCACCAAGACGTTTCATACAAAACATTGCAAATGCATTGAAAACGCTCTCAGGAGCTGAAAAGCACTTTAAAGCAATAAAAAAACTGGACGTCTCAAAAACGGATTCTGAAGCCAAAATCTTGTCTGAAGATCTTGTCAGCAGTAAACATGATATGACTGACGAGTAACACTCAATTTCAATGCCAAAACCCTTTTCTCATGTATAAACCACCAAGACTAACATTGTAGAATAGTTATAGTAATGGGAAACCATTCACCCTGAAGTTTCATACAAAACATTGCAAAAGCATTGAGAACGCTATCAGGAGCTGAAAAGCACTTTACAGCAATAAAAAGCTGGAAGTCTCAAAAACGGATTCTGAAACCAGAATCTTGTTTGGAGATCTTGTGTAACCTACACCCTACTGGCTCTTCACCAAGAGCCAGCGGTAAGCTAGAACAGTAGTTATCACGAAGGTGTGTTCAATTAAATGAAAAGGGGAGGAGGCGGCGTACAAAAATAATGCACTTTATTTACGGTACAGTTGGTGTTCCCTCGAGCCGCTAGCACAACAAGCTGCACCAAGGCTGCGATCTTATTACGTTGCCTGTTACATAAAGTCAAATCAAACTAATATAATTAAATCAATCCAAACACAAGGGGGGGGCACTCTCACTGCAAAGAAACGAAAGGACAGAATAACGCCCGTCAAACAAAATAAATGACACACAAAACTTGGAGGTGGTTTACATAACAAAGGCACTCAACGGCAAACTGCAAGCCCTGAACTGCTGTCCTGTAATAGGCTATTAGGCTGGGGAACAGCGAATGTTTTAACTAATTTGTGTTAGTGAAATTCTACGGTGGGAAAAACAGTGGCTACTAATGATCCCTGAAAATAGCAGACATTATTTTAGTCACTTGTGTATCAAAACACTGATTTTACATAATATTACACTGGTCAATTAATACCTTTACGTCTGTGCTGAGGTCAGATTTCAGATGGGAACCATGCGTTTCTAGCACAGGACACTACAACAACAATAAATGCATAATCAATACAAAGCAGTATAAACATTACTCATTTACTCCCACAATTTACTCTGTTTAATTCACCTCACATTTACCGTCTTAAAATCTCAATTAAAACACAAACATTTGTAAACATGGGTTACGTGGTGACGCTTGTCCTTACCCGCTTCCAATTTATCACCGCCGGCCAGCTCTGATTAAAAACAACACTAACTGTGGTATGCCATCTACCTGCATTTAATTGAAATTACGGTGGTCATGTGACAGAACCAGGTGAACCAAATGGCTCCCTGGTTTATCCCCCTCCCACCTGTCACATATTTCCCCCACTTTAAAAGGTCACCGTCCCGGTGCCGTTGATCTATTCTTTCTAATGCCATGGCCTAAAATAGTAGCTGGGGGTAAGGTTTACTGACCGAATGGCGTTTTGTTGGGCTTCTAGGTGTTGGGTAACTGACTGTGGCAACCGGAAGGGGTTGGAGTGTTGGCCTGCTCGTGCCCGTCTTGGGCGTCTCACTGGGTCTTCTCCCAACGGCATCATTTCTTGGGGTGCGGCTGACTCCACCTCTGGAGAGGAGCTACCTGTGCCAACTACTGTTGTCATTGGGGTTGCCTGGTCAACTTGTGGCGGGCAGTTGTTGTCCAGTTGTGGTCCAGTCACTGTCCCATCTTGTCCAACTTCGCAGCCTGGCCTTGCATCTGGCAGATTAGGTAGAGCTTGAAACCACACCTCATCCTCATCCTCTTCATTAATTTTTTGTCTCTCATTTTCTGGTGTGCCACATAGCATGTCCCAAGGAGCATCCACCGGTGGTTTATCCTGGCTTGGCAGAGCTTGCAACTCGGAGCGGTGGACATTCATGTCTGGACCCAACCCATCTTCAGGTGTAAGATGGTACACAAGACCCTTGTCGTCCCGGCATTTCACCACTCGGTATATTCTTGGGTCCCAAGAATCTTGGATTTTGTGCCGGCCGAGTGGATGGCTTCTACGATACACCCTGGTATTCACTGGGAGAAGGGGTGGGGGGTGACTGTAACGTTCTCTAGTGGCCGCTGCTGCCTCCAGACGGCTCTTGGCGTCAGCGTAAATTTCAGCAAGGTGTTCTTGGTGGGTAGTGACCCAATCGGCTGGGGGTGTATCATCTGGATCTGCTGCTCCCAGCCCCAGCAAGAAATCCACCGGAAGTTGGGGCTTCTGCCCAAACATGAGTTCGTATGGGGAATGACCCGTGGACTGATGCACAGATGTGTTGTATGCAAACAGCAAGTGTGGGAGGGCTTGGGGCCACCTTTTCTTCTTCTCAGGAGGCAGGGTCCGCAAAAGGTCATGGAGTGTGCGATTAAAACGTTCACATTGCCCGTTTCCCTGCGGATGATAGGGAGTGGTTCTGCTTTTGTTGATCCCATACAACTTGCACAAACGCTTCAGCAATTCTCCCTCAAAGGACCGGCCTTGGTCTGAGTGGATTCTTTTTGGCACCCGAAAGGAGTAGAACCACTTTTCCGTAAGGACCTTGGCCACAGTCTCTGCCTGCTGATTAGCAGTTGGATAAGCTTGGGTGAATTTGGAAAACACATCTGTAACAATTAGAACATTTTCATAGCCATTACTTGCTTTTTCCATGGTTGAGAAGTCAATAGCGACAACTTCCAGTGGTTTGGTGGCCAACAGGTGGCCTGCATAGGTGCGTGCAGTAGGAACCACTCCCTTGGCTAGGGAACACCGCTCACATTCTTTGCACCACTGCTCAATGTCCCGACGCATCCTAGGCCAGTAACACCTCTGACGGACTAGTTCAGTAGTTCTTTCCACCCCTTGGTGGCCATGATTGTCATGCAAGCTGGTTAATACCTCCTTGAGCAGAACTTTTGGTAGTAGTAGCTGTAGTTTAAGGTTCCGCGCTGGGGGTCGTTGAATCTCACGATACAAGATGCCATCCTGCTCTCGGATTCTGCGCCACTGACGAGCTAGCTCCAGTACCATCGTGGCTTCCTGTGGTCTCTCCTGTCTATTTGGCGGCCGGGCCCTCCTCCAATACGCCAAAAAGGCCCCAATCACTACGTCTTTTGCCTGGAGTGCTCGTAGGTCTGCTGGCAAGCGGATGGGAGCTGCATCGATGGTGGCGATCACTGCTTGTCGTGCCGGGTGTTCCGTTAGTACCTCGGGCACCCTCAACTCCATTGGGACCGTGATGCCCGAGACGACTGCTGTGACAAGCTGTGGAGACAAATCACGATTTTGACGTGACAGGGCGTCGGCATTCTGGTTTGCTGTACCAGGGCGATATTTCAGCTGAAAGTCAAAACTTGCCAACTGGGAGGCCCACCTCTGTTCAACTGCAGCTAACTTGGCAGTCTGCAGGTGGCTTAAGGGATTGTTGTCTGTATAGACAATAAATTTGGCCCCGAGCAAATATTCCCTGAACCTCTCCGTCACCGCCCATTTCAATGCCAGAAACTCTAGCTTCATCGAACTGTAGTTCGACATGTTTCTTTCAGATGGTCGCAAGGTTCTACTGGCAAAGGCAATGGGACGTCTCTTTCCGTCCACTTCCTGAGACAGGACCCCACCCAGGCCCTGGTGACTGGCATCAATCTCAAGGATAAATGGCTTTGAGAAGTCTGCATACTTGAGAACTGGGGCACTTACAAGTTTCTGTTTCAGTGTTTCGAATGCTTGTTCACAGTGGTCATTCCAGAGATTCCCCAGCATAGTGTTAGATCCACCCCTTTTCTTTCCTTTCCCTTGGACTGCTGCAACGAGCTTGTGTAAAGGCCCTGCATGCCTGGCAAAGCCTGCCACGAACCTGCGGTAATAAGAGGCAAACCCCAAAAATGAACGCAGGTCAGTCAGGGTGGAAGGGCGTTTCCACTGCAGGACAGTCCGGATCTTATCTGGGTCAGTTGCCACTCCACGAGCTGATATTACATGTCCTAAATATTGTACTTCCTCTTGGAAAAAATGGCATTTGCTCAATTTAAGTTTTAAGTTGTGTTCCTTGAGTCTACCCAATACCACTTGTAATCGTTGTAAATGCTGTTGAAACGAGGATGAAAAAATCACGATATCATCCAAGTACAACAACAATGAGTGGAAACTTTGGTCGCCAAAGATTCTTTCCATCAGGCGCTGGAATGTACTCGGGGCATTACATAGGCCAAAGGGCATGCGATTAAATTCAAATAACCCAAAGGGTGTACAGAAGGCAGTCTTATCTTTATCCTTTTCAGCCATGGGAACTTGATGGTATCCAGAGGCCAGGTCTAGAGTCGAAAACAGTGTGGCCCCCGTTAGTGCATCCAAGGATTCCTCTATTCTTGGAAGAGGGTATGCGTCCTTTCTTGTTTTGGCATTAAGTTGTCTATAGTCCACACAAAGGCGGATTGTACCATCTTTCTTTTGGACCACTACGATAGGTGAAGCGTATGGACTACAACTAGGTTGAACTATCCCCTTCCCTACCAGTTCATGTACATGAGCCTTGACTTGTGCAAACTGAGATGGAGGCAGACGCCGGTAACGTTGCCGTACTGGGGTCGTTTCCACTAAGTGTATCTCATGTTGGACTAGTGCTGTACAACCCAAGTCCCCGTCGTGTTCACTGAATACCCTTCGGTACTGCTCTAGAAGGGCCCTAGCTTCCTGCTGTTGTGAACATGAAAGGTTTGGCCAAGGTACCCCCCCGAAATCTACCGGGGCTATGGTGCTAGCCCCTGCTGCTTGAACAAGAGCTACCTGCTCGTTACCTGTACCATCACCAGAGGTGGAGTCTACTATGTGAAGGGTTCCCAGTATACTGCGGGGTTGGAGCCACTGGTCTTCTATCCCTACGTTAACCACTGGTACATTCACTTTGCCCTGAGTAATGGGCAATAAGGCAGACGAGATAAGGAGATGCACAGGCAACTGCCCTTCTCCATAGGGTAGGGGCTCGAGGAAGCATGACACAATAGAGCCTGGGACAAGCGAGCAAGTGGCCTGCACAAACTTAAGGCACCCAGCCGGTATACGAAGAGTGGGACCTGGCTGTACTACTGCCTTCCCAATGCACCCAGAGCCAGAGATGCGCTCCAAGCTTTGACATTCGGATAACGCTTGTTTCCATCCATTCTCCGCGGCCTGTACTGGCGGGCAATGGAAGAGATCCTGCCCATGTTCCTTGAACAGTTCTTGGTAGCAGGGACTAATAGCGTTCATTCCCAGCAAGCCTGGCACAGCCATCTTCTGTTGCCGCGTGGTGGGGTCCAATGCATCTCTAACCACCAACACTCCTATTTTTGGGAGGGCTTTGCCCAGCACCTCTAAGTCAAGCTCAAGATAACCCAGGTAGGGAATGGCTATCCCATTAGCTGCTTTAAGCTGTAGCCAATCACATGGCTGCATCGCTTCAGTGGTCTGAGGTTGTACATGCTGCCGAAAAAAACTCTCAGTCACCGTTGTTACCATGGAGCCAGTATCGAGGAGGCAGCGTGTAAGTACACCCCCAAGACGAATGTCAATGACTGGACAACTTCCGATAAGACGGGTGTTAGTAGATGAAGTCTTCTGTTTTGAGCCCATCAAACCCCCCCCCGGTGTCAAGCTCCCAACACCAGAGGGCGCTAGTTTTCCGGCTGCATCACACTGTTGGTGGTTACCGTAGTCTGCACCCCGCCAGGGTAGTCACTCCGTGTTGCTACCCCCTGACCTCCTGGAATGAAAACCCTGCACATTCTAGCTATATGGCCAGCTTGGTTACAACGTAAGCATATGGGCTTCCCATCTGCCTGGAACTTGTAGGGCCTAGGCTGAGCTGCTGCCGGTCTGTGAGTGGAACTGGTAAGACTGCATGACTGTCCTAGTTGGGCTAAAATTACATCAAGCTGAGACTGTTGTTTGCGAAGGCACTCCTTCAGTTCTGTAAACTCAGAGGAGGGACTGGCTGTAACGGCATTAGTGTCTGCCTCATAGGAATTGCAGGAATATGCACGGGCTCGGGGGGTGGTTTGTGTACGCCTATTAAGCCAATCGAGGGCTTCATTTCGTATATCCCTAAAAAGTAACCGCTGGTTAGCTGAGATTTTATCCAGCAAGTCACCCTGCAGTTTATCATTACGGAGACCTTCGACAAACTGGTCACGGAGGACGCGATCCGAATGCTCTAAATCATCATCCCTCTCCTTAATCTGTTCCATTAACTCCATTAAAACATGGGAATATTCCCTCACAGATTCACTTTCAAACTGCCGGCGGTGATAAAACTGGCGGTGTAAAGCATTAAGAGATTTGGAGCAACGAAAGTTATTTTTCAAAACGGCAAAAATTCTCTGTGGGTCATTGCGATCAGCCGCTGGACTAAACTTAATCTCCCGCTTAGCCTCTCCATCCAATAAATCATACAGAAACAAAGCCTGCTCAAATCCAGGCATAGGGCGGACCGCCAATGACCGCTTTGCCTCCTCAATCCAGTCTTCTACAGACATATTGTCAACAGACATTTTACCAGAAAACCTTGGACATTTTCTTTCTCTAGGTAGACATAACAGACGCTCAACAGAGGTTCGCCTAGTAGGATTGTTGAGAGAATCCTGGTCAGAGTCTGATATATTTGAAGGACCTGCCTGTCCTCTAAGTTGCTGGTTATCAGCTTGAAGCTGTTTAACCAGCTCTGTCAAAGCCCTAACCTGTTCCTCCAAGGTATCAGACATGTTGATGATGAGAAGCCAACCTTGAGAGCGAAGTGTGATGAATCTTCCTCGTGGTAACCACTGTTTTCCCCACCAATCTAATGCCTTTTAAAATAACCACCTCCACAAAGAAAATACATATATGTATCTAACAAACAACAAAATATACACAAGTAGCCAGGCAAAATTTCACACCACCTCCAACCCTACTCGCAGCGCCAAATGTAACCTACACCCTACTGGCTCTTCACCAAGAGCCAGCGGTAAGCTAGAACAGTAGTTATCACGAAGGTGTGTTCAATTAAATGAAAAGGGGAGGAGGCGGCGTACAAAAATAATGCACTTTATTTACGGTACAGTTGGTGTTCCCTCGAGCCGCTAGCACAACAAGCTGCACCAAGGCTGCGATCTTATTACGTTGCCTGTTACATAAAGTCAAATCAAACTAATATAATTAAATCAATCCAAACACAAGGGGGGGGCACTCTCACTGCAAAGAAACGAAAGGACAGAATAACGCCCGTCAAACAAAATAAATGACACACAAAACTTGGAGGTGGTTTACATAACAAAGGCACTCAACGGCAAACTGCAAGCCCTGAACTGCTGTCCTGTAATAGGCTATTAGGCTGGGGAACAGCGAATGTTTTAACTAATTTGTGTTAGTGAAATTCTACGGTGGGAAAAACAGTGGCTACTAATGATCCCTGAAAATAGCAGACATTATTTTAGTCACTTGTGTATCAAAACACTGATTTTACATAATATTACACTGGTCAATTAATACCTTTACGTCTGTGCTGAGGTCAGATTTCAGATGGGAACCATGCGTTTCTAGCACAGGACACTACAACAACAATAAATGCATAATCAATACAAAGCAGTATAAACATTACTCATTTACTCCCACAATTTACTCTGTTTAATTCACCTCACATTTACCGTCTTAAAATCTCAATTAAAACACAAACATTTGTAAACATGGGTTACGTGGTGACGCTTGTCCTTACCCGCTTCCAATTTATCACCGCCGGCCAGCTCTGATTAAAAACAACACTAACTGTGGTATGCCATCTACCTGCATTTAATTGAAATTACGGTGGTCATGTGACAGAACCAGGTGAACCAAATGGCTCCCTGGTTTATCCCCCTCCCACCTGTCACACTTGTCAGAAGTAAACATGATATGACCACCTAGCAACACTCAATTTCAATGCCAAAACCCTTTTCTCATGTATAAACCACCAAGACTAACATTATAGAATAGTTATAGTGATGGGAAACCATTCACCAAGAAGTTTCATACAAAATATTGCAAAAGCATTGAGAACGCTATCAGGAGCTGAAAAGAACTTTAAAGCAATAAAAATCTGGAAGTCTCAAAAACGGATTCTGAAACCAAAATCTTGTTTGGAGATCTTGTCAGAATGAACATGATATGACTGACTAGTAACACTCAATTTCGATGCCAATACCATTCTGTCATGTATAAAACACATAAATTAAAATGGTAGAATAGTCATAGTGAAGGGAAACCATTCACCAAGACGTTTCATACAAAACATTGCAAATGCATTGAAAACGCTCTCAGGAGCTGAAAAGCACTTTAAAAAAACTGGAAGTCTCAAAAACGGATTCTGAAGCCAAAATCTTGTCTGAAGATCTTGTCAGAAGTAAACATGATATGACTGACTAGTAACACTTAATTTCAATGCCAAAACCCTTTTCTCATGTATAAACCACCAAGACTAACATTATAGAATAGTTATAGTGATGGGAAACTATTCACCCAGAAGTTTCATACAAAACATTGCAAAAGCATTGAGAACGCTATCAGGAGCTGAAAAGAACTTTAAAGAAATAAAAAACTGGAAGTCTCAAAAAAAGATTCCTGAAACCAGAATTTTGTTTGGAGATCTTGACAGAATAAACATGATATGACTGACTAGTAACACTTAATTTCGATGCCAATACCATTTTGTCATGTATAAAACACAGAGATTAAAATGGTAGAATAGTCATCGTGAAGGGAAACCTTTCACCAAGACGTTTCATACAAAACATTGCAAAATCATTGAAAACGTTATCAGGAGCTGAAAAGCACTTTACAGCGATAAAAAGCTGGAAGTCTCAAAAACGGATTCTGAAGCCAAAATCTTGTCTGACGATCTTGTCAGCAGTAAACATGATATGACTGACTAGTAAAACTCAATTTCAATGCCAAAACCCTTTTCTCATGACTGACTAGTAACACTCAATTTCAATGCCAAAACCCTTTTCTCATGTATAAACCACCAAGACTAACTCTATAGAATGGTTATAGTGATGGGAAACCATTCACCCAGAAGTTTCATACAAAACATTGCAAAATCATGGAAAACGTTATCATGAGCTGAAAAGCACTTTAAAGCAATAAAAAACTGGAAGTCTCAAAAACGGATCATGAAACCAGAATCTTGTTTGGAGATCTTGTCAGAAGTAAACATGATATGACCACCTAGCAACACTCAATTTCAATGCCAAAACCCTTTTCTCATGTATAAACCACCAAGACTAACATTATAGAATAGTTATAGTGATGGGAAACCATTCACCAAGAAGTTTCATACAAAACATTGCAAAAGCATTGAGAACGCTATCAGGAGCTGAAAAGAACTTTAAAGCAATAAAAATCTGGAAGTCTCAAAAACGGATTCTGAAACCAAAATCTTGTTTGGAGATCTTGTCAGAATGAACATGATATGACTGACTAGTAACACTCAATTTCGATGCCAATACCATTCTGTCATGTATAAAACACATAAATTAAAATGGTAGAATAGTCATAGTGAAGGGAAACCATTCACCAAGACGTTTCATACAAAACATTGCAAATGCATTGAAAACGCTACTCAGGAGCTGAAAAGCACTTTAAAGCAATAAAAAACTGGAAGTCTCAAAAACGGATTCTGAAGCCAAAATCTTGTCTGAAGATCTTGTCAGCAGTAAACGTGATATGACTGACTAGTAACACTCAATTTCAATGCCAAAACCCTTTTCTCATGTATAAACCACCAAGACTAACATTATAGAATAGTTATAGTGATGGGAAACCATTCACCCAGAAGTTTCATACAAAACATTGCAAAAGCATTGAGAACGCTATCTGGAGCTGAAAAGCACTTTAAAGCAATAAAAAGCTGGAAATCTCAAAAACGGATTCTGAAACCAGAATCTTGTTTGGAGATCTTGTCAGAAGTAAACATGATATGACTGACATGTAACAGTCAATTTCGATGCAAATACCCTTTTGTCATGTATAAACCACCAAGATTAAAATTGTAGAATAGTCATAGTGATGGGAAACCTTTCACCCAGACGTTTCATACAAAACATTGCAAATGCATTGAAAACGTTATCAGAAGCTGAAAAGCACTTTAAAGCAATAAAAATCTGGAAGTCTCAAAAACGGATCATGAAACCAGAATCTTGTCTGATGATCTTGTCAGAAGTAAACATGATATGACCACCTAGCAACACTCAATTTCGATGCCAATACCCTTTTGTCATGTATAAACAACGAAGATTAAAATTGTAGAATAGTCATAGTGATGGGAAACCTTTCACCCAGACGTTTCATACAAAACATTGCAAAATTATTGAAAACGTTATCAGGAGCTGAAAAGCACTTTAAAGCAATACAAATCTGGAAGTCTCAAAAACGGATCATGAAACCAGAATCTTGTTTGGAGATCTTGTCAGAAGTAAACATGATATGACTGACTAGTAACACTCAATTTCAATGCCAAAACCCTTTTCTCATGTATAAACCACCAAGATTAAAATTGTAGAATAGTCATAGTGATGGGAAACCTTTCACCCAGACGTTTCATACAAAACATTGCAAAATCATTGAAAACGTTATCAGGAGCTTGATGAAGAAAATCAAAGTACTAAGTCCTTGGGTTAATCTTTCTACGTTTGAAAACAGCACAAAAACTTCCAGAGTTTGATGCAAAGTGTTTAATTAGAATCCAATACAAACATGGTGATTCCTTTCAAACGTGAGCCAAATTCTGCAGATTCTGAAGCCAAAATCTTGTCTGACGATCTTGTCAGCAGTAAACATTATATGACTGACTAGTAACACTCAATTTCAATGCCAAAACCCTTTTCTCATGACTGACTAGTAACACTCAATTTCAATGCCAAAACCCTTTTCTCACGTATAAACCACCGAGACTAACATTATAGAATAGTTATAGTGATGGGAAACCTTTCACCCAGACGTTTCATACAAGACATTGCAAAAGCATTGAAAACGTTATCAGGAGCTGAAAAGCACTTTAAAGCAATAAAAAGCTGGAAGTCTCAAAAACGGATTCTGAAACCAGAATCTTGGTTGGAGATCTTGTCAGAATAAACATGATATGACTGACTAGTAACACTCAATTTCGATGCCAATACCATTCTGTCATGTATAAAACACAGAGATTAAAATGGTAGAATAGTCATAGTGAAGGGAAACCATTCACCAAGACGTTTCATACAAAACATTGCAAAATCATTGAAAACGTTATCAGAAGCTGAAAAGTACTTTAAAGCAATAAAAAACTGAAAGTCTCAAAAACGGATTCTGAAGCCAAAATCTTGTCTGACGATCTTGTCAGCAGTAAACATGATATGACTGACTAGTAACACTCAATTTCAATGCCAAAACCCATTTCTCATGACTGACTAGTAACACTCAATTTCAATGCCAAAACCCTTTTCTCATGTATAAACCACCAAGACTAACATTATAGAATAGTTATAGTGATGGGAAACCATTCACCTAGACGTTTCATACAAAACATAAAAAAATCATTGAGAACGCTATCAGGAGCTCAAAAGAACTTTAAAGAAATAAAAAACTGGAAGTCTCAAAAACGGATCCTGAAACCAGAATCTTGTTTGGAGATCTTGTCAGAATACACATGATATGACTGAATAGTAACACTCAATTTCGATGCCAATACCATTTTGTCATGTATAAAACACAGAGATTAAAATGGTAGAATAGTCATAGTGAAGGGAAACCATTCACCAAGACGTTTCATACAAAACATTGCAAATGCATTGAAAACGCTACTCAGGAGCTGAAAAGCACTTTAAAGCAATAAAAAGCTGGAAGTCTCAAAAACGGATCTTGAAACCAGAATCTTGTTTGGAGATCTTGTCAGAAGTAAACATGATATGACTGACTAGTAACACTCAATTTCAATGCCAAAACCCTTTTCTCATGTATAAACCACCAAGACTAACATTGTAGAATAGTTATGGGAAACCATTCACCCTGAAGTTTCATACAAAACATTGCAAAAGCATTGAGAACGCTATCAGGAGCTGTAAAGCACTTTACAGCAATAAAAAGCTGGAAGTCTCAAAAACGGATTCTGAAACCAGAATCTTGTTTGGAGATCTTGTCAGAAGTAAACATGATATGAACACCTAGCAACACTCAATTTCAATGCCAAAACCCTTTTCTCATGTATAAACCACCAAGACTAACTCTATAGAATGGTTATAGTGATGGGAAACCATTCACCCTGAAGTTTCATACAAAACATTGCAACAGCATTGAAAACGTTATCAGGAGCTGAAAAGCACTTTAAAGCAATAAAAAACTGAAAGTCTCAAAAACGGATCATGAAGCCAAAATCTTGTCTGACGATCTTGTCAGCAGTAAACATGATATGACTGACTAGTAACACTCTATTTCAATGGTAAAACCCTTTTCTCATGACTGACTAGTAACACTCAATTTCAATGCCAAAACCCTTTTCTCATGTATAAACCACCAAGACTAACATTATAGA
Organism: Osmerus mordax; assembly: GCF_038355195.1. Classification (NCBI taxonomy): domain Eukaryota; kingdom Metazoa; phylum Chordata; class Actinopteri; order Osmeriformes; family Osmeridae; genus Osmerus; species Osmerus mordax. The sequence continues at coordinate 2,964,363 of NC_090056.1, read as the reverse complement.
ATAGTTATAGTGATGGGAAACCATTCACCCAGAAGTTTCATACAAAACATTGCAAAAGCATTGAGAACGCTATCAGGAGCTGAAAAGCACTTTACAGCGATAAAAAGCTGGAAGTCTCAAAAACGGATTCTGAAGCCAAAATCTTGTCTGACGATCTTGTCAGCAGTAAACATGATATGACTGACTAGTAAAACTCAATTTCAATGCCAAAACCCTTTTCTCATGACTGACTAGTAACACTCAATTTCAATGCCAAAACCCTTTTCTCATGTATAAACCACCAAGACTAACTCTATAGAATGGTTATAGTGATGGGAAACCATTCACCCAGAAGTTTCATACAAAACATTGCAAAATCATGGAAAACGTTATCATGAGCTGAAAAGCACTTTACAGCGATAAAAAGCTGGAAGTCTCAAAAACGGATTCTGAAGCCAAAATCTTGTCTGACGATCTTGTCAGAAGTAAACATGATATGACCACCTAGCAACACTCAATTTCGATGCCAATACCCTTTTGTCATGTATAAACCACCAAGACTAACATTATAGAATAGTTATAGTGATGGGAAACCATTCACCTAGACGTTTCATACAAAACATTAAAAAATCATTGAAAACGTTATCAGAAGCTGAAAAGCACTTTAAAGCAATAAAAAGCTGGAAGTCTCAAAAACGGATTCTGAAACCAGAATCTTGGTTGGAGATCTTGTCAGAATAAACATGATATGACTGACTAGTAACACTCAATTTCGATGCCAATACCATTCTGTCATGTATAAAACACAGAGATTAAAATGGTAGAATAGTCATAGTGAAGGGAAACCATTCACCAAGACGTTTCATACAAAACATTGCAAAATCATTGAAAACGTTATCAGAAGCTGAAAAGTACTTTAAAGCAATAAAAAACTGAAAGTCTCAAAAACGGATTCTGAAGCCAAAATCTTGTCTGACGATCTTGTCAGCAGTAAACATGATATGACTGACTAGTAACACTCAATTTCAATGCCAAAACCCATTTCTCATGACTGACTAGTAACACTCAATTTCAATGCCAAAACCCTTTTCTCATGTATAAACCACCAAGACTAACATTATAGAATAGTTATAGTGATGGGAAACCATTCACCTAGACGTTTCATACAAAACATAAAAAAATCATTGAGAACGCTATCAGGAGCTCAAAAGAACTTTAAAGAAATAAAAAACTGGAAGTCTCAAAAACGGATCCTGAAACCAGAATCTTGTTTGGAGATCTTGTCAGAATACACATGATATGACTGAATAGTAACACTCAATTTCGATGCCAATACCATTTTGTCATGTATAAAACACAGAGATTAAAATGGTAGAATAGTCATAGTGAAGGGAAACCATTCACCAAGACGTTTCATACAAAACATTGCAAATGCATTGAAAACGCTACTCAGGAGCTGAAAAGCACTTTAAAGCAATAAAAAGCTGGAAGTCTCAAAAACGGATCTTGAAACCAGAATCTTGTTTGGAGATCTTGTCAGAAGTAAACATGATATGACTGACTAGTAACACTCAATTTCAATGCCAAAACCCTTTTCTCATGTATAAACCACCAAGACTAACATTGTAGAATAGTTATGGGAAACCATTCACCCTGAAGTTTCATACAAAACATTGCAAAAGCATTGAGAACGCTATCAGGAGCTGTAAAGCACTTTACAGCAATAAAAAGCTGGAAGTCTCAAAAACGGATTCTGAAACCAGAATCTTGTTTGGAGATCTTGTCAGAAGTAAACATGATATGAACACCTAGCAACACTCAATTTCAATGCCAAAACCCTTTTCTCATGTATAAACCACCAAGACTAACTCTATAGAATGGTTATAGTGATGGGAAACCATTCACCCTGAAGTTTCATACAAAACATTGCAACAGCATTGAAAACGTTATCAGGAGCTGAAAAGCACTTTAAAGCAATAAAAAACTGAAAGTCTCAAAAACGGATCATGAAGCCAAAATCTTGTCTGACGATCTTGTCAGCAGTAAACATGATATGACTGACTAGTAACACTCTATTTCAATGGTAAAACCCTTTTCTCATGACTGACTAGTAACACTCAATTTCAATGCCAAAACCCTTTTCTCATGTATAAACCACCAAGACTAACATTATAGAATAGTTATAGTGATGGGAAACCATTCACCCAGAAGTTTCATACAAAACATTGCAAAAGCATTGAGAACGCTATCAGGAGCTGAAAAGCACTTTACAGCGATAAAAAGCTGGAAGTCTCAAAAACGGATTCTGAAGCCAAAATCTTGTCTGACGATCTTGTCAGCAGTAAACATGATATGACTGACTAGTAAAACTCAATTTCAATGCCAAAACCCTTTTCTCATGACTGACTAGTAACACTCAATTTCAATGCCAAAACCCTTTTCTCATGTATAAACCACCAAGACTAACTCTATAGAATGGTTATAGTGATGGGAAACCATTCACCCAGAAGTTTCATACAAAACATTGCAAAATCATGGAAAACGTTATCATGAGCTGAAAAGCACTTTACAGCGATAAAAAGCTGGAAGTCTCAAAAACGGATTCTGAAGCCAAAATCTTGTCTGACGATCTTGTCAGAAGTAAACATGATATGACCACCTAGCAACACTCAATTTCGATGCCAATACCCTTTTGTCATGTATAAACCACCAAGACTAACATTATAGAATAGTTATAGTGATGGGAAACCATTCACCTAGACGTTTCATACAAAACATTAAAAAATCATTGAAAACGTTATCAGAAGCTGAAAAGCACTTTAAAGCAATAAAAAGCTGGAAGTCTCAAAAACGGATTCTGAAACCAGAATCTTGGTTGGAGATCTTGTCAGAATAAACATGATATGACTGACTAGTAACACTCAATTTCGATGCCAATACCATTCTGTCATGTATAAAACACAGAGATTAAAATGGTAGAATAGTCATAGTGAAGGGAAACCATTCACCAAGACGTTTCATACAAAACATTGCAAATGCATTGAAAACGCTCTCAGGAGCTGAAAAGCACTTTAAAGCAATAAAAAACTGGAAGTTTCAATAACGGATTCTGAAACCAGAATCTTGTCTGAAGATCTTGTCAGCAGTAAACATGATATGACTGACTAGTAACACTCAATTTCAATGCCAAAACCCTTTTTTCATGTATAAACCACCAAGACTAACTCTATAGAATGGTTATAGTGATGGGAAACCATTCACCCAGAAGTTTCATACAAAACATTGCAAAATCATGGAAAACGTTATCATGAGCTGAAAAGCACTTTAAAGCAATAAAAAACTGGAAGTCTCAAAAACGGATCATGAAACCAGAATCTTGTTTGGAGATTTTGTCAGAAGTAAACATGATATGACCACCTAGCAACACTCAATTTCAATGCCAAAACCCTTTTCTCATGTATAAACCACCAAGACTAACATTATAGAATAGTTATAGTGATGGGAAACCATTCACCAAGAAGTTTCATACAAAACATTGCAAATGCATTGAAAACGTTATCAGAAGCTGAAAAGCACTTTAAAGCAATAAAAATCTGGAAGTCTCAAAAACGGATCATGAAACCAGAATCTTGTCTGACGATCTTGTCAGAAGTAAACATGATATGACCACCTAGCAACACTCAATTTCGATGCCAATACCCTTTTGTCATGTATAAACAACGAAGATTAAAATTGTAGAATAGTCATAGTGATGGGAAACCTTTCACCCAGACGTTTCATACAAAACATTGCAAAATTATTGAAAACGTTATCAGGAGCTGAAAAGCACTTTAAAGCAATACAAATCTGGAATTCTCAAAAACGGATCATGAAACCAGAATCTTGTTTGGAGATCTTGTCAGAAGTAAACATGATATGACTGACTAGTAACACTCAATTTCAATGCCAAAACCCTTTTCTCATGTATAAACCATCAAGACTAACATTATAGAATAGTTATAGTGATGGGAAACCTTTCACCCAGACGTTTCATTCAAAACATTGCAAAATTATTGAAAACGTTATCAGGAGCTGAAAAGCACTTTAAAGCAATAAAAATCTGGAAGTCTCAAAAACGGATCATAAAACCAGAATCTTGTTTGGAGATCTTGTCAGAAGTAAACATGATATGACTGACTAGTAACACTCAATTTCAATGCCAAAACCCTTTTCTCATGACTGACTAGTAACACTCAATTTCATTGCCAAAACCCTTTTCTCATGTGTAAACCACCTAGACTAACATTATAGAATAGTTCTAGTGATGGGAAACCATTCACCCAGAAGTTTCATACAAAACATTGCAAAAGCATTGAGAACGCTATCAAGAGCTGAAAAGAACTTTAAAGCAATAAAAAACTGGAAGTCTCAAAAACGGATTCTGAAGCCAAAATCTTGTCTGAAGATCTTGTCAGCAGTAAACATGATATGACTGACTAGTAACACTCAATTTCGATGCCAAAACCCGTTTCTCATGTATAAACCACCAAGACTAACTCTATAGAATGGTTATAGTGATGGGAAACCATTCACCCAGAAGTTTCATACAAAACATTGCAAAAGCATTGAAAACGTTATCAGGAGCTGAAAAGCACTTTAAAGCAATAAAAAACTGGAAGTCTCAAAAACGGATCATGAAACCAGAATCTTGTTTGGAGATCTTGACAGAATGAACATGATACGACTGACTAGTAACACTCAATTTCGATGCCAATACCATTTTGTCATGTATAAAACACAGAGATTAAAATGGTAGAATAGTCATAGTGATGGGAAACCATTCACCAAGACGTTTCATACAAAACATTGCAAATGCATTGAAAACGCTCTCAGGAGCTGAAAAGCACTTTAAAGCAATAAAAAAACTGGACGTCTCAAAAACGGATTCTGAAGCCAAAATCTTGTCTGAAGATCTTGTCAGCAGTAAACATGATATGACTGACGAGTAACACTCAATTTCAATGCCAAAACCCTTTTCTCATGTATAAACCACCAAGACTAACATTGTAGAATAGTTATAGTAATGGGAAACCATTCACCCTGAAGTTTCATACAAAACATTGCAAAAGCATTGAGAACGCTATCAGGAGCTGAAAAGCACTTTACAGCAATAAAAAGCTGGAAGTCTCAAAAACGGATTCTGAAACCAGAATCTTGTTTGGAGATCTTGTCAGAAGTAAACATGATATGACCACCTAGCAACACTCAATTTCAATGCCAAAACCCTTTTCTCATGTATAAACCACCAAGACTAACATTATAGAATAGTTATAGTGATGGGAAACCATTCACCAAGAAGTTTCATACAAAATATTGCAAAAGCATTGAGAACGCTATCAGGAGCTGAAAAGAACTTTAAAGCAATAAAAATCTGGAAGTCTCAAAAACGGATTCTGAAACCAAAATCTTGTTTGGAGATCTTGTCAGAATGAACATGATATGACTGACTAGTTACACTCAATTTCGATGCCAATACCATTCTGTCATGTATAAAACACATAAATTAAAATGGTAGAATAGTCATAGTGAAGGGAAACCATTCACCAAGACGTTTCATACAAAACATTGCAAATGCATTGAAAACGCTCTCAGGAGCTGAAAAGCACTTTAAAAAAACTGGAAGTCTCAAAAACGGATTCTGAAGCCAAAATCTTGTCTGAAGATCTTGTCAGAAGTAAACATGATATGACTGACTAGTAACACTTAATTTCAATGCCAAAACCCTTTTCTCATGTATAAACCACCAAGACTAACATTATAGAATAGTTATAGTGATGGGAAACTATTCACCCAGAAGTTTCATACAAAACATTGCAAAAGCATTGAGAACGCTATCAGGAGCTGAAAAGAACTTTAAAGAAATAAAAAACTGGAAGTCTCAAAAAAAGATTCCTGAAACCAGAATTTTGTTTGGAGATCTTGACAGAATAAACATGATATGACTGACTAGTAACACTTAATTTCGATGCCAATACCATTTTGTCATGTATAAAACACAGAGATTAAAATGGTAGAATAGTCATCGTGAAGGGAAACCTTTCACCAAGACGTTTCATACAAAACATTGCAAAATCATTGAAAACGTTATCAGGAGCTGAAAAGCACTTTACAGCGATAAAAAGCTGGAAGTCTCAAAAACGGATTCTGAAGCCAAAATCTTGTCTGACGATCTTGTCAGCAGTAAACATGATATGACTGACTAGTAAAACTCAATTTCAATGCCAAAACCCTTTTCTCATGACTGACTAGTAACACTCAATTTCAATGCCAAAACCCTTTTCTCATGTATAAACCACCAAGACTAACTCTATAGAATGGTTATAGTGATGGGAAACCATTCACCCAGAAGTTTCATACAAAACATTGCAAAATCATGGAAAACGTTATCATGAGCTGAAAAGCACTTTAAAGCAATAAAAAACTGGAAGTCTCAAAAACGGATCATGAAACCAGAATCTTGTTTGGAGATCTTGTCAGAAGTAAACATGATATGACCACCTAGCAACACTCAATTTCAATGCCAAAACCCTTTTCTCATGTATAAACCACCAAGACTAACATTATAGAATAGTTATAGTGATGGGAAACCATTCACCAAGAAGTTTCATACAAAACATTGCAAAAGCATTGAGAACGCTATCAGGAGCTGAAAAGAACTTTAAAGCAATAAAAATCTGGAAGTCTCAAAAACGGATTCTGAAACCAAAATCTTGTTTGGAGATCTTGTCAGAATGAACATGATATGACTGACTAGTAACACTCAATTTCGATGCCAATACCATTCTGTCATGTATAAAACACATAAATTAAAATGGTAGAATAGTCATAGTGAAGGGAAACCATTCACCAAGACGTTTCATACAAAACATTGCAAATGCATTGAAAACGCTACTCAGGAGCTGAAAAGCACTTTAAAGCAATACAAAACTGGAAGTCTCAAAAACGGATTCTGAAACCAAAATCTTGTCTGAAGATCTTGTCAGCAGTAAACGTGATATGACTGACTAGTAACACTCAATTTCAATGCCAAAACCCTTTTCTCATGTATAAACCACCAAGACTAACATTATAGAATAGTTATAGTGATGGGAAACCATTCACCCAGAAGTTTCATACAAAACATTGCAAAAGCATTGAGAACGCTATCTGGAGCTGAAAAGCACTTTAAAGCAATAAAAAGCTGGAAATCTCAAAAACGGATTCTGAAACCAGAATCTTGTTTGGAGATCTTGTCAGAAGTAAACATGATATGACTGACATGTAACAGTCAATTTCGATGCAAATACCCTTTTCTCATGTGTAAACCACCTAGACTAACATTATAGAATAGTTCTAGTGATGGGAAACCATTCACCCAGAAGTTTCATACAAAACATTGCAAAAGCATTGAGAACGCTATCAAGAGCTGAAAAGAACTTTAAAGCAATAAAAAACTGGAAGTCTCAAAAACGGATTCTGAAGCCAAAATCTTGTCTGAAGATCTTGTCAGCAGTAAACATGATATGACTGACTAGTAACACTCAATTTCGATGCCAAAACCCGTTTCTCATGTATAAACCACCAAGACTAACTCTATAGAATGGTTATAGTGATGGGAAACCATTCACCCAGAAGTTTCATACAAAACATTGCAAAAGCATTGAAAACGTTATCAGGAGCTGAAAAGCACTTTAAAGCAATAAAAAACTGGAAGTCTCAAAAACGGATCATGAAACCAGAATCTTGTTTGGAGATCTTGACAGAATGAACATGATACGACTGACTAGTAACACTCAATTTCGATGCCAATACCATTTTGTCATGTATAAAACACAGAGATTAAAATGGTAGAATAGTCATAGTGATGGGAAACCATTCACCAAGACGTTTCATACAAAACATTGCAAATGCATTGAAAACGCTCTCAGGAGCTGAAAAGCACTTTAAAGCAATAAAAAAACTGGACGTCTCAAAAACGGATTCTGAAGCCAAAATCTTGTCTGAAGATCTTGTCAGCAGTAAACATGATATGACTGACGAGTAACACTCAATTTCAATGCCAAAACCCTTTTCTCATGTATAAACCACCAAGACTAACATTGTAGAATAGTTATAGTAATGGGAAACCATTCACCCTGAAGTTTCATACAAAACATTGCAAAAGCATTGAGAACGCTATCAGGAGCTGAAAAGCACTTTACAGCAATAAAAAGCTGGAAGTCTCAAAAACGGATTCTGAAACCAGAATCTTGTTTGGAGATCTTGTCAGAAGTAAACATGATATGACCACCTAGCAACACTCAATTTCAATGCCAAAACCCTTTTCTCATGTATAAACCACCAAGACTAACATTATAGAATAGTTATAGTGATGGGAAACCATTCACCAAGAAGTTTCATACAAAATATTGCAAAAGCATTGAGAACGCTATCAGGAGCTGAAAAGAACTTTAAAGCAATAAAAATCTGGAAGTCTCAAAAACGGATTCTGAAACCAAAATCTTGTTTGGAGATCTTGTCAGAATGAACATGATATGACTGACTAGTTACACTCAATTTCGATGCCAATACCATTCTGTCATGTATAAAACACATAAATTAAAATGGTAGAATAGTCATAGTGAAGGGAAACCATTCACCAAGACGTTTCATACAAAACATTGCAAATGCATTGAAAACGCTCTCAGGAGCTGAAAAGCACTTTAAAAAAACTGGAAGTCTCAAAAACGGATTCTGAAGCCAAAATCTTGTCTGAAGATCTTGTCAGAAGTAAACATGATATGACTGACTAGTAACACTTAATTTCAATGCCAAAACCCTTTTCTCATGTATAAACCACCAAGACTAACATTATAGAATAGTTATAGTGATGGGAAACTATTCACCCAGAAGTTTCATACAAAACATTGCAAAAGCATTGAGAACGCTATCAGGAGCTGAAAAGAACTTTAAAGAAATAAAAAACTGGAAGTCTCAAAAAAAGATTCCTGAAACCAGAATTTTGTTTGGAGATCTTGACAGAATAAACATGATATGACTGACTAGTAACACTTAATTTCGATGCCAATACCATTTTGTCATGTATAAAACACAGAGATTAAAATGGTAGAATAGTCATCGTGAAGGGAAACCTTTCACCAAGACGTTTCATACAAAACATTGCAAAATCATTGAAAACGTTATCAGGAGCTGAAAAGCACTTTACAGCGATAAAAAGCTGGAAGTCTCAAAAACGGATTCTGAAGCCAAAATCTTGTCTGACGATCTTGTCAGCAGTAAACATGATATGACTGACTAGTAAAACTCAATTTCAATGCCAAAACCCTTTTCTCATGACTGACTAGTAACACTCAATTTCAATGCCAAAACCCTTTTCTCATGTATAAACCACCAAGACTAACTCTATAGAATGGTTATAGTGATGGGAAACCATTCACCCAGAAGTTTCATACAAAACATTGCAAAATCATGGAAAACGTTATCATGAGCTGAAAAGCACTTTAAAGCAATAAAAAACTGGAAGTCTCAAAAACGGATCATGAAACCAGAATCTTGTTTGGAGATCTTGTCAGAAGTAAACATGATATGACCACCTAGCAACACTCAATTTCAATGCCAAAACCCTTTTCTCATGTATAAACCACCAAGACTAACATTATAGAATAGTTATAGTGATGGGAAACCATTCACCAAGAAGTTTCATACAAAACATTGCAAAAGCATTGAGAACGCTATCAGGAGCTGAAAAGAACTTTAAAGCAATAAAAATCTGGAAGTCTCAAAAACGGATTCTGAAACCAAAATCTTGTTTGGAGATCTTGTCAGAATGAACATGATATGACTGACTAGTAACACTCAATTTCGATGCCAATACCATTCTGTCATGTATAAAACACATAAATTAAAATGGTAGAATAGTCATAGTGAAGGGAAACCATTCACCAAGACGTTTCATACAAAACATTGCAAATGCATTGAAAACGCTACTCAGGAGCTGAAAAGCACTTTAAAGCAATACAAAACTGGAAGTCTCAAAAACGGATTCTGAAACCAAAATCTTGTCTGAAGATCTTGTCAGCAGTAAACGTGATATGACTGACTAGTAACACTCAATTTCAATGCCAAAACCCTTTTCTCATGTATAAACCACCAAGACTAACATTATAGAATAGTTATAGTGATGGGAAACCATTCACCCAGAAGTTTCATACAAAACATTGCAAAAGCATTGAGAACGCTATCTGGAGCTGAAAAGCACTTTAAAGCAATAAAAAGCTGGAAATCTCAAAAACGGATTCTGAAACCAGAATCTTGTTTGGAGATCTTGTCAGAAGTAAACATGATATGACTGACATGTAACAGTCAATTTCGATGCAAATACCCTTTTGTCATGTATAAACCACCAAGATTAAAATTGTAGAATAGTCATAGTGATGGGAAACCTTTCACCCAGACGTTTCATACAAAACATTGCAAATGCATTGAAAATGTTATCAGAAGCTGAAAAGCACTTTAAAGCAATAAAAATCTGGAAGTCTCAAAAACGGATCATGAAACCAGAATCTTGTCTGATGATCTTGTCAGAAGTAAACATGATATGACCACCTAGCAACACTCAATTTCGATGCCAATACCCTTTTGTCATGTATAAACAACGAAGATTAAAATTGTAGAATAGTCATAGTGATGGGAAACCTTTCACCCAGACGTTTCATACAAAACATTGCAAAATTATTGAAAACGTTATCAGGAGCTGAAAAGCACTTTAAAGCAATACAAATCTGGAAGTCTCAAAAACGGATCATGAAACCAGAATCTTGTTTGGAGATCTTGTCAGAAGTAAACATGATATGACTGACTAGTAACACTCAATTTCAATGCCAAAACCCTTTTCTCATGTATAAACCATCAAGACTAACATTATAGAATAGTTATAGTGATGGGAAACCTTTCACCCAGACGTTTCATTCAAAACATTGCAAAATTATTGAAAACGTTATCAGGAGCTGAAAAGCACTTTAAAGCAATAAAAATCTGGAAGTCTCAAAAACGGATCATAAAACCAGAATCTTGTTTGGAGATCTTGTCAGAAGTAAACATGATATGACTGACTAGTAACACTCAATTTCAATGCCAAAACCCTTTTCTCATGACTGACTAGTAACACTCAATTTCATTGCCAAAACCCTTTTCTCATGTGTAAACCACCTAGACTAACATTATAGAATAGTTCTAGTGATGGGAAACCATTCACCCAGAAGTTTCATACAAAACATTGCAAAAGCATTGAGAACGCTATCAAGAGCTGAAAAGAACTTTAAAGCAATAAAAAACTGGAAGTCTCAAAAACGGATTCTGAAGCCAAAATCTTGTCTGAAGATCTTGTCAGCAGTAAACATGATATGACTGACTAGTAACACTCAATTTCGATGCCAAAACCCGTTTCTCATGTATAAACCACCAAGACTAACTCTATAGAATGGTTATAGTGATGGGAAACCTTTCACCCAGACGTTTCATACAAAACATTGCAAAATTATTGAAAACGTTATCAGGAGCTGAAAAGCACTTTAAAGCAAGAAAAATCTGGAAGTCTCAAAAACGGATCATGAAACCAGAATCTTGTTTGGAGATCTTGTCAGAAGTAAACATGATATGACTGACTAGTAACACTCAATTTCAATGCCAAAACCCTTTTCTCATGACTGACTAGTAACACTCAATTTCATTGCCAAAACCCTTTTCTCATGTGTAAACCACCAAGACTAACATTATAGAATAGTTATAGTGATGGGAAACCATTCACCCAGAAGTTTCATACAAAACATTGCAAAAGCATTGAGAACGCTATCAGGAGCTGAAAAGAACTTTAAAGCAATAAAAAACTGGAAGTCTCAAAAACTGATTCTGAAGCCAAAATCTTGTCTGAAGATCTTGTCAGCAGTAAACATGATATGACTGACTAGTAACACTCAATTTCAATGCCAAAACCCTTTTCTCATGTATAAAACACAGAGATTAAAATGGTAGAATAGTCATAGTGATGGGAAACCATTCACCCTGAAGTTTCATACAAAACATTGCAAAAGCATTAAGAACGCTATCAGGAGCTGAAAAGCACTTTACAGCAATAAAAAGCTGGAAGTCTCAAAAACGGATTCTGAAACCAGAATCTTGTTTGGAGATCTTGTCAGAAGTAAACATGATATGACTGACTAGTAACACTCAATTTCGATGCCAATACCATTTTGTCATGTATAAAACACAGAGATTAAAATGGTAGAATAGTCATAGTGATGGGAAACCATTCACCAAGACGTTTCATACAAAACATTGCAAATGCATTGAAAACGCTCTCAGGAGCTGAAAAGCACTTTAAAGCAATAAAAAACTGGAAGTCTCAAAAACGGATCATGAAACCAGAATCTTGTTTGGAGATCTTGACAGAATGAACATGATACGACTGACTAGTAACACTCAATTTCGATGCCAATACCATTTTGTCATGTATAAAACACAGAGATTAAAATGGTAGAATAGTCATAGTGATGGGAAACCATTCACCAAGACGTTTCATACAAAACATTGCAAATGCCTTGTTCTCAGGAGCTGAAAAGCACTTTAAAGCAATACAAAAACTGGAAGTCTCAAAAACGGATTCTGAAGCCAAAATCTTGTCTGAAGATCTTGTCAGCAGTAAACATGATATGCCTGACTAGTAACACTCAATTTCAATGCCAAAACCCTTTTCTCATGTATAAACCACCAATACTAACATTGTAGAATAGTTATAGTGATGGGAAACCATTCACCCTGAAGTTTCATACAAAACATTGCAAAAGCATTGAGAACGCTATCAGGAGCTGAAAAGCACTTTAAAGAAATAAAAAACTGGAAGTCTCAAAAACGGATCATGAAACCAGAATCTTGTTTGGAGATCTTGACAGAATGAACATGATACGACTGACTAGTAACACTCAATTTCGATGCCAATACCATTTTGTCATGTATAAAACACAGATATTAAAATGGTAGAATAGTCATCGTGATGGGAAACCATTCACCAAGACGTTTCATACAAAACATTGCAAATGCATTGAAAACGCTCTCAGGAGCTGAAAAGCACTTTAAAGCAATAAAAAACTGGAAGTCTCAAAAACGGATTCTGAAACCAGAATCTTGTTTGGAGATCTTGTCAGAATGAACATGATATGACTTAGTAACACTCAATTTCGATGCCAATACCATTTTGTCATGTATAAAACACAGAGATTGAAATGGTAGAATAGTCATAGTGAAGGGAAACCATTCACCAAGACGTTTCATACAAAACATTGCAAATGCATTGAAAACGCTACTCAGGAGCTGAAAAGCACTTTAAAGCAGTAAAAAATGGAAGTCTCAAAAACGGATCCTGAAACCAGAATCTTGTTTGGAAATCTTGTCAGAATAAACACGATATGACTGACTAGTAACACTCAATTTCAATGCCAAAACCCTTTTCTCATGTATAAACCACCAAGATTAAAATTGTAGAATAGTTATAGTGATGGGAAACCTTTCACCCAGACGTTTTATACAAAACATTTCAAAATCTTTGAAAACGTTATAAGGAGCTGAAAAGCACTTTAAAGCAATAAAAATCTGGAAGTCTCAAAAACGGATCATGAAACCAGAATCTTGTTTGGAGATCTTGTCAGAAGTAAACATGATATGACTGACTAGTAACACTCAATTTCAATGCCAAAACCCTTTTCTCATGTATAAACCACCAAGACTAACATTATAGAATAGTAATAGTGATGGGAAACCATTCACCAAGACGTTTCATACAAAACATTGCAAATGCATTAAAAACGCTCTCAGGAGCTGAAAAGCACTTTAAAGCAATAAAAAATCTGGAAGTCTCAAAAACGGATCATGAAACCAGAATCTTGTTTGGAGATCTTGTCAGAAGTAAACATGATATGACTGACTAGTAACACTCAATTTCATTGCCAAAACCCTTTTCTCATGTGTAAACCACCAAGACTAACATTATAGAATAGTTATAGTGATGGGAAACCATTCACCCAGAAGTTTCATACAAAACATTGCAAAAGCATTGAGAACGCTATCAGGAGCTGAAAAGAACTTTAAAGCAATAAAAAACTGGAAGTCTCAAAAACGGATTCTGAAGCCAAAATCTTGTCTGAAGATCTTGTCAGCAGTAAACATGATATGACTGACTAGTAACACTCAATTTCAATGCCAAAACCCTTTTCTCATGTATAAAACACAGAGATTAAAATGGTAGAATAGTCATAGTGATGGGAAACCATTCACCCTGAAGTTTCATACAAAACATTGCAAAAGCATGAAGAACGCTATCAGGAGCTGAAAAGCACTTTACAGCAATAAAAAGCTGGAAGTCTCAAAAACGGATTCTGAAACCAGAATCTTGTTTGGAGATCTTGTCAGAAGTAAACATGATATGACCACCTAGCAACACTCAATTTCAATGCCAAAACCCGTTTCTCATGTATATACCACCAAGACTAACTCTATAGAATGGTTATAGTGATGGGAAACCATTCACCCAGAAGTTTCATACAAAACATTGCAAAATCATTGAAAACGTTATCATGAGCTGAAAAGCACTTTAAAGCAATAAAAAACTGGAAGTCTCAAAAACAGATCATGAAACCAGAATCTTGTTTGGAGATCTTGACAGAATGAACATGATACGACTGACTAGCAACACTCAATTTCGATGCCAATACCCTTTTGTCATGTATAAACAACGAAGATTAAAATTGTAGAATAGTCATAGTGATGGGAAACCTTTCACCCAGACGTTTCATACAAAACATTGCAAAATTATTGAAAACGTTATCAGGAGCTGAAAAGCACTTTAAAGCAAGAAAAATCTGGAAGTCTCAAAAACGGATCATGAAACCAGAATCTTGTTTGGAGATCTTGTCAGAAGTAAACATGATATGACTGACTAGTAACACTCAATTTCATTGCCAAAACCCTTTTCTCATGTGTAAACCACCAAGACTAACATTATAGAATAGTTATAGTGATGGGAAACCATTCACCCAGAAGTTTCATACAAAACATTGCAAAAGCATTGAGAACGCTATCAGGAGCTGAAAAGAACTTTAAAGCAATAAAAAACTGGAAGTCTCAAAAACGGATTCTGAAGCCAAAATCTTGTCTGAAGATCTTGTCAGCAGTAAACATGATATGACTGACTAGTAACACTCAATTTCAATGCCAAAACCCTTTTCTCATGTATAAAACACAGAGATTAAAATGGTAGAATAGTCATAGTGATGGGAAACCATTCACCCTGAAGTTTCATACAAAACATTGCAAAAGCATGAAGAACGCTATCAGGAGCTGAAAAGCACTTTACAGCAATAAAAAGCTGGAAGTCTCAAAAACGGATTCTGAAACCAGAATCTTGTTTGGAGATCTTGTCAGAAGTAAACATGATATGACCACCTAGCAACACTCAATTTCAATGCCAAAACCCGTTTCTCATGTATATACCACCAAGACTAACTCTATAGAATGGTTATAGTGATGGGAAACCATTCACCCAGAAGTTTCATACAAAACATTGCAAAATCATTGAAAACGTTATCATGAGCTGAAAAGCACTTTAAAGCAATAAAAAACTGGAAGTCTCAAAAACAGATCATGAAACCAGAATCTTGTTTGGAGATCTTGACAGAATGAACATGATACGACTGACTAGCAACACTCAATTTCGATGCCAATACCATTTTGTCATGTATAAAACACAGAGATTAAAATGATAGAATAGTCATAGTGATGGGAAACCATTCACCAAGACGTTTCATACAAAACATTGCAAATGCAATGAAAACGCTCTCAGGAGCTGAAAAGCACTTTAAAGCAAGAAAAATATGGAAGTCTCAAAAACGGATCATGAAACCAGAATCTTGTTTGGAGATCTTGTCAGAAGTAAACATGATATGACTGACTAGTAACACTCAATTTCATTGCCAAAACCCTTTTCTCATGTGTAAACCACCAAGACTAACATTATAGAATAGTTATAGTGATGGGAAACCATTCACCCAGAAGTTTCATACAAAACATTGCAAAAGCATTGAGAACGCTATCAGGAGCTGAAAAGAACTTTAAAGCAATAAAAAACTGGAAGTCTCAAAAACGGATTCTGAAGCCAAAATCTTGTCTGAAGATCTTGTCAGCAGTAAACATGATATGACTGACTAGTAACACTCAATTTCAATGCCAAAACCCTTTTCTCATGTATAAAACACAGAGATTAAAATGGTAGAATAGTCATAGTGATGGGAAACCATTCACCCAGAAGTTTCATACAAAACATTGCAAAATCATTGAAAACGTTATCATGAGCTGAAAAGCACTTTAAAGCAATAAAAAACTGGAAGTCTCAAAAACAGATCATGAAACCAGAATCTTGTTTGGAGATCTTGACAGAATGAACATGATACGACTGACTAGCAACACTCAATTTCGATGCCAATACCCTTTTGTCATGTATAAACAACGAAGATTAAAATTGTAGAATAGTCATAGTGATGGGAAACCTTTCACCCAGACGTTTCATACAAAACATTGCAAAATTATTGAAAACGTTATCAGGAGCTGAAAAGCACTTTAAAGCAAGAAAAATCTGGAAGTCTCAAAAACGGATCATGAAACCAGAATCTTGTTTGGAGATCTTGTCAGAAGTAAACATGATATGACTGACTAGTAACACTCAATTTCAATGCCAAAACCCTTTTCTCATGACTGACTAGTAACACTCAATTTCATTGCCAAAACCCTTTTCTCATGTGTAAACCACCAAGACTAACATTATAGAATAGTTATAGTGATGGGAAACCATTCACCCAGAAGTTTCATACAAAACATTGCAAAAGCATTGAGAACGCTATCAGGAGCTGAAAAGAACTTTAAAGCAATAAAAAACTGGAAGTCTCAAAAACGGATTCTGAAGCCAAAATCTTGTCTGAAGATCTTGTCAGCAGTAAACATGATATGACTGACTAGTAACACTCAATTTCAATGCCAAAACCCTTTTCTCATGTATAAAACACAGAGATTAAAATGGTAGAATAGTCATAGTGATGGGAAACCATTCACCAAGACGTTTCATACAAAACATTGCAAAATCATTGAAAACGTTATCATGAGCTGAAAAGCACTTTAAAGCAATAAAAAACTGGAAGTCTCAAAAACAGATCATGAAACCAGAATCTTGTTTGGAGATCTTGACAGAATGAACATGATACGACTGACTAGCAACACTCAATTTCGATGCCAATACCATTTTGTCATGTATAAAACACAGAGATTAAAATGATAGAATAGTCATAGTGATGGGAAACCATTCACCAAGACGTTTCATACAAAACATTGCAAATGCAATGAAAACGCTCTCAGGAGCTGAAAAGCACTTTAAAGCAATAAAAAAACTGGAAGTCTCAAAAACGGATTCTGAAGCCAAAATCTTGTCTGAAGATCTTGTCAGCAGTAAACATGATATGACTGACTAGTAACACTCAATTTCAATGCCAAAACCCTTTTCTCATGTATAAACCACCAAGACTAACATTGTAGAATAGTTATAGTGATGGGAAACCATTCACCCTGAAGTTTCATACAAAACATTGCAAAAGCATTAAGAACGCTATCAGGAGCTGAAAAGCACTTTACAGCAATAAAAAGCTGGAAGTCTCAAAAACGGATTCTGAAACCAGAATCTTGTTTGGAGATCTTGTCAGAAGTAAATATGACATGACCACCTAGCAACACTCAATTTCAATGCCAAAACCATTTTCTCATGTATAAACCACCAAGACTAACTCTATAGAATGGTTAAAGTGATGGGAAACCATTCACCCAGAAGTTTCATACAAAACATTGCAAAAGCATTGAGAACGCTATCAGGAGCTGAAAAGAACTTTAAAGAAATAAAAAACTGGAAGTCTCAAAAAAAGATTCCTGAAACCAGAATTTTGTTTGGAGATCTTGACAGAATAAACATGATAT
The DNA here is from genome assembly GCF_038355195.1 of Osmerus mordax. NCBI lineage: Eukaryota > Metazoa > Chordata > Actinopteri > Osmeriformes > Osmeridae > Osmerus > Osmerus mordax. The sequence goes on along the minus strand of NC_090056.1, from coordinate 2,946,306 downwards.
GACTGACTAGTAACACTCAATTTCGATGCCAATACCATTTTGTCATGTATAAAACACAGAGATTAAAATGGTAGAATAGTCATCGTGAAGGGAAACCTTTCACCAAGACGTTTCATACAAAACATTGCAAAATCATTGAAAACGTTATCAGGAGCTGAAAAGCACTTTAAGGCAATAAAAATCTGGAAGTCTCAAAAACGGATCTTGAAACCAGAATCTTGTTTGGAGATCTTGTCAGAAGTAAACATGATATGACTGACTAGTAACACTCAATTTCGATGCCAATACCATTTTGTCATGTATAAAACACAGAGATTAAAATGGTAGAATAGTCATAGTGATGGGAAACCATTCACCAAGACGTTTCATACAAAACATTGCAAATGCATTGAAAACGCTCTCAGGAGCTGAAAAGCACTTTAAAGCAATAAAAAACTGGAAGTCTCAAAAACGGATCATGAAACCAGAATCTTGTTTGGAGATCTTGACAGAATGAACATGATACGACTGACTAGTAACACTCAATTTCGATGCCAATACCATTTTGTCATGTATAAAACACAGAGATTAAAATGGTAGAATAGTCATAGTGATGGGAAACCATTCACCAAGACGTTTCATACGAAATGCCTTGTTCTCAGGAGCTGAAAAGCACTTTAAAGCAATACAAAAACTGGAAGTCTCAAAAACGGATTCTGAAGCCAAAATCTTGTCTGAAGATCTTGTCAGCAGTAAACATGATATGCCTGACTAGTAACACTCAATTTCAATGCCAAAACCCTTTTCTCATGTATAAACCACCAATACTAACATTGTAGAATAGTTATAGTGATGGGAAACCATTCACCCTGAAGTTTCATACAAAACATTGCAAAAGCATTGAGAACGCTATCAGGAGCTGAAAAGCACTTTAAAGAAATAAAAAACTGGAAGTCTCAAAAACGGATCATGAAACCAGAATCTTGTTTGGAGATCTTGACAGAATGAACATGATACGACTGACTAGTAACACTCAATTTCGATGCCAATACCATTTTGTCATGTATAAAACACAGATATTAAAATGGTAGAATAGTCATCGTGATGGGAAACCATTCACCAAGACGTTTCATACAAAACATTGCAAATGCATTGAAAACGCTCTCAGGAGCTGAAAAGCACTTTAAAGCAATAAAAAACTGGAAGTCTCAAAAACGGATTCTGAAACCAGAATCTTGTTTGGAGATCTTGTCAGAATGAACATGATATGACTTAGTAACACTCAATTTCGATGCCAATACCATTTTGTCATGTATAAAACACAGAGATTGAAATGGTAGAATAGTCATAGTGAAGGGAAACCATTCACCAAGACGTTTCATACAAAACATTGCAAATGCATTGAAAACGCTACTCAGGAGCTGAAAAGCACTTTAAAGCAGTAAAAAATGGAAGTCTCAAAAACGGATCCTGAAACCAGAATCTTGTTTGGAAATCTTGTCAGAATAAACACGATATGACTGACTAGTAACACTCAATTTCAATGCCAAAACCCTTTTCTCATGTATAAACCACCAAGATTAAAATTGTAGAATAGTTATAGTGATGGGAAACCTTTCACCCAGACGTTTTATACAAAACATTTCAAAATCTTTGAAAACGTTATCAGGAGCTGAAAAGCACTTTAAAGCAATAAAAATCTAGAGGTCTCAAAAACGGATCATGAAACCAGAATCTTGTTTGGAGATCTTGTCAGAAGTAAACATGATATGACTGACTAGTAACACTCAATTTCAATGCCAAAACCCTTTTCTCATGTATAAACCACCAAGACTAACATTATAGAATAGTAATAGTGATGGGAAACCATTCACCAAGACGTTTCATACAAAACATTGCAAATGCATTAAAAACGCTCTCAGGAGCTGAAAAGCACTTTAAAGCAATAAAAAAACTGGAAGTCTCAAAAACGGATTCTGAAGCCAAAATCTTGTCTGAAGATCTTGTCAGAAGTAAACATGATATGACCACCTAGCAACACTCAATTTCAATGCCAAAACCCGTTTCTCATGTATAAACCACCAATACTAACATTGTAGAATAGTCATAGTGATGGGAAACCTTTCACCCAGACGTTTCATACAAAACATTGCAAAATTATTGAAAACGTTATCAGGAGCTGAAAAGCACTTTAAAGCAAGAAAAATCTGGAAGTCTCAAAAACGGATCATGAAACCAGAATCTTGTTTGGAGATCTTGTCAGAAGTAAACATGATATGACTGACTAGTAACACTCAATTTCATTGCCAAAACCCTTTTCTCATGTGTAAACCACCAAGACTAACATTATAGAATAGTTATAGTGATGGGAAACCATTCACCCAGAAGTTTCATACAAAACATTGCAAAAGCATTGAGAACGCTATCAGGAGCTGAAAAGAACTTTAAAGCAATAAAAAACTGGAAGTCTCAAAAACGGATTCTGAAGCCAAAATCTTGTCTGAAGATCTTGTCAGAAGTAAACATGATATGACCACCTAGCAACACTCAATTTCAATGCCAAAACCCGTTTCTCATGTATATACCACCAAGACTAACTCTATAGAATGGTTATAGTGATGGGAAACCATTCACCCAGAAGTTTCATACAAAACATTGCAAAATCATTGAAAACGTTATCATGAGCTGAAAAGCACTTTAAAGCAATAAAAAACTGGAAGTCTCAAAAACAGATCATGAAACCAGAATCTTGTTTGGAGATCTTGACAGAATGAACATGATACGACTGACTAGCAACACTCAATTTCGATGCCAATACCCTTTTGTCATGTATAAACAACGAAGATTAAAATTGTAGAATAGTCATAGTGATGGGAAACCTTTCACCCAGACGTTTCATACAAAACATTGCAAAATTATTGAAAACGTTATCAGGAGCTGAAAAGCACTTTAAAGCAAGAAAAATCTGGAAGTCTCAAAAACGGATCATGAAACCAGAATCTTGTTTGGAGATCTTGTCAGAAGTAAACATGATATGACTGACTAGTAACACTCAATTTCATTGCCAAAACCCTTTTCTCATGTGTAAACCACCAAGACTAACATTATAGAATAGTTATAGTGATGGGAAACCATTCACCCAGAAGTTTCATACAAAACATTGCAAAAGCATTGAGAACGCTATCAGGAGCTGAAAAGAACTTTAAAGCAATAAAAAACTGGAAGTCTCAAAAACGGATTCTGAAGCCAAAATCTTGTCTGAAGATCTTGTCAGCAGTAAACATGATATGACTGACTAGTAACACTCAATTTCAATGCCAAAACCCTTTTCTCATGTATAAAACACAGAGATTAAAATGGTAGAATAGTCATAGTGATGGGAAACCATTCACCAAGACGTTTCATACAAAACATTGCAAAATCATTGAAAACGTTATCATGAGCTGAAAAGCACTTTAAAGCAATAAAAAACTGGAAGTCTCAAAAACAGATCATGAAACCAGAATCTTGTTTGGAGATCTTGACAGAATGAACATGATACGACTGACTAGCAACACTCAATTTCGATGCCAATACCATTTTGTCATGTATAAAACACAGAGATTAAAATGATAGAATAGTCATAGTGATGGGAAACCATTCACCAAGACGTTTCATACAAAACATTGCAAATGCAATGAAAACGCTCTCAGGAGCTGAAAAGCACTTTAAAGCAATAAAAAAACTGGAAGTCTCAAAAACGGATTCTGAAGCCAAAATCTTGTCTGAAGATCTTGTCAGCAGTAAACATGATATGACTGACTAGTAACACTCAATTTCAATGCCAAAACCCTTTTCTCATGTATAAACCACCAAGACTAACATTGTAGAATAGTTATAGTGATGGGAAACCATTCACCCTGAAGTTTCATACAAAACATTGCAAAAGCATTAAGAACGCTATCAGGAGCTGAAAAGCACTTTACAGCAATAAAAAGCTGGAAGTCTCAAAAACGGATTCTGAAACCAGAATCTTGTTTGGAGATCTTGTCAGAAGTAAATATGACATGACCACCTAGCAACACTCAATTTCAATGCCAAAACCATTTTCTCATGTATAAACCACCAAGACTAACTCTATAGAATGGTTAAAGTGATGGGAAACCATTCACCCAGAAGTTTCATACAAAACATTGCAAAAGCATTGAGAACGCTATCAGGAGCTGAAAAGAACTTTAAAGAAATAAAAAACTGGAAGTCTCAAAAAAAGATTCCTGAAACCAGAATTTTGTTTGGAGATCTTGACAGAATAAACATGATATGACTGACTAGTAACACTCAATTTCGATGCCAATACCATTTTGTCATGTATAAAACACAGAGATTAAAATGGTAGAATAGTCATCGTGAAGGGAAACCTTTCACCAAGACGTTTCATACAAAACATTGCAAAATCATTGAAAACGTTATCAGGAGCTGAAAAGCACTTTAAAGCAATAAAAATCTGGAAGTCTCAAAAACGGATCTTGAAACCAGAATCTTGTTTGGAGATCTTGTCAGAAGTAAACATGATATGACTGACTAGTAACACTCAATTTCGATGCCAATACCATTTTGTCATGTATAAAACACAGAGATTAAAATGGTAGAATAGTCATAGTGATGGGAAACCATTCACCAAGACGTTTCATACAAAACATTGCAAATGCATTGAAAACGCTCTCAGGAGCTGAAAAGCACTTTAAAGCAATAAAAAACTGGAAGTCTCAAAAACGGATCATGAAACCAGAATCTTGTTTGGAGATCTTGACAGAATGAACATGATACGACTGACTAGTAACACTCAATTTCGATGCCAATACCATTTTGTCATGTATAAAACACAGAGATTAAAATGGTAGAATAGTCATAGTGATGGGAAACCATTCACCAAGACGTTTCATACAAAATGCCTTGTTCTCAGGAGCTGAAAAGCACTTTAAAGCAATACAAAAACTGGAAGTCTCAAAAACGGATTCTGAAGCCAAAATCTTGTCTGAAGATCTTGTCAGCAGTAAACATGATATGCCTGACTAGTAACACTCAATTTCAATGCCAAAACCCTTTTCTCATGTATAAACCACCAATACTAACATTGTAGAATAGTTATAGTGATGGGAAACCATTCACCCTGAAGTTTCATACAAAACATTGCAAAAGCATTGAGAACGCTATCAGGAGCTGAAAAGCACTTTAAAGAAATAAAAAACTGGAAGTCTCAAAAACGGATCATGAAACCAGAATCTTGTTTGGAGATCTTGACAGAATGAACATGATACGACTGACTAGTAACACTCAATTTCGATGCCAATACCATTTTGTCATGTATAAAACACAGATATTAAAATGGTAGAATAGTCATCGTGATGGGAAACCATTCACCAAGACGTTTCATACAAAACATTGCAAATGCATTGAAAACGCTCTCAGGAGCTGAAAAGCACTTTAAAGCAATAAAAAACTGGAAGTCTCAAAAACGGATTCTGAAACCAGAATCTTGTTTGGAGATCTTGTCAGAATGAACATGATATGACTTAGTAACACTCAATTTCGATGCCAATACCATTTTGTCATGTATAAAACACAGAGATTGAAATGGTAGAATAGTCATAGTGAAGGGAAACCATTCACCAAGACGTTTCATACAAAACATTGCAAATGCATTGAAAACGCTACTCAGGAGCTGAAAAGCACTTTAAAGCAGTAAAAAATGGAAGTCTCAAAAACGGATCCTGAAACCAGAATCTTGTTTGGAAATCTTGTCAGAATAAACACGATATGACTGACTAGTAACACTCAATTTCAATGCCAAAACCCTTTTCTCATGTATAAACCACCAAGATTAAAATTGTAGAATAGTTATAGTGATGGGAAACCTTTCACCCAGACGTTTTATACAAAACATTTCAAAATCTTTGAAAACGTTATCAGGAGCTGAAAAGCACTTTAAAGCAATAAAAATCTGGAAGTCTCAAAAACGGATCATGAAACCAGAATCTTGTTTGGAGATCTTGTCAGAAGTAAACATGATATGACTGACTAGTAACACTCAATTTCAATGCCAAAACCCTTTTCTCATGTATAAACCACCAAGACTAACATTATAGAATAGTAATAGTGATGGGAAACCATTCACCAAGACGTTTCATACAAAACATTGCAAATGCATTAAAAACGCTCTCAGGAGCTGAAAAGCACTTTAAAGCAATAAAAAAACTGGAAGTCTCAAAAACGGATTCTGAAGCCAAAATCTTGTCTGAAGATCTTGTCAGAAGTAAACATGATATGACCACCTAGCAACACTCAATTTCAATGCCAAAACCCGTTTCTCATGTATAAACCACCAATACTAACATTGTAGAATAGTCATAGTGATGGGAAACCTTTCACCCAGACGTTTCATACAAAACATTGCAAAATTATTGAAAACGTTATCAGGAGCTGAAAAGCACTTTAAAGCAAGAAAAATCTGGAAGTCTCAAAAACGGATCATGAAACCAGAATCTTGTTTGGAGATCTTGTCAGAAGTAAACATGATATGACTGACTAGTAACACTCAATTTCATTGCCAAAACCCTTTTCTCATGTGTAAACCACCAAGACTAACATTATAGAATAGTTATAGTGATGGGAAACCATTCACCCAGAAGTTTCATACAAAACATTGCAAAAGCATTGAGAACGCTATCAGGAGCTGAAAAGAACTTTAAAGCAATAAAAAACTGGAAGTCTCAAAAACGGATTCTGAAGCCAAAATCTTGTCTGAAGATCTTGTCAGAAGTAAACATGATATGACCACCTAGCAACACTCAATTTCAATGCCAAAACCCGTTTCTCATGTATATACCACCAAGACTAACTCTATAGAATGGTTATAGTGATGGGAAACCATTCACCCAGAAGTTTCATACAAAACATTGCAAAATCATTGAAAACGTTATCATGAGCTGAAAAGCACTTTAAAGCAATAAAAAACTGGAAGTCTCAAAAACAGATCATGAAACCAGAATCTTGTTTGGAGATCTTGACAGAATGAACATGATACGACTGACTAGCAACACTCAATTTCGATGCCAATACCCTTTTGTCATGTATAAACAACGAAGATTAAAATTGTAGAATAGTCATAGTGATGGGAAACCTTTCACCCAGACGTTTCATACAAAACATTGCAAAATTATTGAAAACGTTATCAGGAGCTGAAAAGCACTTTAAAGCAAGAAAAATCTGGAAGTCTCAAAAACGGATCATGAAACCAGAATCTTGTTTGGAGATCTTGTCAGAAGTAAACATGATATGACTGACTAGTAACACTCAATTTCATTGCCAAAACCCTTTTCTCATGTGTAAACCACCAAGACTAACATTATAGAATAGTTATAGTGATGGGAAACCATTCACCCAGAAGTTTCATACAAAACATTGCAAAAGCATTGAGAACGCTATCAGGAGCTGAAAAGAACTTTAAAGCAATAAAAAACTGGAAGTCTCAAAAACGGATTCTGAAGCCAAAATCTTGTCTGAAGATCTTGTCAGCAGTAAACATGATATGACTGACTAGTAACACTCAATTTCAATGCCAAAACCCTTTTCTCATGTATAAAACACAGAGATTAAAATGGTAGAATAGTCATAGTGATGGGAAACCATTCACCAAGACGTTTCATACAAAACATTGCAAAATCATTGAAAACGTTATCATGAGCTGAAAAGCACTTTAAAGCAATAAAAAACTGGAAGTCTCAAAAACAGATCATGAAACCAGAATCTTGTTTGGAGATCTTGACAGAATGAACATGATACGACTGACTAGCAACACTCAATTTCGATGCCAATACCATTTTGTCATGTATAAAACACAGAGATTAAAATGATAGAATAGTCATAGTGATGGGAAACCATTCACCAAGACGTTTCATACAAAACATTGCAAATGCAATGAAAACGCTCTCAGGAGCTGAAAAGCACTTTAAAGCAATAAAAAAACTGGAAGTCTCAAAAACGGATTCTGAAGCCAAAATCTTGTCTGAAGATCTTGTCAGCAGTAAACATGATATGACTGACTAGTAACACTCAATTTCAATGCCAAAACCCTTTTCTCATGTATAAACCACCAAGACTAACATTGTAGAATAGTTATAGTGATGGGAAACCATTCACCCTGAAGTTTCATACAAAACATTGCAAAAGCATTAAGAACGCTATCAGGAGCTGAAAAGCACTTTACAGCAATAAAAAGCTGGAAGTCTCAAAAACGGATTCTGAAACCAGAATCTTGTTTGGAGATCTTGTCAGAAGTAAATATGACATGACCACCTAGCAACACTCAATTTCAATGCCAAAACCATTTTCTCATGTATAAACCACCAAGACTAACTCTATAGAATGGTTAAAGTGATGGGAAACCATTCACCCAGAAGTTTCATACAAAACATTGCAAAAGCATTGAGAACGCTATCAGGAGCTGAAAAGAACTTTAAAGAAATAAAAAACTGGAAGTCTCAAAAAAAGATTCCTGAAACCAGAATTTTGTTTGGAGATCTTGACAGAATAAACATGATATGACTGACTAGTAACACTCAATTTCGATGCCAATACCATTTTGTCATGTATAAAACACAGAGATTAAAATGGTAGAATAGTCATCGTGAAGGGAAACCTTTCACCAAGACGTTTCATACAAAACATTGCAAAATCATTGAAAACGTTATCAGGAGCTGAAAAGCACTTTAAAGCAATAAAAATCTGGAAGTCTCAAAAACGGATCTTGAAACCAGAATCTTGTTTGGAGATCTTGTCAGAAGTAAACATGATATGACTGACTAGTAACACTCAATTTCGATGCCAATACCATTTTGTCATGTATAAAACACAGAGATTAAAATGGTAGAATAGTCATAGTGATGGGAAACCATTCACCAAGACGTTTCATACAAAACATTGCAAATGCATTGAAAACGCTCTCAGGAGCTGAAAAGCACTTTAAAGCAATAAAAAACTGGAAGTCTCAAAAACGGATCATGAAACCAGAATCTTGTTTGGAGATCTTGACAGAATGAACATGATACGACTGACTAGTAACACTCAATTTCGATGCCAATACCATTTTGTCATGTATAAAACACAGAGATTAAAATGGTAGAATAGTCATAGTGATGGGAAACCATTCACCAAGACGTTTCATACAAAAAATTGCAAATGCATTGAAAACGCTCTCAGGAGCTGAAAAGCACTTTAAAGCAATAAAAAACTGGAAGTCTCAAAAACGGATTCTGAAGCCAAAATCTTGTCTGAAGATCTTGTCAGCAGTAAACATGTTATGACTGACTAGTAACACTCAATTTCAATGCCAAAACCCTTTTCTCATGTATAAACCACCAAGATTAAAATTGTAGAATAGTTATAGTGATGGGAAACCTTTCACCCAGACGTTTCATACAAAACATTTCAAAATCTTTGAAAACGTTATCAGGAGCTGAAAAGCACTTTAAAGCAATAAAAATCTGGAAGTCTAAAAAACGGATCATGAAACCAGAATCTTGTTTGGAGATCTTGTCAGAAGTAAACATGATATGACTGACTAGTAACACTCAATTTCAATGCCAAAACCCTTTTCTCATGTATAAACCACCAAGACTAACATTATAGAATAGTAATAGTGATGGGAAACCATTCACCAAGACGTTTCATACAAAACATTGCAAATGCATTGAAAACGCTCTCAGGAGCTGAAAAGCACTTTAAAAAAACTGGAAGTCTCAAAAACGGATTCTGAAGCCAAAATCTTGTCTGAAGATCTTGTCAGAAGTAAACATGATATGACTGACTAGTAACACTCAATTTCAATGCCAAAACCCTTTTCTCATGTATAAACCACCAAGACTAACATTATAGAATAGTTATAGTGATGGGAAACTATTCACCCAGAAGTTTCATACAAAACATTGCAAAAGCATTGAGAACGCTATCAGGAGCTGAAAAGAACTTTAAAGAAATAAAAAACTGGAAGTCTCAAAAAAAGATTCCTGAAACCAGAATTTTGTTTGGAGATCTTGACAGAATAAACATGATATGACTGACTAGTAACACTTAATTTCGATGCCAATACCATTTTGTCATGTATAAAACACAGAGATTAAAATGGTAGAATAGTCATCGTGAAGGGAAACCTTTCACCAAGACGTTTCATACAAAACATTGCAAAATCATTGAAAACGTTATCAGGAGCTGAAAAGCACTTTAAAGCAATAAAAATCTGGAAGTCTCAAAAACGGATCATGAAACCAGAATCTTGTCTGACGATCTTGTCAGAAGTAAACATGATATGACCACCTAGCAACACTCGATTTCGATGCCAATACCCTTTTGTCATGTATAAACAACGAAGATTAAAATTGTAGAATAGTCATAGTGATGGGAAACCTTTCACCCAGACGTTTCATACAAAACATTGCAAAATTATTGAAAACGTTATCAGGAGCTGAAAAGCACTTTAAAGCAAGAAAAATCTGGAAGTCTCAAAAACGGATCATGAAACCAGAATCTTTTTTGGAGATCTTGTCAGAAGTAAACATGATATGACTGACTAGTAACACTCAATTTCAATGCCAAAACCCTTTTCTCATGACTGACTAGTAACACTCAATTTCATTGCCAAAACCCTTTTCTCATGTGTAAACCACCAAGACTAACATTATAGAATAGTTATAGTGATGGGAAACCATTCACCCAGAAGTTTCATACAAAACATTGCAAAAGCATTGAGAACGCTATCAGGAGCTGAAAAGAACTTTAAAGCAATAAAAAACTGGAAGTCTCAAAAACGGATTCTGAAGCCAAAATCTTGTCTGAAGATCTTGTCAGCAGTAAACATGATATGACTGACTAGTAACACTCAATTTCAATGCCAAAACCCTTTTCTCATGTATAAAACACAGAGATTAAAATGGTAGAATAGTCATAGTGATGGGAAACCATTCACCCTGAAGTTTCATACAAAACATTGCAAAAGCATTAAGAACGCTATCAGGAGCTGAAAAGCACTTTACAGCAATAAGAAGCTGGAAGTCTCAAAAACGGATTCTGAAACCAAAATCTTGTTTGGAGATCTTGTCAGAATGAACATGATATGACTGACTAGTAACACTCAATTTCGATGCCAATACCATTCTGTCATGTATAAAACACATAAATTAAAATGGTAGAATAGTCATAGTGAAGGGAAACCATTCACCAAGACGTTTCATACAAAACATTGCAAATGCATTGAAAACGCTCTCAGGAGCTGAAAAGCACTTTAAAAAAACTGGAAGTCTCAAAAACGGATTCTGAAGCCAAAATCTTGTCTGAAGATCTTGTCAGAAGTAAACATGATATGACTGACTAGTAACACTTAATTTCAATGCCAAAACCCTTTTCTCATGTATAAACCACCAAGACTAACATTATAGAATAGTTATAGTGATGGGAAACTATTCACCCAGAAGTTTCATACAAAACATTGCAAAAGCATTGAGAACGCTATCAGGAGCTGAAAAGAACTTTAAAGAAATAAAAAACTGGAAGTCTCAAAAAAAGATTCCTGAAACCAGAATTTTGTTTGGAGATCTTGACAGAATAAACATGATATGACTGACTAGTAACACTTAATTTCGATGCCAATACCATTTTGTCATGTATAAAACACAGAGATTAAAATGGTAGAATAGTCATCGTGAAGGGAAACCTTTCACCAAGACGTTTCGTACAAAACATTGCAAAATCATTGAAAACGTTATCAGGAGCTGAAAAGCACTTTACAGCGATAAAAAGCTGGAAGTCTCAAAAACGGATTCTGAAGCCAAAATCTTGTCTGACGATCTTGTCAGCAGTAAACATGATATGACTGACTAGTAAAACTCAATTTCAATGCCAAAACCCTTTTCTCATGACTGACTAGTAACACTCAATTTCAATGCCAAAACCCTTTTCTCATGTATAAACCACCAAGACTAACTCTATAGAATGGTTATAGTGATGGGAAACCATTCACCCAGAAGTTTCATACAAAACATTGCAAAATCATGGAAAACGTTATCATGAGCTGAAAAGCACTTTAAAGCAATAAAAAACTGGAAGTCTCAAAAACGGATCATGAAACCAGAATCTTGTTTGGAGATCTTGTCAGAAGTAAACATGATATGACCACCTAGCAACACTCAATTTCAATGCCAAAACCCTTTTCTCATGTATAAACCACCAAGACTAACATTATAGAATAGTTATAGTGATGGGAAACCATTCACCCAGAAGTTTCATACAAAACATTGCAAAAGCATTGAGAACGCTATCTGGAGCTGAAAAGCACTTTAAAGCAATAAAAAGCTGGAAATCTCAAAAACGGATTCTGAAACCAGAATCTTGTTTGGAGATCTTGTCAGAAGTAAACATGATATGACTGACATGTAACAGTCAATTTCGATGCAAATACCCTTTTGTCATGTATAAACCACCAAGATTAAAATTGTAGAATAGTCATAGTGATGGGAAACCTTTCACCCAGACGTTTCATACAAAACATTGCAAATGCATTGAAAATGTTATCAGAAGCTGAAAAGCACTTTAAAGCAATAAAAATCTGGAAGTCTCAAAAACGGATCATGAAACCAGAATCTTGTCTGATGATCTTGTCAGAAGTAAACATGATATGACCACCTAGCAACACTCAATTTCGATGCCAATACCCTTTTGTCATGTATAAACAACGAAGATTAAAATTGTAGAATAGTCATAGTGATGGGAAACCTTTCACCCAGACGTTTCATACAAAACATTGCAAAATTATTGAAAACGTTATCAGGAGCTGAAAAGCACTTTAAAGCAATACAAATCTGGAAGTCTCAAAAACGGATCATGAAACCAGAATCTTGTTTGGAGATCTTGTCAGAAGTAAACATGATATGACTGACTAGTAACACTCAATTTCAACGCCAAAACCCTTTTCTCATGTATAAACCATCAAGACTAACATTATAGAATAGTTATAGTGATGGGAAACCTTTCACCCAGACGTTTCATTCAAAACATTGCAAAATTATTGAAAACGTTATCAGGAGCTGAAAAGCACTTTAAAGCAATAAAAATCTGGAAGTCTCAAAAACGGATCATAAAACCAGAATCTTGTTTGGAGATCTTGTCAGAAGTAAACATGATATGACTGACTAGTAACACTCAATTTCAATGCCAAAACCCTTTTCTCATGACTGACTAGTAACACTCAATTTCATTGCCAAAACCCTTTTCTCATGTGTAAACCACCTAGACTAACATTATAGAATAGTTCTAGTGATGGGAAACCATTCACCCAGAAGTTTCATACAAAACATTGCAAAAGCATTGAGAACGCTATCAAGAGCTGAAAAGAACTTTAAAGCAATAAAAAACTGGAAGTCTCAAAAACGGATTCTGAAGCCAAAATCTTGTCTGAAGATCTTGTCAGCAGTAAACATGATATGACTGACTAGTAACACTCAATTTCGATGCCAAAACCCGTTTCTCATGTATAAACCACCAAGACTAACTCTATAGAATGGTTATAGTGATGGGAAACCTTTCACCCAGAAGTTTCATACAAAACATTGCAAAAGCATTGAGAACGCTATCTGGAGCTGAAAAGCACTTTAAAGCAATAAAAAGCTGGAAATCTCAAAAACGGATTCTGAAACCAGAATCTTGTTTGGAGATCTTGTCAGAAGTAAACATGATATGACTGACATGTAACAGTCAATTTCGATGCAAATACCCTTTTGTCATGTATAAACCACCAAGATTAAAATTGTAGAATAGTCATAGTGATGGGAAACCTTTCACCCAGACGTTTCATACAAAACATTGCAAATGCATTGAAAATGTTATCAGAAGCTGAAAAGCACTTTAAAGCAATAAAAATCTGGAAGTCTCAAAAACGGATCATGAAACCAGAATCTTGTCTGATGATCTTGTCAGAAGTAAACATGATATGACCACCTAGCAACACTCAATTTCGATGCCAATACCCTTTTGTCATGTATAAACAACGAAGATTAAAATTGTAGAATAGTCATAGTGATGGGAAACCTTTCACCCAGACGTTTCATACAAAACATTGCAAAATTATTGAAAACGTTATCAGGAGCTGAAAAGCACTTTAAAGCAATACAAATCTGGAAGTCTCAAAAACGGATCATGAAACCAGAATCTTGTTTGGAGATCTTGTCAGAAGTAAACATGATATGACTGACTAGTAACACTCAATTTCAATGCCAAAACCCTTTTCTCATGTATAAACCATCAAGACTAACATTATAGAATAGTTATAGTGATGGGAAACCTTTCACCCAGACGTTTCATTCAAAACATTGCAAAATTATTGAAAACGTTATCAGGAGCTGAAAAGCACTTTAAAGCAATAAAAATCTGGAAGTCTCAAAAACGGATCATAAAACCAGAATCTTGTTTGGAGCTCTTGTCAGAAGTAAACATGATATGACTGACTAGTAACACTCAATTTCAATGCCAAAACCCTTTTCTCATGACTGACTAGTAACACTCAATTTCATTGCCAAAACCCTTTTCTCATGTGTAAACCACCTAGACTAACATTATAGAATAGTTCTAGTGATGGGAAACCATTCACCCAGAAGTTTCATACAAAACATTGCAAAAGCATTGAGAACGCTATCAAGAGCTGAAAAGAACTTTAAAGCAATAAAAAACTGGAAGTCTCAAAAACGGATTCTGAAGCCAAAATCTTGTCTGAAGATCTTGTCAGCAGTAAACATGATATGACTGACTAGTAACACTCAATTTCGATGCCAAAACCCGTTTCTCATGTATAAACCACCAAGACTAACTCTATAGAATGGTTATAGTGATGGGAAACCTTTCACCCAGACGTTTCATACAAAACATTGCAAAATTATTGAAAACGTTATCAGGAGCTGAAAAGCACTTTAAAGCAAGAAAAATCTGGAAGTCTCAAAAACGGATCATGAAACCAGAATCTTGTTTGGAGATCTTGTCAGAAGTAAACATGATATGACTGACTAGTAACACTCAATTTCAATGCCAAAACCCTTTTCTCATGTATAAACCACCAAGACTAACATTATAGAATAGTAATAGTGATGGGAAACCATTCACCAAGACGTTTCATACAAAACATTGCAAATGCATTAAAAACGCTCTCAGGAGCTGAAAAGCACTTTAAAGCAATAAAAAAACTGGAAGTCTCAAAAACGGATTCTGAAGCCAAAATCTTGTCTGAAGATCTTGTCAGAAGTAAACATGATATGACCACCTAGCAACACTCAATTTCAATGCCAAAACCCGTTTCTCATGTATAAACCACCAATACTAACATTGTAGAATAGTCATAGTGATGGGAAACCTTTCACCCAGACGTTTCATACAAAACATTGCAAAATTATTGAAAACGTTATCAGGAGCTGAAAAGCACTTTAAAGCAAGAAAAATCTGGAAGTCTCAAAAACGGATCATGAAACCAGAATCTTGTTTGGAGATCTTGTCAGAAGTAAACATGATATGACTGACTAGTAACACTCAATTTCATTGCCAAAACCCTTTTCTCATGTGTAAACCACCAAGACTAACATTATAGAATAGTTATAGTGATGGGAAACCATTCACCCAGAAGTTTCATACAAAACATTGCAAAAGCATTGAGAACGCTATCAGGAGCTGAAAAGAACTTTAAAGCAATAAAAAACTGGAAGTCTCAAAAACGGATTCTGAAGCCAAAATCTTGTCTGAAGATCTTGTCAGAAGTAAACATGATATGACCACCTAGCAACACTCAATTTCAATGCCAAAACCCGTTTCTCATGTATATACCACCAAGACTAACTCTATAGAATGGTTATAGTGATGGGAAACCATTCACCCAGAAGTTTCATACAAAACATTGCAAAATCATTGAAAACGTTATCATGAGCTGAAAAGCACTTTAAAGCAATAAAAAACTGGAAGTCTCAAAAACAGATCATGAAACCAGAATCTTGTTTGGAGATCTTGACAGAATGAACATGATACGACTGACTAGCAACACTCAATTTCGATGCCAATACCCTTTTGTCATGTATAAACAACGAAGATTAAAATTGTAGAATAGTCATAGTGATGGGAAACCTTTCACCCAGACGTTTCATACAAAACATTGCAAAATTATTGAAAACGTTATCAGGAGCTGAAAAGCACTTTAAAGCAAGAAAAATCTGGAAGTCTCAAAAACGGATCATGAAACCAGAATCTTGTTTGGAGATCTTGTCAGAAGTAAACATGATATGACTGACTAGTAACACTCAATTTCATTGCCAAAACCCTTTTCTCATGTGTAAACCACCAAGACTAACATTATAGAATAGTTATAGTGATGGGAAACCATTCACCCAGAAGTTTCATACAAAACATTGCAAAAGCATTGAGAACGCTATCAGGAGCTGAAAAGAACTTTAAAGCAATAAAAAACTGGAAGTCTCAAAAACGGATTCTGAAGCCAAAATCTTGTCTGAAGATCTTGTCAGCAGTAAACATGATATGACTGACTAGTAACACTCAATTTCAATGCCAAAACCCTTTTCTCATGTATAAAACACAGAGATTAAAATGGTAGAATAGTCATAGTGATGGGAAACCATTCACCCTGAAGTTTCATACAAAACATTGCAAAAGCATGAAGAACGCTATCAGGAGCTGAAAAGCACTTTACAGCAATAAAAAGCTGGAAGTCTCAAAAACGGATTCTGAAACCAGAATCTTGTTTGGAGATCTTGTCAGAAGTAAACATGATATGACCACCTAGCAACACTCAATTTCGATGCCAATACCATTTTGTCATGTATAAAACACAGAGATTAAAATGATAGAATAGTCATAGTGATGGGAAACCATTCACCAAGACGTTTCATACAAAACATTGCAAATGCAATGAAAACGCTCTCAGGAGCTGAAAAGCACTTTAAAGCAATAAAAAAACTGGAAGTCTCAAAAACGGATTCTGAAGCCAAAATCTTGTCTGAAGATCTTGTCAGCAGTAAACATGATATGACTGACTAGTAACACTCAATTTCAATGCCAAAACCCTTTTCTCATGTATAAACCACCAAGACTAACATTGTAGAATAGTTATAGTGATGGGAAACCATTCACCCTGAAGTTTCATACAAAACATTGCAAAAGCATTAAGAACGCTATCAGGAGCTGAAAAGCACTTTACAGCAATAAAAAGCTGGAAGTCTCAAAAACGGATTCTGAAACCAGAATCTTGTTTGGAGATCTTGTCAGAAGTAAATATGATATGACCACCTAGCAACACTCAATTTCAATGCCAAAACCATTTTCTCATGTATAAACCACCAAGACTAACTCTATAGAATGGTTAAAGTGATGGGAAACCATTCACCCAGAAGTTTCATACAAAACATTGCAAAAGCATTGAGAACGCTATCAGGAGCTGAAAAGAACTTTAAAGAAATAAAAAACTGGAAGTCTCAAAAAAAGATTCCTGAAACCAGAATTTTGTTTGGAGATCTTGACAGAATAAACATGATATGACTGACTAGTAACACTCAATTTCGATGCCAATACCATTTTGTCATGTATAAAACACAGAGATTAAAATGGTAGAATAGTCATCGTGAAGGGAAACCTTTCACCAAGACGTTTCATACAAAACATTGCAAAATCATTGAAAACGTTATCAGGAGCTGAAAAGCACTTTAAAGCAATAAAAATCTGGAAGTCTCAAAAACGGATCTTGAAACCAGAATCTTGTTTGGAGATCTTGTCAGAAGTAAACATGATATGACTGACTAGTAACACTCAATTTCGATGCCAATACCATTTTGTCATGTATAAAACACAGAGATTAAAATGGTAGAATAGTCATAGTGATGGGAAACCATTCACCAAGACGTTTCATACAAAACATTGCAAATGCATTGAAAACGCTCTCAGGAGCTGAAAAGCACTTTAAAGCAATAAAAAACTGGAAGTCTCAAAAACGGATCATGAAACCAGAATCTTGTTTGGAGATCTTGACAGAATGAACATGATATGACTGACTAGTAACACTCAATTTCGATGCCAATACCATTTTGTCATGTATAAAACACAGAGATTAAAATGGTAGAATAGTCATAGTGATGGGAAACCATTCACCAAGACGTTTCATACAAAAAATTGCAAATGCATTGAAAACGCTCTCAGGAGCTGAAAAGCACTTTAAAGCAATAAAAAACTGGAAGTCTCAAAAACGGATTCTGAAGCCAAAATCTTGTCTGAAGATCTTGTCAGCAGTAAACATGTTATGACTGACTAGTAACACTCAATTTCAATGCCAAAACCCTTTTCTCATGTATAAACCACCAAGATTAAAATTGTAGAATAGTTATAGTGATGGGAAACCTTTCACCCAGACGTTTCATACAAAACATTTCAAAATCTTTGAAAACGTTATCAGGAGCTGAAAAGCACTTTAAAGCAATAAAAATCTGGAAGTCTAAAAAACGGATCATGAAACCAGAATCTTGTTTGGAGATCTTGTCAGAAGTAAACATGATATGACTGACTAGTAACACTCAATTTCAATGCCAAAACCCTTTTCTCATGTATAAACCACCAAGACTAACATTATAGAATAGTAATAGTGATGGGAAACCATTCACCAAGACGTTTCATACAAAACATTGCAAATGCATTGAAAACGCTCTCAGGAGCTGAAAAGCACTTTAAAAAAACTGGAAGTCTCAAAAACGGATTCTGAAGCCAAAATCTTGTCTGAAGATCTTGTCAGAAGTAAACATGATATGACTGACTAGTAACACTCAATTTCAATGCCAAAACCCTTTTCTCATGTATAAACCACCAAGACTAACATTATAGAATAGTTATAGTGATGGGAAACTATTCACCCAGAAGTTTCATACAAAACATTGCAAAAGCATTGAGAACGCTATCAGGAGCTGAAAAGAACTTTAAAGAAATAAAAAACTGGAAGTCTCAAAAAAAGATTCCTGAAACCAGAATTTTGTTTGGAGATCTTGACAGAATAAACATGATATGACTGACTAGTAACACTTAATTTCGATGCCAATACCATTTTGTCATGTATAAAACACAGAGATTAAAATGGTAGAATAGTCATCGTGAAGGGAAACCTTTCACCAAGACGTTTCATACAAAACATTGCAAAATCATTGAAAACGTTATCAGGAGCTGAAAAGCACTTTAAAGCAATAAAAATCTGGAAGTCTCAAAAACGGATCATGAAACCAGAATCTTGTCTGACGATCTTGTCAGAAGTAAACATGATATGACCACCTAGCAACACTCGATTTCGATGCCAATACCCTTTTGTCATGTATAAACAACGAAGATTAAAATTGTAGAATAGTCATAGTGATGGGAAACCTTTCACCCAGACGTTTCATACAAAACATTGCAAAATTATTGAAAACGTTATCAGGAGCTGAAAAGCACTTTAAAGCAAGAAAAATCTGGAAGTCTCAAAAACGGATCATGAAACCAGAATCTTTTTTGGAGATCTTGTCAGAAGTAAACATGATATGACTGACTAGTAACACTCAATTTCAATGCCAAAACCCTTTTCTCATGACTGACTAGTAACACTCAATTTCATTGCCAAAACCCTTTTCTCATGTGTAAACCACCAAGACTAACATTATAGAATAGTTATAGTGATGGGAAACCATTCACCCAGAAGTTTCATACAAAACATTGCAAAAGCATTGAGAACGCTATCAGGAGCTGAAAAGAACTTTAAAGCAATAAAAAACTGGAAGTCTCAAAAACGGATTCTGAAGCCAAAATCTTGTCTGAAGATCTTGTCAGCAGTAAACATGATATGACTGACTAGTAACACTCAATTTCAATGCCAAAACCCTTTTCTCATGTATAAAACACAGAGATTAAAATGGTAGAATAGTCATAGTGATGGGAAACCATTCACCCTGAAGTTTCATACAAAACATTGCAAAAGCATTAAGAACGCTATCAGGAGCTGAAAAGCACTTTACAGCAATAAGAAGCTGGAAGTCTCAAAAACGGATTCTGAAACCAAAATCTTGTTTGGAGATCTTGTCAGAATGAACATGATATGACTGACTAGTAACACTCAATTTCGATGCCAATACCATTCTGTCATGTATAAAACACATAAATTAAAATGGTAGAATAGTCATAGTGAAGGGAAACCATTCACCAAGACGTTTCATACAAAACATTGCAAATGCATTGAAAACGCTCTCAGGAGCTGAAAAGCACTTTAAAAAAACTGGAAGTCTCAAAAACGGATTCTGAAGCCAAAATCTTGTCTGAAGATCTTGTCAGAAGTAAACATGATATGACTGACTAGTAACACTTAATTTCAATGCCAAAACCCTTTTCTCATGTATAAACCACCAAGACTAACATTATAGAATAGTTATAGTGATGGGAAACTATTCACCCAGAAGTTTCATACAAAACATTGCAAAAGCATTGAGAACGCTATCAGGAGCTGAAAAGAACTTTAAAGAAATAAAAAACTGGAAGTCTCAAAAAAAGATTCCTGAAACCAGAATTTTGTTTGGAGATCTTGACAGAATAAACATGATATGACTGACTAGTAACACTTAATTTCGATGCCAATACCATTTTGTCATGTATAAAACACAGAGATTAAAATGGTAGAATAGTCATCGTGAAGGGAAACCTTTCACCAAGACGTTTCATACAAAACATTGCAAAATCATTGAAAACGTTATCAGGAGCTGAAAAGCACTTTACAGCGATAAAAAGCTGGAAGTCTCAAAAACGGATTCTGAAGCCAAAATCTTGTCTGACGATCTTGTCAGCAGTAAACATGATATGACTGACTAGTAAAACTCAATTTCAATGCCAAAACCCTTTTCTCATGACTGACTAGTAACACTCAATTTCAATGCCAAAACCCTTTTCTCATGTATAAACCACCAAGACTAACTCTATAGAATGGTTATAGTGATGGGAAACCATTCACCCAGAAGTTTCATACAAAACATTGCAAAATCATGGAAAACGTTATCATGAGCTGAAAAGCACTTTAAAGCAATAAAAAACTGGAAGTCTCAAAAACGGATCATGAAACCAGAATCTTGTTTGGAGATCTTGTCAGAAGTAAACATGATATGACCACCTAGCAACACTCAATTTCAATGCCAAAACCCTTTTCTCATGTATAAACCACCAAGACTAACATTATAGAATAGTTATAGTGATGGGAAACCATTCACCAAGACGTTTCATACAAAACATTGCAAATGCATTGAAAACGCTCTCAGGAGCTGAAAAGCACTTTAAAGCAATAAAAAACTGGAAGTCTCAAAAACGGATCATGAAACCAGAATCTTGTTTGGAGATCTTGACAGAATGAACATGATATGACTGACTAGTAACACTCAATTTCGATGCCAATACCATTTTGTCATGTATAAAACACAGAGATTAAAATGGTAGAATAGTCATAGTGATGGGAAACCATTCACCAAGACGTTTCATACAAAAAATTGCAAATGCATTGAAAACGCTCTCAGGAGCTGAAAAGCACTTTAAAGCAATAAAAAACTGGAAGTCTCAAAAACGGATTCTGAAGCCAAAATCTTGTCTGAAGATCTTGTCAGCAGTAAACATGTTATGACTGACTAGTAACACTCAATTTCAATGCCAAAACCCTTTTCTCATGTATAAACCATCAAGACTAACATTATAGAATAGTTATAGTGATGGGAAACCTTTCACCCAGACGTTTCATTCAAAACATTGCAAAATTATTGAAAACGTTATCAGGAGCTGAAAAGCACTTTAAAGCAATAAAAATCTGGAAGTCTCAAAAACGGATCATAAAACCAGAATCTTGTTTGGAGATCTTGTCAGAAGTAAACATGATATGACTGACTAGTAACACTCAATTTCAATGCCAAAACCCTTTTCTCATGACTGACTAGTAACACTCAATTTCATTGCCAAAACCCTTTTCTCATGTGTAAACCACCTAGACTAACATTATAGAATAGTTCTAGTGATGGGAAACCATTCACCCAGAAGTTTCATACAAAACATTGCAAAAGCATTGAGAACGCTATCAAGAGCTGAAAAGAACTTTAAAGCAATAAAAAACTGGAAGTCTCAAAAACGGATTCTGAAGCCAAAATCTTGTCTGAAGATCTTGTCAGCAGTAAACATGATATGACTGACTAGTAACACTCAATTTCGATGCCAAAACCCGTTTCTCATGTATAAACCACCAAGACTAACTCTATAGAATGGTTATAGTGATGGGAAACCTTTCACCCAGAAGTTTCATACAAAACATTGCAAAAGCATTGAGAACGCTATCTGGAGCTGAAAAGCACTTTAAAGCAATAAAAAGCTGGAAATCTCAAAAACGGATTCTGAAACCAGAATCTTGTTTGGAGATCTTGTCAGAAGTAAACATGATATGACTGACATGTAACAGTCAATTTCGATGCAAATACCCTTTTGTCATGTATAAACCACCAAGATTAAAATTGTAGAATAGTCATAGTGATGGGAAACCTTTCACCCAGACGTTTCATACAAAACATTGCAAATGCATTGAAAATGTTATCAGAAGCTGAAAAGCACTTTAAAGCAATAAAAATCTGGAAGTCTCAAAAACGGATCATGAAACCAGAATCTTGTCTGATGATCTTGTCAGAAGTAAACATGATATGACCACCTAGCAACACTCAATTTCGATGCCAATACCCTTTTGTCATGTATAAACAACGAAGATTAAAATTGTAGAATAGTCATAGTGATGGGAAACCTTTCACCCAGACGTTTCATACAAAACATTGCAAAATTATTGAAAACGTTATCAGGAGCTGAAAAGCACTTTAAAGCAATACAAATCTGGAAGTCTCAAAAACGGATCATGAAACCAGAATCTTGTTTGGAGATCTTGTCAGAAGTAAACATGATATGACTGACTAGTAACACTCAATTTCAATGCCAAAACCCTTTTCTCATGTATAAACCATCAAGACTAACATTATAGAATAGTTATAGTGATGGGAAACCTTTCACCCAGACGTTTCATTCAAAACATTGCAAAATTATTGAAAACGTTATCAGGAGCTGAAAAGCACTTTAAAGCAATAAAAATCTGGAAGTCTCAAAAACGGATCATAAAACCAGAATCTTGTTTGGAGCTCTTGTCAGAAGTAAACATGATATGACTGACTAGTAACACTCAATTTCAATGCCAAAACCCTTTTCTCATGACTGACTAGTAACACTCAATTTCATTGCCAAAACCCTTTTCTCATGTGTAAACCACCTAGACTAACATTATAGAATAGTTCTAGTGATGGGAAACCATTCACCCAGAAGTTTCATACAAAACATTGCAAAAGCATTGAGAACGCTATCAAGAGCTGAAAAGAACTTTAAAGCAATAAAAAACTGGAAGTCTCAAAAACGGATTCTGAAGCCAAAATCTTGTCTGAAGATCTTGTCAGCAGTAAACATGATATGACTGACTAGTAACACTCAATTTCGATGCCAAAACCCGTTTCTCATGTATAAACCACCAAGACTAACTCTATAGAATGGTTATAGTGATGGGAAACCTTTCACCCAGACGTTTCATACAAAACATTGCAAAATTATTGAAAACGTTATCAGGAGCTGAAAAGCACTT
The DNA here is from genome assembly GCF_038355195.1 of Osmerus mordax. Lineage (NCBI taxonomy): Eukaryota > Metazoa > Chordata > Actinopteri > Osmeriformes > Osmeridae > Osmerus > Osmerus mordax. The sequence goes on along the minus strand of NC_090056.1, from coordinate 2,922,569 downwards.
TAAAGCAAGAAAAATCTGGAAGTCTCAAAAACGGATCATGAAACCAGAATCTTGTTTGGAGATCTTGTCAGAAGTAAACATGATATGACTGACTAGTAACACTCAATTTCAATGCCAAAACCCTTTTCTCATGTATAAACCACCAAGACTAACATTATAGAATAGTAATAGTGATGGGAAACCATTCACCAAGACGTTTCATACAAAACATTGCAAATGCATTAAAAACGCTCTCAGGAGCTGAAAAGCACTTTAAAGCAATAAAAAAACTGGAAGTCTCAAAAACGGATTCTGAAGCCAAAATCTTGTCTGAAGATCTTGTCAGAAGTAAACATGATATGACCACCTAGCAACACTCAATTTCAATGCCAAAACCCGTTTCTCATGTATAAACCACCAATACTAACATTGTAGAATAGTCATAGTGATGGGAAACCTTTCACCCAGACGTTTCATACAAAACATTGCAAAATTATTGAAAACGTTATCAGGAGCTGAAAAGCACTTTAAAGCAAGAAAAATCTGGAAGTCTCAAAAACGGATCATGAAACCAGAATCTTGTTTGGAGATCTTGTCAGAAGTAAACATGATATGACTGACTAGTAACACTCAATTTCATTGCCAAAACCCTTTTCTCATGTGTAAACCACCAAGACTAACATTATAGAATAGTTATAGTGATGGGAAACCATTCACCCAGAAGTTTCATACAAAACATTGCAAAAGCATTGAGAACGCTATCAGGAGCTGAAAAGAACTTTAAAGCAATAAAAAACTGGAAGTCTCAAAAACGGATTCTGAAGCCAAAATCTTGTCTGAAGATCTTGTCAGAAGTAAACATGATATGACCACCTAGCAACACTCAATTTCAATGCCAAAACCCGTTTCTCATGTATATACCACCAAGACTAACTCTATAGAATGGTTATAGTGATGGGAAACCATTCACCCAGAAGTTTCATACAAAACATTGCAAAATCATTGAAAACGTTATCATGAGCTGAAAAGCACTTTAAAGCAATAAAAAACTGGAAGTCTCAAAAACAGATCATGAAACCAGAATCTTGTTTGGAGATCTTGACAGAATGAACATGATACGACTGACTAGCAACACTCAATTTCGATGCCAATACCCTTTTGTCATGTATAAACAACGAAGATTAAAATTGTAGAATAGTCATAGTGATGGGAAACCTTTCACCCAGACGTTTCATACAAAACATTGCAAAATTATTGAAAACGTTATCAGGAGCTGAAAAGCACTTTAAAGCAAGAAAAATCTGGAAGTCTCAAAAACGGATCATGAAACCAGAATCTTGTTTGGAGATCTTGTCAGAAGTAAACATGATATGACTGACTAGTAACACTCAATTTCATTGCCAAAACCCTTTTCTCATGTGTAAACCACCAAGACTAACATTATAGAATAGTTATAGTGATGGGAAACCATTCACCCAGAAGTTTCATACAAAACATTGCAAAAGCATTGAGAACGCTATCAGGAGCTGAAAAGAACTTTAAAGCAATAAAAAACTGGAAGTCTCAAAAACGGATTCTGAAGCCAAAATCTTGTCTGAAGATCTTGTCAGCAGTAAACATGATATGACTGACTAGTAACACTCAATTTCAATGCCAAAACCCTTTTCTCATGTATAAAACACAGAGATTAAAATGGTAGAATAGTCATAGTGATGGGAAACCATTCACCCTGAAGTTTCATACAAAACATTGCAAAAGCATGAAGAACGCTATCAGGAGCTGAAAAGCACTTTACAGCAATAAAAAGCTGGAAGTCTCAAAAACGGATTCTGAAACCAGAATCTTGTTTGGAGATCTTGTCAGAAGTAAACATGATATGACCACCTAGCAACACTCAATTTCGATGCCAATACCATTTTGTCATGTATAAAACACAGAGATTAAAATGATAGAATAGTCATAGTGATGGGAAACCATTCACCAAGACGTTTCATACAAAACATTGCAAATGCAATGAAAACGCTCTCAGGAGCTGAAAAGCACTTTAAAGCAATAAAAAAACTGGAAGTCTCAAAAACGGATTCTGAAGCCAAAATCTTGTCTGAAGATCTTGTCAGCAGTAAACATGATATGACTGACTAGTAACACTCAATTTCAATGCCAAAACCCTTTTCTCATGTATAAACCACCAAGACTAACATTGTAGAATAGTTATAGTGATGGGAAACCATTCACCCTGAAGTTTCATACAAAACATTGCAAAAGCATTAAGAACGCTATCAGGAGCTGAAAAGCACTTTACAGCAATAAAAAGCTGGAAGTCTCAAAAACGGATTCTGAAACCAGAATCTTGTTTGGAGATCTTGTCAGAAGTAAATATGATATGACCACCTAGCAACACTCAATTTCAATGCCAAAACCATTTTCTCATGTATAAACCACCAAGACTAACTCTATAGAATGGTTAAAGTGATGGGAAACCATTCACCCAGAAGTTTCATACAAAACATTGCAAAAGCATTGAGAACGCTATCAGGAGCTGAAAAGAACTTTAAAGAAATAAAAAACTGGAAGTCTCAAAAAAAGATTCCTGAAACCAGAATTTTGTTTGGAGATCTTGACAGAATAAACATGATATGACTGACTAGTAACACTCAATTTCGATGCCAATACCATTTTGTCATGTATAAAACACAGAGATTAAAATGGTAGAATAGTCATCGTGAAGGGAAACCTTTCACCAAGACGTTTCATACAAAACATTGCAAAATCATTGAAAACGTTATCAGGAGCTGAAAAGCACTTTAAAGCAATAAAAATCTGGAAGTCTCAAAAACGGATCTTGAAACCAGAATCTTGTTTGGAGATCTTGTCAGAAGTAAACATGATATGACTGACTAGTAACACTCAATTTCGATGCCAATACCATTTTGTCATGTATAAAACACAGAGATTAAAATGGTAGAATAGTCATAGTGATGGGAAACCATTCACCAAGACGTTTCATACAAAACATTGCAAATGCATTGAAAACGCTCTCAGGAGCTGAAAAGCACTTTAAAGCAATAAAAAACTGGAAGTCTCAAAAACGGATCATGAAACCAGAATCTTGTTTGGAGATCTTGACAGAATGAACATGATATGACTGACTAGTAACACTCAATTTCGATGCCAATACCATTTTGTCATGTATAAAACACAGAGATTAAAATGGTAGAATAGTCATAGTGATGGGAAACCATTCACCAAGACGTTTCATACAAAAAATTGCAAATGCATTGAAAACGCTCTCAGGAGCTGAAAAGCACTTTAAAGCAATAAAAAACTGGAAGTCTCAAAAACGGATTCTGAAGCCAAAATCTTGTCTGAAGATCTTGTCAGCAGTAAACATGTTATGACTGACTAGTAACACTCAATTTCAATGCCAAAACCCTTTTCTCATGTATAAACCACCAAGATTAAAATTGTAGAATAGTTATAGTGATGGGAAACCTTTCACCCAGACGTTTCATACAAAACATTTCAAAATCTTTGAAAACGTTATCAGGAGCTGAAAAGCACTTTAAAGCAATAAAAATCTGGAAGTCTAAAAAACGGATCATGAAACCAGAATCTTGTTTGGAGATCTTGTCAGAAGTAAACATGATATGACTGACTAGTAACACTCAATTTCAATGCCAAAACCCTTTTCTCATGTATAAACCACCAAGACTAACATTATAGAATAGTAATAGTGATGGGAAACCATTCACCAAGACGTTTCATACAAAACATTGCAAATGCATTGAAAACGCTCTCAGGAGCTGAAAAGCACTTTAAAAAAACTGGAAGTCTCAAAAACGGATTCTGAAGCCAAAATCTTGTCTGAAGATCTTGTCAGAAGTAAACATGATATGACTGACTAGTAACACTCAATTTCAATGCCAAAACCCTTTTCTCATGTATAAACCACCAAGACTAACATTATAGAATAGTTATAGTGATGGGAAACTATTCACCCAGAAGTTTCATACAAAACATTGCAAAAGCATTGAGAACGCTATCAGGAGCTGAAAAGAACTTTAAAGAAATAAAAAACTGGAAGTCTCAAAAAAAGATTCCTGAAACCAGAATTTTGTTTGGAGATCTTGACAGAATAAACATGATATGACTGACTAGTAACACTTAATTTCGATGCCAATACCATTTTGTCATGTATAAAACACAGAGATTAAAATGGTAGAATAGTCATCGTGAAGGGAAACCTTTCACCAAGACGTTTCATACAAAACATTGCAAAATCATTGAAAACGTTATCAGGAGCTGAAAAGCACTTTAAAGCAATAAAAATCTGGAAGTCTCAAAAACGGATCATGAAACCAGAATCTTGTCTGACGATCTTGTCAGAAGTAAACATGATATGACCACCTAGCAACACTCGATTTCGATGCCAATACCCTTTTGTCATGTATAAACAACGAAGATTAAAATTGTAGAATAGTCATAGTGATGGGAAACCTTTCACCCAGACGTTTCATACAAAACATTGCAAAATTATTGAAAACGTTATCAGGAGCTGAAAAGCACTTTAAAGCAAGAAAAATCTGGAAGTCTCAAAAACGGATCATGAAACCAGAATCTTGTTTGGAGATCTTGTCAGAAGTAAACATGATATGACTGACTAGTAACACTCAATTTCAATGCCAAAACCCTTTTCTCATGACTGACTAGTAACACTCAATTTCATTGCCAAAACCCTTTTCTCATGTGTAAACCACCAAGACTAACATTATAGAATAGTTATAGTGATGGGAAACCATTCACCCAGAAGTTTCATACAAAACATTGCAAAAGCATTGAGAACGCTATCAGGAGCTGAAAAGAACTTTAAAGCAATAAAAAACTGGAAGTCTCAAAAACGGATTCTGAAGCCAAAATCTTGTCTGAAGATCTTGTCAGCAGTAAACATGATATGACTGACTAGTAACACTCAATTTCAATGCCAAAACCCTTTTCTCATGTATAAAACACAGAGATTAAAATGGTAGAATAGTCATAGTGATGGGAAACCATTCACCCTGAAGTTTCATACAAAACATTGCAAAAGCATTAAGAACGCTATCAGGAGCTGAAAAGCACTTTACAGCAATAAGAAGCTGGAAGTCTCAAAAACGGATTCTGAAACCAGAATCTTGTTTGGAGATCTTGTCAGAAGTAAACATGATATGACCACCTAGCAACACTCAATTTCAATGCCAAAACCCGTTTCTCATGTATATACCACCAAGACTAACTCTATAGAATGGTTATAGTGATGGGAAACCATTCACCCAGAAGTTTCATACAAAACATTGCAAAATCATTTAAAACGTTATCATGAGCTGAAAAGCACTTTAAAGCAATAAAAAACTGGAAGTCTCAAAAACAGATCATGAAACCAGAATCTTGTTTGGAGATCTTGACAGAATGAACATGATACGACTGACTAGCAACACTCAATTTCGATGCCAATACCCTTTTGTCATGTATAAACAACGAAGATTAAAATTGTAGAATAGTCATAGTGATGGGAAACCTTTCACCCAGACGTTTCATACAAAACATTGCAAAATTATTGAAAACGTTATCAGGAGCTGAAAAGCACTTTAAAGCAAGAAAAATCTGGAAGTCTCAAAAACGGATCATGAAACCAGAATCTTGTTTGGAGATCTTGTCAGAAGTAAACATGATATGACTGACTAGTAACACTCAATTTCAATGCCAAAACCCTTTTCTCATGACTGACTAGTAACACTCAATTTCATTGCCAAAACCCTTTTCTCATGTGTAAACCACCAAGACTAACATTATAGAATAGTTATAGTGATGGGAAACCATTCACCCAGAAGTTTCATACAAAACATTGCAAAAGCATTGAGAACGCTATCAGGAGCTGAAAAGAACTTTAAAGCAATAAAAAACTGGAAGTCTCAAAAACGGATTCTGAAGCCAAAATCTTGTCTGAAGATCTTGTCAGCAGTAAACATGATATGACTGACTAGTAACACTCAATTTCAATGCCAAAACCCTTTTCTCATGTATAAAACACAGAGATTAAAATGGTAGAATAGTCATAGTGATGGGACACCATTCACCCTGAAGTTTCATACAAAACATTGCAAAAGCATTAAGAACGCTATCAGGAGCTGAAAAGCACTTTACAGCAATAAAAAGCTGGAAGTCTCAAAAACGGATTCTGAAACCAGAATCTTGTTTGGAGATCTTGTCAGAAGTAAACATGATATGACCACCTAGCAACACTCAATTTCAATGCCAAAACCCGTTTCTCATGTATATACCACCAAGACTAACTCTATAGAATGGTTATAGTGATGGGAAACCATTCACCCAGAAGTTTCATACAAAACATTGCAAAATCATTGAAAACGTTATCATGAGCTGAAAAGCACTTTAAAGCAATAAAAAACTGGAAGTCTCAAAAACAGATCATGAAACCAGAATCTTGTTTGGAAATCTTGACAGAATGAACATGATACGACTGACTAGCAACACTCAATTTCGATGCCAATACCATTTTGTCATGTATAAAACACAGAGATTAAAATGATAGAATAGTCATAGTGATGGGAAACCATTCACCAAGACGTTTCATACAAAACATTGCAAATGCAATGAAAACGCTCTCAGGAGCTGAAAAGCACTTTAAAGCAATAAAAAAACTGGAAGTCTCAAAAACGGATTCTGAAGCCAAAATCTTGTCTGAAGATCTTGTCAGCAGTAAACATGATATGACTGACTAGTAACACTCAATTTCAATGCCAAAACCCTTTTCTCATGTATAAACCACCAAGACTAACATTGTAGAATAGTTATAGTGATGGGAAACCATTCACCCTGAAGTTTCATACAAAACATTGCAAAAGCATTAAGAACGCTATCAGGAGCTGAAAAGCACTTTACAGCAATAAAAAGCTGGAAGTCTCAAAAACGGATTCTGAAACCAGAATCTTGTTTGGAGATCTTGTCAGAAGTAAATATGATATGACCACCTAGCAACACTCAATTTCAATGCCAAAACCATTTTCTCATGTATAAACCACCAAGACTAACTCTATAGAATGGTTAAAGTGATGGGAAACCATTCACCCAGAAGTTTCATACAAAACATTGCAAAAGCATTGAGAACGCTATCAGGAGCTGAAAAGAACTTTAAAGAAATAAAAAACTGGAAGTCTCAAAAAAAGATTCCTGAAACCAGAATTTTGTTTGGAGATCTTGACAGAATAAACATGATATGACTGACTAGTAACACTCAATTTCGATGCCAATACCATTTTGTCATGTATAAAACACAGAGATTAAAATGGTAGAATAGTCATCGTGAAGGGAAACCTTTCACCAAGACGTTTCATACAAAACATTGCAAAATCATTGAAAACGTTATCAGGAGCTAAAAAGCACTTTAAAGCAATAAAAATCTGGAAGTCTCAAAAACGGATCTTGAAACCAGAATCTTGTTTGGAGATCTTGTCAGAAGTAAACATGATATGACTGACTAGTAACACTCAATTTCGATGCCAATACCATTTTGTCATGTATAAAACACAGAGATTAAAATGGTAGAATAGTCATAGTGATGGGAAACCATTCACCAAGACGTTTCATACAAAACATTGCAAATGCCTTGTTCTCAGGAGCTGAAAAGCACTTTAAAGCAATACAAAAACTGGAAGTCTCAAAAACGGATTCTGAAGCCAAAATCTTGTCTGAAGATCTTGTCAGCAGTAAACATGATATGCCTGACTAGTAACACTCAATTTCAATGCCAAAACCCTTTTCTCATGTATAAACCACCAAGATTAAAATTGTAGAATAGTTATAGTGATGGGAAACCTTTCACCCAGACGTTTCATACAAAACATTTCAAAATCTTTGAAAACGTTATCAGGAGCTGAAAAGCACTTTAAAGCAATAAAAATCTGGAAGTCTAAAAAACGGATCATGAAACCAGAATCTTGTTTGGAGATCTTGTCAGAAGTAAACATGATATGACTGACTAGTAACACTCAATTTCAATGCCAAAACCCTTTTCTCATGTATAAACCACCAAGACTAACATTATAGAATAGTAATAGTGATGGGAAACCATTCACCAAGACGTTTCATACAAAACATTGCAAATGCATTGAAAACGCTCTCAGGAGCTGAAAAGCACTTTAAAAAAACTGGAAGTCTCAAAAACGGATTCTGAAGCCAAAATCTTGTCTGAAGATCTTGTCAGAAGTAAACATGATATGACTGACTAGTAACACTCAATTTCAATGCCAAAACCCTTTTCTCATGTATAAACCACCAAGACTAACATTATAGAATAGTTATAGTGATGGGAAACTATTCACCCAGAAGTTTCATACAAAACATTGCAAAAGCATTGAGAACGCTATCAGGAGCTGAAAAGAACTTTAAAGAAATAAAAAACTGGAAGTCTCAAAAAAAGATTCCTGAAACCAGAATTTTGTTTGGAGATCTTGACAGAATAAACATGATATGACTAACTAGTAACACTTAATTTCGATGCCAATACCATTTTGTCATGTATAAAACACAGAGATTAAAATGGTAGAATAGTCATCGTGAAGGGAAACCTTTCACCAAGACGTTTCATACAAAACATTGCAAAATCATTGAAAACGTTATCAGGAGCTGAAAAGCACTTTAAAGCAATAAAAATCTGGAAGTCTCAAAAACGGATCATGAAACCAGAATCTTGTCTGACGATCTTGTCAGAAGTAAACATGATATGACCACCTAGCAACACTCGATTTCGATGCCAATACCCTTTTGTCATGTATAAACAACGAAGATTAAAATTGTAGAATAGTCATAGTGATGGGAAACCTTTCACCCAGACGTTTCATACAAAACATTGCAAAATTATTGAAAACGTTATCAGGAGCTGAAAAGCACTTTAAAGCAAGAAAAATCTGGAAGTCTCAAAAACGGATCATGAAACCAGAATCTTGTTTGGAGATCTTGTAAGAAGTAAACATGATATGACTGACTAGTAACACTCAATTTCAATGCCAAAACCCTTTTCTCATGACTGACTAGTAACACTCAATTTCATTGCCAAAACCCTTTTCTCATGTGTAAACCACCAAGACTAACATTATAGAATAGTTATAGTGATGGGAAACCATTCACCCAGAAGTTTCATACAAAACATTGCAAAAGCATTGAGAACGCTATCAGGAGCTGAAAAGAACTTTAAAGCAATAAAAAACTGGAAGTCTCAAAAACGGATTCTGAAGCCAAAATCTTGTCTGAAGATCTTGTCAGCAGTAAACATGATATGACTGACTAGTAACACTCAATTTCAATGCCAAAACCCTTTTCTCATGTATAAAACACAGAGATTAAAATGGTAGAATAGTCATAGTGATGGGAAACCATTCACCCTGAAGTTTCATACAAAACATTGCAAAAGCATTAAGAACGCTATCAGGAGCTGAAAAGCACTTTACAGCAATAAGAAGCTGGAAGTCTCAAAAACGGATTCTGAAACCAGAATCTTGTTTGGAGATCTTGTCAGAAGTAAACATGATATGACCACCTAGCAACACTCAATTTCAATGCCAAAACCCGTTTCTCATGTATATACCACCAAGACTAACTCTATAGAATGGTTATAGTGATGGGAAACCATTCACCCAGAAGTTTCATACAAAACATTGCAAAATCATTGAAAACGTTATCATGAGCTGAAAAGCACTTTAAAGCAATAAAAAACTGGAAGTCTCAAAAACAGATCATGAAACCAGAATCTTGTTTGGAGATCTTGACAGAATGAACATGATACGACTGACTAGCAACACTCAATTTCGATGCCAATACCCTTTTGTCATGTATAAACAACGAAGATTAAAATTGTAGAATAGTCATAGTGATGGGAAACCATTCACCAAGACGTTTCATACAAAACATTGCAAATGCATTGAAAACGCTCTCAGGAGCTGAAAAGCACTTTAAAGCAATAAAAAACTGGAAGTCTCAAAAACGGATTCTGAAGCCAAAATCTTGTCTGAAGATCTTGTCAGCAGTAAACATGATATGACTGACTAGTAACACTCAATTTCAATGCCAAAACCCTTTTCTCATGTATAAAACACAGAGATTAAAATGGTAGAATAGTCATAGTGATGGGAAACCATTCACCCTGAAGTTTCATACAAAACATTGCAAAAGCATTAAGAACGCTATCAGGAGCTGAAAAGCACTTTACAGCAATAAGAAGCTGGAAGTCTCAAAAACGGATTCTGAAACCAGAATCTTGTTTGGAGATCTTGTCAGAAGTAAACATGATATGACCACCTAGCAACACTCAATTTCAATGCCAAAACCCGTTTCTCATGTATATACCACCAAGACTAACTCTATAGAATGGTTATAGTGATGGGAAACCATTCACCCAGAAGTTTCATACAAAACATTGCAAAATCATTGAAAACGTTATCATGAGCTGAAAAGCACTTTAAAGCAATAAAAAACTGGAAGTCTCAAAAACAGATCATGAAACCAGAATCTTGTTTGGAGATCTTGACAGAATGAACATGATACGACTGACTAGCAACACTCAATTTCGATGCCAATACCCTTTTGTCATGTATAAACAACGAAGATTAAAATTGTAGAATAGTCATAGTGATGGGAAACCATTCACCAAGACGTTTCATACAAAACATTGCAAATGCATTGAAAACGCTCTCAGGAGCTGAAAAGCACTTTAAAGCAATAAAAAACTGGAAGTCTCAAAAACGGATTCTGAAGCCAAAATCTTGTCTGAAGATCTTGTCAGCAGTAAACATGTTATGACTGACTAGTAACACTCAATTTCAATGCCAAAACCCTTTTCTCATGTATAAACCACCAAGATTAAAATTGTAGAATAGTTATAGTGATGGGAAACCTTTCACCCAGACGTTTCATACAAAACATTTCAAAATCTTTGAAAACGTTATCAGGAGCTGAAAAGCACTTTAAAGCAATAAAAATCTGGAAGTCTAAAAAACGGATCATGAAACCAGAATCTTGTTTGGAGATCTTGTCAGAAGTAAACATGATATGACTGACTAGTAACACTCAATTTCAATGCCAAAACCCTTTTCTCATGTATAAACCACCAAGACTAACATTATAGAATAGTAATAGTGATGGGAAACCATTCACCAAGACGTTTCATACAAAACATTGCAAATGCATTGAAAACGCTCTCAGGAGCTGAAAAGCACTTTAAAAAAACTGGAAGTCTCAAAAACGGATTCTGAAGCCAAAATCTTGTCTGAAGATCTTGTCAGAAGTAAACATGATATGACTGACTAGTAACACTCAATTTCAATGCCAAAACCCTTTTCTCATGTATAAACCACCAAGACTAACATTATAGAATAGTTATAGTGATGGGAAACTATTCACCCAGAAGTTTCATACAAAACATTGCAAAAGCATTGAGAACGCTATCAGGAGCTGAAAAGAACTTTAAAGAAATAAAAAACTGGAAGTCTCAAAAAAAGATTCCTGAAACCAGAATCTTGTTTGGAGATCTTGACAGAATAAACATGATATGACTGACTAGTAACACTTAATTTCGATGCCAATACCATTTTGTCATGTATAAAACACAGAGATTAAAATGGTAGAATAGTCATCGTGAAGGGAAACCTTTCACCAAGACGTTTCATACAAAACATTGCAAAATCATTGAAAACGTTATCAGGAGCTGAAAAGCACTTTAAAGCAATAAAAATCTGGAAGTCTCAAAAACGGATCATGAAACCAGAATCTTGTCTGACGATCTTGTCAGAAGTAAACATGATATGACCAACTAGCAACACTCGATTTCGATGCCAATACCCTTTTGTCATGTATAAACAACGAAGATTAAAATTGTAGAATAGTCATAGTGATGGGAAACCTTTCACCCAGACGTTTCATACAAAACATTGCAAAATTATTGAAAACGTTATCAGGAGCTGAAAAGCACTTTAAAGCAAGAAAAATCTGGAAGTCTCAAAAACGGATCATGAAACCAGAATCTTGTTTGGAGATCTTGTAAGAAGTAAACATGATATGACTGACTAGTAACACTCAATTTCAATGCCAAAACCCTTTTCTCATGACTGACTAGTAACACTCAATTTCATTGCCAAAACCCTTTTCTCATGTGTAAACCACCAAGACTAACATTATAGAATAGTTATAGTGATGGGAAACCATTCACCCAGAAGTTTCATACAAAACATTGCAAAAGCATTGAGAACGCTATCAGGAGCTTAAAAGAACTTTAAAGCAATAAAAAACTGGAAGTCTCAAAAACGGATTCTGAAGCCAAAATCTTGTCTGAAGATCTTGTCAGCAGTAAACATGATATGACTGACTAGTAACACTCAATTTCAATGCCAAAACCCTTTTCTCATGTATAAAACACAGAGATTAAAATGGTAGAATAGTCATAGTGATGGGAAACCATTCACCCTGAAGTTTCATACAAAACATTGCAAAAGCATTAAGAACGCTATCAGGAGCTGAAAAGCACTTTACAGCAATAAGAAGCTGGAAGTCTCAAAAACGGATTCTGAAACCAGAATCTTGTTTGGAGATCTTGTCAGAAGTAAACATGATATGACCACCTAGCAACACTCAATTTCAATGCCAAAACCCGTTTCTCATGTATATACCACCAAGACTAACTCTATAGAATGGTTATAGTGATGGGAAACCATTCACCCAGAAGTTTCATACAAAACATTGCAAAATCATTGAAAACGTTATCATGAGCTGAAAAGCACTTTAAAGCAATAAAAAACTGGAAGTCTCAAAAACAGATCATGAAACCAGAATCTTGTTTGGAGATCTTGACAGAATGAACATGATACGACTGACTAGCAACACTCAATTTCGATGCCAATACCCTTTTGTCATGTATAAACAACGAAGATTAAAATTGTAGAATAGTCATAGTGATGGGAAACCATTCACCAAGACGTTTCATACAAAACATTGCAAATGCATTGAAAACGCTCTCAGGAGCTGAAAAGCACTTTAAAGCAATAAAAAACTGGAAGTCTCAAAAACGGATTCTGAAGCCAAAATCTTGTCTGAAGATCTTGTCAGCAGTAAACATGTTATGACTGACTAGTAACACTCAATTTCAATGCCAAAACCCTTTTCTCATGTATAAACCACCAAGATTAAAATTGTAGAATAGTTATAGTGATGGGAAACCTTTCACCCAGACGTTTCATACAAAACATTTCAAAATCTTTGAAAACGTTATCAGGAGCTGAAAAGCACTTTAAAGCAATAAAAATCTGGAAGTCTAAAAAACGGATCATGAAACCAGAATCTTGTTTGGAGATCTTGTCAGAAGTAAACATGATATGACTGACTAGTAACACTCAATTTCAATGCCAAAACCCTTTTCTCATGTATAAACCACCAAGACTAACATTATAGAATAGTAATAGTGATGGGAAACCATTCACCAAGACGTTTCATACAAAACATTGCAAATGCATTGAAAACGCTCTCAGGAGCTGAAAAGCACTTTAAAAAAACTGGAAGTCTCAAAAACGGATTCTGAAGCCAAAATCTTGTCTGAAGATCTTGTCAGAAGTAAACATGATATGACTGACTAGTAACACTCAATTTCAATGCCAAAACCCTTTTCTCATGTATAAACCACCAAGACTAACATTATAGAATAGTTATAGTGATGGGAAACTATTCACCCAGAAGTTTCATACAAAACATTGCAAAAGCATTGAGAACGCTATCAGGAGCTGAAAAGAACTTTAAAGAAATAAAAAACTGGAAGTCTCAAAAAAAGATTCCTGAAACCAGAATTTTGTTTGGAGATCTTGACAGAATAAACATGATATGACTAACTAGTAACACTTAATTTCGATGCCAATACCATTTTGTCATGTATAAAACACAGAGATTAAAATGGTAGAATAGTCATCGTGAAGGGAAACCTTTCACCAAGACGTTTCATACAAAACATTGCAAAATCATTGAAAACGTTATCAGGAGCTGAAAAACACTTTAAAGCAATAAAAATCTGGAAGTCTCAAAAACGGATCATGAAACCAGAATCTTGTCTGACGATCTTGTCAGAAGTAAACATGATATGACCACCTAGCAACACTCGATTTCGATGCCAATACCCTTTTGTCATGTATAAACAACGAAGATTAAAATTGTAGAATAGTCATAGTGATGGGAAACCTTTCACCCAGACGTTTCATACAAAACATTGCAAAATTATTGAAAACGTTATCAGGAGCTGAAAAGCACTTTAAAGCAAGAAAAATCTGGAAGTCTCAAAAACGGATCATGAAACCAGAATCTTGTTTGGAGATCTTGTCAGAAGTAAACATGATATGACTGACTAGTAACACTCAATTTCAATGCCAAAACCCTTTTCTCATGACTGACTAGTAACACTCAATTTCATTGCCAAAACCCTTTTCTCATGTGTAAACCACCAAGACTAACATTATAGAATAGTTATAGTGATGGGAAACCATTCACCCAGAAGTTTCATACAAAACATTGCAAAAGCATTGAGAACGCTATCAGGAGCTGAAAAGAACTTTAAAGCAAGAAAAATCTGGAAGTCTCAAAAACGGATCATGAAACCAGAATCTTGTTTGGAGATCTTGTCAGAAGTAAACATGATATGACTGACTAGTAACACTCAATTTCGATGCCAATACCATTTTGTCATGTATAAAACACAGAGATTAAAATGGTAGAATAGTCATAGTGATGGGAAACCATTCACCAAGACGTTTCATACAAAACATTGCAAATGCATTGAAAACGCTCTCAAGAGCTGAAAAGCACTTTAAAGCAATAAAAAACTGGAAGTCTCAAAAACGGATTCTGAAACCAGAATCTTGTTTGGAGATCTTGACAGAATGAACATGATACGACTGACTAGTAACACTCAATTTCGATGCCAATACCATTTTGTCATGTATAAAACACAGAGATTAAAATGGTAGAATAGTCATAGTGATGGGAAACCATTCACCAAGACGTTTCATACAAAACATTGCAAATGCCTTGTTCTCAGGAGCTGAAAAGCACTTTAAAGCAATACAAAAACTGGAAGTTTCAAAAACGGATTCTGAAGCCAAAATCTTGTCTGAAGATCTTGTCAGCAGTAAACATGATATGACTGACTAGTTACACTCAATTTCAATGCCAAAACCCTTTTCTCATGTATAAACCACCAATACTAACATTGTAGAATAGTTATAGTGATGGGAAACCATTCACCCTGAAGTTTCATACAAAACATTGCAAAAGCATTGAGAACGCTATCAGGAGCTGAAAAGAACTTTAAAGAAATAAAAAACTGGAAGTCTCAAAAACGGATCATGAAACCAGAATCTTGTTTGGAGATCTTGACAGAATGAACATGATACGACTGACTAGTAACACTCAATTTCGATGCCAATACCATTTTGTCATGTATAAAACACAGATATTAAAATGGTAGAATAGTCATCGTGATGGGAAACCATTCACCAAGACGTTTCATACAAAACATTGCAAATGCATTGAAAACGCTACTCAGGAGCTGAAAAGCACTTTAAAGCAATAAAAAAATGGAAGTCTCAAAAACGGATCCTGAAACCAGAATCTTGTTTGGAAATCTTGTCAGAATAAACACGATATGACTGACTAGTAACACTCAATTTCGATGCCAATACCATTTTGTCATGTATAAAACAGAGATTAAAATGGTAGAATAGTCATAGTGATGGGAAACCATTCACCAAGACGTTTCATACAAAACATTGCAAATGCATTGAAAACGCTACTCAGGAGCTGAAAAGCACTTTAAAGCAATAAAAAAATGGAAGTCTCAAAAACGGATTCTGAAGCCAAAATCTTGTCTGAAGATCTTGTCAGCAGTAAACATGATATGACTGACTAGTAACACTCAATTTCGATGCCAATACCCTTTTGTCATGTATAAACCACAGAGATTAAAATGGTAGAATAGTCATAGTGATGGGAAACCATTCACCAAGACGTTTCATACAAAACATTGCAAATGCATTGAAAACGCTCTCAGGAGCTGAAAAGCACTTTAAAGCAATAAAAAAACTGGAAGTCTCAAAAACGGATTCTGAAACCAGAACCTTGTTTGGAGATCTTGACAGAATGAACATGATATGACTGACTAGTAACACTCAATTTCGATGCCAATACCATTTTGTCATGTATAAAACACAGAGATTAAAATGGTAGAATAGTCATAGTGATGGGAAACCATTCACCAAGACGTTTCATACAAAACATTGCAAATGCATTGAAAACGCTCTCAGGAGCTGAAAAGCACTTTAAAGCAATAAAAAAAACTGGAAGTCTCAAAAACGGATTCTGAAGCCAAAATCTTGTCTGAAGATCTTGTCAGCAGTAAACATGATATGACTGACTAGTAACACTCAATTTAGATGCCAATACCATTTTGTCATGTATAAAACACAGAGATTAAAATGGTAGAATAGTCATAGTGATGGGAAACCATTCACCCTGAAGTTTCATACAAAACATTGCAAAAGCATTAAGAACGCTATCAGGAGCTGAAAAGCACTTTACAGCAATAAAAAGCTGGAAGTCTCAAAAACGGATCATGAAACCAGAATCTTGTTTGGAGATCTTGTCAGCAGTAAACATGATATGACCACCTAGCAACACTCAATTTCAATGCCAAAACCCGTTTCTCATGTATAAACCACCAAGACTAACTCTATAGAATGGTTATAGTGATGGGAAACCATTCACCCAGAAGTTTCATACAAAACATTGCAAAATCATTGAAAACGTTATCATGAGCTGAAAAGCACTTTAAAGCAATACAAAACTGGAAGTCTCAAAAACGGATAATGAAACCAGAATCTTGTTTGGAGATCTTGACAGAATGAACATGATACGACTGACTAGTAACACTCAATTTCGATGCCAATACCATTTTGTCATGTATAAAACACAGAGATTAAAATGGTAGAATAGTCATAGTGATGGGAAACCATTCACCAAGACGTTTCATACAAAACATTGCAAATGCCTTGTTCTCAGGAGCTGAAAAGCACTTTAAAGCAATACAAAAACTGGAAGTCTCAAAAACGGATTCTGAAGGCAAAATCTTGTCTGAAGATCTTGTCAGCAGTAAACATGATATGACTGACTAGTAACACTCAATTTCAATGCCAATACCATTTTGTCATGTATAAAACACAGAGATTAAAATGGTAGAATAGTCATAGTGATGGGAAACCATTCACCAAGACGTTTCATACAAAACATTGCAAATGCATTGAAAACGCTCTCAGGAGCTGAAAAGCACTTTAAAGCAATAAAAAACTGGAAGTCTCAAAAACGGATTCTGAAACCAGAATCTTGTTTGGAGATCTTGACAGAATGAACATGATACGACTGACTAGTAACACTCAATTTCGATGCCAATACCATTTTGTCATGTATAAAACACAGAGATTAAAATGGTAGAATAGTCATAGTGATGGGAAACCATTCACCAAGACGTTTCATACAAAACATTGCAAATGCCTTGTTCTCAGGAGCTGAAAAGCACTTTAAAGCAATACAAAAACTGGAAGTCTCAAAAACGGATTCTGAAGCCAAAATCTTGTCTGAAGATCTTGTCAGCAGTAAACATGATATGACTGACTAGTTACACTCAATTTCAATGCCAAAACCCTTTTCTCATGTATAAACCACCAATACTAACATTGTAGAATAGTTATAGTGATGGGAAACCATTCACCCTGAAGTTTCATACAAAACATTGCAAAAGCATTGAGAACGCTATCAGGAGCTGAAAAGAACTTTAAAGAAATAAAAAACTGGAAGTCTCAAAAACGGATCATGAAACCAGAATCTTGTTTGGAGATCTTGACAGAATGAACATGATACGACTGACTAGTAACACTCAATTTCGATGCCAATACCATTTTGTCATGTATAAAACACAGATATTAAAATGGTAGAATAGTCATCGTGATGGGAAACCATTCACCAAGACGTTTCATACAAAACATTGCAAATGCATTGAAAACGCTACTCAGGAGCTGAAAAGCACTTTAAAGCAATAAAAAAATGGAAGTCTCAAAAACGGATCCTGAAACCAGAATCTTGTTTGGAAATCTTGTCAGAATAAACACGATATGACTGACTAGTAACACTCAATTTCGATGCCAATACCATTTTGTCATGTATAAAACAGAGATTAAAATGGTAGAATAGTCATAGTGATGGGAAACCATTCACCAAGACGTTTCATACAAAACATTGCAAATGCATTGAAAACGCTACTCAGGAGCTGAAAAGCACTTTAAAGCAATAAAAATCTGGAAGTCTCAAAAACGGATCATGAAACCAGAATCTTGTCTGACGATCTTGTCAGAAGTAAACATGATATGACCACCTAGCAACACTCGATTTCGATGCCAATACCCTTTTGTCATGTATAAACAACGAAGATTAAAATTGTAGAATAGTCATAGTGATGGGAAACCTTTCACCCAGACGTTTCATACAAAACATTGCAAAATTATTGAAAACGTTATCAGGAGCTGAAAAGCACTTTAAAGCAAGAAAAATCTGGAAGTCTCAAAAACGGATCATGAAACCAGAATCTTGTTTGGAGATCTTGTCAGAAGTAAACATGATATGACTGACTAGTAACACTCAATTTCAATGCCAAAACCCTTTTCTCATGACTGACTAGTAACACTCAATTTCATTGCCAAAACCCTTTTCTCATGTGTAAACCACCAAGACTAACATTATAGAATAGTTATAGTGATGGGAAACCATTCACCCAGAAGTTTCATACAAAACATTGCAAAAGCATTGAGAACGCTATCAGGAGCTGAAAAGAACTTTAAAGCAATAAAAAACTGGAAGTCTCAAAAACGGATTCTGAAGCCAAAATCTTGTCTGAAGATCTTGTCAGCAGTAAACATGATATGACTGACTAGTAACACTCAATTTCAATGCCAAAACCCTTTTCTCATGTATAAAACACAGAGATTAAAATGGTAGAATAGTCATAGTGATGGGAAACCATTCACCCTGAAGTTTCATACAAAACATTGCAAAAGCACTAAGAATGCTATCAGGAGCTGAAAAGCACTTTACAGCAATAAGAAGCTGGAAGTCTCAAAAACGGATTCTGAAACCAGAATCTTGTTTGGAGATCTTGTCAGAAGTAAACATGATATGACCACCTAGCAACACTCAATTTCAATGCCAAAACCCGTTTCTCATGTATATACCACCAAGACTAACTCTATAGAATGGTTATAGTGATGGGAAACCATTCACCCAGAAGTTTCATACAAAACATTGCAAAATCATTGAAAACGTTATCATGAGCTGAAAAGCACTTTAAAGCAATAAAAAACTGGAAGTCTCAAAAACAGATCATGAAACCAGAATCTTGTTTGGAGATCTTGACAGAATGAACATGATACGACTGACTAGCAACACTCAATTTCGATGCCAATACCCTTTTGTCATGTATAAACAACGAAGATTAAAATTGTAGAATAGTCATAGTGATGGGAAACCTTTCACCCAGACGTTTCATACAAAACATTGCAAAATTATTGAAAACGTTATCAGGAGCTGAAAAGCACTTTAAAGCAAGAAAAATCTGGAAGTCTCAAAAACGGATCATGAAACCAGAATCTTGTTTGGAGATCTTGTCAGAAGTAAACATGATATGACTGACTAGTAACACTCAATTTCAATGCCAAAACCCTTTTCTCATGACTGACTAGTAACACTCAATTTCATTGCCAAAACCCTTTTCTCATGTGTAAACCACCAAGACTAACATTATAGAATAGTTATAGTGATGGGAAACCATTCACCCAGAAGTTTCATACAAAACATTGCAAAAGCATTGAGAACGCTATCAGGAGCTGAAAAGAACTTTAAAGCAATAAAAAACTGGAAGTCTCAAAAACGGATTCTGAAGCCAAAATCTTGTCTGAAGATCTTGTCAGCAGTAAACATGATATGACTGACTAGTAACACTCAATTTCAATGCCAAAACCCTTTTCTCATGTATAAAACACAGAGATTAAAATGATAGAATAGTCATAGTGATGGGAAACCATTCACCAAGACGTTTCATACAAAACATTGCAAATGCAATGAAAACGCTCTCAGGAGCTGAAAAGCACTTTAAAGCAATAAAAAAACTGGAAGTCTCAAAAACGGATTCTGAAGCCAAAATCTTGTCTGAAGATCTTGTCAGCAGTAAACATGATATGACTGACTAGTAACACTCAATTTCAATGCCAAAACCCTTTTCTCATGTATAAACCACCAAGACTAACATTGTAGAATAGTTATAGTGATGGGAAACCATTCACCCTGAAGTTTCATACAAAACATTGCAAAAGCATTAAGAACGCTATCAGGAGCTGAAAAGCACTTTACAGCAATAAAAAGCTGGAAGTCTCAAAAACGGATTCTGAAACCAGAATCTTGTTTGGAGATCTTGTCAGAAGTAAATATGATATGACCACCTAGCAACACTCAATTTCAATGCCAAAACCATTTTCTCATGTATAAACCACCAAGACTAACTCTATAGAATGGTTAAAGTGATGGGAAACCATTCACCCAGAAGTTTCATACAAAACATTGCAAAAGCATTGAGAACGCTATCAGGAGCTGAAAAGAACTTTAAAGAAATAAAAAACTGGAAGTCTCAAAAAAAGATTCCTGAAACCAGAATTTTGTTTGGAGATCTTGACAGAATAAACATGATATGACTGACTAGTAACACTCAATTTCGATGCCAATACCATTTTGTCATGTATAAAACACAGAGATTAAAATGGTAGAATAGTCATCGTGAAGGGAAACCTTTCACCAAGACGTTTCATACAAAACATTGCAAAATCATTGAAAACGTTATCAGGAGCTGAAAAGCACTTTAAAGCAATAAAAATCTGGAAGTCTCAAAAACGGATCTTGAAACCAGAATCTTGTTTGGAGATCTTGTCAGAAGTAAACATGATATGACTGACTAGTAACACTCAATTTCGATGCCAATACCATTTTGTCATGTATAAAACACAGAGATTAAAATGGTAGAATAGTCATAGTGATGGGAAACCATTCACCAAGACGTTTCATACAAAACATTGCAAATGCATTGAAAACGCTCTCAGGAGCTGAAAAGCACTTTAAAGCAATAAAAAACTGGAAGTCTCAAAAACGGATTCTGAAACCAGAATCTTGTTTGGAGATCTTGACAGAATGAACATGATACGACTGACTAGTAACACTCAATTTCGATGCCAATACCATTTTGTCATGTATAAAACACAGAGATTAAAATGGTAGAATAGTCATAGTGATGGGAAACCATTCACCAAGACGTTTCATACAAAACATTGCAAATGCCTTGTTCTCAGGAGCTGAAAAGCACTTTAAAGCAATACAAAAACTGGAAGTTTCAAAAACGGATTCTGAAGCCAAAATCTTGTCTGAAGATCTTGTCAGCAGTAAACATGATATGACTGACTAGTTACACTCAATTTCAATGCCAAAACCCTTTTCTCATGTATAAACCACCAATACTAACATTGTAGAATAGTTATAGTGATGGGAAACCATTCACCCTGAAGTTTCATACAAAACATTGCAAAAGCATTGAGAACGCTATCAGGAGCTGAAAAGAACTTTAAAGAAATAAAAAACTGGAAGTCTCAAAAACGGATCATGAAACCAGAATCTTGTTTGGAGATCTTGACAGAATGAACATGATACGACTGACTAGTAACACTCAATTTCGATGCCAATACCATTTTGTCATGTATAAAACACAGATATTAAAATGGTAGAATAGTCATCGTGATGGGAAACCATTCACCAAGACGTTTCATACAAAACATTGCAAATGCATTGAAAACGCTACTCAGGAGCTGAAAAGCACTTTAAAGCAATAAAAAAATGGAAGTCTCAAAAACGGATTCTGAAGCCAAAATCTTGTCTGAAGATCTTGTCAGCAGTAAACATGATATGACTGACTAGTAACACTCAATTTCGATGCCAATACCCTTTTGTCATGTATAAACCACAGAGATTAAAATGGTAGAATAGTCATAGTGATGGGAAACCATTCACCAAGACGTTTCATACAAAACATTGCAAATGCATTGAAAACGCTCTCAGGAGCTGAAAAGCACTTTAAAGCAATAAAAAAACTGGAAGTCTCAAAAACGGATTCTGAAACCAGAACCTTGTTTGGAGATCTTGACAGAATGAACATGATATGACTGACTAGTAACACTCAATTTCGATGCCAATACCATTTTGTCATGTATAAAACACAGAGATTAAAATGGTAGAATAGTCATAGTGATGGGAAACCATTCACCAAGACGTTTCATACAAAACATTGCAAATGCATTGAAAACGCTCTCAGGAGCTGAAAAGCACTTTAAAGCAATAAAAAAAACTGGAAGTCTCAAAAACGGATTCTGAAGCCAAAATCTTGTCTGAAGATCTTGTCAGCAGTAAACATGATATGACTGACTAGTAACACTCAATTTCGATGCCAATACCATTTTGTCATGTATAAAACACAGAGATTAAAATGGTAGAATAGTCATAGTGATGGGAAACCATTCACCCTGAAGTTTCATACAAAACATTGCAAAAGCATTAAGAACGCTATCAGGAGCTGAAAAGCACTTTACAGCAATAAAAAGCTGGAAGTCTCAAAAACGGATCATGAAACCAGAATCTTGTTTGGAGATCTTGTCAGCAGTAAACATGATATGACCACCTAGCAACACTCAATTTCAATGCCAAAACCCGTTTCTCATGTATAAACCACCAAGACTAACTCTATAGAATGGTTATAGTGATGGGAAACCATTCACCCAGAAGTTTCATACAAAACATTGCAAAATCATTGAAAACGTTATCATGAGCTGAAAAGCACTTTAAAGCAATACAAAACTGGAAGTCTCAAAAACGGATAATGAAACCAGAATCTTGTTTGGAGATCTTGACAGAATGAACATGATACGACTGACTAGTAACACTCAATTTCGATGCCAATACCATTTTGTCATGTATAAAACACAGAGATTAAAATGGTAGAATAGTCATAGTGATGGGAAACCATTCACCAAGACGTTTCATACAAAACATTGCAAATGCCTTGTTCTCAGGAGCTGAAAAGCACTTTAAAGCAATACAAAAACTGGAAGTCTCAAAAACGGATTCTGAAGGCAAAATCTTGTCTGAAGATCTTGTCAGCAGTAAACATGATATGACTGACTAGTAACACTCAATTTCAATGCCAATACCATTTTGTCATGTATAAAACACAGAGATTAAAATGGTAGAATAGTCATAGTGATGGGAAACCATTCACCAAGACGTTTCATACAAAACATTGCAAATGCATTGAAAACGCTCTCAGGAGCTGAAAAGCACTTTAAAGCAATAAAAAACTGGAAGTCTCAAAAACGGATTCTGAAACCAGAATCTTGTTTGGAGATCTTGACAGAATGAACATGATACGACTGACTAGTAACACTCAATTTCGATGCCAATACCATTTTGTCATGTATAAAACACAGAGATTAAAATGGTAGAATAGTCATAGTGATGGGAAACCATTCACCAAGACGTTTCATACAAAACATTGCAAATGCCTTGTTCTCAGGAGCTGAAAAGCACTTTAAAGCAATACAAAAACTGGAAGTCTCAAAAACGGATTCTGAAGCCAAAATCTTGTCTGAAGATCTTGTCAGCAGTAAACATGATATGACTGACTAGTTACACTCAATTTCAATGCCAAAACCCTTTTCTCATGTATAAACCACCAATACTAACATTGTAGAATAGTTATAGTGATGGGAAACCATTCACCCTGAAGTTTCATACAAAACATTGCAAAAGCATTGAGAACGCTATCAGGAGCTGAAAAGAACTTTAAAGAAATAAAAAACTGGAAGTCTCAAAAACGGATCATGAAACCAGAATCTTGTTTGGAGATCTTGACAGAATGAACATGATACGACTGACTAGTAACACTCAATTTCGATGCCAATACCATTTTGTCATGTATAAAACACAGATATTAAAATGGTAGAATAGTCATCGTGATGGGAAACCATTCACCAAGACGTTTCATACAAAACATTGCAAATGCATTGAAAACGCTACTCAGGAGCTGAAAAGCACTTTAAAGCAATAAAAAAATGGAAGTCTCAAAAACGGATCCTGAAACCAGAATCTTGTTTGGAAATCTTGTCAGAATAAACACGATATGACTGACTAGTAACACTCAATTTCGATGCCAATACCATTTTGTCATGTATAAAACAGAGATTAAAATGGTAGAATAGTCATAGTGATGGGAAACCATTCACCAAGACGTTTCATACAAAACATTGCAAATGCATTGAAAACGCTACTCAGGAGCTGAAAAGCACTTTAAAGCAATAAAAATCTGGAAGTCTCAAAAACGGATCATGAAACCAGAATCTTGTCTGACGATCTTGTCAGAAGTAAACATGATATGACCACCTAGCAACACTCGATTTCGATGCCAATACCCTTTTGTCATGTATAAACAACGAAGATTAAAATTGTAGAATAATCATAGTGATGGGAAACCTTTCACCCAGACGTTTCATACAAAACATTGCAAAATTATTGAAAACGTTATCAGGAGCTGAAAAGCACTTTAAAGCAAGAAAAATCTGGAAGTCTCAAAAACGGATCATGAAACCAGAATCTTGTTTGGAGATCTTGTCAGAAGTAAACATGATATGACTGACTAGTAACACTCAATTTCGATGCCAATACCATTTTGTGATGTATAAAACACAGAGATTAAAATGGTAGAATAGTCATAGTGATGGGAAACCATTCACCAAGACGTTTCATACAAAACATTGCAAATGCAATGAAAACGCTCTCAGGAGCTGAAAAGCACTTTAAAGCAATAAAAAAACTGGAAGTCTCAAAAACGGATTCTGAAGCCAAAATCTTGTCTGAAGATCTTGTCAGCAGTAAACATGATATGACTGACTAGTAACACTCAATTTCAATGCCAAAACCCTTTTCTCATGTATAAACCACCAAGACTAACATTGTAGAATAGTTATAGTGATGGGAAACCATTCACCCTGAAGTTTCATACAAAACATTGCAAAAGCATTAAGAACGCTATCAGGAGCTGAAAAGCACTTTACAGCAATAAAAAGCTGGAAGTCTCAAAAACGGATTCTGAAACCAGAATCTTGTTTGGAGATCTTGTCAGAAGTAAATATGATATGACCACCTAGCAACACTCAATTTCAATGCCAAAACCATTTTCTCATGTATAAACCACCAAGACTAACTCTATAGAATGGTTAAAGTGATGGGAAACCATTCACCCAGAAGTTTCATACAAAACATTGCAAAAGCATTGAGAACGCTATCAGGAGCTGAAAAGAACTTTAAAGAAATAAAAAACTGGAAGTCTCAAAAAAAGATTCCTGAAACCAGAATTTTGTTTGGAGATCTTGACAGAATAAACATGATATGACTGACTAGTAACACTCAATTTCGATGCCAATACCATTTTGTCATGTATAAAACACAGAGATTAAAATGGTAGAATAGTCATCGTGAAGGGAAACCTTTCACCAAGACGTTTCATACAAAACATTGCAAAATCATTGAAAACGTTATCAGGAGCTGAAAAGCACTTTAAAGCAATAAAAATCTGGAAGTCTCAAAAACGGATCTTGAAACCAGAATCTTGTTTGGAGATCTTGTCAGAAGTAAACATGATATGACTGACTAGTAACACTCAATTTCGATGCCAATACCATTTTGTCATGTATAAAACACAGAGATTAAAATGGTAGAATAGTCATAGTGATGGGAAACCATTCACCAAGACGTTTCATACAAAACATTGCAAATGCATTGAAAACGCTACTCAGGAGCTGAAAAGCACTTTAAAGCAATAAAAAAATGGAAGTCTCAAAAACGGATCCTGAAACCAGAATCTTGTTTGGAAATCTTGTCAGAATAAACACGATATGACTGACTAGTAACACTCAATTTCGATGCCAATACCATTTTGTCATGTATAAAACAGAGATTAAAATGGTAGAATAGTCATAGTGATGGGAAACCATTCACCAAGACGTTTCATACAAAACATTGCAAATGCATTGAAAACGCTACTCAGGAGCTGAAAAGCACTTTAAAGCAATAAAAATCTGGAAGTCTCAAAAACGGATCATGAAACCAGAATCTTGTCTGACGATCTTGTCAGAAGTAAACATGATATGACCACCTAGCAACACTCGATTTCGATGCCAATACCCTTTTGTCATGTATAAACAACGAAGATTAAAATTGTAGAATAATCATAGTGATGGGAAACCTTTCACCCAGACGTTTCATACAAAACATTGCAAAATTATTGAAAACGTTATCAGGAGCTGAAAAGCACTTTAAAGCAAGAAAAATCTGGAAGTCTCAAAAACGGATCATGAAACCAGAATCTTGTTTGGAGATCTTGTCAGAAGTAAACATGATATGACTGACTAGTAACACTCAATTTCGATGCCAATACCATTTTGTGATGTATAAAACACAGAGATTAAAATGGTAGAATAGT
Organism: Osmerus mordax; assembly: GCF_038355195.1. Taxonomy (NCBI): domain Eukaryota; kingdom Metazoa; phylum Chordata; class Actinopteri; order Osmeriformes; family Osmeridae; genus Osmerus; species Osmerus mordax. The sequence goes on along the minus strand of NC_090056.1, from coordinate 2,895,844 downwards.
CATAGTGATGGGAAACCATTCACCAAGACGTTTCATACAAAACATTGCAAATGCAATGAAAACGCTCTCAGGAGCTGAAAAGCACTTTAAAGCAATAAAAAAACTGGAAGTCTCAAAAACGGATTCTGAAGCCAAAATCTTGTCTGAAGATCTTGTCAGCAGTAAACATGATATGACTGACTAGTAACACTCAATTTCAATGCCAAAACCCTTTTCTCATGTATAAACCACCAAGACTAACATTGTAGAATAGTTATAGTGATGGGAAACCATTCACCCTGAAGTTTCATACAAAACATTGCAAAAGCATTAAGAACGCTATCAGGAGCTGAAAAGCACTTTACAGCAATAAAAAGCTGGAAGTCTCAAAAACGGATTCTGAAACCAGAATCTTGTTTGGAGATCTTGTCAGAAGTAAATATGATATGACCACCTAGCAACACTCAATTTCAATGCCAAAACCATTTTCTCATGTATAAACCACCAAGACTAACTCTATAGAATGGTTAAAGTGATGGGAAACCATTCACCCAGAAGTTTCATACAAAACATTGCAAAAGCATTGAGAACGCTATCAGGAGCTGAAAAGAACTTTAAAGAAATAAAAAACTGGAAGTCTCAAAAAAAGATTCCTGAAACCAGAATTTTGTTTGGAGATCTTGACAGAATAAACATGATATGACTGACTAGTAACACTCAATTTCGATGCCAATACCATTTTGTCATGTATAAAACACAGAGATTAAAATGGTAGAATAGTCATCGTGAAGGGAAACCTTTCACCAAGACGTTTCATACAAAACATTGCAAAATCATTGAAAACGTTATCAGGAGCTGAAAAGCACTTTAAAGCAATAAAAATCTGGAAGTCTCAAAAACGGATCTTGAAACCAGAATCTTGTTTGGAGATCTTGTCAGAAGTAAACATGATATGACTGACTAGTAACACTCAATTTCGATGCCAATACCATTTTGTCATGTATAAAACACAGAGATTAAAATGGTAGAATAGTCATAGTGATGGGAAACCATTCACCAAGACGTTTCATACAAAACATTGCAAATGCATTGAAAACGCTCTCAGGAGCTGAAAAGCACTTTAAAGCAATAAAAAACTGGAAGTCTCAAAAACGGATTCTGAAACCAGAATCTTGTTTGGAGATCTTGACAGAATGAACATGATACGACTGACTAGTAACACTCAATTTCGATGCCAATACCATTTTGTCATGTATAAAACACAGAGATTAAAATGGTAGAATAGTCATAGTGATGGGAAACCATTCACCAAGACGTTTCATACAAAACATTGCAAATGCCTTGTTCTCAGGAGCTGAAAAGCACTTTAAAGCAATACAAAAACTGGAAGTTTCAAAAACGGATTCTGAAGCCAAAATCTTGTCTGAAGATCTTGTCAGCAGTAAACATGATATGACTGACTAGTTACACTCAATTTCAATGCCAAAACCCTTTTCTCATGTATAAACCACCAATACTAACATTGTAGAATAGTTATAGTGATGGGAAACCATTCACCCTGAAGTTTCATACAAAACATTGCAAAAGCATTGAGAACGCTATCAGGAGCTGAAAAGAACTTTAAAGAAATAAAAAACTGGAAGTCTCAAAAACGGATCATGAAACCAGAATCTTGTTTGGAGATCTTGACAGAATGAACATGATACGACTGACTAGTAACACTCAATTTCGATGCCAATACCATTTTGTCATGTATAAAACACAGATATTAAAATGGTAGAATAGTCATCGTGATGGGAAACCATTCACCAAGACGTTTCATACAAAACATTGCAAATGCATTGAAAACGCTACTCAGGAGCTGAAAAGCACTTTAAAGCAATAAAAAAATGGAAGTCTCAAAAACGGATCCTGAAACCAGAATCTTGTTTGGAAATCTTGTCAGAATAAACACGATATGACTGACTAGTAACACTCAATTTCGATGCCAATACCATTTTGTCATGTATAAAACAGAGATTAAAATGGTAGAATAGTCATAGTGATGGGAAACCATTCACCAAGACGTTTCATACAAAACATTGCAAATGCATTGAAAACGCTACTCAGGAGCTGAAAAGCACTTTAAAGCAATAAAAAAATGGAAGTCTCAAAAACGGATTCTGAAGCCAAAATCTTGTCTGAAGATCTTGTCAGCAGTAAACATGATATGACTGACTAGTAACACTCAATTTCGATGCCAATACCCTTTTGTCATGTATAAACCACAGAGATTAAAATGGTAGAATAGTCATAGTGATGGGAAACCATTCACCAAGACGTTTCATACAAAACATTGCAAATGCATTGAAAACGCTCTCAGGAGCTGAAAAGCACTTTAAAGCAATAAAAAAACTGGAAGTCTCAAAAACGGATTCTGAAACCAGAACCTTGTTTGGAGATCTTGACAGAATGAACATGATATGACTGACTAGTAACACTCAATTTCGATGCCAATACCATTTTGTCATGTATAAAACACAGAGATTAAAATGGTAGAATAGTCATAGTGATGGGAAACCATTCACCAAGACGTTTCATACAAAACATTGCAAATGCATTGAAAACGCTCTCAGGAGCTGAAAAGCACTTTAAAGCAATAAAAAAAACTGGAAGTCTCAAAAACGGATTCTGAAGCCAAAATCTTGTCTGAAGATCTTGTCAGCAGTAAACATGATATGACTGACTAGTAACACTCAATTTCGATGCCAATACCATTTTGTCATGTATAAAACACAGAGATTAAAATGGTAGAATAGTCATAGTGATGGGAAACCATTCACCCTGAAGTTTCATACAAAACATTGCAAAAGCATTAAGAACGCTATCAGGAGCTGAAAAGCACTTTACAGCAATAAAAAGCTGGAAGTCTCAAAAACGGATCATGAAACCAGAATCTTGTTTGGAGATCTTGTCAGCAGTAAACATGATATGACCACCTAGCAACACTCAATTTCAATGCCAAAACCCGTTTCTCATGTATAAACCACCAAGACTAACTCTATAGAATGGTTATAGTGATGGGAAACCATTCACCCAGAAGTTTCATACAAAACATTGCAAAATCATTGAAAACGTTATCATGAGCTGAAAAGCACTTTAAAGCAATACAAAACTGGAAGTCTCAAAAACGGATAATGAAACCAGAATCTTGTTTGGAGATCTTGACAGAATGAACATGATACGACTGACTAGTAACACTCAATTTCGATGCCAATACCATTTTGTCATGTATAAAACACAGAGATTAAAATGGTAGAATAGTCATAGTGATGGGAAACCATTCACCAAGACGTTTCATACAAAACATTGCAAATGCCTTGTTCTCAGGAGCTGAAAAGCACTTTAAAGCAATACAAAAACTGGAAGTCTCAAAAACGGATTCTGAAGGCAAAATCTTGTCTGAAGATCTTGTCAGCAGTAAACATGATATGACTGACTAGTAACACTCAATTTCAATGCCAATACCATTTTGTCATGTATAAAACACAGAGATTAAAATGGTAGAATAGTCATAGTGATGGGAAACCATTCACCAAGACGTTTCATACAAAACATTGCAAATGCATTGAAAACGCTCTCAGGAGCTGAAAAGCACTTTAAAGCAATAAAAAACTGGAAGTCTCAAAAACGGATTCTGAAACCAGAATCTTGTTTGGAGATCTTGACAGAATGAACATGATACGACTGACTAGTAACACTCAATTTCGATGCCAATACCATTTTGTCATGTATAAAACACAGAGATTAAAATGGTAGAATAGTCATAGTGATGGGAAACCATTCACCAAGACGTTTCATACAAAACATTGCAAATGCCTTGTTCTCAGGAGCTGAAAAGCACTTTAAAGCAATACAAAAACTGGAAGTCTCAAAAACGGATTCTGAAGCCAAAATCTTGTCTGAAGATCTTGTCAGCAGTAAACATGATATGACTGACTAGTTACACTCAATTTCAATGCCAAAACCCTTTTCTCATGTATAAACCACCAATACTAACATTGTAGAATAGTTATAGTGATGGGAAACCATTCACCCTGAAGTTTCATACAAAACATTGCAAAAGCATTGAGAACGCTATCAGGAGCTGAAAAGAACTTTAAAGAAATAAAAAACTGGAAGTCTCAAAAACGGATCATGAAACCAGAATCTTGTTTGGAGATCTTGACAGAATGAACATGATACGACTGACTAGTAACACTCAATTTCGATGCCAATACCATTTTGTCATGTATAAAACACAGATATTAAAATGGTAGAATAGTCATCGTGATGGGAAACCATTCACCAAGACGTTTCATACAAAACATTGCAAATGCATTGAAAACGCTACTCAGGAGCTGAAAAGCACTTTAAAGCAATAAAAAAATGGAAGTCTCAAAAACGGATCCTGAAACCAGAATCTTGTTTGGAAATCTTGTCAGAATAAACACGATATGACTGACTAGTAACACTCAATTTCGATGCCAATACCATTTTGTCATGTATAAAACAGAGATTAAAATGGTAGAATAGTCATAGTGATGGGAAACCATTCACCAAGACGTTTCATACAAAACATTGCAAATGCATTGAAAACGCTACTCAGGAGCTGAAAAGCACTTTAAAGCAATAAAAATCTGGAAGTCTCAAAAACGGATCATGAAACCAGAATCTTGTCTGACGATCTTGTCAGAAGTAAACATGATATGACCACCTAGCAACACTCGATTTCGATGCCAATACCCTTTTGTCATGTATAAACAACGAAGATTAAAATTGTAGAATAATCATAGTGATGGGAAACCTTTCACCCAGACGTTTCATACAAAACATTGCAAAATTATTGAAAACGTTATCAGGAGCTGAAAAGCACTTTAAAGCAAGAAAAATCTGGAAGTCTCAAAAACGGATCATGAAACCAGAATCTTGTTTGGAGATCTTGTCAGAAGTAAACATGATATGACTGACTAGTAACACTCAATTTCGATGCCAATACCATTTTGTGATGTATAAAACACAGAGATTAAAATGGTAGAATAGTCATAGTGATGGGAAACCATTCACCAAGACGTTTCATACAAAACATTGCAAATGCAATGAAAACGCTCTCAGGAGCTGAAAAGCACTTTAAAGCAATAAAAAAACTGGAAGTCTCAAAAACGGATTCTGAAGCCAAAATCTTGTCTGAAGATCTTGTCAGCAGTAAACATGATATGACTGACTAGTAACACTCAATTTCAATGCCAAAACCCTTTTCTCATGTATAAACCACCAAGACTAACATTGTAGAATAGTTATAGTGATGGGAAACCATTCACCCTGAAGTTTCATACAAAACATTGCAAAAGCATTAAGAACGCTATCAGGAGCTGAAAAGCACTTTACAGCAATAAAAAGCTGGAAGTCTCAAAAACGGATTCTGAAACCAGAATCTTGTTTGGAGATCTTGTCAGAAGTAAATATGATATGACCACCTAGCAACACTCAATTTCAATGCCAAAACCATTTTCTCATGTATAAACCACCAAGACTAACTCTATAGAATGGTTAAAGTGATGGGAAACCATTCACCCAGAAGTTTCATACAAAACATTGCAAAAGCATTGAGAACGCTATCAGGAGCTGAAAAGAACTTTAAAGAAATAAAAAACTGGAAGTCTCAAAAAAAGATTCCTGAAACCAGAATTTTGTTTGGAGATCTTGACAGAATAAACATGATATGACTGACTAGTAACACTCAATTTCGATGCCAATACCATTTTGTCATGTATAAAACACAGAGATTAAAATGGTAGAATAGTCATCGTGAAGGGAAACCTTTCACCAAGACGTTTCATACAAAACATTGCAAAATCATTGAAAACGTTATCAGGAGCTGAAAAGCACTTTAAAGCAATAAAAATCTGGAAGTCTCAAAAACGGATCTTGAAACCAGAATCTTGTTTGGAGATCTTGTCAGAAGTAAACATGATATGACTGACTAGTAACACTCAATTTCGATGCCAATACCATTTTGTCATGTATAAAACACAGAGATTAAAATGGTAGAATAGTCATAGTGATGGGAAACCATTCACCAAGACGTTTCATACAAAACATTGCAAATGCATTGAAAACGCTCTCAGGAGCTGAAAAGCACTTTAAAGCAATAAAAAACTGGAAGTCTCAAAAACGGATTCTGAAACCAGAATCTTGTTTGGAGATCTTGACAGAATGAACATGATACGACTGACTAGTAACACTCAATTTCGATGCCAATACCATTTTGTCATGTATAAAACACAGAGATTAAAATGGTAGAATAGTCATAGTGATGGGAAACCATTCACCAAGACGTTTCATACAAAACATTGCAAATGCCTTGTTCTCAGGAGCTGAAAAGCACTTTAAAGCAATACAAAAACTGGAAGTTTCAAAAACGGATTCTGAAGCCAAAATCTTGTCTGAAGATCTTGTCAGCAGTAAACATGATATGACTGACTAGTTACACTCAATTTCAATGCCAAAACCCTTTTCTCATGTATAAACCACCAATACTAACATTGTAGAATAGTTATAGTGATGGGAAACCATTCACCCTGAAGTTTCATACAAAACATTGCAAAAGCATTGAGAACGCTATCAGGAGCTGAAAAGAACTTTAAAGAAATAAAAAACTGGAAGTCTCAAAAACGGATCATGAAACCAGAATCTTGTTTGGAGATCTTGACAGAATGAACATGATACGACTGACTAGTAACACTCAATTTCGATGCCAATACCATTTTGTCATGTATAAAACACAGATATTAAAATGGTAGAATAGTCATCGTGATGGGAAACCATTCACCAAGACGTTTCATACAAAACATTGCAAATGCATTGAAAACGCTACTCAGGAGCTGAAAAGCACTTTAAAGCAATAAAAAAATGGAAGTCTCAAAAACGGATCCTGAAACCAGAATCTTGTTTGGAAATCTTGTCAGAATAAACACGATATGACTGACTAGTAACACTCAATTTCGATGCCAATACCATTTTGTCATGTATAAAACAGAGATTAAAATGGTAGAATAGTCATAGTGATGGGAAACCATTCACCAAGACGTTTCATACAAAACATTGCAAATGCATTGAAAACGCTACTCAGGAGCTGAAAAGCACTTTAAAGCAATAAAAAAATGGAAGTCTCAAAAACGGATTCTGAAGCCAAAATCTTGTCTGAAGATCTTGTCAGCAGTAAACATGATATGACTGACTAGTAACACTCAATTTCGATGCCAATACCCTTTTGTCATGTATAAACCACAGAGATTAAAATGGTAGAATAGTCATAGTGATGGGAAACCATTCACCAAGACGTTTCATACAAAACATTGCAAATGCATTGAAAACGCTCTCAGGAGCTGAAAAGCACTTTAAAGCAATAAAAAAACTGGAAGTCTCAAAAACGGATTCTGAAACCAGAACCTTGTTTGGAGATCTTGACAGAATGAACATGATATGACTGACTAGTAACACTCAATTTCGATGCCAATACCATTTTGTCATGTATAAAACACAGAGATTAAAATGGTAGAATAGTCATAGTGATGGGAAACCATTCACCAAGACGTTTCATACAAAACATTGCAAATGCATTGAAAACGCTCTCAGGAGCTGAAAAGCACTTTAAAGCAATAAAAAAAACTGGAAGTCTCAAAAACGGATTCTGAAGCCAAAATCTTGTCTGAAGATCTTGTCAGCAGTAAACATGATATGACTGACTAGTAACACTCAATTTCGATGCCAATACCATTTTGTCATGTATAAAACACAGAGATTAAAATGGTAGAATAGTCATAGTGATGGGAAACCATTCACCCTGAAGTTTCATACAAAACATTGCAAAAGCATTAAGAACGCTATCAGGAGCTGAAAAGCACTTTACAGCAATAAAAAGCTGGAAGTCTCAAAAACGGATCATGAAACCAGAATCTTGTTTGGAGATCTTGTCAGCAGTAAACATGATATGACCACCTAGCAACACTCAATTTCAATGCCAAAACCCGTTTCTCATGTATAAACCACCAAGACTAACTCTATAGAATGGTTATAGTGATGGGAAACCATTCACCCAGAAGTTTCATACAAAACATTGCAAAATCATTGAAAACGTTATCATGAGCTGAAAAGCACTTTAAAGCAATACAAAACTGGAAGTCTCAAAAACGGATAATGAAACCAGAATCTTGTTTGGAGATCTTGACAGAATGAACATGATACGACTGACTAGTAACACTCAATTTCGATGCCAATACCATTTTGTCATGTATAAAACACAGAGATTAAAATGGTAGAATAGTCATAGTGATGGGAAACCATTCACCAAGACGTTTCATACAAAACATTGCAAATGCCTTGTTCTCACGAGCTGAAAAGCACTTTAAAGCAATACAAAAACTGGAAGTCTCAAAAACGGATTCTGAAGGCAAAATCTTGTCTGAAGATCTTGTCAGCAGTAAACATGATATGACTGACTAGTAACACTCAATTTCAATGCCAATACCATTTTGTCATGTATAAAACACAGAGATTAAAATGGTAGAATAGTCATAGTGATGGGAAACCATTCACCAAGACGTTTCATACAAAACATTGCAAATGCATTGAAAACGCTCTCAGGAGCTGAAAAGCACTTTAAAGCAATAAAAAACTGGAAGTCTCAAAAACGGATTCTGAAACCAGAATCTTGTTTGGAGATCTTGACAGAATGAACATGATACGACTGACTAGTAACACTCAATTTCGATGCCAATACCATTTTGTCATGTATAAAACACAGAGATTAAAATGGTAGAATAGTCATAGTGATGGGAAACCATTCACCAAGACGTTTCATACAAAACATTGCAAATGCCTTGTTCTCAGGAGCTGAAAAGCACTTTAAAGCAATACAAAAACTGGAAGTCTCAAAAACGGATTCTGAAGCCAAAATCTTGTCTGAAGATCTTGTCAGCAGTAAACATGATATGACTGACTAGTTACACTCAATTTCAATGCCAAAACCCTTTTCTCATGTATAAACCACCAATACTAACATTGTAGAATAGTTATAGTGATGGGAAACCATTCACCCTGAAGTTTCATACAAAACATTGCAAAAGCATTGAGAACGCTATCAGGAGCTGAAAAGAACTTTAAAGAAATAAAAAACTGGAAGTCTCAAAAACGGATCATGAAACCAGAATCTTGTTTGGAGATCTTGACAGAATGAACATGATACGACTGACTAGTAACACTCAATTTCGATGCCAATACCATTTTGTCATGTATAAAACACAGATATTAAAATGGTAGAATAGTCATCGTGATGGGAAACCATTCACCAAGACGTTTCATACAAAACATTGCAAATGCATTGAAAACGCTACTCAGGAGCTGAAAAGCACTTTAAAGCAATAAAAAAATGGAAGTCTCAAAAACGGATCCTGAAACCAGAATCTTGTTTGGAAATCTTGTCAGAATAAACACGATATGACTGACTAGTAACACTCAATTTCGATGCCAATACCATTTTGTCATGTATAAAACAGAGATTAAAATGGTAGAATAGTCATAGTGATGGGAAACCATTCACCAAGACGTTTCATACAAAACATTGCAAATGCATTGAAAACGCTACTCAGGAGCTGAAAAGCACTTTAAAGCAATAAAAATCTGGAAGTCTCAAAAACGGATCATGAAACCAGAATCTTGTCTGACGATCTTGTCAGAAGTAAACATGATATGACCACCTAGCAACACTCGATTTCGATGCCAATACCCTTTTGTCATGTATAAACAACGAAGATTAAAATTGTAGAATAATCATAGTGATGGGAAACCTTTCACCCAGACGTTTCATACAAAACATTGCAAAATTATTGAAAACGTTATCAGGAGCTGAAAAGCACTTTAAAGCAAGAAAAATCTGGAAGTCTCAAAAACGGATCATGAAACCAGAATCTTGTTTGGAGATCTTGTCAGAAGTAAACATGATATGACTGACTAGTAACACTCAATTTCAATGCCAAAACCCTTTTCTCATGACTGACTAGTAACACTCAATTTCATTGCCAAAACCCTTTTCTCATGTGTAAACCACCAAGACTAACATTATAGAATAGTTATAGTGATGGGAAACCATTCACCCAGAAGTTTCATACAAAACATTGCAAAAGCATTGAGAACGCTATCAGGAGCTGAAAAGAACTTTAAAGCAATAAAAAACTGGAAGTCTCAAAAACGGATTCTGAAGCCAAAATCTTGTCTGAAGATCTTGTCAGCAGTAAACATGATATGACTGACTAGTAACACTCAATTTCAATGCCAAAACCCTTTTCTCATGTATAAAACACAGAGATTAAAATGGTAGAATAGTCATAGTGATGGGAAACCATTCACCCTGAAGTTTCATACAAAACATTGCAAAAGCATTAAGAACGCTATCAGGAGCTGAAAAGCACTTTACAGCAATAAGAAGCTGGAAGTCTCAAAAACGGATTCTGAAACCAGAATCTTGTTTGGAGATCTTGTCAGAAGTAAACATGATATGACCACCTAGCAACACTCAATTTCAATGCCAAAACCCGTTTCTCATGTATATACCACCAAGACTAACTCTATAGAATGGTTATAGTGATGGGAAACCATTCACCCAGAAGTTTCATACAAAACATTGCAAAATCATTGAAAACGTTATCATGAGCTGAAAAGCACTTTAAAGCAATAAAAAACTGGAAGTCTCAAAAACAGATCATGAAACCAGAATCTTGTTTGGAGATCTTGACAGAATGAACATGATACGACTGACTAGCAACACTCAATTTCGATGCCAATACCCTTTTGTCATGTATAAACAACGAAGATTAAAATTGTAGAATAGTCATAGTGATGGGAAACCTTTCACCCAGACGTTTCATACAAAACATTGCAAAATTATTGAAAACGTTATCAGGAGCTGAAAAGCACTTTAATGCAAGAAAAATCTGGAAGTCTCAAAAACGGATCATGAAACCAGAATCTTGTTTGGAGATCTTGTCAGAAGTAAACATGATATGACTGACTAGTAACACTTAATTTCAATGCCAAAACCCTTTTCTCATGACTGACTAGTAACACTCAATTTCATTGCCAAAAACCTTTTCTCATGTGTAAACCACCAAGACTAACATTATAGAATAGTTATAGTGATGGGAAACCATTCACCCAGAAGTTTCATACAAAACATTGCAAAAGCATTGAGAACGCTATCAGGAGCTGAAAAGAACTTTAAAGCAATAAAAAACTGGAAGTCTCAAAAACGGATTCTGAAGCCAAAATCTTGTCTGAAGATCTTGTCAGCAGTAAACATGATATGACTGACTAGTAACACTCAATTTCAATGCCAAAACCCTTTTCTCATGTATAAAACACAGAGATTAAAATGATAGAATAGTCATAGTGATGGGAAACCATTCACCAAGACGTTTCATACAAAACATTGCAAATGCAATGAAAACGCTCTCAGGAGCTGAAAAGCACTTTAAAGCAATAAAAAAACTGGAAGTCTCAAAAACGGATTCTGAAGCCAAAATCTTGTCTGAAGATCTTGTCAGCAGTAAACATGATATGACTGACTAGTAACACTCAATTTCAATGCCAAAACCCTTTTCTCATGTATAAACCACCAAGACTAACATTGTAGAATAGTTATAGTGATGGGAAACCATTCACCCTGAAGTTTCATACAAAACATTGCAAAAGCATTAAGAACGCTATCAGGAGCTGAAAAGCACTTTACAGCAATAAAAAGCTGGAAGTCTCAAAAACGGATTCTGAAACCAGAATCTTGTTTGGAGATCTTGTCAGAAGTAAATATGATATGACCACCTAGCAACACTCAATTTCAATGCCAAAACCATTTTCTCATGTATAAACAACCAAGACTAACTCTATAGAATGGTTAAAGTGATGGGAAACCATTCACCCAGAAGTTTCATACAAAACATTGCAAAAGCATTGAGAACACTATCAGGAGCTGAAAAGAACTTTAAAGAAATAAAAAACTGGAAGTCTCAAAAAAAGATTCCTGAAACCAGAATTTTGTTTGGAGATCTTGACAGAATAAACATGATATGACTGACTAGTAACACTCAATTTCGATGCCAATACCATTTTGTCATGTATAAAACACAGAGATTAAAATGGTAGAATAGTCATCGTGAAGGGAAACCTTTCACCAAGACGTTTCATACAAAACATTGCAAAATCATTGAAAACGTTATCAGGAGCTGAAAAGCACTTTAAAGCAATAAAAATCTGGAAGTCTCAAAAACGGATCTTGAAACCAGAATCTTGTTTGGAGATCTTGTCAGAAGTAAACATGATATGACTGACTAGTAACACTCAATTTCGATGCCAATACCATTTTGTCATGTATAAAACACAGAGATTAAAATGGTAGAATAGTCATAGTGATGGGAAACCATTCACCAAGACGTTTCATACAAAACATTGCAAATGCATTGAAAACGCTCTCAGGAGCTGAAAAGCACTTTAAAGCAATAAAAAACTGGAAGTCTCAAAAACGGATTCTGAAACCAGAATCTTGTTTGGAGATCTTGACAGAATGAACATGATACGACTGACTAGTAACACTCAATTTCGATGCCAATACCATTTTGTCATGTATAAAACACAGAGATTAAAATGGTAGAATAGTCATAGTGATGGGAAACCATTCACCAAGACGTTTCATACAAAACATTGCAAATGCCTTGTTCTCAGGAGCTGAAAAGCACTTTAAAGCAATACAAAAACTGGAAGTTTCAAAAACGGATTCTGAAGCCAAAATCTTGTCTGAAGATCTTGTCAGCAGTAAACATGATATGACTGACTAGTTACACTCAATTTCAATGCCAAAACCCTTTTCTCATGTATAAACCACCAATACTAACATTGTAGAATAGTTATAATGATGGGAAACCATTCACCCTGAAGTTTCATACAAAACATTGCAAAAGCATTGAGAACGCTATCAGGAGCTGAAAAGAACTTTAAAGAAATAAAAAACTGGAAGTCTCAAAAACGGATCATGAAACCAGAATCTTGTTTGGAGATCTTGACAGAATGAACATGATACGACTGACTAGTAACACTCAATTTCGATGCCAATACCATTTTGTCATGTATAAAACACAGATATTAAAATGGTAGAATAGTCATCGTGATGGGAAACCATTCACCAAGACGTTTCATACAAAACATTGCAAATGCATTGAAAACGCTCTCAGGAGCTGAAAAGCACTTTAAAGCAATAAAAAACTGGAAGTCTCAAAAACGGATTCTGAAACCAGAATCTTGTTTGGAGATCTTGTCAGAATAAACATGATATGACTTAGTAACACTCAATTTCGATGCCAATACCATTTTGTCATGTATAAAACACAGAGATTAAAATGGTAGAATAGTCATAGTGAAGGGAAACCATTCACCAAGACGTTTCATACAAAACATTGCAAATGCATTGAAAACGCTACTCAGGAGCTGAAAAGCACTTTAAAGCAATAAAAAAATGGAAGTCTCAAAAACGGATCCTGAAACCAGAATCTTGTTTGGAAATCTTGTCAGAATAAACACGATATGACTGACTAGTAACACTCAATTTCAATGCCAAAACCCTTTTCTCATGACTGACTAGTAACACTCAATTTCAATGCCAAAACCCTTTTCTCATGTATAAAACACAGAGATTAAAATGGTAGAATAGTCATAGTGATGGGAAACCATTCACCCTGAAGTTTCATACAAAACATTGCAAAAGCATTAAGAACGCTATCAGGAGCTGAAAAGCACTTTACAGCAATAAGAAGCTGGAAGTCTCAAAAACGGATTCTGAAACCAGAATCTTGTTTGGAGATCTTGTCAGAAGTAAACATGATATGACCACCTAGCAACACTCAATTTCAATGCCAAAACCCGTTTCTCATGTATATACCACCAAGACTAACTCTATAGAATGGTTATAGTGATGGGAAACCATTCACCCAGAAGTTTCATACAAAACATTGCAAAATCATTGAAAACGTTATCATGAGCTGAAAAGCACTTTAAAGCAATAAAAAACTGGAAGTCTCAAAAACAGATCATGAAACCAGAATCTTGTTTGGAGATCTTGACAGAATGAACATGATACGACTGACTAGCAACACTCAATTTCGATGCCAATACCCTTTTGTCATGTATAAACAACGAAGATTAAAATTGTAGAATAGTCATAGTGATGGGAAACCTTTCACCCAGACGTTTCATACAAAACATTGCAAAATTATTGAAAACGTTATCAGGAGCTGAAAAGCACTTTAAAGCAAGAAAAATCTGGAAGTCTCAAAAACGGATCATGAAACCAGAATCTTGTTTGGAGATCTTGTCAGAAGTAAACATGATATGACTGACTAGTAACACTCAATTTCAATGCCAAAACCCTTTTCTCATGACTGACTAGTAACACTCAATTTCATTGCCAAAACCCTTTTCTCATGTGTAAACCACCAAGACTAACATTATAGAATAGTTATAGTGATGGGAAACCATTCACCCAGAAGTTTCATACAAAACATTGCAAAAGCATTGAGAACGCTATCAGGAGCTGAAAAGAACTTTAAAGCAATAAAAAACTGGAAGTCTCAAAAACGGATTCTGAAGCCAAAATCTTGTCTGAAGATCTTGTCAGCAGTAAACATGATATGACTGACTAGTAACACTCAATTTCAATGCCAAAACCCTTTTCTCATGTATAAAACACAGAGATTAAAATGATAGAATAGTCATAGTGATGGGAAACCATTCACCAAGACGTTTCATACAAAACATTGCAAATGCAATGAAAACGCTCTCAGGAGCTGAAAAGCACTTTAAAGCAATAAAAAAACTGGAAGTCTCAAAAACGGATTCTGAAGCCAAAATCTTGTCTGAAGATCTTGTCAGCAGTAAACATGATATGACTGACTAGTAACACTCAATTTCAATGCCAAAACCCTTTTCTCATGTATAAACCACCAAGACTAACATTGTAGAATAGTTATAGTGATGGGAAACCATTCACCCTGAAGTTTCATACAAAACATTGCAAAAGCATTAAGAACGCTATCAGGAGCTGAAAAGCACTTTACAGCAATAAAAAGCTGGAAGTCTCAAAAACGGATTCTGAAACCAGAATCTTGTTTGGAGATCTTGCCAGAAGTAAATATGATATGACCACCTAGCAACACTCAATTTCAATGCCAAAACCATTTTCTCATGTATAAACCACCAAGACTAACTCTATAGAATGGTTAAAGTGATGGGAAACCATTCACCCAGAAGTTTCATACAAAACATTGCAAAAGCATTGAGAACGCTATCAGGAGCTGAAAAGAACTTTAAAGAAATAAAAAACTGGAAGTCTCAAAAAAAGATTCCTGAAACCAGAATTTTGTTTGGAGATCTTGACAGAATAAACATGATATGACTGACTAGTAACACTCAATTTCGATGCCAATACCATTTTGTCATGTATAAAACACAGAGATTAAAATGGTAGAATAGTCATCGTGAAGGGAAACCTTTCACCAAGACGTTTCATACAAAACATTGCAAAATCATTGAAAACGTTATCAGGAGCTGAAAAGCACTTTAAAGCAATAAAAATCTGGAAGTCTCAAAAACGGATCTTGAAACCAGAATCTTGTTTGGAGATCTTGTCAGAAGTAAACATGATATGACTGACTAGTAACACTCAATTTCGATGCCAATACCATTTTGTCATGTATAAAACACAGAGATTAAAATGGTAGAATAGTCATAGTGATGGGAAACCATTCACCAAGACGTTTCATACAAAACATTGCAAATGCATTGAAAACGCTCTCAGGAGCTGAAAAGCACTTTAAAGCAATAAAAAACTGGAAGTCTCAAAAACGGATCATGAAACCAGAATCTTGTTTGGAGATCTTGACAGAATGAACATGATACGACTGACTAGTAACACTCAATTTCGATGCCAATACCATTTTGTCATGTATAAAACACAGAGATTAAAATGGTAGAATAGTCATAGTGATGGGAAACCATTCACCAAGACGTTTCATACAAAACATTGCAAATGCCTTGTTCTCAGGAGCTGAAAAGCACTTTAAAGCAATACAAAAACTGGAAGTCTCAAAAACGGATTCTGAAGCCAAAATCTTGTCTGAAGATCTTGTCAGCAGTAAACATGATATGACTGACTAGTAACACTCAATTTCGATGCCAATACCCTTTTGTCATGTATAAACCACAGAGATTAAAATGGTAGAATAGTCATAGTGATGGGAAACCATTCACCAAGACGTTTCATACAAAACATTGCAAATGCATTGAAAACGCTCTCAGGAGCTGAAAAGCACTTTAAAGCAATAAAAAAACTGGAAGTCTCAAAAACGGATTCTGAAACCAGAATCTTGTTTGGAGATCTTGACAGAATGAACATGATATGACTGACTAGTAACACTCAATTTCGATGCCAATACCATTTTGTCATGTATAAAACACAGAGATTAAAATGGTAGAATAGTCATAGTGATGGGAAACCATTCACCAAGACGTTTCATACAAAACATTGCAAATGCATTGAAAACGCTCTCAGGAGCTGAAAAGCACTTTAAAGCAATAAAAAAAACTGGAAGTCTCAAAAACGGATTCTGAAGCCAAAATCTTGTCTGAAGATCTTGTCAGCAGTAAACATAATATGACTGACTAGTAACACTCAATTTCGATGCCAATACCATTTTGTCATGTATAAAACACAGAGATTAAAATGGTAGAATAGTCATAGTGATGGGAAACCATTCACCCTGAAGTTTCATACAAAACATTGCAAAAGCATTAAGAACGCTATCAGGAGCTGAATAGCACTTTACAGCAATAAAAAGCTGGAAGTCTCAAAAACGGATCATGAAACCAGAATCTTGTTTGGAGATCTTGTCAGCAGTAAACATGATATGACCACCTAGCAACACTCAATTTCAATGCCAAAACCCGTTTCTCATGTATAAACCACCAAGACTAACTCTATAGAATGGTTATAGTGATGGGAAACCATTCACCCAGAAGTTTCATACAAAACATTGCAAAATCATTGAAAACGTTATCATGAGCTGAAAAGCACTTTAAAGCAATACAAAACTGGAAGTCTCAAAAACGGATAATGAAACCAGAATCTTGTTTGGAGATCTTGACAGAATGAACATGATACGACTGACTAGTAACACTCAATTTCGATGCCAATACCATTTTGTCATGTATAAAACACAGAGATTAAAATGGTAGAATAGTCATAGTGATGGGAAACCATTCACCAAGACGTTTCATACAAAACATTGCAAATGCCTTGTTCTCAGGAGCTGAAAAGCACTTTAAAGCAATACAAAAACTGGAAGTCTCAAAAACGGATTCTGAAGGCAAAATCTTGTCTGAAGATCTTGTCAGCAGTAAACATGATATGACTGACTAGTAACACTCAATTTCAATGCCAATACCATTTTGTCATGTATAAAACACAGAGATTAAAATGGTAGAATAGTCATAGTGATGGGAAACCATTCACCAAGACGTTTCATACAAAACATTGCAAATGCATTGAAAACGCTCTCAGGAGCTGAAAAGCACTTTAAAGCAATAAAAAACTGGAAGTCTCAAAAACGGATTCTGAAACCAGAATCTTGTTTGGAGATCTTGACAGAATGAACATGATACGACTGACTAGTAACACTCAATTTCGATGCCAATACCATTTTGTCATGTATAAAACACAGAGATTAAAATGGTAGAATAGTCATAGTGATGGGAAACCATTCACCAAGACGTTTCATACAAAACATTGCAAATGCCTTGTTCTCAGGAGCTGAAAAGCACTTTAAAGCAATACAAAAACTGGAAGTCTCAAAAACGGATTCTGAAGCCAAAATCTTGTCTGAAGATCTTGTCAGCAGTAAACATGATATGACTGACTAGTTACACTCAATTTCAATGCCAAAACCCTTTTCTCATGTATAAACCACCAATACTAACATTGTAGAATAGTTATAGTGATGGGAAACCATTCACCCTGAAGTTTCATACAAAACATTGCAAAAGCATTGAGAACGCTATCAGGAGCTGAAAAGAACTTTAAAGAAATAAAAAACTGGAAGTCTCAAAAACGGATCATGAAACCAGAATCTTGTTTGGAGATCTTGACAGAATGAACATGATACGACTGACTAGTAACACTCAATTTCGATGCCAATACCATTTTGTCATGTATAAAACACAGATATTAAAATGGTAGAATAGTCATCGTGATGGGAAACCATTCACCAAGACGTTTCATACAAAACATTGCAAATGCATTGAAAACGCTACTCAGGAGCTGAAAAGCACTTTAAAGCAATAAAAAAATGGAAGTCTCAAAAACGGATCCTGAAACCAGAATCTTGTTTGGAAATCTTGTCAGAATAAACACGATATGACTGACTAGTAACACTCAATTTCGATGCCAATACCATTTTGTCATGTATAAAACAGAGATTAAAATGGTAGAATAGTCATAGTGATGGGAAACCATTCACCAAGACGTTTCATACAAAACATTGCAAATGCATTGAAAACGCTACTCAGGAGCTGAAAAGCACTTTAAAGCAATAAAAAAATGGAAGTCTCAAAAACGGATTCTGAAGCCAAAATCTTGTCTGAAGATCTTGTCAGCAGTAAACATGATATGACTGACTAGTAACACTCAATTTCGATGCCAATACCCTTTTGTCATGTATAAACCACAGAGATTAAAATGGTAGAATAGTCATAGTGATGGGAAACCATTCACCAAGACGTTTCATACAAAACATTGCAAATGCATTGAAAACGCTCTCAGGAGCTGAAAAGCACTTTAAAGCAATAAAAAAACTGGAAGTCTCAAAAACGGATTCTGAAACCAGAATCTTGTTTGGAGATCTTGACAGAATGAACATGATATGACTGACTAGTAACACTCAATTTCGATGCCAATACCATTTTGTCATGTATAAAACACAGAGATTAAAATGGTAGAATAGTCATAGTGATGGGAAACCATTCACCAAGACGTTTCATACAAAACATTGCAAATGCATTGAAAACGCTCTCAGGAGCTGAAAAGCACTTTAAAGCAATAAAAAAAACTGGAAGTCTCAAAAACGGATTCTGAAGCCAAAATCTTGTCTGAAGATCTTGTCAGCAGTAAACATGATATGACTGACTAGTAACACTCAATTTCGATGCCAATACCATTTTGTCATGTATAAAACACAGAGATTAAAATGGTAGAATAGTCATAGTGATGGGAAACCATTCACCCTGAAGTTTCATACAAAACATTGCAAAAGCATTAAGAACGCTATCAGGAGCTGAAAAGCACTTTACAGCAATAAAAAGCTGGAAGTCTCAAAAACGGATCATGAAACCAGAATCTTGTTTGGAGATCTTGTCAGCAGTAAACATGATATGACCACCTAGCAACACTCAATTTCAATGCCAAAACCCGTTTCTCATGTATAAACCACCAAGACTAACTCTATAGAATGGTTATAGTGATGGGAAACCATTCACCCAGAAGTTTCATACAAAACATTGCAAAATCATTGAAAACGTTATCATGAGCTGAAAAGCACTTTAAAGCAATACAAAACTGGAAGTCTCAAAAACGGATAATGAAACCAGAATCTTGTTTGGAGATCTTGACAGAATGAACATGATACGACTGACTAGTAACACTCAATTTCGATGCCAATACCATTTTGTCATGTATAAAACACAGAGATTAAAATGGTAGAATAGTCATAGTGATGGGAAACCATTCACCAAGACGTTTCATACAAAACATTGCAAATGCCTTGTTCTCAGGAGCTGAAAAGCACTTTAAAGCAATACAAAAACTGGAAGTCTCAAAAACGGATTCTGAAGGCAAAATCTTGTCTGAAGATCTTGTCAGCAGTAAACATGATATGACTGACTAGTAACACTCAATTTCAATGCCAATACCATTTTGTCATGTATAAAACACAGAGATTAAAATGGTAGAATAGTCATAGTGATGGGAAACCATTCACCAAGACGTTTCATACAAAACATTGCAAATGCATTGAAAACGCTCTCAGGAGCTGAAAAGCACTTTAAAGCAATAAAAAACTGGAAGTCTCAAAAACGGATTCTGAAACCAGAATCTTGTTTGGAGATCTTGACAGAATGAACATGATACGACTGACTAGTAACACTCAATTTCGATGCCAATACCATTTTGTCATGTATAAAACACAGAGATTAAAATGGTAGAATAGTCATAGTGATGGGAAACCATTCACCAAGACGTTTCATACAAAACATTGCAAATGCCTTGTTCTCAGGAGCTGAAAAGCACTTTAAAGCAATACAAAAACTGGAAGTCTCAAAAACGGATTCTGAAGCCAAAATCTTGTCTGAAGATCTTGTCAGCAGTAAACATGATATGACTGACTAGTTACACTCAATTTCAATGCCAAAACCCTTTTCTCATGTATAAATCACCAATACTAACATTGTAGAATAGTTATAGTGATGGGAAACCATTCACCCTGAAGTTTCATACAAAACATTGCAAAAGCATTGAGAACGCTATCAGGAGCTGAAAAGAACTTTAAAGAAATAAAAAACTGGAAGTCTCAAAAACGGATCATGAAACCAGAATCTTGTTTGGAGATCTTGACAGAATGAACATGATACGACTGACTAGTAACACTCAATTTCGATGCCAATACCATTTTGTCATGTATAAAACACAGATATTAAAATGGTAGAATAGTCATCGTGATGGGAAACCATTCACCAAGACGTTTCATACAAAACATTGCAAATGCATTGAAAACGCTACTAAGGAGCTGAAAAGCACTTTAAAGCAATAAAAAAATGGAAGTCTCAAAAACGGATCCTGAAACCAGAATCTTGTTTGGAAATCTTGTCAGAATAAACACGATATGACTGACTAGTAACACTCAATTTCGATGCCAATACCATTTTGTCATGTATAAAACAGAGATTAAAATGGTAGAATAGTCATAGTGATGGGAAACCATTCACCAAGACGTTTCATACAAAACATTGCAAATGCATTGAAAACGCTACTCAGGAGCTGAAAAGCACTTTAAAGCAATAAAAAAATGGAAGTCTCAAAAACGGATTCTGAAGCCAAAATCTTGTCTGAAGATCTTGTCAGCAGTAAACATGATATGACTGACTAGTAACACTCAATTTCGATGCCAATACCCTTTTGTCATGTATAAACCACAGAGATTAAAATGGTAGAATAGTCATAGTGATGGGAAACCATTCACCAAGACGTTTCATACAAAACATTGCAAATGCATTGAAAACGCTCTCAGGAGCTGAAAAGCACTTTAAAGCAATAAAAAAACTGGAAGTCTCAAAAACGGATTCTGAAACCAGAATCTTGTTTGGAGATCTTGACAGAATGAACATGATATGACTGACTAGTAACACTCAATTTCGATGCCAATACCATTTTGTCATGTATAAAACACAGAGATTAAAATGGTAGAATAGTCATAGTGATGGGAAACCATTCACCAAGACGTTTCATACAAAACATTGCAAATGCATTGAAAACGCTCTCAGGAGCTGAAAAGCACTTTAAAGCAATAAAAAAAACTGGAAGTCTCAAAAACGGATTCTGAAGCCAAAATCTTGTCTGAAGATCTTGTCAGCAGTAAACATGATATGACTGACTAGTAACACTCAATTTCGATGCCAATACCATTTTGTCATGTATAAAACACAGAGATTAAAATGGTAGAATAGTCATAGTGATGGGAAACCATTCACCCTGAAGTTTCATACAAAACATTGCAAAAGCATTAAGAACGCTATCAGGAGCTGAAAAGCACTTTACAGCAATAAAAAGCTGGAAGTCTCAAAAACGGATCATGAAACCAGAATCTTGTTTGGAGATCTTGTCAGCAGTAAACATGATATGACCACCTAGCAACACTCAATTTCAATGCCAAAACCCGTTTCTCATGTATAAACCACCAAGACTAACTCTATAGAATGGTTATAGTGATGGGAAACCATTCACCCAGAAGTTTCATACAAAACATTGCAAAATCATTGAAAACGTTATCATGAGCTGAAAAGCACTTTAAAGCAATACAAAACTGGAAGTCTCAAAAACGGATAATGAAACCAGAATCTTGTTTCGAGATCTTGACAGAATGAACATGATACGACTGACTAGTAACACTCAATTTCGATGCCAATACCATTTTGTCATGTATAAAACACAGAGATTAAAATGGTAGAATAGTCATAGTGATGGGAAACCATTCACCAAGACGTTTCATACAAAACATTGCAAATGCCTTGTTCTCAGGAGCTGAAAAGCACTTTAAAGCAATACAAAAACTGGAAGTCTCAAAAACGGATTCTGAAGGCAAAATCTTGTCTGAAGATCTTGTCAGCAGTAAACATGATATGACTGACTAGTAACACTCAATTTCAATGCCAATACCATTTTGTCATGTATAAAACACAGAGATTAAAATGGTAGAATAGTCATAGTGATGGGAAACCATTCACCAAGACGTTTCATACAAAACATTGCAAATGCATTGAAAACGCTCTCAGGAGCTGAAAAGCACTTTAAAGCAATAAAAAACTGGAAGTCTCAAAAACGGATTCTGAAACCAGAATCTTGTTTGGAGATCTTGACAGAATGAACATGATACGACTGACTAGTAACACTCAATTTCGATGCCAATACCATTTTGTCATGTATAAAACACAGAGATTAAAATGGTAGAATAGTCATAGTGATGGGAAACCATTCACCAAGACGTTTCATACAAAACATTGCAAATGCCTTGTTCTCAGGAGCTGAAAAGCACTTTAAAGCAATACAAAAACTGGAAGTCTCAAAAACGGATTCTGAAGCCAAAATCTTGTCTGAAGATCTTGTCAGCAGTAAACATGATATGACTGACTAGTTACACTCAATTTCAATGCCAAAACCCTTTTCTCATGTATAAACCACCAATACTAACATTGTAGAATAGTTATAGTGATGGGAAACCATTCACCCTGAAGTTTCATACAAAACATTGCAAAAGCATTGAGAACGCTATCAGGAGCTGAAAAGAACTTTAAAGAAATAAAAAACTGGAAGTCTCAAAAACGGATCATGAAACCAGAATCTTGTTTGGAGATCTTGACAGAATGAACATGATACGACTGACTAGTAACACTCAATTTCGATGCCAATACCATTTTGTCATGTATAAAACACAGATATTAAAATGGTAGAATAGTCATCGTGATGGGAAACCATTCACCAAGACGTTTCATACAAAACATTGCAAATGCATTGAAAACGCTACTCAGGAGCTGAAAAGCACTTTAAAGCAATAAAAAAATGGAAGTCTCAAAAACGGATCCTGAAACCAGAATCTTGTTTGGAAATCTTGTCAGAATAAACACGATATGACTGACTAGTAACACTCAATTTCGATGCCAATACCATTTTGTCATGTATAAAACAGAGATTAAAATGGTAGAATAGTCATAGTGATGGGAAACCATTCACCAAGACGTTTCATACAAAACATTGCAAATGCATTGAAAACGCTACTCAGGAGCTGAAAAGCACTTTAAAGCAATAAAAAAATGGAAGTCTCAAAAACGGATTCTGAAGCCAAAATCTTGTCTGAAGATCTTGTCAGCAGTAAACATGATATGACTGACTAGTAACACTCAATTTCGATGCCAATACCCTTTTGTCATGTATAAACCACAGAGATTAAAATGGTAGAATAGTCATAGTGATGGGAAACCATTCACCAAGACGTTTCATACAAAACATTGCAAATGCATTGAAAACGCTCTCAGGAGCTGAAAAGCACTTTAAAGCAATAAAAAAACTGGAAGTCTCAAAAACGGATTCTGAAACCAGAATCTTGTTTGGAGATCTTGACAGAATGAACATGATATGACTGACTAGTAACACTCAATTTCGATGCCAATACCATTTTGTCATGTATAAAACACAGAGATTAAAATGGTAGAATAGTCATAGTGATGGGAAACCATTCACCAAGACGTTTCATACAAAACATTGCAAATGCATTGAAAACGCTCTCAGGAGCTGAAAAGCACTTTAAAGCAATAAAAAAAACTGGAAGTCTCAAAAACGGATTCTGAAGCCAAAATCTTGTCTGAAGATCTTGTCAGCAGTAAACATGATATGACTGACTAGTAACACTCAATTTCGATGCCAATACCATTTTGTCATGTATAAAACACAGAGATTAAAATGGTAGAATAGTCATAGTGATGGGAAACCATTCACCCTGAAGTTTCATACAAAACATTGCAAAAGCATTAAGAACGCTATCAGGAGCTGAAAAGCACTTTACAGCAATAAAAAGCTGGAAGTCTCAAAAACGGATCATGAAACCAGAATCTTGTTTGGAGATCTTGTCAGCAGTAAACATGATATGACCACCTAGCAACACTCAATTTCAATGCCAAAACCCGTTTCTCATGTATAAACCACCAAGACTAACTCTATAGAATGGTTATAGTGATGGGAAACCATTCACCCAGAAGGTTCATACAAAACATTGCAAAATCATTGAAAACGTTATCATGAGCTGAAAAGCACTTTAAAGCAATACAAAACTGGAAGTCTCAAAAACGGATAATGAAACCAGAATCTTGTTTGGAGATCTTGACAGAATGAACATGATACGACTGACTAGTAACACTCAATTTCGATGCCAATACCATTTTGTCATGTATAAAACACAGAGATTAAAATGGTAGAATAGTCATAGTGATGGGAAACCATTCACCAAGACGTTTCATACAAAACATTGCAAATGCCTTGTTCTCAGGAGCTGAAAAGCACTTTAAAGCAATACAAAAACTGGAAGTCTCAAAAACGGATTCTGAAGGCAAAATCTTGTCTGAAGATCTTGTCAGCAGTAAACATGATATGACTGACTAGTAACACTCAATTTCAATGCCAATACCATTTTGTCATGTATAAAACACAGAGATTAAAATGGTAGAATAGTCATAGTGATGGGAAACCATTCACCAAGACGTTTCATACAAAACATTGCAAATGCATTGAAAACGCTCTCAGGAGCTGAAAAGCACTTTATAGCAATAAAAAACTGGAAGTCTCAAAAACGGATTCTGAAACCAGAATCTTGTTTGGAGATCTTGACAGAATGAACATGATACGACTGACTAGTAACACTCAATTTCGATGCCAATACCATTTTGTCATGTATAAAACAGAGATTAAAATGGTAGAATAGTCATAGTGATGGGAAACCATTCACCAAGACGTTTCATACAAAACATTGCAAATGCATTGAAAACGCTACTCAGGAGCTGAAAAGCACTTTAAAGCAATAAAAAAATGGAAGTCTCAAAAACGGATTCTGAAGCCAAAATCTTGTCTGAAGATCTTGTCAGCAGTAAACATGATATGACTGACTAGTAACACTCAATTTCGATGCCAATACCCTTTTGTCATGTATAAACCACAGAGATTAAAATGGTAGAATAGTCATAGTGATGGGAAACCATTCACCAAGACGTTTCATACAAAACATTGCAAATGCATTGAAAACGCTCTCAGGAGCTGAAAAGCACTTTAAAGCAATAAAAAAACTGGAAGTCTCAAAAACGGATTCTGAAACCAGAATCTTGTTTGGAGATCTTGACAGAATGAACATGATATGACTGACTAGTAACACTCAATTTCGATGCCAATACCATTTTGTCATGTATAAAACACAGAGATTAAAATGGTAGAATAGTCATAGTGATGGGAAACCATTCACCAAGACGTTTCATACAAAACATTGCAAATGCATTGAAAACGCTCTCAGGAGCTGAAAAGCACTTTAAAGCAATAAAAAAAACTGGAAGTCTCAAAAACGGATTCTGAAGCCAAAATCTTGTCTGAAGATCTTGTCAGCAGTAAACATGATATGACTGACTAGTAACACTCAATTTCGATGCCAATACCATTTTGTCATGTATAAAACACAGAGATTAAAATGGTAGAATAGTCATAGTGATGGGAAACCATTCACCCTGAAGTTTCATACAAAACATTGCAAAAGCATTAAGAACGCTATCAGGAGCTGAAAAGCACTTTACAGCAATAAAAAGCTGGAAGTCTCAAAAACGGATCATGAAACCAGAATCTTGTTTGGAGATCTTGTCAGCAGTAAACATGATATGACCACCTAGCAACACTCAATTTCAATGCCAAAACCCGTTTCTCATGTATAAACCACCAAGACTAACTCTATAGAATGGTTATAGTGATGGGAAACCATTCACCCAGAAGGTTCATACAAAACATTGCAAAATCATTGAAAACGTTATCATGAGCTGAAAAGCACTTTAAAGCAATACAAAACTGGAAGTCTCAAAAACGGATAATGAAACCAGAATCTTGTTTGGAGATCTTGACAGAATGAACATGATACGACTGACTAGTAACACTCAATTTCGATGCCAATACCATTTTG
The DNA here is from genome assembly GCF_038355195.1 of Osmerus mordax. Classification (NCBI taxonomy): domain Eukaryota; kingdom Metazoa; phylum Chordata; class Actinopteri; order Osmeriformes; family Osmeridae; genus Osmerus; species Osmerus mordax. Next base: position 2,869,229 of record NC_090056.1, on the reverse strand, counting down.
TCATGTATAAAACACAGAGATTAAAATGGTAGAATAGTCATAGTGATGGGAAACCATTCACCAAGACGTTTCATACAAAACATTGCAAATGCCTTGTTCTCAGGAGCTGAAAAGCACTTTAAAGCAATACAAAAACTGGAAGTCTCAAAAACGGATTCTGAAGGCAAAATCTTGTCTGAAGATCTTGTCAGCAGTAAACATGATATGACTGACTAGTAACACTCAATTTCAATGCCAATACCATTTTGTCATGTATAAAACACAGAGATTAAAATGGTAGAATAGTCATAGTGATGGGAAACCATTCACCAAGACGTTTCATACAAAACATTGCAAATGCATTGAAAACGCTCTCAGGAGCTGAAAAGCACTTTAAAGCAATAAAAAACTGGAAGTCTCAAAAACGGATTCTGAAACCAGAATCTTGTTTGGAGATCTTGACAGAATGAACATGATACGACTGACTAGTAACACTCAATTTCGATGCCAATACCATTTTGTCATGTATAAAACACAGAGATTAAAATGGTAGAATAGTCATAGTGATGGGAAACCATTCACCAAGACGTTTCATACAAAACATTGCAAATGCCTTGTTCTCAGGAGCTGAAAAGCACTTTAAAGCAATACAAAAACTGGAAGTCTCAAAAACGGATTCTGAAGCCAAAATCTTGTCTGAAGATCTTGTCAGCAGTAAACATGATATGACTGACTAGTTACACTCAATTTCAATGCCAAAACCCTTTTCTCATGTATAAACCACCAATACTAACATTGTAGAATAGTTATAGTGATGGGAAACCATTCACCCTGAAGTTTCATACAAAACATTGCAAAAGCATTGAGAACGCTATCAGGAGCTGAAAAGAACTTTAAAGAAATAAAAAACTGGAAGTCTCAAAAACGGATCATGAAACCAGAATCTTGTTTGGAGATCTTGACAGAATGAACATGATACGACTGACTAGTAACACTCAATTTCGATGCCAATACCATTTTGTCATGTATAAAACACAGATATTAAAATGGTAGAATAGTCATCGTGATGGGAAACCATTCACCAAGACGTTTCATACAAAACATTGCAAATGCATTGAAAACGCTACTCAGGAGCTGAAAAGCACTTTAAAGCAATAAAAAAATGGAAGTCTCAAAAACGGATCCTGAAACCAGAATCTTGTTTGGAAATCTTGTCAGAATAAACACGATATGACTGACTAGTAACACTCAATTTCGATGCCAATACCATTTTGTCATGTATAAAACAGAGATTAAAATGGTAGAATAGTCATAGTGATGGGAAACCATTCACCAAGACGTTTCATACAAAACATTGCAAATGCATTGAAAACGCTACTCAGGAGCTGAAAAGCACTTTAAAGCAATAAAAAAATGGAAGTCTCAAAAACGGATTCTGAAGCCAAAATCTTGTCTGAAGATCTTGTCAGCAGTAAACATGATATGACTGACTAGTAACACTCAATTTCGATGCCAATACCCTTTTGTCATGTATAAACCACAGAGATTAAAATGGTAGAATAGTCATAGTGATGGGAAACCATTCACCAAGACGTTTCATACAAAACATTGCAAATGCATTGAAAATGCTCTCAGGAGCTGAAAAGCACTTTAAAGCAATAAAAAAACTGGAAGTCTCAAAAACGGATTCTGAAACCAGAATCTTGTTTGGAGATCTTGACAGAATGAACATGATATGACTGACTAGTAACACTCAATTTCGATGCCAATACCATTTTGTCATGTATAAAACACAGAGATTAAAATGGTAGAATAGTCATAGTGATGGGAAACCATTCACCAAGACGTTTCATACAAAACATTGTAAATGCATTGAAAACGCTCTCAGGAGCTGAAAAGCACTTTAAAGCAATAAAAAAAACTGGAAGTCTCAAAAACGGATTCTGAAGCCAAAATCTTGTCTGAAGATCTTGTCAGCAGTAAACATGATATGACTGACTAGTAACACTCAATTTCGATGCCAATACCATTTTGTCATGTATAAAACACAGAGATTAAAATGGTAGAATAGTCATAGTGATGGGAAACCATTCACCCTGAAGTTTCATACAAAACATTGCAAAAGCATTAAGAACGCTATCAGGAGCTGAAAAGCACTTTACAGCAATAAAAAGCTGGAAGTCTCAAAAACGGATCATGAAACCAGAATCTTGTTTGGAGATCTTGTCAGCAGTAAACATGATATGACCACCTAGCAACACTCAATTTCAATGCCAAAACCCGTTTCTCATGTATAAACCACCAAGACTAACTCTATAGAATGGTTATAGTGATGGGAAACCATTCACCCAGAAGTTTCATACAAAACATTGCAAAATCATTGAAAACGTTATCATGAGCTGAAAAGCACTTTAAAGCAATACAAAACTGGAAGTCTCAAAAACGGATCCTGAAACCAGAATCTTGTTTGGAAATCTTGTCAGAATAAACACGATATGACTGACTAGTAACACTAAATTTCGATGCCAATACCATTTTGTCATGTATAAAACAGAGATTAAAATGGTAGAATAGTCATAGTGATGGGAAACCATTCACCAAGACGTTTCATACAAAACATTGCAAATGCATTGAAAACGCTACTCAGGAGCTGAAAAGCACTTTAAAGCAATAAAAAAATGGAAGTCTCAAAAACGGATTCTGAAGCCAAAATCTTGTCTGAAGATCTTGTCAGCAGTAAACATGATATGACTGACTAGTAACACTCAATTTCGATGCCAATACCCTTTTGTCATGTATAAACCACAGAGATTAAAATGGTAGAATAGTCATAGTGATGGGAAACCATTCACCAAGACGTTTCATACAAAACATTGCAAATGCATTGAAAACGCTCTCAGGAGCTGAAAAGCACTTTAAAGCAATAAAAAAACTGGAAGTCTCAAAAACGGATTCTGAAACCAGAATCTTGTTTGGAGATCTTGACAGAATGAACATGATATGACTGACTAGTAACACTCAATTTCGATGCCAATACCATTTTGTCATGTATAAAACACAGAGATTAAAATGGTAGAATAGTCATAGTGATGGGAAACCATTCACCAAGACGTTTCATACAAAACATTGCAAATGCATTGAAAACGCTCTCAGGAGCTGAAAAGCACTTTAAAGCAATAAAAAAAACAGGAAGTCTCAAAAACGGATTCTGAAGCCAAAATCTTGTCTGAAGATCTTGTCAGCAGTAAACATGATATGACTGACTAGTAACACTCAATTTCGATGCCAATACCATTTTGTCATGTATAAAACACAGAGATTAAAATGGTAGAATAGTCATAGTGATGGGAAACCATTCACCCTGAAGTTTCATACAAAACATTGCAAAAGCATTAAGAACGCTATCAGGAGCTGAAAAGCACTTTACAGCAATAAAAAGCTGGAAGTCTCAAAAACGGATCATGAAACCAGAATCTTGTTTGGAGATCTTGTCAGCAGTAAACATGATATGACCACCTAGCAACACTCAATTTCAATGCCAAAACCCGTTTCTCATGTATAAACCACCAAGACTAACTCTATAGAATGGTTATAGTGATGGGAAACCATTCACCCAGAAGTTTCATACAAAACATTGCAAAATCATTGAAAACCTTATCATGAGCTGAAAAGCACTTTAAAGCAATACAAAACTGGAAGTCTCAAAAACGGATAATGAAACCAGAATCTTGTTTGGAGATCTTGACAGAATGAACATGATACGACTGACTAGTAACACTCAATTTCGATGCCAATACCATTTTGTCATGTATAAAACACAGAGATTAAAATGGTAGAATAGTCATAGTGATGGGAAACCATTCACCAAGACGTTTCATACAAAACATTGCAAATGCCTTGTTCTCAGGAGCTGAAAAGCACTTTAAAGCAATACAAAAACTGGAAATCTCAAAAACGGATTCTGAAGGCAAAATCTTGTCTGAAGATCTTGTCAGCAGTAAACATGATATGACTGACTAGTAACACTCAATTTCAATGCCAATACCATTTTGTCATGTATAAAACACAGAGATTAAAATGGTAGAATAGTCATAGTGATGGGAAACCATTCACCAAGACGTTTCATACAAAACATTGCAAATGCATTGAAAACGCTCTCAGGAGCTGAAAAGCACTTTAAAGCAATAAAAAACTGGAAGTCTCAAAAACGGATTCTGAAACCAGAATCTTGTTTGGAGATCTTGACAGAATGAACATGATACGACTGACTAGTAACACTCAATTTCGATGCCAATACCATTTTGTCATGTATAAAACACAGAGATTAAAATGGTAGAATAGTCATAGTGATGGGAAACCATTCACCAAGACGTTTCATACAAAACATTGCAAATGCCTTGTTCTCAGGAGCTGAAAAGCACTTTAAAGCAATACAAAAACTGGAAGTCTCAAAAACGGATTCTGAAGCCAAAATCTTGTCTGAAGATCTTGTCAGCAGTAAACATGATATGACTGACTAGTTACACTCAATTTCAATGCCAAAACCCTTTTCTCATGTATAAACCACCAATACTAACATTGTAGAATAGTTATAGTGATGGGAAACCATTCACCCTGAAGTTTCATACAAAACATTGCAAAAGCATTGAGAACGCTATCAGGAGCTGAAAAGAACTTTAAAGAAATAAAAAACTGGAAGTCTCAAAAACGGATCATGAAACCAGAATCTTGTTTGGAGATCTTGACAGAATGAACATGATACGACTGACTAGTAACACTCAATTTCGATGCCAATACCATTTTGTCATGTATAAAACACAGATATTAAAATGGTAGAATAGTCATCGTGATGGGAAACCATTCACCAAGACGTTTCATACAAAACATTGCAAATGCATTGAAAACGCTACTCAGGAGCTGAAAAGCACTTTAAAGCAATAAAAAAATGGAAGTCTCAAAAACGGATCCTGAAACCAGAATCTTGTTTGGAAATCTTGTCAGAATAAACACGATATGACTGACTAGTAACACTCAATTTCGATGCCAATACCATTTTGTCATGTATAAAACAGAGATTAAAATGGTAGAATAGTCATAGTGATGGGAAACCATTCACCAAGACGTTTCATACAAAACATTGCAAATGCATTGAAAACGCTACTCAGGAGCTGAAAAGCACTTTAAAGCAATAAAAAAATGGAAGTCTCAAAAACGGATTCTGAAGCCAAAATCTTGTCTGAAGATCTTGTCAGCAGTAAACATGATATGACTGACTAGTAACACTCAATTTCGATGCCAATACCCTTTTGTCATGTATAAACCACAGAGATTAAAATGGTAGAATAGTCATAGTGATGGGAAACCATTCACCAAGACGTTTCATACAAAACATTGCAAATGCATTGAAAATGCTCTCAGGAGCTGAAAAGCACTTTAAAGCAATAAAAAAACTGGAAGTCTCAAAAACGGATTCTGAAACCAGAATCTTGTTTGGAGATCTTGACAGAATGAACATGATATGACTGACTAGTAACACTCAATTTCGATGCCAATACCATTTTGTCATGTATAAAACACAGAGATTAAAATGGTAGAATAGTCATAGTGATGGGAAACCATTCACCAAGACGTTTCATACAAAACATTGCAAATGCATTGAAAACGCTCTCAGGAGCTGAAAAGCACTTTAAAGCAATAAAAAAAACTGGAAGTCTCAAAAACGGATTCTGAAGCCAAAATCTTGTCTGAAGATCTTGTCAGCAGTAAACATGATATGACTGACTAGTAACACTCAATTTCGATGCCAATACCATTTTGTCATGTATAAAACACAGAGATTAAAATGGTAGAATAGTCATAGTGATGGGAAACCATTCACCCTGAAGTTTCATACAAAACATTGCAAAAGCATTAAGAACGCTATCAGGAGCTGAAAAGCACTTTACAGCAATAAAAAGCTGGAAGTCTCAAAAACGGATCATGAAACCAGAATCTTGTTTGGAGATCTTGTCAGCAGTAAACATGATATGACCACCTAGCAACACTCAATTTCAATGCCAAAACCCGTTTCTCATGTATAAACCACCAAGACTAACTCTATAGAATGGTTATAGTGATGGGAAACCATTCACCCAGAAGTTTCATACAAAACATTGCAAAATCATTGAAAACGTTATCATGAGCTGAAAAGCACTTTAAAGCAATACAAAACTGGAAGTCTCAAAAACGGATAATGAAACCAGAATCTTGTTTGGAGATCTTGACAGAATGAACATGATACGACTGACTAGTAACACTCAATTTCGATGCCAATACCATTTTGTCATGTATAAAACACAGAGATTAAAATGGTAGAATAGTCATAGTGATGGGAAACCATTCACCAAGACGTTTCATACAAAACATTGCAAATGCCTTGTTCTCAGGAGCTGAAAAGCACTTTAAAGCAATACAAAAACTGGAAGTCTCAAAAACGGATTCTGAAGCCAAAATCTTGTCTGAAGATCTTGTCAGCAGTAAACATGATATGACTGACTAGTAACACTCAATTTCAATGCCAATACCATTTTGTCATGTATAAAACACAGAGATTAAAATGGTAGAATAGTCATAGTGATGGGAAACCATTCACCAAAACGTTTCATACAAAACATTGCAAATGCATTGAAAACGCTCTCAGGAGCTGAAAAGCACTTTAAAGCAATAAAAAACTGGAAGTCTCAAAAACGGATTCTGAAACCAGAATCTTGTTTGGAGATCTTGACAGAATGAACATGATACGACTGACTAGTAACACTCAATTTCGATGCCAATACCATTTTGTCATGTATAAAACACAGAGATTAAAATGGTAGAATAGTCATAGTGATGGGAAACCATTCACCAAGACGTTTCATACAAAACATTGCAAATGCCTTGTTCTCAGGAGCTGAAAAGCACTTTAAAGCAATACAAAAACTGGAAGTCTCAAAAACGGATTCTGAAGCCAAAATCTTGTCTGAAGATCTTGTCAGCAGTAAACATGATATGACTGACTAGTTACACTCAATTTCAATGCTAAAACCCTTTTCTCATGTATAAACCACCAATACTAACATTGTAGAATAGTTATAGTGATGGGAAACCATTCACCCTGAAGTTTCATACAAAACATTGCAAAAGCATTGAGAACGCTATCAGGAGCTGAAAAGAACTTTAAAGAAATAAAAAACTGGAAGTCTCAAAAACGGATCATGAAACCAGAATCTTGTTTGGAGATCTTGACAGAATGAACATGATACGACTGACTAGTAACACTCAATTTCGATGCCAATACCATTTTGTCATGTATAAAACACAGATATTAAAATGGTAGAATAGTCATCGTGATGGGAAACCATTCACCCAGAAGTTTCATACAAAACATTGCAAAATCATTGAAAACCTTATCATGAGCTGAAAAGCACTTTAAAGCAATACAAAACTGGAAGTCTCAAAAACGGATAATGAAACCAGAATCTTGTTTGGAGATCTTGACAGAATGAACATGATACGACTGACTAGTAACACTCAATTTCGATGCCAATACCATTTTGTCATGTATAAAACACAGAGATTAAAATGGTAGAATAGTCATAGTGATGGGAAACCATTCACCAAGACGTTTCATACAAAACATTGCAAATGCCTTGTTCTCAGGAGCTGAAAAGCACTTTAAAGCAATACAAAAACTGGAAATCTCAAAAACGGATTCTGAAGGCAAAATCTTGTCTGAAGATCTTGTCAGCAGTAAACATGATATGACTGACTAGTAACACTCAATTTCAATGCCAATACCATTTTGTCATGTATAAAACACAGAGATTAAAATGGTAGAATAGTCATAGTGATGGGAAACCATTCACCAAGACGTTTCATACAAAACATTGCAAATGCATTGAAAACGCTCTCAGGAGCTGAAAAGCACTTTAAAGCAATAAAAAACTGGAAGTCTCAAAAACGGATTCTGAAACCAGAATCTTGTTTGGAGATCTTGACAGAATGAACATGATACGACTGACTAGTAACACTCAATTTCGATGCCAATACCATTTTGTCATGTATAAAACACAGAGATTAAAATGGTAGAATAGTCATAGTGATGGGAAACCATTCACCAAGACGTTTCATACAAAACATTGCAAATGCCTTGTTCTCAGGAGCTGAAAAGCACTTTAAAGCAATACAAAAACTGGAAGTCTCAAAAACGGATTCTGAAGCCAAAATCTTGTCTGAAGATCTTGTCAGCAGTAAACATGATATGACTGACTAGTTACACTCAATTTCAATGCCAAAACCCTTTTCTCATGTATAAACCACCAATACTAACATTGTAGAATAGTTATAGTGATGGGAAACCATTCACCCTGAAGTTTCATACAAAACATTGCAAAAGCATTGAGAACGCTATCAGGAGCTGAAAAGAACTTTAAAGAAATAAAAAACTGGAAGTCTCAAAAACGGATCATGAAACCAGAATCTTGTTTGGAGATCTTGACAGAATGAACATGATACGACTGACTAGTAACACTCAATTTCGATGCCAATACCATTTTGTCATGTATAAAACACAGATATTAAAATGGTAGAATAGTCATCGTGATGGGAAACCATTCACCAAGACGTTTCATACAAAACATTGCAAATGCATTGAAAACGCTACTCAGGAGCTGAAAAGCACTTTAAAGCAATAAAAAAATGGAAGTCTCAAAAACGGATCCTGAAACCAGAATCTTGTTTGGAAATCTTGTCAGAATAAACACGATATGACTGACTAGTAACACTCAATTTCGATGCCAATACCATTTTGTCATGTATAAAACAGAGATTAAAATGGTAGAATAGTCATAGTGATGGGAAACCATTCACCAAGACGTTTCATACAAAACATTGCAAATGCATTGAAAACGCTACTCAGGAGCTGAAAAGCACTTTAAAGCAATAAAAAAATGGAAGTCTCAAAAACGGATTCTGAAGCCAAAATCTTGTCTGAAGATCTTGTCAGCAGTAAACATGATATGACTGACTAGTAACACTCAATTTCGATGCCAATACCCTTTTGTCATGTATAAACCACAGAGATTAAAATGGTAGAATAGTCATAGTGATGGGAAACCATTCACCAAGACGTTTCATACAAAACATTGCAAATGCATTGAAAACGCTCTCAGGAGCTGAAAAGCACTTTAAAGCAATAAAAAAACTGGAAGTCTCAAAAACGGATTCTGAAACCAGAATCTTGTTTGGAGATCTTGACAGAATGAACATGATATGACTGACTAGTAACACTCAATTTCGATGCCAATACCATTTTGTCATGTATAAAACACAGAGATTAAAATGGTAGAATAGTCATAGTGATGGGAAACCATTCACCAAGACGTTTCATACAAAACATTGCAAATGCATTGAAAACGCTCTCAGGAGCTGAAAAGCACTTTAAAGCAATAAAAAAAACTGGAAGTCTCAAAAACGGATTCTGAAGCCAAAATCTTGTCTGAAGATCTTGTCAGCAGTAAACATGATATGACTGACTAGTAACACTCAATTTCGATGCCAATACCATTTTGTCATGTATAAAACACAGAGATTAAAATGGTAGAATAGTCATAGTGATGGGAAACCATTCACCCTGAAGTTTCATACAAAACATTGCAAAAGCATTAAGAACGCTATCAGGAGCTGAAAAGCACTTTACAGCAATAAAAAGCTGGAAGTCTCAAAAACGGATCATGAAACCAGAATCTTGTTTGGAGATCTTGTCAGCAGTAAACATGATATGACCACCTAGCAACACTCAATTTCAATGCCAAAACCCGTTTCTCATGTATAAACCACCAAGACTAACTCTATAGAATGGTTATAGTGATGGGAAACCATTCACCCAGAAGTTTCATACAAAACATTGCAAAATCATTGAAAACGTTATCATGAGCTGAAAAGCACTTTAAAGCAATACAAAACTGGAAGTCTCAAAAACGGATAATGAAACCAGAATCTTGTTTGGAGATCTTGACAGAATGAACATGATACGACTGACTAGTAACACTCAATTTCGATGCCAATACCATTTTGTCATGTATAAAACACAGAGATTAAAATGGTAGAATAGTCATAGTGATGGGAAACCATTCACCAAGACGTTTCATACAAAACATTGCAAATGCCTTGTTCTCAGGAGCTGAAAAGCACTTTAAAGCAATACAAAAACTGGAAGTCTCAAAAACGGATTCTGAAGGCAAAATCTTGTCTGAAGATCTTGTCAGCAGTAAACATGATATGACTGACTAGTAACACTCAATTTCAATGCCAATACCATTTTGTCATGTATAAAACACAGAGATTAAAATGGTAGAATAGTCATAGTGATGGGAAACCATTCACCAAGACGTTTCATACAAAACATTGCAAATGCATTGAAAACGCTCTCAGGAGCTGAAAAGCACTTTAAAGCAATAAAAAACTGGAAGTCTCAAAAACGGATTCTGAAACCAGAATCTTGTTTGGAGATCTTGACAGAATGAACATGATACGACTGACTAGTAACACTCAATTTCGATGCCAATACCATTTTGTCATGTATAAAACACAGAGATTAAAATGGTAGAATAGTCATAGTGATGGGAAACCATTCACCAAGACGTTTCATACAAAACATTGCAAATGCCTTGTTCTCAGGAGCTGAAAAGCACTTTAAAGCAATACAAAAACTGGAAGTCTCAAAAACGGATTCTGAAGCCAAAATCTTGTCTGAAGATCTTGTCAGCAGTAAACATGATATGACTGACTAGTTACACTCAATTTCAATGCCAAAACCCTTTTCTCATGTATAAACCACCAATACTAACATTGTAGAATAGTTATAGTGATGGGAAACCATTCACCCTGAAGTTTCATACAAAACATTGCAAAAGCATTGAGAACGCTATCAGGAGCTGAAAAGAACTTTAAAGAAATAAAAAACTGGAAGTCTCAAAAACGGATCATGAAACCAGAATCTTGTTTGGAGATCTTGACAGAATGAACATGATACGACTGACTAGTAACACTCAATTTCGATGCCAATACCATTTTGTCATGTATAAAACACAGATATTAAAATGGTAGAATAGTCATCGTGATGGGAAACCATTCACCAAGACGTTTCATACAAAACATTGCAAATGCATTGAAAACGCTCTCAGGAGCTGAAAAGCACTTTAAAGCAATAAAAAACTGGAAGTCTCAAAAACGGATTCTGAAACCAGAATCTTGTTTGGAGATCTTGTCAGCAGTAAACATGATATGACTGACTAGTAACACTCAATTTCGATGCCAATACCATTTTGTCATGTATAAAACACAGAGATTAAAATGGTAGAATAGTCATAGTGATGGGAAACCATTCACCAAGACGTTTCATACAAAACATTGCAAATGCCTTGTTCTCAGGAGCTGAAAAGCACTTTAAAGCAATACAAAAACTGGAAGTCTCAAAAACGGATTCTGAAACCAGAATCTTGTTTGGAGATCTTGACAGAATGAACATGATACGACTGACTAGTAACACTCAATTTCGATGCCAATACCATTTTGTCATGTATAAAACACAGAGATTAAAATGGTAGAATAGTCATAGTGATGGGAAACCATTCACCAAGACGTTTCATACAAAACATTGCAAATGCCTTGTTCTCAGGAGCTGAAAAGCACTTTAAAGCAATACAAAAACTGGAAGTCTCAAAAACGGATTCTGAAGCCAAAATCTTGTCTGAAGATCTTGTCAGCAGTAAACATGATATGACTGACTAGTTACACTCAATTTCAATGCCAAAACCCTTTTCTCATGTATAAACCACCAATACTAACATTGTAGAATAGTTATAGTGATGGGAAACCATTCACCCTGAAGTTTCATACAAAACATTGCAAAAGCATTGAGAACGCTATCAGGAGCTGAAAAGAACTTTAAAGAAATAAAAAACTGGAAGTCTCAAAAACGGATCATGAAACCAGAATCTTGTTTGGAGATCTTGACAGAATGAACATGATACGACTGACTAGTAACACTCAATTTCGATGCCAATACCATTTTGTCATGTATAAAACACAGATATTAAAATGGTAGAATAGTCATCGTGATGGGAAACCATTCACCAAGACGTTTCATACAAAACATTGCAAATGCATTGAAAACGCTCTCAGGAGCTGAAAAGCACTTTAAAGCAGTAAAAAACTGGAAGTCTCAAAAACGGATTCTGAAACCAGAATCTTGTTTGGAGATCTTGTCAGCAGTAAACATGATATGACTGACTAGTAACACTCAATTTCGATGCCAATACCATTTTGTCATGTATAAAACACAGAGATTAAAATGGTAGAATAGTCATAGTGATGGGAAACCATTCACCAAGACGTTTCATACAAAACATTGCAAATGCATTGAAAACGCTCTCAGGAGCTGAAAAGCACTTTAAAGCAATAAAAAACTGGAAGTCTCAAAAACGGATTCTGAAACCAGAATCTTGTTTGGAGATCTTGACAGAATGAACATGATACGACTGACTAGTAACACTCAATTTCGATGCCAATACCATTTTGTCATGTATAAAACACAGAGATTAAAATGGTAGAATAGTCATAGTGATGGGAAACCATTCACCAAGACGTTTCATACAAAACATTGCAAATGCCTTGTTCTCAGGAGCTGAAAAGCACTTTAAAGCAATACAAAAACTGGAAGTCTCAAAAACGGATTCTGAAGCCAAAATCTTGTCTGAAGATCTTGTCAGCAGTAAACATGATATGACTGACTAGTTACACTCAATTTCAATGCCAAAACCCTTTTCTCATGTATAAACCACCAATACTAACATTGTAGAATAGTTATAGTGATGGGAAACCATTCACCCTGAAGTTTCATACAAAACATTGCAAAAGCATTGAGAACGCTATCAGGAGCTGAAAAGAACTTTAAAGAAATAAAAAACTGGAAGTCTCAAAAACGGATCATGAAACCAGAATCTTGTTTGGAGATCTTGACAGAATGAACATGATACGACTGACTAGTAACACTCAATTTCGATGCCAATACCCTTTTGTCATGTATAAACCACAGAGATTAAAATGGTAGAATAGTCATAGTGATGGGAAACCATTCACCAAGACGTTTCATACAAAACATTGCAAATGCATTGAAAACGCTACTCAGGAGCTGAAAAGCACTTTAAAGCAATAAAAAACTGGAAGTCTCAAAAACGGATTCTGAAGCCAAAATCTTGTCTGAAGATCTTGTCAGCAGTAAACATGATATGACTGACTAGTAACACTCAATTTCGATGCCAATACCATTTTGTCATGTATAAAACACAGATATTAAAATGGTAGAATAGTCATCGTGATGGGAAACCATTCACCAAGACGTTTCATACAAAACATTGCAAATGCATTGAAAACGCTCTCAGGAGCTGAAAAGCACTTTAAAGCAATAAAAAACTGGAAGTCTCAAAAACGGATTCTGAAACCAGAATCTTGTTTGGAGATCTTGTCAGAATAAACATGATATGACTTAGTAACACTCAATTTCGATGCCAATACCATTTTGTCATGTATAAAACACAGAGATTAAAATGGTAGAATAGTCATAGTGAAGGGAAACCATTCACCAAGACGTTTCATACAAAACATTGCAAATGCATTGAAAACGCTACTCAGGAGCTGAAAAGCACTTTAAAGCAATAAAAAAATGGAAGTCTCAAAAACGGATCCTGAAACCAGAATCTTGTTTGGAAATCTTGTCAGAATAAACACGATATGACTGACTAGTAACACTCAATTTCGATGCCAATACCATTTTGTCATGTATAAAACAGAGATTAAAATGGTAGAATAGTCATAGTGATGGGAAACCATTCACCAAGACGTTTCATACAAAACATTGCAAATGCATTGAAAACGCTACTCAGGAGCTGAAAAGCACTTTAAAGCAATAAAAAAATGGAAGTCTCAAAAACGGATTCTGAAGCCAAAATCTTGTCTGAAGATCTTGTCAGCAGTAAACATGATATGACTGACTAGTAACACTCAATTTCGATGCCAATACCCTTTTGTCATGTATAAACCACAGAGATTAAAATGGTAGAATAGTCATAGTGATGGGAAACCATTCACCAAGACGTTTCATACAAAACATTGCAAATGCATTGAAAACGCTCTCAGGAGCTGAAAAGCACTTTAAAGCAATAAAAAACTGGAAGTCTCAAAAACGGATTCTGAAACCAGAATCTTGTTTGGAGATCTTGACAGAATGAACATGATACGACTGACTAGTAACACTCAATTTCGATGCCAATACCATTTTGTCATGTATAAAACACAGAGATTAAAATGGTAGAATAGTCATAGTGATGGGAAACCATTCACCAAGACGTTTCATACAAAACATTGCAAATGCATTGAAAACGCTCTCAGGAGCTGAAAAGCACTTTAAAGCAATAAAAAACTGGAAGTCTCAAAAACGGATTCTGAAACCAGAATCTTGTTTGGAGATCTTGTCAGAATAAACATGATATGACTTAGTAACACTCAATTTCGATGCCAATACCATTTTGTCATGTATAAAACACAGAGATTAAAATGGTAGAATAGTCATAGTGAAGGGAAACCATTCACCAAGACGTTTCATACAAAACATTGCAAATGCATTGAAAACGCTACTCAGGAGCTGAAAAGCACTTTAAAGCAATAAAAAAATGGAAGTCTCAAAAACGGATTCTGAAGCCAAAATCTTGTCTGAAGATCTTGTCAGCAGTAAACATGATATGACTGACTAGTAACACTCAATTTCGATGCCAATACCCTTTTGTCATGTATAAACCACAGAGATTAAAATGGTAGAATAGTCATAGTGATGGGAAACCATTCACCAAGACGTTTCATACAAAACATTGCAAATGCATTGAAAACGCTCTCAGGAGCTGAAAAGCACTTTAAAGCAATAAAAAACTGGAAGTCTCAAAAACGGATTCTGAAACCAGAATCTTGTTTGGAGATCTTGACAGAATGAACATGATACGACTGACTAGTAACACTCAATTTCGATGCCAATACCATTTTGTCATGTATAAAACAGAGATTAAAATGGTAGAATAGTCATAGTGATGGGAAACCATTCACCAAGACGTTTCATACAAAACATTGCAAATGCATTGAAAACGCTACTCAGGAGCTGAAAAGCACTTTAAAGCAATAAAAAAATGGAAGTCTCAAAAACGGATTCTGAAGCCAAAATCTTGTCTGAAGATCTTGTCAGCAGTAAACATGATATGACTGACTAGTAACACTCAATTTCGATGCCAATACCCTTTTGTCATGTATAAACCACAGAGATTAAAATGGTAGAATAGTCATAGTGATGGGAAACCATTCACCAAGACGTTTCATACAAAACATTGCAAATGCATTGAAAACGCTCTCAGGAGCTGAAAAGCACTTTAAAGCAATAAAAAACTGGAAGTCTCAAAAACGGATTCTGAAACCAGAATCTTGTTTGGAGATCTTGACAGAATGAACATGATACGACTGACTAGTAACACTCAATTTCGATGCCAATACCATTTTGTCATGTATAAAACACAGAGATTAAAATGGTAGAATAGTCATAGTGATGGGAAACCATTCACCAAGACGTTTCATACAAAACATTGCAAATGCATTGAAAACGCTCTCAGGAGCTGAAAAGCACTTTAAAGCAATAAAAAACTGGAAGTCTCAAAAACGGATTCTGAAACCAGAATCTTGTTTGGAGATCTTGTCAGAATAAACATGATATGACTTAGTAACACTCAATTTCGATGCCAATACCATTTTGTCATGTATAAAACACAGAGATTAAAATGGTAGAATAGTCATAGTGAAGGGAAACCATTCACCAAGACGTTTCATACAAAACATTGCAAATGCATTGAAAACGCTACTCAGGAGCTGAAAAGCACTTTAAAGCAATAAAAAAATGGAAGTCTCAAAAACGGATTCTGAAGCCAAAATCTTGTCTGAAGATCTTGTCAGCAGTAAACATGATATGACTGACTAGTAACACTCAATTTCGATGCCAATACCCTTTTGTCATGTATAAACCACAGAGATTAAAATGGTAGAATAGTCATAGTGATGGGAAACCATTCACCAAGACGTTTCATACAAAACATTGCAAATGCATTGAAAACGCTCTCAGGAGCTGAAAAGCACTTTAAAGCAATAAAAAACTGGAAGTCTCAAAAACGGATTCTGAAACCAGAATCTTGTTTGGAGATCTTGACAGAATGAACATGATACGACTGACTAGTAACACTCAATTTCGATGCCAATACCATTTTGTCATGTATAAAACACAGAGATTAAAATGGTAGAATAGTCATAGTGATGGGAAACCATTCACCAAGACGTTTCATACAAAACATTGCAAATGCCTTGTTCTCAGGAGCTGAAAAGCACTTTAAAGCAATACAAAAACTGGAAGTCTCAAAAACGGATTCTGAAGCCAAAATCTTGTCTGAAGATCTTGTCAGCAGTAAACATGATATGACTGACTAGTTACACTCAATTTCAATGCCAAAACCCTTTTCTCATGTATAAACCACCAATACTAACATTGTAGAATAGTTATAGTGATGGGAAACCATTCACCCTGAAGTTTCATACAAAACATTGCAAAAGCATTGAGAACGCTATCAGGAGCTGAAAAGAACTTTAAAGAAATAAAAAACTGGAAGTCTCAAAAACGGATCATGAAACCAGAATCTTGTTTGGAGATCTTGACAGAATGAACATGATACGACTGACTAGTAACACTCAATTTCGATGCCAATACCATTTTGTCATGTATAAAACACAGATATTAAAATGGTAGAATAGTCATCGTGATGGGAAACCATTCACCAAGACGTTTCATACAAAACATTGCAAATGCATTGAAAACGCTCTCAGGAGCTGAAAAGCACTTTAAAGCAGTAAAAAACTGGAAGTCTCAAAAACGGATTCTGAAACCAGAATCTTGTTTGGAGATCTTGTCAGCAGTAAACATGATATGACTGACTAGTAACACTCAATTTCGATGCCAATACCATTTTGTCATGTATAAAACACAGAGATTAAAATGGTAGAATAGTCATAGTGATGGGAAACCATTCACCAAGACGTTTCATACAAAACATTGCAAATGCCTTGTTCTCAGGAGCTGAAAAGCACTTTAAAGCAATACAAAAACTGGAAGTCTCAAAAACGGATTCTGAAACCAGAATCTTGTTTGGAGATCTTGACAGAATGAACATGATACGACTGACTAGTAACACTCAATTTCGATGCCAATACCATTTTGTCATGTATAAAACACAGAGATTAAAATGGTAGAATAGTCATAGTGATGGGAAACCATTCACCAAGACGTTTCATACAAAACATTGCAAATGCCTTGTTCTCAGGAGCTGAAAAGCACTTTAAAGCAATACAAAAACTGGAAGTCTCAAAAACGGATTCTGAAGCCAAAATCTTGTCTGAAGATCTTGTCAGCAGTAAACATGATATGACTGACTAGTTACACTCAATTTCAATGCCAAAACCCTTTTCTCATGTATAAACCACCAATACTAACATTGTAGAATAGTTATAGTGATGGGAAACCATTCACCCTGAAGTTTCATACAAAACATTGCAAAAGCATTGAGAACGCTATCAGGAGCTGAAAAGAACTTTAAAGAAATAAAAAACTGGAAGTCTCAAAAACGGATCATGAAACCAGAATCTTGTTTGGAGATCTTGACAGAATGAACATGATACGACTGACTAGTAACACTCAATTTCGATGCCAATACCATTTTGTCATGTATAAAACACAGATATTAAAATGGTAGAATAGTCATCGTGATGGGAAACCATTCACCAAGACGTTTCATACAAAACATTGCAAATGCATTGAAAACGCTCTCAGGAGCTGAAAAGCACTTTAAAGCAGTAAAAAACTGGAAGTCTCAAAAACGGATTCTGAAACCAGAATCTTGTTTGGAGATCTTGTCAGCAGTAAACATGATATGACTGACTAGTAACACTCAATTTCGATGCCAATACCATTTTGTCATGTATAAAACACAGAGATTAAAATGGTAGAATAGTCATAGTGATGGGAAACCATTCACCAAGACGTTTCATACAAAACATTGCAAATGCCTTGTTCTCAGGAGCTGAAA
Source organism: Osmerus mordax (assembly GCF_038355195.1). Classification (NCBI taxonomy): domain Eukaryota; kingdom Metazoa; phylum Chordata; class Actinopteri; order Osmeriformes; family Osmeridae; genus Osmerus; species Osmerus mordax. The sequence continues at coordinate 2,851,014 of NC_090056.1, read as the reverse complement.
AGCACTTTAAAGCAATACAAAAACTGGAAGTCTCAAAAACGGATTCTGAAGCCAAAATCTTGTCTGAAGATCTTGTCAGCAGTAAACATGATATGACTGACTAGTTACACTCAATTTCAATGCCAAAACCCTTTTCTCATGTATAAACCACCAATACTAACATTGTAGAATAGTTATAGTGATGGGAAACCATTCACCCTGAAGTTTCATACAAAACATTGCAAAAGCATTGAGAACGCTATCAGGAGCTGAAAAGAACTTTAAAGAAATAAAAAACTGGAAGTCTCAAAAACGGATCATGAAACCAGAATCTTGTTTGGAGATCTTGACAGAATGAACATGATACGACTGACTAGTAACACTCAATTTCGATGCCAATACCCTTTTGTCATGTATAAACCACAGAGATTAAAATGGTAGAATAGTCATAGTGATGGGAAACCATTCACCAAGACGTTTCATACAAAACATTGCAAATGCATTGAAAACGCTACTCAGGAGCTGAAAAGCACTTTAAAGCAATAAAAAACTGGAAGTCTCAAAAACGGATTCTGAAGCCAAAATCTTGTCTGAAGATCTTGTCAGCAGTAAACATGATATGACTGACTAGTAACACTCAATTTCGATGCCAATACCATTTTGTCATGTATAAAACACAGAGATTAAAATGGTAGAATAGTCATAGTGATGGGAAACCATTCACCAAGACGTTTCATACAAAACATTGCAAATGCATTGAAAACGCTCTCAGGAGCTGAAAAGCACTTTAAAGCAATAAAAAACTGGAAGTCTCAAAAACGGATTCTGAAACCAGAATCTTGTTTGGAGATCTTGACAGAATGAACATGATACGACTGACTAGTAACACTCAATTTCGATGCCAATACCATTTTGTCATGTATAAAACACAGAGATTAAAATGGTAGAATAGTCATAGTGATGGGAAACCATTCACCAAGACGTTTCATACAAAACATTGCAAATGCCTTGTTCTCAGGAGCTGAAAAGCACTTTAAAGCAATACAAAAACTGGAAGTCTCAAAAACGGATTCTGAAGCCAAAATCTTGTCTGAAGATCTTGTCAGCAGTAAACATGATATGACTGACTAGTTACACTCAATTTCAATGCCAAAACCCTTTTCTCATGTATAAACCACCAATACTAACATTGTAGAATAGTTATAGTGATGGGAAACCATTCACCCTGAAGTTTCATACAAAACATTGCAAAAGCATTGAGAACGCTATCAGGAGCTGAAAAGAACTTTAAAGAAATAAAAAACTGGAAGTCTCAAAAACGGATCATGAAACCAGAATCTTGTTTGGAGATCTTGACAGAATGAACATGATACGACTGACTAGTAACACTCAATTTCGATGCCAATACCATTTTGTCATGTATAAAACACAGAGATTAAAATGGTAGAATAGTCATAGTGAAGGGAAACCATTCACCAAGACGTTTCATACAAAACATTGCAAATGCATTGAAAACGCTACTCAGGAGCTGAAAAGCACTTTAAAGCAATAAAAAAATGGAAGTCTCAAAAACGGATCCTGAAACCAGAATCTTGTTTGGAAATCTTGTCAGAATAAACACGATATGACTGACTAGTAACACTCAATTTCGATGCCAATACCATTTTGTCATGTATAAAACAGAGATTAAAATGGTAGAATAGTCATAGTGATGGGAAACCATTCACCAAGACGTTTCATACAAAACATTGCAAATGCATTGAAAACGCTCTCAGGAGCTGAAAAGCACTTTAAAGCAATAAAAAAAACTGGAAGTCTCAAAAACGGATTCTGAAGCCATTTTCTCATGTATAAACCACCAAGACTAACTCTATAGAATGGTTAAAGTGATGGGAAACCATTCACCCAGAAGTTTCATACAAAACATTGCAAAATCATTGAAAACGTTATCAGGAGCTGAAAAGCACTTTAAAGCAATAAAAATCTGGAAGTCTCAAAAACGGATCTTGAAACCAGAATCTTGTTTGGAGATCTTGTCAGAAGTAAACATGATATGACTGACTAGTAACACTCAATTTCGATGCCAATACCATTTTGTGATGTATAAAACACAGAGATTAAAATGGTAGAATAGTCATAGTGATGGGAAACCATTCACCAAGACGTTTCATACAAAACATTGCAAATGCATTGAAAACGCTCTCAGGAGCTGAAAAGCACTTTAAAGCAATAAAAAAAACTGGAAGTCTCAAAAACGGATTCTGAAGCCAAAATCTTGTCTGAAGATCTTGTCAGCAGTAAACATGATATGACTGACTAGTAACACTCAATTTCAATGCCAAAACCCTTTTCTCATGTATAAACCACCAAGACTAACATTGTAGAATAGTTATAGTGATGGGAAACCATTCACCCTGAAGTTTCATACAAAACATTGCAAAAGCATTAAGAACTCTATCAGGAGCTGAAAAGCACTTTACAGCAATAAAAAGCTGGAAGTCTCAAAAACGGATTCTGAAACCAGAATCTTGTTTGGAGATCTTGTCAGCAGTAAACATGATATGACTGACTAGTAACACTCAATTTCAATGCCAAAACCCTTTTCTCATGTATAAACCACCAAGACTAACATTATAGAATAGTAATAGTGATGGGAAACCATTCACCAAGACGTTTCATACAAAACATTGCAAAATCATTGAAAACGTTATCATGAGCTGAAAAGCACTTTAAAGCAATAAAAATCTGGAAGTCTCAAAAACGGATCTTGAAACCAGAATCTTGTTTGGAGATCTTGTCAGAAGTAAACATGATATGACTGACTAGTAACACTCCATTTCGATGCCAATACCATTTTGTCATGTATAAAACACAGAGATTAAAATGGTAGAATAGTCATAGTGATGGGAAACCATTCACCAAGACGTTTCATACAAAACATTGCAAATGCATTGAAAACGCTCTCAGGAGCTGAAAAGCACTTTAAAGCAATAAAAAAAACTGGAAGTCTCAAAAACGGATTCTGAAGCCAAAATCTTGTCTGAAGATCTTGTCAGCAGTAAACATGATATGACTGACTAGTAACACTCAATTTCGATGCCAATACCCTTTTGTCATGTATAAACCACAGAGATTAAAATGGTAGAATAGTCATAGTGATGGGAAACCATTCACCAAGACGTTTCATACAAAACATTGCAAATGCATTGAAAACGCTCTCAGGAGCTGAAAAGCACTTTAAAGCAATAAAAAAACTGGAAGTCTCAAAAACGGATTCTGAAACCAGAATCTTGTTTGGAGATCTTGACAGAATGAACATGATATGACTGACTAGTAACACTCAATTTCGATGCCAATACCATTTTGTCATGTATAAACCACAGAGATTAAAATGGTAGAATAGTCTTATTTATGGGAAACCATTCACCAAGACGTTTCATACAAAACATTGCAAATGCCTTGTTCTCAGGAGCTGAAAAGCACTTTAAAGCAATACAAAAACTGGAAGTCTCAAAAACGGATTCTGAAGCCAAAATCTTGTCTGAAGATCTTGTCAGCAGTAAACATGATATGACTGACTAGTTACACTCAATTTCAATGCCAAAACCCTTTTCTCATGTATAAACCACCAATACTAACATTGTAGAATAGTTATAGTGATGGGAAACCATTCACCCTGAAGTTTCATACAAAACATTGCAAAAGCATTGAGAACGCTATCAGGAGCTGAAAAGAACTTTAAAGAAATAAAAAACTGGAAGTCTCGAAAACGGATCATGAAACCAGAATCTTGTTTGGAGATCTTGACAGAATGAACATGATACGACTGACTAGTAACACTCAATTTCGATGCCAATACCCTTTTGTCATGTATAAACCACAGAGATTAAAATGGTAGAATAGTCATAGTGATGGGAAACCATTCACCAAGACGTTTCATACAAAACATTGCAAATGCATTGAAAACGCTACTCAGGAGCTGAAAAGCACTTTAAAGCAATAAAAAACTGGAAGTCTCAAAAACGGATTCTGAAGCCAAAATCTTGTCTGAAGATCTTGTCAGCAGTAAACATGATATGACTGACTAGTAACACTCAATTTCGATGCCAATACCATTTTGTCATGTATAAAACACAGAGATTAAAATGGTAGAATAGTCATAGTGATGGGAAACCATTCACCAAGACGTTTCATACAAAACATTGCAAATGCATTGAAAACGCTCTCAGGAGCTGAAAAGCACTTTAAAGCAATAAAAAACTGGAAGTCTCAAAAACGGATTCTGAAACCAGAATCTTGTTTGGAGATCTTGACAGAATGAACATGATACGACTGACTAGTAACACTCAATTTCGATGCCAATACCATTTTGTCATGTATAAAACACAGAGATTAAAATGGTAGAATAGTCATAGTGATGGGAAACCATTCACCAAGACGTTTCATACAAAACATTGCAAATGCCTTGTTCTCAGGAGCTGAAAAGCACTTTAAAGCAATACAAAAACTGGAAGTCTCAAAAACGGATTCTGAAGCCAAAATCTTGTCTGAAGATCTTGTCAGCAGTAAACATGATATGACTGACTAGTTACACTCAATTTCAATGCCAAAACCCTTTTCTCATGTATAAACCACCAATACTAACATTGTAGAATAGTTATAGTGATGGGAAACCATTCACCCTGAAGTTTCATACAAAACATTGCAAAAGCATTGAGAACGCTATCAGGAGCTGAAAAGAACTTTAAAGAAATAAAAAACTGGAAGTCTCAAAAACGGATCATGAAACCAGAATCTTGTTTGGAGATCTTGACAGAATGAACATGATACGACTGACTAGTAACACTCAATTTCGATGCCAATACCATTTTGTCATGTATAAAACACAGATATTAAAATGGTAGAATAGTCATCGTGATGGGAAACCATTCACCAAGACGTTTCATACAAAACATTGCAAATGCATTGAAAACGCTCTCAGGAGCTGAAAAGCACTTTAAAGCAATAAAAAACTGGAAGTCTCAAAAACGGATTCTGAAACCAGAATCTTGTTTGGAGATCTTGTCAGAATAAACATGATATGACTTAGTAACACTCAATTTCGATGCCAATACCATTTTGTCATGTATAAAACACAGAGATTAAAATGGTAGAATAGTCATAGTGAAGGGAAACCATTCACCAAGACGTTTCATACAAAACATTGCAAATGCATTGAAAACGCTACTCAGGAGCTGAAAAGCACTTTAAAGCAATAAAAAAATGGAAGTCTCAAAAACGGATCCTGAAACCAGAATCTTGTTTGGAAATCTTGTCAGAATAAACACGATATGACTGACTAGTAACACTCAATTTCGATGCCAATACCATTTTGTCATGTATAAAACAGAGATTAAAATGGTAGAATAGTCATAGTGATGGGAAACCATTCACCAAGACGTTTCATACAAAACATTGCAAATGCATTGAAAACGCTACTCAGGAGCTGAAAAGCACTTTAAAGCAATAAAAAAATGGAAGTCTCAAAAACGGATTCTGAAGCCAAAATCTTGTCTGAAGATCTTGTCAGCAGTAAACATGATATGACTGACTAGTAACACTCAATTTCGATGCCAATACCCTTTTGTCATGTATAAACCACAGAGATTAAAATGGTAGAATAGTCATAGTGATGGGAAACCATTCACCAAGACGTTTCATACAAAACATTGCAAATGCATTGAAAACGCTCTCAGGAGCTGAAAAGCACTTTAAAGCAATAAAAAACTGGAAGTCTCAAAAACGGATTCTGAAACCAGAATCTTGTTTGGAGATCTTGACAGAATGAACATGATACGACTGACTAGTAACACTCAATTTCGATGCCAATACCATTTTGTCATGTATAAAACACAGAGATTAAAATGGTAGAATAGTCATAGTGATGGGAAACCATTCACCAAGACGTTTCATACAAAACATTGCAAATGCATTGAAAACGCTCTCAGGAGCTGAAAAGCACTTTAAAGCAATAAAAAACTGGAAGTCTCAAAAACGGATTCTGAAACCAGAATCTTGTTTGGAGATCTTGACAGAATGAACATGATACGACTGACTAGTAACACTCAATTTCGATGCCAATACCATTTTGTCATGTATAAAACGCAGAGATTAAAATGGTAGAATAGTCTTATTGATGGGAAACCATTCACCAAGACGTTTCATACAAAACATTGCAAATGCCTTGTTCTCAGGAGCTGAAAAGCACTTTAAAGCAATACAAAAACTGGAAGTCTCAAAAACGGATTCTGAAGCCAAAATCTTGTCTGAAGATCTTGTCAGCAGTAAACATGATATGACTGACTAGTTACACTCAATTTCAATGCCAAAACCCTTTTCTCATGTATAAACCACCAATACTAACATTGTAGAATAGTTATAGTGATGGGAAACCATTCACCCTGAAGTTTCATACAAAACATTGCAAAAGCATTGAGAACGCTATCAGGAGCTGAAAAGAACTTTAAAGAAATAAAAAACTGGAAGTCTCAAAAACGGATCATGAAACCAGAATCTTGTTTGGAGATCTTGACAGAATGAACATGATACGACTGACTAGTAACACTCAATTTCGATGCCAATACCCTTTTGTCATGTATAAACCACAGAGATTAAAATGGTAGAATAGTCATAGTGATGGGAAACCATTCACCAAGACGTTTCATACAAAACATTGCAAATGCATTGAAAACGCTACTCAGGAGCTGAAAAGCACTTTAAAGCAATAAAAAACTGGAAGTCTCAAAAACGGATTCTGAAGCCAAAATCTTGTCTGAAGATCTTGTCAGCAGTAAACATGATATGACTGACTAGTAACACTCAATTTCGATGCCAATACCATTTTGTCATGTATAAAACACAGAGATTAAAATGGTAGAATAGTCATAGTGATGGGAAACCATTCACCAAGACGTTTCATACAAAACATTGCAAATGCATTGAAAACGCTCTCAGGAGCTGAAAAGCACTTTAAAGCAATAAAAAACTGGAAGTCTCAAAAACGGATTCTGAAACCAGAATCTTGTTTGGAGATCTTGACAGAATGAACATGATACGACTGACTAGTAACACTCAATTTCGATGCCAATACCATTTTGTCATGTATAAAACACAGAGATTAAAATGGTAGAATAGTCTTATTGATGGGAAACCATTCACCAAGACGTTTCATACAAAACATTGCAAATGCCTTGTTCTCAGGAGCTGAAAAGCACTTTAAAGCAATACAAAAACTGGAAGTCTCAAAAACGGATTCTGAAGCCAAAATCTTGTCTGAAGATCTTGTCAGCAGTAAACATGATATGACTGACTAGTTACACTCAATTTCAATGCCAAAACCCTTTTCTCATGTATAAACCACCAATACTAACATTGTAGAATAGTTATAGTGATGGGAAACCATTCACCCTGAAGTTTCATACAAAACATTGCAAAAGCATTGAGAACGCTATCAGGAGCTGAAAAGAACTTTAAAGAAATAAAAAACTGGAAGTCTCAAAAACGGATCATGAAACCAGAATCTTGTTTGGAGATCTTGACAGAATGAACATGATACGACTGACTAGTAACACTCAATTTCGATGCCAATACCATTTTGTCATGTATAAAACACAGAGATTAAAATGGTAGAATAGTCATAGTGATGGGAAACCATTCACCAAGACGTTTCATACAAAACATTGCAAATGCATTGAAAACGCTCTCAGGAGCTGAAAAGCACTTTAAAGCAATAAAAAAAACTGGAAGTCTCAAAAACGGATTCTGAAGCCAAAATCTTGTCTGAAGATCTTGTCAGCAGTAAACATGATATGACTGACTAGTAACACTCAATTTCGATGCCAATACCCTTTTGTCATGTATAAACCACAGAGATTAAAATGGTAGAATAGTCATAGTGATGGGAAACCATTCACCAAGACGTTTCATACAAAACATTTCAAAATCTTTGAAAACGTTATCAGGACCTGAAAAGCACTTTAAAGCAATAAAAACCTGGAAGTCTCAAAAACGGATCATGAAACCAGAATCTTGTTTGGAGATCTTGTCAGAAGTAAACATGATATGACCACCTAGCAACACTCAATTTCAATGCCAAAACCATTTTCTCATGTATAAACCACCAAGACTAACTCTATAGAATGGTTAAAGTGATGGGAAACCATTCACCCAGAAGTTTCATACAAAACATTGCAAAATCATTGAAAACGTTATCAGGAGCTGAAAAGCACTTTAAAGCAATAAAAATCTGGAAGTCTCAAAAACGGATCTTGAAACCAGAATCTTGTTTGGAGATCTTGTCAGAAGTAAACATGATATGACTGACTAGTAACACTCCATTTCGATGCCAATACCATTTTGTCATGTATAAAACACAGAGATTAAAATGGTAGAATAGTCATAGTGATGGGAAACCATTCACCAAGACGTTTCATACAAAACATTGCAAATGCATTGAAAACGCTCTCAGGAGCTGAAAAGCACTTTAAAGCAATAAAAAAAACTGGAAGTCTCAAAAACGGATTCTGAAGCCATTTTCTCATGTATAAACCACCAAGACTAACTCTATAGAATGGTTAAAGTGATGGGAAACCATTCACCCAGAAGTTTCATACAAAACATTGCAAAATCATTGAAAACGTTATCAGGAGCTGAAAAGCACTTTAAAGCAATAAAAATCTGGAAGTCTCAAAAACGGATCTTGAAACCAGAATCTTGTTTGGAGATCTTGTCAGAAGTAAACATGATATGACTGACTAGTAACACTCAATTTCGATGCCAATACCATTTTGTGATGTATAAAACACAGAGATTAAAATGGTAGAATAGTCATAGTGATGGGAAACCATTCACCAAGACGTTTCATACAAAACATTGCAAATGCATTGAAAACGCTCTCAGGAGCTGAAAAGCACTTTAAAGCAATAAAAAAAACTGGAAGTCTCAAAAACGGATTCTGAAGCCAAAATCTTGTCTGAAGATCTTGTCAGCAGTAAACATGATATGACTGACTAGTAACACTCAATTTCAATGCCAAAACCCTTTTCTCATGTATAAACCACCAAGACTAACATTGTAGAATAGTTATAGTGATGGGAAACCATTCACCCTGAAGTTTCATACAAAACATTGCAAAAGCATTAAGAACGCTATCAGGAGCTGAAAAGCACTTTACAGCAATAAAAAGCTGGAAGTCTCAAAAACGGATTCTGAAACCAGAATCTTGTTTGGAGATCTTGTCAGCAGTAAACATGATATGACTGACTAGTAACACTCAATTTCAATGCCAAAACCCTTTTCTCATGTATAAACCACCAAGACTAACATTATAGAATAGTAATAGTGATGGGAAACCATTCACCAAGACGTTTCATACAAAACATTGCAAATGCATTGAAAACGCTCTCAGGAGCTGAAAAGCACTTTAAAGCAATAAAAAAACTGGAAGTCTCAAAAACGGATTCTGAAGCCAAAATCTTGTCTGAAGATCTTTTCAGCAGTAAACATGATATGACTGACTAGTAACACTCAATTTCGATGCCAATACCATTTTGTCATGTACAAAACACAGAGATTAAAATGGTAGAATAGTCATAGTGATGGGAAACCATTCACCCTGAAGTTTCATACAAAACATTGCAAAAGCATTAAGAACGCTACCAGGAGCTGAAAAGCACTTTACAGCAATAAAAAGCTGGAAGTCTCAAAAACGGATTCTGAAACCAGAATCTTGTTTGGAGATCTTGTCAGAATAAACATAATATGACTGACTAGTAACACTCAATTTCGATGCCAATACCATTTTGTCATGTATAAAACACAGAGATTAAAATGGTAGAATAGTCATAGTGATGGGAAACCATTCACCAAGACGTTTCATACAAAACATTGCAAATGCATTGAAAACGCTCTCAGGAGCTGAAAAGCACTTTAAAGCAATAAAAAAAACTGGAAGTCTCAAAAACGGATTCTGAAGCCAAAATCTTGTCTGAAGATCTTGTCAGCAGTAAACATGATATGACTGACTAGTAACACTCAATTTCAATGCCAAAACCCTTTTCTCATGTATAAACCACCAAGACTAACATTATAGAATAGTAATAGTGATGGGAAACCATTCACCAAGACGTTTCATACAAAACATTGCAAATGCATTGAAAACGCTCTCAGGAGCTGAAAAGCACTTTAAAGCAATAAAAAAACTGGAAGTCTCAAAAACGGATTCTGAAGCCAAAATCTTGTCTGAAGATCTTGTCAGAAGTAAACATGATATGACCACCTAGCAACACTCAATTTCAATGCCAAAACCCGTTTCTCATGTATAAACCACCAAGACTAACTCTATAGAATGGTTATAGTGATGGGAAACCATTCACCCTGAAGTTTCATACAAAACATTGCAAAGCATTAAGAACGCTATCAGGAGCTGAAAAGCACTTTACAGCAATAAAAAGCTGGAAGTCTCAAAAACGGATTCTGAAACCAGAATCTTGTTTGGAGATCTTGTCAGAATAAACATAATATGACTGACTAGTAACACTCAATTTCGATGCCAATACCATTTTGTCATGTATAAAACACAGAGATTAAAATGGTAAAATAGTCATAGTGATGGGAAACCATTCACCAAGACGTTTCATACAAAACATTGCAAATGCATTGAAAACGCTCTCAGGAGCTGAAAAGCACTTTAAAGCAATAAAAAAACTGAAGTCTCAAAAACGGATCTTGAAACCAGAATCTTGTTTGGAGATCTTGTCAGAAGTAAACATGATATGACTGACTAGTAACACTCAATTTCGATGGCAATACCATTTTGTCATGTATAAAACACAGAGATTAAAATGGTAGAATAGTCATAGTGATGGGAAACCATTCACCCTGAAGTTTCATACAAAACATTGCAAAAGCATTAAGAACGCTATCAGGAGCTGAAAAGCACTTTACAGCAATAAAAAGCTGGAAGTCTCAAAAACTGATTCTGATCCAAAATCTTGTCTGAAGATCTTGTCAGCAGTAAACATGATATGACTGACTAGTAACACTCAATTTCAATGCCAAAACCATTTTCTCATGTATAAACCACCAAGACTAACATTATAGAATAGTTATAGTGATGGGAAACCATTCACCCAGAAGTTTCATACAAAACATTGCAAAAGCATTGAGAACGTTATCAGGAGCTGAAAAGCACTTTAAAGCAATACAAATCTGGAATTCTCAAAAACGGATCATGAAACCAGAATCTTGTTTGGAGATCTTGTCAGAAGTAAACATGATATGACCACCTAGCTACACTCAATTTCGATGCCAATACCCTTTTGTCATGTATAAACAACCAAGATTAAAATTGTAGTATAGTCATAGTGATGGGAAACCTTTCACCCAGACGTTTCATTCAAAACATTGCAAAATTATTGAAAACGTTATCAGGAGCTGAAAAGCACTTTAAAGCAATAAAAATCTGGAAGTCTCAAAAACGGATCATAAAACCAGAATCTTGTTTGGAGATCTTGTCAGAAGTAAACATGATATGACTGACTAGTAACACTCAATTTCAATGCCAAAACCCTTTTCTCATGACTGACTAGTAACACTCAATTTCATTGCCAAAACCCTTTTCTCATGTGTAAACCACCAAGACTAACATTATAGAATAGTTATAGTGATGGGAAACCATTCACCCAGAAGTTTCATACAAAACATTGCAAAAGCATTGAGAACGCTATCAAGAGCTGAAAAGAACTTTAAAGCAATAAAAAACTGGAAGTCTCAAAAACGGATTCTGAAGCCAAAATCTTGTCTGAAGATCTTGTCAGCAGTAAACATGATATGACTGACTAGTAACACTCAATTTCGATGCCAATACCATTTTGTCATGTATAAAACACAGAGATTAAAATGGTAGAATAGTCATAGTGATGGGAAACCATTCACCCTGAAGTTTCATACAAAACATTGCAAAAGCATTAAGAACGCTATCAGGAGCTGAAAAGCACTTTACAGCAATAAAAAGCTGGAAGTCTCAAAAACTGATTCTGATCCAAAATCTTGTCTGAAGATCTTGTCAGCAGTAAACATGATATGACTGACTAGTAACACTCAATTTCAATGCCAAAACCATTTTCTCATGTATAAACCACCAAGACTAACATTATAGAATAGTTATAGTGATGGGAAACCATTCACCCAGAAGTTTCATACAAAACATTGCAAAAGCATTGAGAACGTTATCAGGAGCTGAAAAGCACTTTAAAGCAATACAAATCTGGAATTCTCAAAAACGGATCATGAAACCAGAATCTTGTTTGGAGATCTTGTCAGAAGTAAACATGATATGACCACCTAGCTACACTCAATTTCGATGCCAATACTCTTTGTCATGTATAAACAACCAAGATTAAAATTGTAGAATAGTCATAGTGATGGGAAACCTTTCACCCAGACGTTTCATTCAAAACATTGCAAAATTATTGAAAACGTTATCAGGAGCTGAAAAGCACTTTAAAGCAATAAAAATCTGGAAGTCTCAAAAACGGATCATAAAACCAGAATCTTGTTTGGAGATCTTGTCAGAAGTAAACATGATATGACTGACTAGTAACACTCAATTTCAATGCCAAAACCCTTTTCTCATGACTGACTAGTAACACTCAATTTCATTGCCAAAACCCTTTTCTCATGTGTAAACCACCAAGACTAACATTATAGAATAGTTATAGTGATGGGAAACCATTCACCCAGAAGTTTCATACAAAACATTGCAAAAGCATTGAGAACGCTATCAAGAGCTGAAAAGAACTTTAAAGCAATAAAAAACTGGAAGTCTCAAAAACGGATTCTGAAGCCAAAATCTTGTCTGAAGATCTTGTCAGCAGTAAACATGATATGACTGACTAGTAACACTCAATTTCGATGCCAATACCATTTTGTCATGTATAAAACACAGAGATTAAAATGGTAGAATAGTCATAGTGATGGGAAACCATTCACCCTGAAGTTTCATACAAAACATTGCAAAAGCATTAAGAACGCTATCAGGAGCTGAAAAGCACTTTACAGCAATAAAAAGCTGGAAGTCTCAAAAACGGATCATGAAACCAGAATCTTGTTTGGAGATCTTGTCAGCAGTAAACATGATATGACCACCTAGCAACACTCAATTTCAATGCCAAAACCCGTTTCTCATGTATAAACCACCAAGACTAACTCTATAGAAAGGTTATAGTGATGGGAAACCATTCACCCAGAAGTTTCATACAAAACATTGCAAAATCATTGAAAACGTTATCATGAGCTGAAAAGCACTTTAAAGCAATACAAAACTGGAAGTCTCAAAAACGGATAATGAAACCAGAATCTTGTTTGGAGATCTTGACAGAATGAACATGATACGACTGACTAGTAACACTCAATTTCGATGCCAATACCATTTTGTCATGTATAAAACACAGAGATTAAAATGGTAGAATAGTCATAGTGATGGGAAACCATTCACCAAGACGTTTCATACAAAACATTGCAAATGCCTTGTTCTCAGGAGCTGAAAAGCACTTTAAAGCAATACAAAAACTGGAAGTCTCAAAAACGGATTCTGAAGGCAAAATCTTGTCTGAAGATCTTGTCAGCAGTAAACATGATATGACTGACTAGTAACACTCAATTTCAATGCCAATACCATTTTGTCATGTATAAAACACAGAGATTAAAATGGTAGAATAGTCATAGTGATGGGAAACCATTCACCAAGACGTTTCATACAAAACATTGCAAATGCATTGAAAACGCACTCAGGAGCTGAAAAGCACTTTAAAGCAATAAAAAACTGGAAGTCTCAAAAACGGATTCTGAAACCAGAATCTTGTTTGGAGATCTTGACAGAATGAACATGATACGACTGACTAGTAACACTCAATTTCGATGCCAATACCATTTTGTCATGTATAAAACACAGAGATTAAAATGGTAGAATAGTCATAGTGATGGGAAACCATTCACCAAGACGTTTCATACAAAACATTGCAAATGCCTTGTTCTCAGGAGCTGAAAAGCACTTTAAAGCAATACAAAAACTGGAAGTCTCAAAAACGGATTCTGAAGCCAAAATCTTGTCTGAAGATCTTGTCAGCAGTAAACATGATATGACTGACTAGTTACACTCAATTTCAATGCCAAAACCCTTTTCTCATGTATAAACCACCAATACTAACATTGTAGAATAGTTATAGTGATGGGAAACCATTCACCCTGAAGTTTCATACAAAACATTGCAAAAGCATTGAGAACGCTATCAGGAGCTGAAAAGAACTTTAAAGAAATAAAAAACTGGAAGTCTCAAAAACGGATCATGAAACCAGAATCTTGTTTGGAGATCTTGACAGAATGAACATGATACGACTGACTAGTAACACTCAATTTCGATGCCAATACCATTTTGTCATGTATAAAACACAGATATTAAAATGGTAGAATAGTCATCGTGATGGGAAACCATTCACCAAGACGTTTCATACAAAACATTGCAAATGCATTGAAAACGCTCTCAGGAGCTGAAAAGCACTTTAAAGCAATAAAAAACTGGAAGTCTCAAAAACGGATTCTGAAACCAGAATCTTGTTTGGAGATCTTGTCAGAATAAACATGATATGACTTAGTAACACTCAATTTCGATGCCAATACCATTTTGTCATGTATAAAACACAGAGATTAAAATGGTAGAATAGTCATAGTGAAGGGAAACCATTCACCAAGACGTTTCATACAAAACATTGCAAATGCATTGAAAACGCTACTCAGGAGCTGAAAAGCACTTTAAAGCAATAAAAAAATGGAAGTCTCAAAAACGGATCCTGAAACCAGAATCTTGTTTGGAAATCTTGTCAGAATAAACACGATATGACTGACTAGTAACACTCAATTTCGATGCCAATACCATTTTGTCATGTATAAAACAGAGATTAAAATGGTAGAATAGTCATAGTGATGGGAAACCATTCACCAAGACGTTTCATACAAAACATTGCAAATGCATTGAAAACGCTACTCAGGAGCTGAAAAGCACTTTAAAGCAATAAAAAAATGGAAGTCTCAAAAACGGATTCTGAAGCCAAAATCTTGTCTGAAGATCTTGTCAGCAGTAAACATGATATGACTGACTAGTAACACTCAATTTCGATGCCAATACCCTTTTGTCATGTATAAACCACAGAGATTAAAATGGTAGAATAGTCATAGTGATGGGAAACCATTCACCAAGACGTTTCATACAAAACATTGCAAATGCATTGAAAACGCTACTCAGGAGCTGAAAAGCACTTTAAAGCAATAAAAAAATGGAAGTCTCAAAAACGGATTCTGAAACCAGAATCTTGTTTGGAGATCTTGTCAGAATACACATGATATGACTGAATAGTAACACTCAATTTCGATGCCAATACCATTTTGTCATGTATAAACCACAGAGATTAAAATGGTAGAATAGTCATAGTGATGGGAAACCATTCACCAAGACGTTTCATACAAAACATTGCAAATGCATTGAAAACGCTCTCAGGAGCTGAAAAGCACTTTAAAGCAATAAAAAACTGGAAGTCTCAAAAACGGATTCTGAAACCAGAATCTTGTTTGGAGATCTTGACAGAATGAACATGATACGACTGACTAGTAACACTCAATTTCGATGCCAATACCATTTTGTCATGTATAAAACACAGAGATTAAAATGGTAGAATAGTCATAGTGATGGGAAACCATTCACCAAGACGTTTCATACAAAACATTGCAAATGCCTTGTTCTCAGGAGCTGAAAAGCACTTTAAAGCAATACAAAAACTGGAAGTCTCAAAAACGGATTCTGAAGCCAAAATCTTGTCTGAAGATCTTGTCAGCAGTAAACATGATATGACTGACTAGTTACACTCAATTTCAATGCCAAAACCCTTTTCTCATGTATAAACCACCAATACTAACATTGTAGAATAGTTATAGTGATGGGAAACCATTCACCCTGAAGTTTCATACAAAACATTGCAAAAGCATTGAGAACGCTATCAGGAGCTGAAAAGAACTTTAAAGAAATAAAAAACTGGAAGTCTCAAAAACGGATCATGAAACCAGAATCTTGTTTGGAGATCTTGACAGAATGAACATGATACGACTGACTAGTAACACTCAATTTCGATGCCAATACCATTTTGTCATGTATAAAACACAGAGATTAAAATGGTAGAATAGTCATAGTGATGGGAAACCATTCACCAAGACGTTTCATACAAAACATTGCAAATGCCTTGTTCTCAGGAGCTGAAAAGCACTTTAAAGCAATACAAAAACTGGAAGTCTCAAAAACGGATTCTGAAGCCAAAATCTTGTCTGAAGATCTTGTCAGCAGTAAACATGATATGACTGACTAGTTACACTCAATTTCAATGCCAAAACCCTTTTCTCATGTATAAACCACCAATACTAACATTGTAGAATAGTTATAGTGATGGGAAACCATTCACCCTGAAGTTTCATACAAAACATTGCAAAAGCATTGAGAACGCTATCAGGAGCTGAAAAGAACTTTAAAGAAATAAAAAACTGGAAGTCTCAAAAACGGATCATGAAACCAGAATCTTGTTTGGAGATCTTGACAGAATGAACATGATACGACTGACTAGTAACACTCAATTTCGATGCCAATACCATTTTGTCATGTATAAAACACAGATATTAAAATGGTAGAATAGTCATCGTGATGGGAAACCATTCACCAAGACGTTTCATACAAAACATTGCAAATGCATTGAAAACGCTCTCAGGAGCTGAAAAGCACTTTAAAGCAGTAAAAAACTGGAAGTCTCAAAAACGGATCATGAAACCAGAATCTTGTTTGGAGATCTTGACAGAATGAACATGATACGACTGACTAGTAACACTCAATTTCGATGCCAATACCATTTTGTCATGTATAAAACACAGAGATTAAAATGGTAGAATAGTCATAGTGATGGGAAACCATTCACCAAGACGTTTCATACAAAACATTGCAAATGCCTTGTTCTCAGGAGCTGAAAAGCACTTTAAAGCAATAAAAAAATGGAAGTCTCAAAAACGGATCCTGAAACCAGAATCTTGTTTGGAAATCTTGTCAGAATAAACACGATATGACTGACTAGTAACACTCAATTTCGATGCCAATACCATTTTGTCATGTATAAAACAGAGATTAAAATGGTAGAATAGTCATAGTGATGGGAAACCATTCACCAAGACGTTTCATACAAAACATTGCAAATGCATTGAAAACGCTACTCAGGAGCTGAAAAGCACTTTAAAGCAATAAAAAAATGGAAGTCTCAAAAACGGATTCTGAAGCCAAAATCTTGTCTGAAGATCTTGTCAGCAGTAAACATGATATGACTGACTAGTAACACTCAATTTCGATGCCAATACCCTTTTGTCATGTATAAACCACAGAGATTAAAATGGTAGAATAGTCATAGTGATGGGAAACCATTCACCAAGACGTTTCATACAAAACATTGCAAATGCATTGAAAACGCTCTCAGGAGCTGAAAAGCACTTTAAAGCAATAAAAAACTGGAAGTCTCAAAAACGGATTCTGAAACCAGAATCTTGTTTGGAGATCTTGACAGAATGAACATGATACGACTGACTAGTAACACTCAATTTCGATGCCAATACCATTTTGTCATGTATAAAACACAGAGATTAAAATGGTAGAATAGTCATAGTGATGGGAAACCATTCACCAAGACGTTTCATACAAAACATTGCAAATGCATTGAAAACGCTCTCAGGAGCTGAAAAGCACTTTAAAGCAATAAAAAACTGGAAGTCTCAAAAACGGATTCTGAAACCAGAATCTTGTTTGGAGATCTTGTCAGAATAAACATGATATGACTTAGTAACACTCAATTTCGATGCCAATACCATTTTGTCATGTATAAAACACAGAGATTAAAATGGTAGAATAGTCATAGTGAAGGGAAACCATTCACCAAGACGTTTCATACAAAACATTGCAAATGCATTGAAAACGCTACTCAGGAGCTGAAAAGCACTTTAAAGCAATAAAAAAATGGAAGTCTCAAAAACGGATTCTGAAGCCAAAATCTTGTCTGAAGATCTTGTCAGCAGTAAACATGATATGACTGACTAGTAACACTCAATTTCGATGCCAATACCCTTTTGTCATGTATAAACCACAGAGATTAAAATGGTAGAATAGTCATAGTGATGGGAAACCATTCACCAAGACGTTTCATACAAAACATTGCAAATGCATTGAAAACGCTCTCAGGAGCTGAAAAGCACTTTAAAGCAATAAAAAACTGGAAGTCTCAAAAACGGATTCTGAAACCAGAATCTTGTTTGGAGATCTTGACAGAATGAACATGATACGACTGACTAGTAACACTCAATTTCGATGCCAATACCATTTTGTCATGTATAAAACACAGAGATTAAAATGGTAGAATAGTCATAGTGATGGGAAACCATTCACCAAGACGTTTCATACAAAACATTGCAAATGCCTTGTTCTCAGGAGCTGAAAAGCACTTTAAAGCAATACAAAAACTGGAAGTCTCAAAAACGGATTCTGAAGCCAAAATCTTGTCTGAAGATCTTGTCAGCAGTAAACATGATATGACTGACTAGTTACACTCAATTTCAATGCCAAAACCCTTTTCTCATGTATAAACCACCAATACTAACATTGTAGAATAGTTATAGTGATGGGAAACCATTCACCCTGAAGTTTCATACAAAACATTGCAAAAGCATTGAGAACGCTATCAGGAGCTGAAAAGAACTTTAAAGAAATAAAAAACTGGAAGTCTCAAAAACGGATCATGAAACCAGAATCTTGTTTGGAGATCTTGACAGAATGAACATGATACGACTGACTAGTAACACTCAATTTCGATGCCAATACCATTTTGTCATGTATAAAACACAGAGATTAAAATGGTAGAATAGTCATAGTGATGGGAAACCATTAACCAAGACGTTTCATACAAAACATTGCAAATGCCTTGTTCTCAGGAGCTGAAAAGCACTTTAAAGCAATACAAAAACTGGAAGTCTCAAAAACGGATTCTGAAGCCAAAATCTTGTCTGAAGATCTTGTCAGCAGTAAACATGATATGACTGACTAGTTACACTCAATTTCAATGCCAAAACCCTTTTCTCATGTATAAACCACCAATACTAACATTGTAGAATAGTTATAGTGATGGGAAACCATTCACCCTGAAGTTTCATACAAAACATTGCAAAAGCATTGAGAACGCTATCAGGAGCTGAAAAGAACTTTAAAGAAATAAAAAACTGGAAGTCTCAAAAACGGATCATGAAACCAGAATCTTGTTTGGAGATCTTGACAGAATGAACATGATACGACTGACTAGTAACACTCAATTTCGATGCCAATACCATTTTGTCATGTATAAAACACAGATATTAAAATGGTAGAATAGTCATCGTGATGGGAAACCATTCACCAAGACGTTTCATACAAAACATTGCAAATGCATTGAAAACGCTCTCAGGAGCTGAAAAGCACTTTAAAGCAGTAAAAAACTGGAAGTCTCAAAAACGGATTCTGAAACCAGAATCTTGTTTGGAGATCTTGTCAGAATAAACATGATATGACTTAGTAACACTCAATTTCGATGCCAATACCATTTTGTCATGTATAAAACACAGAGATTAAAATGGTAGAATAGTCATAGTGAAGGGAAACCATTCACCAAGACGTTTCATACAAAACATTGCAAATGCATTGAAAACGCTCTCAGGAGCTGAAAAGCACTTTAAAGCAATAAAAAACTGGAAGTCTCAAAAACGGATTCTGAAACCAGAATCTTGTTTGGAGATCTTGACAGAATGAACATGATACGACTGACTAGTAACACTCAATTTCGATGCCAATACCATTTTGTCATGTATAAAACACAGAGATTAAAATGGTAGAATAGTCTTATTGATGGGAAACCATTCACCAAGACGTTTCATACAAAACATTGCAAATGCCTTGTTCTCAGGAGCTGAAAAGCACTTTAAAGCAATACAAAAACTGGAAGTCTCAAAAACGGATTCTGAAGCCAAAATCTTGTCTGAAGATCTTGTCAGCAGTAAACATGATATGACTGACTAGTTACACTCAATTTCAATGCCAAAACCCTTTTCTCATGTATAAACCACCAATACTAACATTGTAGAATAGTTATAGTGATGGGAAACCATTCACCCTGAAGTTTCATACAAAACATTGCAAAAGCATTGAGAACGCTATCAGGAGCTGAAAAGAACTTTAAAGAAAAAAAAAACTGGAAGTCTCAAAAACGGATCATGAAACCAGAATCTTGTTTGGAGATCTTGACAGAATGAACATGATACGACTGACTAGTAACACTCAATTTCGATGCCAATACCATTTTGTCATGTATAAAACACAGATATTAAAATGGTAGAATAGTCATCGTGATGGGAAACCATTCACCAAGACGTTTCATACAAAACATTGCAAATGCCTTGTTCTCAGGAGCTGAAAAGCACTTTAAAGCAATACAAAAACTGGAAGTCTCAAAAACGGATTCTGAAGCCAAAATCTTGTCTGAAGATCTTGTCAGCAGTAAACATGATATGACTGACTAGTTACACTCAATTTCAATGCCAAAACCCTTTTCTCATGTATAAACCACCAATACTAACATTGTAGAATAGTTATAGTGATGGGAAACCATTCACCCTGAAGTTTCATACAAAACATTGCAAAAGCATTGAGAACGCTATCAGGAGCTGAAAAGAACTTTAAAGAAATAAAAAACTGGAAGTCTCAAAAACGGATCATGAAACCAGAATCTTGTTTGGAGATCTTGACAGAATGAACATGATACGACTGACTAGTAACACTCAATTTCGATGCCAATACCATTTTGTCATGTATAAAACACAGATATTAAAATGGTAGAATAGTCATCGTGATGGGAAACCATTCACCAAGACGTTTCATACAAAACATTGCAAATGCATTGAAAACGCTCTCAGGAGCTGAAAAGCACTTTAAAGCAGTAAAAAACTGGAAGTCTCAAAAACGGATTCTGAAACCAGAATCTTGTTTGGAGATCTTGTCAGAATAAACATGATATGACTTAGTAACACTCAATTTCGATGCCAATACCATTTTGTCATGTATAAAACACAGAGATTAAAATGGTAGAATAGTCATAGTGAAGGGAAACCATTCACCAAGACGTTTCATACAAAACATTGCAAATGCATTGAAAACGCTACTCAGGAGCTGAAAAGCACTTTAAAGCAATAAAAAAATGGAAGTCTCGAAAACGGATCCTGAAACCAGAATCTTGTTTGGAAATCTTGTCAGAATAAACACGATATGACTGACTAGTAACACTCAATTTCAATGCCAATACCATTTTGTCATGTATAAAACACAGAGATTAAAATGGTAGAATAGTCATAGTGATGGGAAACCATTCACCAAGACGTTTCATACAAAACATTGCAAATGCATTGAAAACGCTCTCAGGAGCTGAAAAGCACTTTAAAGCAATCAAAAAAACTGGAAGTCTCAAAAACGGATTCTGAAGCCAAAATCTTGTCTGAAGATCTTGTCAGCAGTAAACATGATATGACTGACTAGTAACACTCAATTTCGATGCCAATACCCTTTTGTCATGTATAAACCACAGAGATTAAAATGGTAGAATAGTCATAGTGATGGGAAACCATTCACCAAGACGTTTCATACAAAACATTGCAAATGCATTGAAAACGCTCTCAGGAGCTGAAAAGCACTTTAAAGCAATAAAAAAACTGGAAGTCTCAAAAACGGATTCTGAAACCAGAATCTTGTTTGGAGATCTTGACAGAATGAACATGATATGACTGACTAGTAACACTCAATTTCGATGCCAATACCATTTTGTCATGTATAAAACACAGAGATTAAAATGGTAGAATAGTCATAGTGATGGGAAACCATTCACCAAGACGTTTCATACAAAACATTGCAAATGCATTGAAAACGCTCTCAGGAGCTGAAAAGCACTTTAAAGCAATAAAAAAAACTGGAAGTCTCAAAAACGGATTCTGAAGCCAAAATCCTGTCTGAAGATCTTGTCAGCAGTAAACATGATATGACTGACTAGTAACACTCAATTTCGATGCCAATACCCTTTTGTCATGTATAAACCACAGAGATTAAAATGGTAGAATAGTCATAGTGATGGGAAACCATTCACCAAGACGTTTCATACAAAACATTGCAAATGCATTGAAAACGCTCTCAGGAGCTGAAAAGCACTTTAAAGCAATAAAAAACTGGAAGTCTCAAAAACGGATTCTGAAACCAGAATCTTGTTTGGAGATCTTGTCAGAATAAACATAATATGACTGACTAGTAACACTCAATTTCGATGCCAATACCATTTTGTCATGTATAAAACACAGAGATTAAAATGGTAGAATAGTCATAGTGATGGGAAACCATTCACCAAGACGTTTCATACAAAACATTGCAAATGCATTGAAAACGCTCTCAGGAGCTGAAAAGCACTTTAAAGCAATAAAAAACTGGAAGTCTCAAAAACGGATTCTGAAACCAGAATCTTGTTTGGAGATCTTGACAGAATGAACATGATACGACTGACTAGTAACACTCAATTTCGATGCCAATACCATTTTGTCATGTATAAAACACAGAGATTAAAATGGTAGAATAGTCTTATTGATGGGAAACCATTCACCAAGACGTTTCATACAAAACATTGCAAATGCCTTGTTCTCAGGAGCTGAAAAGCACTTTAAAGCAATACAAAAACTGGAAGTCTCAAAAACGGATTCTGAAGCCAAAATCTTGTCTGAAGATCT
This sequence comes from Osmerus mordax, assembly GCF_038355195.1. Taxonomy (NCBI): domain Eukaryota; kingdom Metazoa; phylum Chordata; class Actinopteri; order Osmeriformes; family Osmeridae; genus Osmerus; species Osmerus mordax. The sequence continues at coordinate 2,828,091 of NC_090056.1, read as the reverse complement.
TGTCAGCAGTAAACATGATATGACTGACTAGTTACACTCAATTTCAATGCCAAAACCCTTTTCTCATGTATAAACCACCAATACTAACATTGTAGAATAGCTATAGTGATGGGAAACCATTCACCCTGAAGTTTCATACAAAACATTGCAAAAGCATTGAGAACGCTATCAGGAGCTGAAAAGAACTTTAAAGAAATAAAAAACTGGAAGTCTCAAAAACGGATCATGAAACCAGAATCTTGTTTGGAGATCTTGACAGAATGAACATGATACGACTGAATAGTAACACTCAATTTCGATGCCAATACCATTTTGTCATGTATAAAACACAGATATTAAAATGGTAGAATAGTCATCGTGATGGGAAACCATTCACCAAGACGTTTCATACAAAACATTGCAAATGCATTGAAAACGCTACTCAGGAGCTGAAAAGCACTTTAAAGCAATAAAAAAATGGAAGTCTCAAAAACGGATCCTGAAACCAGAATCTTGTTTGGAAATCTTGTCAGAATAAACACGATATGACTGACTAGTAACACTCAATTTCGATGCCAATACCATTTTGTCATGTATAAAACAGAGATTAAAATGGTAGAATAGTCATAGTGATGGGAAACCATTCACCAAGACGTTTCATACAAAACATTGCAAATGCATTGAAAACGCTACTCAGGAGCTGAAAAGCACTTTAAAGCAATAAAAAAATGGAAGTCTCAAAAACGGATCCTGAAACCAGAATCTTGTTTGGAAATCTTGTCAGAATAAACACGATATGACTGACTAGTAACACTCAATTTCAATGCCAATACCATTTTGTCATGTATAAAACACAGAGATTAAAATGGTAGAATAGTCATAGTGATGGGAAACCATTCACCAAGACGTTTCATACAAAACATTGCAAATGCATTGAAAACGCTCTCAGGAGCTGAAAAGCACTTTAAAGCAATAAAAAAAACTGGAAGTCTCAAAAACGGATTCTGAAGCCAAAATCTTGTCTGAAGATCTTGTCAGCAGTAAACATGATATGACTGACTAGTAACACTCAATTTCGATGCCAATACCCTTTTGTCATGTATAAACCACAGAGATTAAAATGGTAGAATAGTCATAGTGATGGGAAACCATTCACCAAGACGTTTCATACAAAACATTGCAAATGCATTGAAAACGCTCTCAGGAGCTGAAAAGCACTTTAAAGCAATAAAAAAACTGGAAGTCTCAAAAACGGATTCTGAAACCAGAATCTTGTTTGGAGATCTTGACAGAATGAACATGATACGACTGACTAGTAACACTCAATTTCGATGCCAATACCATTTTGTCATGTATAAAACACAGAGATTAAAATGGTAGAATAGTCATAGTGATGGGAAACCATTCACCAAGACGTTTCATACAAAACATTGCAAATGCATTGAAAACGCTCTCAGGAGCTGAAAAGCACTTTAAAGCAATAAAAAAAACTGGAAGTCTCAAAAACGGATTCTGAAGCCAAAATCTTGTCTGAAGATCTTGTCAGCAGTAAACATGATATGACTGACTAGTAACACTCAATTTCGATGCCAATACCCTTTTGTCATGTATAAACCACAGAGATTAAAATGGTAGAATAGTCATAGTGATGGGAAACCATTCACCAAGACGTTTCATACAAAACATTGCAAATGCATTGAAAACGCTCTCAGGAGCTGAAAAGCACTTTAAAGCAATAAAAAAACTGAAGTCTCAAAAACTGATTCTGATCCAAAATCTTGTCTGAAGATCTTGTCAGCAGTAAACATGATATGACTGACTAGTAACACTCAATTTCAATGCCAAAACCCTTTTCTCATGTATAAACCACCAAGACTAACATTGTAGAATAGTTATGGGAAACCATTCACCCTGAAGTTTCATACAAAACATTGCAAAAGCATTGAGAACGCTATCACGAGCTGAAAAGCACTTTACAGCAATAAAAAGCTGGAAGTCTCAAAAACGGATTCTGAAACCAGAATCTTGTTTGGAGATCTTGTCAGAAGTAAACATGATATGACCACCTAGCAACACTCAATTTCAATGCCAAAACCCTTTTCTCATGTATAAACCACCAAGACTAACTCTATAGAATGGTTATAGTGATGGGAAACCATTCACCCTGAAGTTTCATACAAAACATTGCACAAGCATTGAAAACGTTATCAGGAGCTGAAAAGCACTTTAAAGCAATAAAAAACTGGAAGTCTCAAAAACGGATCATGAAACCAGAATCATGAAACCAGAATCTTGTTTGGAGATCTTGTCAGCAGTAAACATGATATGACCACCTAGCAACACTCAATTTCAATGCCAAAACCCGTTTCTCATGTATAAACCACCAAGACTAACTCTATAGAATGGTTATAGTGATGGGAAACCATTCACCCAGAAGTTTCATACAAAACATTGCAAAATCATTTTAAACGTTATCATGAGCTGAAAAGCACTTTAAAGCAATAAAAAACTGGAAGTCTCAAAAACGGATCATGAAACCAGAATCTTGTTTGGAGATCTTAACAGAATGAACATGATATGACTGACTAGTAACACTCAATTTCGATGCCAATACCATTTTGTCATGTATAAAACACAGAGATTAAAATGGTAGAATAGTCATAGTGATGGGAAACCATTCACCAAGACGTTTCATACAAAACATTGCAAATGCATTGAAAACGCTCTCAGGAGCTGAAAAGCACTTTAAAGCAATAAAAAACTGGAAGTCTCAAAAACGGATTCTGAAGCCAAAATCTTGTCTGAAGATCTTGTCAGCAGTAAACATGATATGACTGACTAGTAACCCTCAATTTCAATGCCAAAACCCTTTTCTCATGTATAAACCACCAAGATTAAAATTGTAGAATAGTTATAGTGATGGGAAACCTTTCACCCAGACGTTTCATACAAAACATTTCAAAATCTTTGAAAACGTTATCAGGAGCTGAAAAGCACTTTAAAGCAATAAAAATCTGGAAGTCTCAAAAACGGATCATGAAACCAGAATCTTGTTTGGAGATCTTGTCAGAAGTAAACATGATATGACTGACTAGTAACACTCAATTTCGATGCCAATACCATTTTGTCATGTATAAACCACAGAGATTAAAATGGTAGAATAGTCATAGTGATGGGAAACCATTCACCCTGAAGTTTCATACAAAACATTGCAAAAGCATTAAGAACGCTATCAGGAGCTGAAAAGCACTTTAAAGCAATAAAAAAACTGGAAGTCTCAAAAACGGATTCTGAAGCCAAAATCTTGTCTGAAGATCTTGTCAGCAGTAAACATGATATGACTGACTAGTAACACTCAATTTCAATGCCAAAACCCTTTTCTCATGTATAAACCACCAAGATTAAAATTGTAGAATAGTTATAGTGATGGGAAACCTTTCACCCAGACGTTTCATACAAAACATTTCAAAATCTTTGAAAACGTTATCAGGAGCTGAAAAGCACTTTAAAGCAATAAAAATCTGGAAGTCTCAAAAACGGATCATGAAACCAGAATCTTGTTTGGAGATCTTGTCAGAAGTAAACATGATATGACTGACTAGTAACACTCAATTTCGATGCCAATACCATTTTGTCATGTATAAAACACAGAGATTAAAATGGTAGAATAGTCATAGTGATGGGAAACCATTCACCCTGAAGTTTCATACAAAACATTGCAAAAGCATTAAGAACGCTATCAGGAGCTGAAAAGCACTTTAAAGCAATAAAAAACTGGAAGTCTCAAAAACGGATCATGAAACCAGAATCTTGTTTGGAGATCTTAACAGAATGAACATGATATGACTGACTAGTAACACTCAATTTCGATGCCAATACCGTTTTGTCATGTATAAAACACAGAGATTAAAATGGTAGAATAGTCATAGTGATGGGAAACCATTCACCAAGACGTTTCATACAAAACATTGCAAATGCATTGAAAACGCTCTCAGGAGCTGAAAAGCACTTTAAAGCAATAAAAAAACTGGAAGTCTCAAAAACGGATTCTGAAGCCAAAATCTTGTCTGAAGATCTTGTCAGCAGTAAACATGATATGACTGACTAGTAACACTCAATTTCAATGCCAAAACCCTTTTCTCATGTATAAACCACCAAGATTAAAATTGTAGAATAGTTATAGTGATGGGAAACCTTTCACCCAGACGTTTCATACAAAACATTTCAAAATCTTTGAAAACGTTATCAGGAGCTGAAAAGTACTTTAAAGCAATAAAAATCTGGAAGTCTCAAAAACGGATCATGAAACCAGAATCTTGTTTGGAGATCTTGTCAGAAGTAAACATGATATGACTGACTAGTAACACTCAATTTCAATGCCAAAACCCTTTTCTCATGTATAAACCACCAAGACTAACATTATAGAATAGTAATAGTGATGGGAAACCATTCACCAAGACGTTTCATACAAAACATTGCAAATGCATTGAAAACGCTCTCAGGAGCTGAAAAGCACTTTAAAAAAACTGGAAGTCTCAAAAACGGATTCTGAAGCCAAAATCTTGTCTGAAGATCTTGTCAGAAGTAAACATGATATGACTGACTAGTAACACTCAATTTCAATGCCAAAACCCTTTTCTCATGTATAAACCACCAAGACTAACATTATAGAATAGTTATAGTGATGGGAAACTATTCACCCAGAAGTTTCATACAAAACATTGCAAAAGCATTGAGAACGCTATCAAGAGCTGAAAAGAACTTTAAAGAAATACAAAACTGGAAGTCTCAAAAAAAGATTCCTGAAACCAGAATTTTGTTTGGAGATCTTGACAGAATAAACATGATATGACTGACTAGTAACACTCAATTTCGATGCCAATACCATTTTGTCATGTATAAAACACAGAGATTAAAATGGTAGAATAGTCATCGTGAAGGGAAACCTTTCACCAAGACGTTTCATACAAAACATTGCAAAATCATTGAAAACGTTATCAGGAGCTGAAAAGCACTTTAAAGCAATAAAAATCTGGAAGTCTCAAAAACGGATCATGAAACCAGAATCTTGTTTGGAGATCTTGTCAGAAGTAAACATGATATGACTGACATGTAACAGTCAATTTCGATGCAAATACCCTTTTGTCATGTATAAACCACCAAGATTAAAATTGTAGAATAGTCATAGTGATGGGAAACCTTTCACCCAGACGTTTCATACAAAACATTGCAAATGCATTGAAAACGTTATCAGAAGCTGAAAAGCACTTTAAAGCAATAAAAATCTGGAAGTCTCAAAAACGGATCATGAAACCAGAATCTTGTCTGACGATCTTGTCAGAAGTAAACATGATATGACCACCTAGCTACACTCAATTTCGATGCCAATACCCTTTTGTCATGTATAAACAACCAAGATTAAAATTGTAGAATAGTCATAGTGATGGGAAACCTTTCACCCAGACGTTTCATTCAAAACATTGCAAAATTATTGAAAACGTTATCAGGAGCTGAAAAGCACTTTAAAGCAATAAAAATCTGGAAGTCTCAAAAACGGATCATAAAACCAGATTCTTGTTTGGAGATCTTGTCAGAAGTAAACATGATATGACTGACTAGTAACACTCAATTTCAATGCCAAAACCCTTTTCTCATGACTGACTAGTAACACTCAATTTCATTGCCAAAACCCTTTTCTCATGTGTAAACCACCAAGATTAAAATTGTAGAATAGTTATAGTGATGGGAAACCTTTCACCCAGACGTTTCATACAAAACATTTCAAAATCTTTGAAAACGTTATCAGGAGCTGAAAAGTACTTTAAAGCAATAAAAATCTGGAAGTCTCAAAAACGGATCATGAAACCAGAATCTTGTTTGGAGATCTTGTCAGAAGTAAACATGATATGACTGACTAGTAACACTCAATTTCAATGCCAAAACCCTTTTCTCATGTATAAACCACCAAGACTAACATTATAGAATAGTAATAGTGATGGGAAACCATTCACCAAGACGTTTCATACAAAACATTGCAAATGCATTGAAAACGCTCTCAGGAGCTGAAAAGCACTTTAAAAAAACTGGAAGTCTCAAAAACGGATTCTGAAGCCAAAATCTTGTCTGAAGATCTTGTCAGAAGTAAACATGATATGACTGACTAGTAACACTCAATTTCAATGCCAAAACCCTTTTCTCATGTATAAACCACCAAGACTAACATTATAGAATAGTTATAGTGATGGGAAACTATTCACCCAGAAGTTTCATACAAAACATTGCAAAAGCATTGAGAACGCTATCAAGAGCTGAAAAGAACTTTAAAGAAATACAAAACTGGAAGTCTCAAAAAAAGATTCCTGAAACCAGAATTTTGTTTGGAGATCTTGACAGAATAAACATGATATGACTGACTAGTAACACTCAATTTCGATGCCAATACCATTTTGTCATGTATAAAACACAGAGATTAAAATGGTAGAATAGTCATCGTGAAGGGAAACCTTTCACCAAGACGTTTCATACAAAACATTGCAAAATCATTGAAAACGTTATCAGGAGCTGAAAAGCACTTTAAAGCAATAAAAATCTGGAAGTCTCAAAAACGGATCATGAAACCAGAATCTTGTTTGGAGATCTTGTCAGAAGTAAACATGATATGACTGACATGTAACAGTCAATTTCGATGCAAATACCCTTTTGTCATGTATAAACCACCAAGATTAAAATTGTAGAATAGTCATAGTGATGGGAAACCTTTCACCCAGACGTTTCATACAAAACATTGCAAATGCATTGAAAACGTTATCAGAAGCTGAAAAGCACTTTAAAGCAATAAAAATCTGGAAGTCTCAAAAACGGATCATGAAACCAGAATCTTGTCTGACGATCTTGTCAGAAGTAAACATGATATGACCACCTAGCTACACTCAATTTCGATGCCAATACCCTTTTGTCATGTATAAACAACCAAGATTAAAATTGTAGAATAGTCATAGTGATGGGAAACCTTTCACCCAGACGTTTCATTCAAAACATTGCAAAATTATTGAAAACGTTATCAGGAGCTGAAAAGCACTTTAAAGCAATAAAAATCTGGAAGTCTCAAAAACGGATCATAAAACCAGATTCTTGTTTGGAGATCTTGTCAGAAGTAAACATGATATGACTGACTAGTAACACTCAATTTCAATGCCAAAACCCTTTTCTCATGACTGACTAGTAACACTCAATTTCATTGCCAAAACCCTTTTCTCATGTGTAAACCACCAAGACTAACATTATAGAATAGTTATAGTGATGGGAAACCATTCACCCAGAAGTTTCATACAAAACATTGCAAAAGCATTGAGAACGCTATCAAGAGCTGAAAAAAACTTTAAAGCAATAAAAAACTGGAAGTCTCAAAAACGGATTCTGAAACCAGAATCTTGTTTGGAGATCTTGACAGAATGAACATGATACGACTGACTAGTAACACTCAATTTCGATGCCAATACCATTTTGTCATGTATAAAACACAGAGATTAAAATGGTAGAATAGTCTTATTGATGGGAAACCATTCACCAAGACGTTTCATACAAAACATTGCAAATGCCTTGTTCTCAGGAGCTGAAAAGCACTTTAAAGCAATACAAAAACTGGAAGTCTCAAAAACGGATTCTGAAGCCAAAATCTTGTCTGAAGATCTTGTCAGCAGTAAACATGATATGACTGACTAGTTACACTCAATTTCAATGCCAAAACCCTTTTCTCATGTATAAACCACCAATACTAACATTGTAGAATAGTTATAGTGATGGGAAACCATTCACCCTGAAGTTTCATACAAAACATTGCAAAAGCATTGAGAACGCTATCAGGAGCTGAAAAGAACTTTAAAGAAATAAAAAACTGGAAGTCTCAAAAACGGATCATGAAACCAGAATCTTGTTTGGAGATCTTGACAGAATGAACATGATACGACTGACTAGTAACACTCAATTTCGATGCCAATACCATTTTGTCATGTATAAAACACAGATATTAAAATGGTAGAATAGTCATCGTGATGGGAAACCATTCACCAAGACGTTTCATACAAAACATTGCAAATGCATTGAAAACGCTACTCAGGAGTTGAAAAGCACTTTAAAGCAATAAAAAAATGGAAGTCTCAAAAACGGATCCTGAAACCAGAATCTTGTTTGGAAATCTTGTCAGAATAAACACGATATGACTGACTAGTAACACTCAATTTCGATGCCAATACCATTTTGTCATGTATAAAACAGAGATTAAAATGGTAGAATAGTCATAGTGATGGGAAACCATTCACCAAGACGTTTCATACAAAACATTGCAAATGCATTGAAAACGCTACTCAGGAGCTGAAAAGCACTTTAAAGCAATAAAAAAATGGAAGTCTCAAAAACGGATCCTGAAACCAGAATCTTGTTTGGAAATCTTGTCAGAATAAACACGATATGACTGACTAGTAACACTCAATTTCAATGCCAATACCATTTTGTCATGTATAAAACACAGAGATTAAAATGGTAGAATAGTCATAGTGATGGGAAACCATTCACCAAGACGTTTCATACAAAACATTGCAAATGCATTGAAAACGCTCTCAGGAGCTGAAAAGCACTTTAAAGCAATAAAAAAAACTGGAAGTCTCAAAAACGGATTCTGAAGCCAAAATCTTGTCTGAAGATCTTGTCAGCAGTAAACATGATATGACTGACTAGTAACACTCAATTTCGATGCCAATACCCTTTTGTCATGTATAAACCACAGAGATTAAAATGGTAGAATAGTCATAGTGATGGGAAACCATTCACCAAGACGTTTCATACAAAACATTGCAAATGCATTGAAAACGCTCTCAGGAGCTGAAAAGCACTTTAAAGCAATAAAAAAACTGGAAGTCTCAAAAACGGATTCTGAAACCAGAATCTTGTTTGGAGATCTTGACAGAATGAACATGATACGACTGACTAGTAACACTCAATTTCGATGCCAATACCATTTTGTCATGTATAAAACACAGAGATTAAAATGGTAGAATAGTCATAGTGATGGGAAACCATTCACCAAGACGTTTCATACAAAACATTGCAAATGCATTGAAAACGCTCTCAGGAGCTGAAAAGCACTTTAAAGCAATAAAAAAAACTGGAAGTCTCAAAAACGGATTCTGAAGCCAAAATCTTGTCTGAAGATCTTGTCAGCAGTAAACATGATATGACTGACTAGTAACACTCAATTTCGATGCCAATACCCTTTTGTCATGTATAAACCACAGAGATTAAAATGGTAGAATAGTCATAGTGATGGGAAACCATTCACCAAGACGTTTCATACAAAACATTGCAAATGCATTGAAAACGCTCTCAGGAGCTGAAAAGCACTTTAAAGCAATAAAAAAACTGAAGTCTCAAAAACTGATTCTGATCCAAAATCTTGTCTGAAGATCTTGTCAGCAGTAAACATGATATGACTGACTAGTAACACTCAATTTCAATGCCAAAACCCTTTTCTCATGTATAAACCACCAAGACTAACATTGTAGAATAGTTATGGGAAACCATTCACCCTGAAGTTTCATACAAAACATTGCAAAAGCATTGAGAACGCTATCACGAGCTGAAAAGCACTTTACAGCAATAAAAAGCTGGAAGTCTCAAAAACGGATTCTGAAACCAGAATCTTGTTTGGAGATCTTGTCAGAAGTAAACATGATATGACCACCTAGCAACACTCAATTTCAATGCCAAAACCCTTTTCTCATGTATAAACCACCAAGACTAACTCTATAGAATGGTTATAGTGATGGGAAACCATTCACCCTGAAGTTTCATACAAAACATTGCACAAGCATTGAAAACGTTATCAGGAGCTGAAAAGCACTTTAAAGCAATAAAAAACTGGAAGTCTCAAAAACGGATCATGAAACCAGAATCATGAAACCAGAATCTTGTTTGGAGATCTTGTCAGCAGTAAACATGATATGACCACCTAGCAACACTCAATTTCAATGCCAAAACCCGTTTCTCATGTATAAACCACCAAGACTAACTCTATAGAATGGTTATAGTGATGGGAAACCATTCACCCAGAAGTTTCATACAAAACATTGCAAAATCATTTTAGACGTTATTATGAGCTGAAAAGCACTGTAAAGCAATAAAAAACTGGAAGTCTCAAAAACGGATCATGAAACCAAAATCTTGTTTGGAGATCTTAACAGAATGAACATGATATGACTGACTAGTAACACTCAATTTCGATGCCAATACCATTTTGTCATGTATAAAACACAGAGATTAAAATGGTAGAATAGTCATAGTGATGGGAAACCATTCACCAAGACGTTTCATACAAAACATTGCAAATGCATTGAAAACGCTCTCAGGAGCTGAAAAGCACTTTAAAGCAATAAAAAACTGGAAGTCTCAAAAACGGATTCTGAAGCCAAAATCTTGTCTGAAGATCTTGTCAGCAGTAAACATGATATGACTGACTAGTAACCCTCAATTTCAATGCCAAAACCCTTTTCTCATGTATAAACCACCAAGATTAAAATTGTAGAATAGTTATAGTGATGGGAAACCTTTCACCCAGACGTTTCATACAAAACATTTCAAAATCTTTGAAAACGTTATCAGGAGCTGAAAAGCACTTTAAAGCAATAAAAATCTGGAAGTCTCAAAAACGGATCATGAAACCAGAATCTTGTTTGGAGATCTTGTCAGAAGTAAACATGATATGACTGACTAGTAACACTCAATTTCGATGCCAATACCATTTTGTCATGTATAAAACACAGAGATTAAAATGGTAGAATAGTCATAGTGATGGGAAACCATTCACCCTGAAGTTTCATACAAAACATTGCAAAAGCATTAAGAACGCTATCAGGAGCTGAAAAGCACTTTAAAGCAATAAAAAAACTGGAAGTCTCAAAAACGGATTCTGAAGCCAAAATCTTGTCTGAAGATCTTGTCAGCAGTAAACATGATATGACTGACTAGTAACACTCAATTTCAATGCCAAAACCCTTTTCTCATGTATAAACCACCAAGATTAAAATTGTAGAATAGTTATAGTGATGGGAAACCTTTCACCCAGACGTTTCATACAAAACATTTCAAAATCTTTGAAAACGTTATCAGGAGCTGAAAAGCACTTTAAAGCAATAAAAATCTGGAAGTCTCAAAAACTGATTCTGATCCAAAATCTTGTCTGAAGATCTTGTCAGCAGTAAACATGATATGACTGACTAGTAACACTCAATTTCAATGCCAAAACCCTTTTCTCATGTATAAACCACCAAGACTAACATTGTAGAATAGTTATGGGAAACCATTCACCCTGAAGTTTCATACAAAACATTGCAAAAGCATTGAGAACGCTATCACGAGCTGAAAAGCACTTTACAGCAATAAAAAGCTGGAAGTCTCAAAAACGGATTCTGAAACCAGAATCTTGTTTGGAGATCTTGTCAGAAGTAAACATGATATGACCACCTAGCAACACTCAATTTCAATGCCAAAACCCTTTTCTCATGTATAAACCACCAAGACTAACTCTATAGAATGGTTATAGTGATGGGAAACCATTCACCCTGAAGTTTCATACAAAACATTGCACAAGCATTGAAAACGTTATCAGGAGCTGAAAAGCACTTTAAAGCAATAAAAAACTGGAAGTCTCAAAAACGGATCATGAAACCAGAATCATGAAACCAGAATCTTGTTTGGAGATCTTGTCAGCAGTAAACATGATATGACCACCTAGCAACACTCAATTTCAATGCCAAAACCCGTTTCTCATGTATAAACCACCAAGACTAATTCTATAGAATGGTTATAGTGATGGGAAACCATTCACCCAGAAGTTTCATACAAAACATTGCAAAATCATTTTAAACGTTATCATGAGCTGAAAAGCACTTTAAAGCAATAAAAAACTGGAAGTCTCAAAAACGGATCATGAAACCAGAATCTTGTTTGGAGATCTTAACAGAATGAACATGATATGACTGACTAGTAACACTCAATTTCGATGCCAATACCATTTTGTCATGTATAAAACACAGAGATTAAAATGGTAGAATAGTCATAGTGATGGGAAACCATTCACCAAGACGTTTCATACAAAACATTGCAAATGCATTGAAAACGCTCTCAGGAGCTGAAAAGCACTTTAAAGCAATAAAAAACTGGAAGTCTCAAAAACGGATTCTGAAGCCAAAATCTTGTCTGAAGATCTTGTCAGCAGTAAACATGATATGACTGACTAGTAACCCTCAATTTCAATGCCAAAACCCTTTTCTCATGTATAAACCACCAAGATTAAAATTGTAGAATAGTTATAGTGATGGGAAACCTTTCACCCAGACGTTTCATACAAAACATTTCAAAATCTTTGAAAACGTTATCAGGAGCTGAAAAGCACTTTAAAGCAATAAAAATCTGGAAGTCTCAAAAACGGATCATGAAACCAGAATCTTGTTTGGAGATCTTGTCAGAAGTAAACATGATATGACTGACTAGTAACACTCAATTTCGATGCCAATACCATTTTGTCATGTATAAAACACAGAGATTAAAATGGTAGAATAGTCATAGTGATGGGAAACCATTCACCCTGAAGTTTCATACAAAACATTGCAAAAGCATTAAGAACGCTATCAGGAGCTGAAAAGCACTTTAAAGCAATAAAAAAACTGGAAGTCTCAAAAACGGATTCTGAAGCCAAAATCTTGTCTGAAGATCTTGTCAGCAGTAAACATGATATGACTGACTAGTAACACTCAATTTCAATGCCAAAACCCTTTTCTCATGTATAAACCACCAAGATTAAAATTGTAGAATAGTTATAGTGATGGGAAACCTTTCACCCAGACGTTTCATACAAAACATTTCAAAATCTTTGAAAACGTTATCAGGAGCTGAAAAGCACTTTAAAGCAATAAAAATCTGGAAGTCTCAAAAACGGATCATGAAACCAGAATCTTGTTTGGAGATCTTGTCAGAAGTAAACATGATATGACTGACTAGTAACACTCAATTTCGATGCCAATACCATTTTGTCATGTATAAAACACAGAGATTAAAATGGTAGAATAGTCATAGTGATGGGAAACCATTCACCCTGAAGTTTCATACAAAACATTGCAAAAGCATTAAGAACGCTATCAGGAGCTGAAAAGCACTTTAAAGCAATAAAAAACTGGAAGTCTCAAAAACGGATCATGAAACCAGAATCTTGTTTGGAGATCTTAACAGAATGAACATGATATGACTGACTAGTAACACTCAATTTCGATGCCAATACCGTTTTGTCATGTATAAAACACAGAGATTAAAATGGTAGAATAGTCATAGTGATGGGAAACCATTCACCAAGACGTTTCATACAAAACATTGCAAATGCATTGAAAACGCTCTCAGGAGCTGAAAAGCACTTTAAAGCAATAAGAAAACTGGAAGTCTCAAAAACGGATTCTGAAGCCAAAATCTTGTCTGAAGATCTTGTCAGCAGTAAACATGATATGACTGACTAGTAACACTCAATTTCAATGCCAAAACCCTTTTCTCATGTATAAACCACCAAGATTAAAATTGTAGAATAGTTATAGTGATGGGAAACCTTTCACCCAGACGTTTCATACAAAACATTTCAAAATCTTTGAAAACGTTATCAGGAGCTGAAAAGCACTTTAAAGCAATAAAAATCTGGAAGTCTCAAAAACGGATCATGAAACCAGAATCTTGTTTGGAGATCTTGTCAGAAGTAAACATGATATGACTGACTAGTAACACTCAATTTCAATGCCAAAACCCTTTTCTCATGTATAAACCACCAAGACTAACATTATAGAATAGTAATAGTGATGGGAAACCATTCACCAAGACGTTTCATACAAAACATTGCAAATGCATTGAAAACGCTCTCAGGAGCTGAAAAGCACTTTAAAAAAACTGGAAGTCTCAAAAACGGATTCTGAAGCCAAAATCTTGTCTGAAGATCTTGTCAGAAGTAAACATGATATGACTGACTAGTAACACTCAATTTCAATGCCAAAACCCTTTTCTCATGTATAAACCACCAAGACTAACATTATAGAATAGTTATAGTGATGGGAAACTATTCACCCAGAAGTTTCATACAAAACATTGCAAAAGCATTGAGAACGCTATCAAGAGCTGAAAAGAACTTTAAAGAAATACAAAACTGGAAGTCTCAAAAAAAGATTCCTGAAACCAGAATTTTGTTTGGAGATCTTGACAGAATAAACATGATATGACTGACTAGTAACACTCAATTTCGATGCCAATACCATTTTGTCATGTATAAAACACAGAGATTAAAATGGTAGAATAGTAATCGTGAAGGGAAACCTTTCACCAAGACGTTTCATACAAAACATTGCAAAATCATTGAAAACGTTATCAGGAGCTGAAAAGCACTTTAAAGCAATAAAAATCTGGAAGTCTCAAAAACGGATCATGAAACCAGAATCTTGTTTGGAGATCTTGTCAGAAGTAAACATGATATGACTGACATGTAACAGTCAATTTCGATGCAAATACCCTTTTGTCATGTATAAACCACCAAGATTAAAATTGTAGAATAGTCATAGTGATGGGAAACCTTTCACCCAGACGTTTCATACAAAACATTGCAAATGCATTGAAAACGTTATCAGAAGCTGAAAAGCACTTTAAAGCAATAAAAATCTGGAAGTCTCAAAAACGGATCATGAAACCAGAATCTTGTCTGACGATCTTGTCAGAAGTAAACATGATATGACCACCTAGCTACACTCAATTTCGATGCCAATACCCTTTTGTCATGTATAAACAACCAAGATTAAAATTGTAGAATAGTCATAGTGATGGGAAACCTTTCACCCAGACGTTTCATTCAAAACATTGCAAAATTATTGAAAACGTTATCAGGAGCTGAAAAGCACTTTAAAGCAATAAAAATCTGGAAGTCTCAAAAACGGATCATAAAACCAGATTCTTGTTTGGAGATCTTGTCAGAAGTAAACATGATATGACTGACTAGTAACACTCAATTTCAATGCCAAAACCCTTTTCTCATGACTGACTAGTAACACTCAATTTCATTGCCAAAACCCTTTTCTCATGTGTAAACCACCAAGACTAACATTATAGAATAGTTATAGTGATGGGAAACCATTCACCCAGAAGTTTCATACAAAACATTGCAAAAGCATTAAGAACGCTATCAAGAGCTGAAAAAAACTTTAAAGCAATAAAAAACTGGAAGTCTCAAAAACGGATTCTGAAGCCAAAATCTTGTCTGAAGATCTTGTCAGCAGTAAACATGATATGACTGACTAGTAACAC
This sequence comes from Osmerus mordax, assembly GCF_038355195.1. NCBI lineage: Eukaryota > Metazoa > Chordata > Actinopteri > Osmeriformes > Osmeridae > Osmerus > Osmerus mordax. Next base: position 2,812,740 of record NC_090056.1, on the reverse strand, counting down.
TCAATTTCGATGCCAATACCATTTTGTCATGTATAAAACAGAGATTAAAATGGTAGAATAGTCATAGTGATGGGAAACCATTCACCCTGAAGTTTCATACAAAACATTGCAAAAGCATTAAGAACGCTATCAGGAGCTGAAAAGCACTTTACAGCAATAAAAAGCTGGAAGTCTCAAAAACGGATCATGAAACCAGAATCTTGTTTGGAGATCTTGTCAGCAGTAAACATGATATGACCACCTAGCAACACTCAATTTCAATGCCAAAACCCGTTTCTCATGTATAAACCACCAAGACTAACTCTATAGAATGGTTATAGTGATGGGAAACCATTCACCCAGAAGTTTCATACAAAACATTGCAAAATCATTGAAAACGTTATCATGAGCTGAAAAGCACTTTAAAGCAATAAAAAACTGGAAGTCTCAAAAACGGATCATGAAACCAGAATCTTGTTTGGAGATCTTAACAGAATGAACATGATATGACTGACTAGTAACACTCAATTTCGATGCCAATACCATTTTGTCATGTATAAAACACAGAGATTAAAATGGTAGAATAGTCATAGTGATGGGAAACCATTCACCAAGACGTTTCATACAAAACATTGCAAATGCATTGAAAACGCTCTCAGGAGCTGAAAAGCACTTTAAAGCAATAAAAAAACTGGAAGTCTCAAAAACGGATTCTGAAGCCAAAATCTTGTCTGAAGATCTTGTCAGCAGTAAACATGATATGACTGACTAGTAACACTCAATTTCAATGCCAAAACCCTTTTCTCATGTATAAACCACCAAGATTAAAATTGTAGAATAGTTATAGTGATGGGAAACCTTTCACCCAGACGTTTCATACAAAACATTTCAAAATCTTTGAAAACGTTATCAGGAGCTGAAAAGCACTTTAAAGCAATAAAAATCTGGAAGTCTCAAAAACGGATCATGAAACCAGAATCTTGTTTGGAGATCTTGTCAGAAGTAAACATGATATGACTGACTAGTAACACTCAATTTCAATGCCAAAACCCTTTTCTCATGTATAAACCACCAAGACTAACATTATAGAATAGTAATAGTGATGGGAAACCATTCACCAAGACGTTTCATACAAAACATTGCAAATGCATTGAAAACGCTCTCAGGAGCTGAAAAGCACTTTAAAAAAACTGGAAGTCTCAAAAACGGATTCTGAAGCCAAAATCTTGTCTGAAGATCTTGTCAGAAGTAAACATGATATGACTGACTAGTAACACTCAATTTCAATGCCAAAACCCTTTTCTCATGTATAAACCACCAAGACTAACAATATAGAATAGTTATAGTGATGGGAAACTATTCACCCAGAAGTTTCATACAAAACATTGCAAAAGCATTGAGAACGCTATCAAGAGCTGAAAAGAACTTTAAAGAAATACAAAACTGGAAGTCTCAAAAAAAGATTCCTGAAACCAGAATTTTGTTTGGAGATCTTGACAGAATAAACATGATATGACTGACTAGTAACACTCAATTTCGATGCCAATACCATTTTGTCATGTATAAAACACAGAGATTAAAATGGTAGAATAGTCATCGTGAAGGGAAACCTTTCACCAAGACGTTTCATACAAAACATTGCAAAATCATTGAAAACGTTATCAGGAGCTGAAAAGCACTTTAAAGCAATAAAAATCTGGAAGTCTCAAAAACGGATCATGAAACCAGAATCTTGTTTGGAGATCTTGTCAGAAGTAAACATGATATGACTGACATGTAACAGTCAATTTCGATGCAAATACCCTTTTGTCATGTATAAACCACCAAGATTAAAATTGTAGAATAGTCATAGTGATGGGAAACCTTTCACCCAGACGTTTCATACAAAACATTGCAAATGCATTGAAAACGTTATCAGAAGCTGAAAAGCACTTTAAAGCAATAAAAATCTGGAAGTCTCAAAAACGGATCATGAAACCAGAATCTTGTCTGACGATCTTGTCAGAAGTAAACATGATATGACCACCTAGCTACACTCAATTTCGATGCCAATACCCTTTTGTCATGTATAAACAACCAAGATTAAAATTGTAGAATAGTCATAGTGATGGGAAACCTTTCACCCAGACGTTTCATTCAAAACATTGCAAAATTATTGAAAACGTTATCAGGAGCTGAAAAGCACTTTAAAGCAATAAAAATCTGGAAGTCTCAAAAACGGATCATAAAACCAGATTCTTGTTTGGAGATCTTGTCAGAAGTAAACATGATATGACTGACTAGTAACACTCAATTTCAATGCCAAAACCCTTTTCTCATGACTGACTAGTAACACTCAATTTCATTGCCAAAACCCTTTTCTCATGTGTAAACCACCAAGACTAACATTATAGAATAGTTATAGTGATGGGAAACCATTCACCCAGAAGTTTCATACAAAACATTGCAAAAGCATTGAGAACGCTATCAGGAGCTGAAAAGAACTTTAAAGCAATAAAAAACTGGAAGTCTCAAAAACGGATTCTGAAGCCAAAATCTTGTCTGAAGATCTTGTCAGCAGTAAACATGATATGACTGACTAGTAACACTCAATTTCAATGCCAAAACCCTTTTCTCATGTATAAACCACCAAGACTAACATTGTAGAATAGTTATAGTGATGGGAAACCATTCACCCTGAAGTTTCATACAAAACATTGCAAAAGCATTGAGAACGCTATCAAGAGCTGAAAAGCACTTTACAGCAATAAAAAGCTGGAAGTCTCAAAAACGGATCTTGAAACCAGAATCTTGTTTGGAGATCTTGTCAGAAGTAAACATGATATGACTGACTAGTAACACTCAATTTCGATGCCAATACCATTTTGTCATGTATAAAACACAGAGATTAAAATGGTAGAATAGTCATAGTGATAGGAAACCATTCACCCTGAAGTTTCATACAAAACATTGCAAAAGCATTAAGAACGCTATCAGGAGCTGAAAAGCACTTTACAGCAATAAAAAGCTGGAAGTCTCAAAAACGGATTCTGAAACCAGAATCTTGTTTGGAGATCTTGTCAGAAGTAAACATGATATGACCACCTAGCAACACTCAATTTCAATGCCAAAACCCGTTTCTCATGTATAAACCACCAAGACTAACTCTATAGAATGGTTATAGTGATGGGAAACCATTCACCCAGAAGTTTCATACAAAACATTGCAAAATCATTGAAAACGTTATCATGAGCTGAAAAGCACTTTAAAGCAATAAAAAACTGGAAGTCTCAAAAACAGATCATGAAACCAGAATCTTGTTTGGAGATCTTGACAGAATGAACATGATACGACTGACTAGTAACACTCAATTTCGATGCCAATACCATTTTGTCATGTATAAAACACAGAGATTAAAATGGTAGAATAGTCATAGTGATGGGAAACCATTCACCAAGACGTTTCATACAAAACATTGCAAATGCAATGAAAACTCTCTCAGGAGCTGAAAAGCACTTTAAAGCAATAAAAAAACTGGAAGTCTCAAAAACGGATTCTGAAGCCAAAATCTTGTCTGAAGATCTTGTCAGCAGTAAACATGTGTAGCAGAGCCAACAGACAAACCACGTACCATCACACCTTTCCCCTACCCCCGACAAGGAGAAAGGGTGTTTTCCCCCTTTGTCCTTATCTCCAGAGCAGGAGCTTCAAAGCTTCTGGCCCAGCATGGGGTCAGAAGGTAGACCAAAATGGCCTTACAGTATGGAGACAAAGGATTTTAAGGAAGAACTAACTTTTCTGGATTTACAAACATATTCTCAAGGACTACATGGCTCAGGGACACTATTTCAATGACAGTAGTTGATGTGTTATAATGTATGCTTTCCCTTTAATGCTGTGTTGATATAATTTGATGTTTTAATGTAACTTCCTTTCCTGTTATGATAAATCAGTCAATCTTGATATCAAAATGATTTGAATCTACAAACTAAACCATTTATGAATGTTGTATTGTTATATTTTGAAGTATAAGCAATACATGGACATTTGAAATAGATGAACCACTTCACACCCATACGTCAATCTCAGGATGGACGCCCAGGTGGGAGTAACTGACCAATCAAAGAGTTCACCTCCAAAAGGATACCCCCCTTTCTCAAGGATTATAAAACCTCGATGCACAAGCAATCCTGGCTTTTTCGCAAGGATTCACCGGAAGTGTTCGCGACACATCTGACCTATCCTTCTCAATCAGCAACTCACTGGACCACTAGGAACTTGAACGAAAGATTCCTTTGCTCTAACCGTTTGACAACGACGAACGGAACCTTGACTCTTCTTCTTCAAACTGACAACAGTAACTGCGATATTGCTACATTTCTTACTTGTGAACATTGGCATATTGTGATTTAATTTGTTACGTTTGATTTTAGTTTGCAAATGATTTAACCTAACTTTCGTTAGGATTAGTTAACATACTCTCCCATTGTTCTCCAGAAGCCTATCTCTCTCTCTCTCTCTCCCCTCCCCACGCGCTCTCAACCTACCACCTTGTACCAACCCTCATCATAGTTTAGGACCTACTGTATACAGTTCAACTCAACTCACTTTCAACGAACCTATAACTTCTCTGGTATTTGTTCATTATAATTACATTTCCTTAAATAAATCATTGTTTATAATACTCGCGTTATCCCACGTTATCTGATCTGCTCTACTTTCATAGAATTCACTACTTAAGATTAGACTGATTATTACGAAGGCTATTATTTCAATATTATTCAATAAGGTTTCCTCTATCCCTTTAACAATAAGAGGTGGTGCCCCCAAGAACTACATACTTTATCATAAATTAAGTATTGCTAATCTTAAACGAGCGAACCCCGCTACATATTGGAGCCCCGTACGAGGCTTTGAAACAGATTGAAATGAGCGATCTATAACGGAGATACATTTTCCGTCTGAAACCCACCCTCCCACCCTTTTGGTTAAATTAACGCTCCGTTGTATTTAACTATTCCCTCAGATAGCTACGGTTTCAAACACAGTTTGAATACTGTGCTGTGTACTCATTGAATTGGCTTTGTCGTGACAACTGGAGGATTGTATGGTTAGCTATCTAGCTTCTGAAGCTACATTTGAGCGGAGGTACGCGCGTGCGCAGTGACACTGCGACCCGTCTCATTTCATTTTGTAAAATCTACAAGGCAGCGCTTCCAAGAGAAGCCATAAGAACCTTTTAACGAGTCATAACCACTACTTATATTGGTACCATACACGCTTCGAAAAGGTGTATTATAGTAGTGTTGGCCATTTGGGTTGAGTAAATCAACCAAGCAACTGATAAGTTGCCATTGTCTAGTTAGAGGAAGATAACAGACATTGATCAGTCCAAAAGGACTTTGATTTTGAAGGAGACTACGCAGTTCTCTACATCAAGCTATATGCTTCTACCTTGTTAAACAATTGGTAAATTGATTAACCTAGCTTTTCGGAAAAAGCTTCACTTTGTTTTGCATGTAATTCAACATTAATGTAAACACTCAACTTCTAGAATCAGTAAAGTAACAGTAAAATAATTATTGAGACAGGAGAAGCTGCTTATTTAAGGACCTTTATTGTTGCTTAACCGGAAATAGTTACCTTTCGTCAACAAAGACCTGTAATTTGAATTTCATTCCGCGCACTTAAAAGTGGAAGTTGTCAGAATATCGGCGCTGTTGACCATACTGAACCGTAATTCTATTTACCCCTCATCAATATCCAACTTTAACAACAATCGCTAAATAATAATTAAACGTAAAGTGTATTATTTTTAGTTTGCCCACTCTATCTGCGATCAGTCCAAAAGGACTTTTGTTTGGAAGTAGCCGAACAACGCAGCCTGTACTGCCACAATATTGTTAAACAATTCCTAAATTGATAAACTAGCTTTTCGAAAAGAAGCTTCACTGTTTGTGCATTCAATTCGAGGTGAATGTAAAACCCTTGCCCAATTTAAAGCTACATTATAGATGCAGCAACAATTTGGTTCATTATCTGTTTGATTCTACAAGCTAAACCGGCTAACTTAATGTGCTATAGTATTTAAATACATTGTACTTTCTCAGTCCAGTTTAGGCTAAAACAAATCAACAGCTACTCAATCTAAATTCTCTAATCGTTTATAGATAATATAACAAGATTACTGAAATTAAGATTTAATATAGGCCTAAAAGAATAAATAATTTAATTGAATCTTTGATCCTGGATGGTGACTTTAATATTAATTTTAATTTCTGAATATTAATCTCAGTTTTTGATTGTTAATCTTTGAATATTAACTTCTGATTTTAATTTTAATATTAATTTGTAAAGAAAGAAAAAAAAGGAGAAATATATATCTTTTTAACAAAAAGAAAACCACTACAAAACTAAAGTGCCTATCAACATTATCACAATAGCATTGTGTTAATAACTTCCAGTAGCCGAACCAAACATGTCTCACCTCACGGAAGCTGAGAAACTGATTGTCCACCTATCCAAGAAAGAAAACCCAAGATATGTGGAAACGCTGACCGATCTAAATTTCGATATGATCACCAGGAAAACTCAAGAAGTGGTCATAGAAAATGTAGGCCAAATATTGAGCAAATCCCAAATTGTCAAGTGCCTATCCAGCCTCGGTCTCAACTATGCTGCACTACTCAGGTTATCAATAACAAAAGTCAACACACAATGGACACAGGCTCTCCAGGATCGAGAGGATGCTCTCAAGGCTGCACAAAGAGAACAAGAGCGCAGGAAACGATTGGAACAGGAAACCAGCGACCTGGCTGTTGAACTGGATAGAGCTAAAGCACAGCTAACGGAACAGGAAACACAGCTAATACAACAGGAAATAACCCTCAAAGATGCCCTTGAAGCGAAAGAAAGAGAACGGGAACGACTGGAACAGGAAGCCAACGGCCTAGCGGAAGAACTGGAAAGAGCTAAGACACAGCTAACGCAACAAGAAAGTACCATCAGGGATGCCCTCATGGCTAAGGAAAAGGAACAAGAATTACGGGAGACACTGCAACAGGAAGCCAGCGGCCTAGCTGAGGAACTGGAAGAACTGAAAGAAGAAATGCAGGGGGTTCAGAAAAGCAACAAGGACTCAGCATCACTACTGAAAAACACAGAGAAGGTATTGGATGAAACTAATGGAAAAATAGCAGACTACGACCACTTAAAAGAAGAATGCCACGCTCTCCACACAAAAATCCAACTCCTGTACCAAGATCTCGCGCACGCCACAGCTGATCGGGGGATGATGAGGGACGAGTTACTTGAAGCAAGAACTGAACAACTATCTACCCTTCAAAAGCTGTACAAAGCGACCGCCACAATCCAGCCCATAGATGATCCAAACAATGACGGAAGAAGGAGACCAGAAGATGCGGAACAGCTGAGCAGGAAACGGGACCAGAAAATGGAACTACAATCCCAACCTGAACGACACGCTCAGACCACAGCCCCAAACAGATGGGATAACGATGATGAACCCTCACGTTCAGCCTATCCACAAAATGCATGGGAAATGCATGACCTGCCACCAGCAGTGTCACTAAATCTGCTATTGAAAATGAGCAGGAACATAGAAAAGTTTGATCCAGACAATCCCACTCAGAGCATTGTGATGTATCTGGAACAACTGAACTTTAATCTCGATCGCCTACCTAGAGCTACAGACGCAGACAAGCTGTACCTGTTGAAGAGCACCTCTTCCAGCTCAATCAGAGCCCTGCTTGACAGGCAACCAGCTGGAGAACGCCACAGCTATGACATGGCTTGCCGGACCCTCAAGGCTTGGCACTCAGAAAGTAAAGGCTCCTGCTGCACTACCGCCCTGCACACAAAACAAAAGGCCAACGAAAACCCAAAGACATTCTATGAGAGGTTCCGGAAAACCTATTTTGCAACAGAAAACCGACCCGGAGGAGAAGAAACTCCCATGTTCAAGTCAGTGTTCATCAACAACCTCTCCCAATCCATAAAACCCTTCATGACGACCTTCGCGAACCAGGAAACCATGACGGCTCTGCAGCTGAGAGACATGGCATATAAATCATGGGCGAACAACAATCGATCTCAAGACTCAAATGTCCATGTGGTGGAATCAGACTCACACCTACAACTAGAAGGAAGAGAACTCCAGAGACCCTACGAACCCAGACCCGCCTACAAGCAACCCTCCTATAATGCACGAGACCACTCAACAAGACCCGAACAATATCAAAACAATTACAACAGACAACCCGACAACAACTATGGATACAAACAACACTCCTATCATGCAAGAAACCACTCAACAAGACCCACACCGTACCAAAACGAACACAACAACCCTGGACGACACCAGGACAACTATAACAAAACAAACAAACTCCAAAAGTATCAACAAAAAGAAAAACGTGAAGAGAACATAGAAATCATGAAGAAAAACCTTAGTGACATACTAAGAAAATTGGATGAAGCAAACAAAAAGGATCCGTCAGACCCAGCATGACTAGAAGGCCCCAACACGGAAAACACACCTCAAAGGCTCCCCATTGGATGGAAGAAAGGGAAGAGGACCCAAAAACACCACAAACCCACAAGAAGACAACCTCCAGAAACAACAACACACAAACAAGCCCCACAGTTACACACATTTCTGGGTGAGCTTTCCAGAAAAGGAAGAGCTAACCGAAGCTATGTCCCCATCACACTTGAAGATGAAGTGCCCTGCGAAGGATTGCTGGACACGGGTGCAGAAATCTGCCTGATTGCACCCACCTTGGCCGCTCAGCTAAAAGAAATAGCCAGATCAAACAGAAGATGGATTAAAAGTGAAGATAGTGAATTCAACATCACAAGCTTCACCCAAAACAAAGCTCCAGTCACAGAGACACTGTACTTGAAGCTAACATTTGGGGAAATGTCCCTAATCCACCCCATCCATGTCTCACCGCTTGAGACCGAAAAACTGCTGATTGGACACGATCTACTCAACAGACTGGAACCCCTCATTGACTTCAAACGAAACAAGATGTGGACCCACGTCAAGAAGCCCTATCCACTGCCTCACCCTGAAGTCCAGAACACAGTCTTCACAGTGGAAGGGGGGGGACATCCCACGTCTGATCCACATCTCTCAGAAGAGGACCCGATCCATGGGTTAGATGGCCGTTCCAGACCGCCCCAGAGCTACGCCACTCACCCATCGAGACACAAGGTTCAAAGAGAATCAGCACAACGCCATGACCGTCGGGTGCCATCAGAAACCCACCTGCGACGAGAAGCATCACAAGTCCAAAAGAAGTCACATGATGCCAACTGGATGAGAGTGCAGAAAGTAGGAAAACCTACCATGGCCAACAAGCATCCCAGAAGAAGCACGCCAACTGTGACAAGGTGGCACAACCCCCAGAAGAAAACACCGCTACTCGCGGACAACAGGCCATGCACAGAGGCCTGGCCTTATACCAGCAACCTGACCCTGTCAAACTGCTGATGAAACAGGTGCACAACAGGTGCCTTGACCAAAGTGTCTCAAAGTCACAAAAACAAACCCTCCTTTAAACCAAAATAATAGGCAAACACCGTCACAAGATGAATATGGCTCCACCAATCTACCAATATTTTTATTTCTTAAATCTGTTACCAGAAACCCAACATGATTTACTTTGAGGTACTGTCAAAAGGAATGCCTTAGAGCTACCGCCGCATAAGCCACCTTCCCTGGCCCCTGACAAATAAGACCATGACTCCAGGAAGTCAAGGCACCCACTTCCACTTCTATCTCTTTTCTTTCCTTCCATTCTAAGAAACTTAGTAATAAGACCCAAGTTAGCGCCCATTGATTCCTACATTGTTTAGTGTCCACTAATGCCAATGTTTACAGTTGAAATGCTGTCGTAGTGTCGTGTTTGTCTTTTCTCTGCTCTTCTTACGTGCCAACAGCCCAACGACGTCGAGTCATCGGACGTTGCCAGCAGGGGGATATGTAGCAGAGCCAACAGACAAACCACGTACCATCACACCTTTCCCCTACCCCCGACAAGAAGAAAGGGTGTTTTCCCCCTTTGTCCTTATCTCCAGAGCAGGAGCTTCAAAGCTTCTGGCCCAGCATGGGGTCAGAAGGTAGACCAAAATGGCCTTACAGTATGGAGACAAAGGATTTTAAGGAAGAACTAACTTTTCTGGATTTACAAACATATTCTCAAGGACTACATGGCTCAGGGACACTATTTCAATGACAGTAGTTGATGTGTTATAATGTATGCTTTCCCTTTAATGCTGTGTTGATATAATTTGATGTTTTAATGTAACTTCCTTTCCTGTTATGATAAATCAGTCAATCTTGATATCAAAATGATTTGAATCTACAAACTAAACCATTTATGAATGTTGTATTGTTATATTTTGAAGTATAAGCAATACATGGACATTTGAAATAGCTGAACTCTGAAAAGTCATCAACCACTTCACACCCATACGTCAATCTCAGGATGGACGCCCAGGTGGGAGTAACTGACCAATCAAAGAGTTCACCTCCAAAAGGATACCCCCCTTTCTCAAGGATTATAAAACCTCGATGCACAAGCAATCCTGGCTTTTTCGCAAGGATTCACCGGAAGTGTTCGCGACACATCTGACCTATCCTTCTCAATCAGCAACTCACTGGACCACTAGGAACTTGAACGAAAGATTCCTTTGCTCTAACCGTTTGACAACGACGAACGGAACCTTGACTCTTCTTCTTCAAACTGACAACAGTAACTGCGATATTGCTACATTTCTTACTTGTGAACATTGGCATATTGTGATTTAATTTGTTACGTTTGATTTTAGTTTGCAAATGATTTAACCTAACTTTCGTTAGGATTAGTTAACATACTCTCCCATTGTTCTCCAGAAGCCTATCTCTCTCTCTCTCTCTCCCCTCCCCACGCGCTCTCAACCTACCACCTTGTACCAACCCTCATCATAGTTTAGGACCTACTGTATACAGTTCAACTCAACTCACTTTCAACGAACCTATAACTTCTCTGGTATTTGTTCATTATAATTACATTTCCTTAAATAAATCATTGTTTATAATACTCGCGTTATCCCACGTTATCTGATCTGCTCTACTTTCATAGAATTCACTACTTAAGATTAGACTGATTATTACGAAGGCTATTATTTCAATATTATTCAATAAGGTTTCCTCTATCCCTTTAACAATAAGAGGTGGTGCCCCCAAGAACTACATACTTTATCATAAATTAAATATTGCTAATCTTAAACGAGCGAACCCCGCTACACATGATATGACTGACTAGTAACACTCAATTTCAATGCCAAAACCCCTTTCTCATGTATAAACCACCAAGACTAACATTGTAGAATAGTTATAGTGATGGGAAACCATTCACCCAGAAGTTTCATACAAAACATTGCAAAATCATTGAAAACGTTATCAGGAGCTGAAAAGCACTTTAAAGCAATAAAAATCTGGAAGTCTCAAAAACGGATCTTGAAACCAGAATCTTGTTTGGAGATCTTGTCAGAAGTAAACATGATATGACTGACTAGTAACACTCAATTTCGATGCCAATACCATTTTGTCATGTATAAAACACAGAGATTAAAATGGTAGAATAGTCATAGTGATGGGAAACCATTCACCCTGAAGTTTCATACAAAACATTGCAAAAGCATTAAGAACGCTATCAGGATCTGAAAAGCACTTTACAGCAATAAAAAGCTGGAAGTCTCAAAAACGGATTCTGAAACCAGAATCTTGTTTGGAGATCTTGTCAGAATAAACATAATATGACTGACTAGTAACACTCAATTTCGATGCCAATACCATTTTGTCATGTATAAAACACAGAGATTAAAATGGTAGAATAGTCATCGTGATGGGAAACCATTCACCAAGACGTTTCATACAAAACATTGCAAATGCATTGAAAACGCTCTCAGGAGCTGAAAAGCACTTTAAAGCAATAAAAAACTGGAAGTCTCAAAAACGGATTCTGAAGCCAAAATCTTGTCTGAAGATCTTGTCAGCAGTAAACATGATATGACTGACTAGTAACACTCAATTTCAATGCCAAAACCCTTTTCTCATGTATAAACTACCAAGATTAAAATTGTAGAATAGTTATAGTGATGGGAAACCTTTCACCCAGACGTTTCATACAAAACATTTCAAAATCTTTGAAAACGTTATCAGGAGCTGAAAAGCACTTTAAAGCAATAAAAATCTGGAAGTCTCAAAAACGGATCATGAAACCAGAATCTTGTTTGGAGATCTTGTCAGAAGTAAACATGATATGACTGACTAGTAACACTCAATTTCAATGCCAAAACCCTTTTCTCATGTATAAACCACCAAGACTAACATTATAGAATAGTAATAGTGATGGGAAACCATTCACCAAGACGTTTCATACAAAACATTGCAAATGCATTGAAAACGCTCTCAGGAGCTGAAAAGCACTTTAAAAAAACTGGAAGTCTCAAAAACGGATTCTGAAGCCAAAATCTTGTCTGAAGATCTTGTCAGAAGTAAACATGATATGACTGACTAGTAACACTCAATTTCAATGCCAAAACCCTTTTCTCATGTATAAACCACCAAGACTAACATTATAGAATAGTTATAGTGATGGGAAACTATTCACCCAGAAGTTTCATACAAAACATTGCAAAAGCATTGAGAACGCTATCAAGAGCTGAAAAGAACTTTAAAGAAATAAAAAACTGGAAGTCTCAAAAAAAGATTCCTGAAACCAGAATTTTGTTTGGAGATCTTGACAGAATAAACATGATATGACTGACTAGTAACACTCAATTTCGATGCCAATACCATTTTGTCATGTATAAAACACAGAGATTAAAATGGTAGAATAGTCATCGTGAAGGGAAACCTTTCACCAAGACGTTTCATACAAAACATTGCAAAATCATTGAAAACGTTATCAGGAGCTGAAAAGCACTTTAAAGCAATAAAAATCTGGAAGTCTCAAAAACGGATCATGAAACCAGAATCTTGTTTGGAGATCTTGTCAGAAGTAAACATGATATGACTGACATGTAACAGTCAATTTCGATGCAAATACCCTTTTGTCATGTATAAACCACCAAGATTAAAATTGTAGAATAGTCATAGTGATGGGAAACCTTTCACCCAGACGTTTCATACAAAACATTGCAAATGCATTGAAAACGTTATCAGAAGCTGAAAAGCACTTTAAAGCAATAAAAATCTGGAAGTCTCAAAAACGGATCATGAAACCAGAATCTTGTCTGACGATCTTGTCAGAAGTAAACATGATATGACCACCTAGCTACACTCAATTTCGATGCCAATACCCTTTTGTCATGTATAAACAACCAAGATTAAAATTGTAGAATAGTCATAGTGATGGGAAACCTTTCACCCAGACGTTTCATTCAAAACATTGCAAAATTATTGAAAACGTTATCAGGAGCTGAAAAGCACTTTAAAGCAATAAAAATCTGGAAGTCTCAAAAACGGATCATAAAACCAGAATCTTGTTTGGAGATCCTGTCAGAAGTAAACATGATATGACTGACTAGTAACACTCAATTTCAATGCCAAAACCCTTTTCTCATGACTGACTAGTAACACTCAATTTCATTGCCAAAACCCTTTTCTCATGTGTAAACCACCAAGACTAACATTATAGAATAGTTATAGTGATGGGAAACCATTCACCCAGAAGTTTCATACAAAACATTGCAAAAGCATTGAGAACGCTATCAGGAGCTGAAAAGAACTTTAAAGCAATAAAAAACTGGAAGTCTCAAAAACGGATTCTGAAGCCAAAATCTTGTCTGAAGATCTTGTCAGCAGTAAACATGATATGACTGACTAGTAACACTCAATTTCAATGCAAAACCCTTTTCTCATGTATAAACCACCAAGACTAACATTGTAGAATAGTTATAGTGATGGGAAACCATTCACCCTGAAGTTTCATACAAAACATTGCAAAAGCATTGAGAACGCTATCAGGAGCTGAAAAGCACTTTACAGCAATAAAAAGCTGGAAGTCTCAAAAACGGATCTTGAAACCAGAATCTTGTTTGGAGATCTTGTCAGAAGTAAACATGATATGACTGACTAGTAACACTCAATTTCGATGCCAATACCATTTTGTCATGTATAAAACACAGAGATTAAAATGGTAGAATAGTCATAGTGATGGGAAACCATTCACCCTGAAGTTTCATACAAAACATTGCAAAAGCATTAAGAACGCTATCAGGAGCTGAAAAGCACTTTACAGCAATAAAAAGCTGGAAGTCTCAAAAACGGATTCTGAAACCAGAATCTTGTTTGGAGATCTTGTCAGAAGTAAACATGATATGACCACCTAGCAACACTCAATTTCAATGCCAAAACCCGTTTCTCATGTATAAACCACCAAGACTAACTCTATAGAATGGTTATAGTGATGGGAAACCATTCACCCAGAAGTTTCATACAAAACATTGCAAAATCATTGAAAACGTTATCATGAGCTGAAAAGCACTTTAAAGCAATAAAAAACTGGAAGTCTCAAAAAAAGGATCATGAAACCAGAATCTTGTTTGGAGATCTTGACAGAATGAACATGATACGACTGACTAGTAACACTCAATTTCGATGCCAATACCATTTTGTCATATATAAAACACAGAGATTAAAATGGTAGAATAGTCATAGTGATGGGAAACCATTCACCCTGAAGTTTCATACAAAACATTGCAAAAGCATTAAGAACGCTATCAGGATCTGAAAAGCACTTTACAGCAATAAAAAGCTGGAAGTCTCAAAAACGGATTCTGAAACCAGAATCTTGTTTGGAGATCTTGTCAGAATAAACATAATATGACTGACTAGTAACACTCAATTTCGATGCCTATACCATTTTGTCATGTATAAAACACAGAGATTAAAATGGTAGAATAGTCATAGTGATGGGAAACCATTCACCAAGACGTTTCATACAAAACATTGCAAATGCATTGAAAACGCTCTCAGGAGCTGAAAAGCACTTTAAAGCAATAAAAAAACTGAAGTCTCAAAAACTGATTCTGATCCAAAATCTTGTCTGAAGATCTTGTCAGCAGTAAACATGATATGACTGACTAGTAACACTCAATTTCAATGCCAAAACCCTTTTCTCATGTATAAACCACCAAGACTAACATTGTAGAATAGTTATGGGAAACCATTCACCCTGAAGTTTCATACAAAACATTGCAAAAGCATTGAGAACGCTATCAGGAGCTGAAAAGCACTTTACAGCAATAAAAAGCTGGAAGTCTCAAAAACGGATTCTGAAACCAGAATCTTGTTTGGAGATCTTGTCAGAAGTAAACATGATATGACCACCTAGCAACACTCAATTTCAATGCCAAAACCCTTTTCTCATGTATAAACCACCAAGACTAACTCTATAGAATGGTTATAGTGATGGGAAACCATTCACCCTGAAGTTTCATACAAAACATTGCAAAAGCATTGAAAACGTTATCAGGAGCTGAAAAGCACTTTAAAGCAATAAAAAACTGGAAGTCTCAAAAACGGATCATGAAACCAGAATCTTGTTTGGAGTTCTTGACAGAATGAACATGATACGACTGACTAGTAACACTCAATTTCGATGCCAATACCATTTTGTCATGTATAAAACACAGAGATTAAAATGGTAGAATAGTCATAGTGATGGGAAACCATTCACCAAGACGTTTCATACAAAACATTGCAAATGCCTTGTTCTCAGGAGCTGAAAAGCACTTTAAAGCAATACAAAAACTGGAAGTCTCAAAAACGGATTCTGAAGCCAAAATCTTGTCTGAAGATCTTGTCAGCAGTAAACATGATATGACTGACTAGTAACACTCAATTTCAATGCCAAAACCCTTTTACTCATGTATAAACCACCAATACTAACATTGTAGAATAGTTATAGTGATGGGAAACCATTCACCCTGAAGTTTCATACAAAACATTGCAAAAGCATTGAGAACGCTATCAGGAGCTGAAAAGAACTTTAAAGAAATAAAAAACTGGAAGTCTCAAAAACGGATCATGAAACCAGAATCTTGTTTGGAGATCTTGACAGAATGAACATGATACGACTGACTAGTAACACTCAATTTCGATGCCAATACCATTTTGTCATGTATAAAACACAGATATTAAAATGGTAGAATAGTCATCGTGATGGGAAACCATTCACCAAGACGTTTCATACAAAACATTGCAAATGCATTGAAAACGCTCTCAGGAGCTGAAAAGCACTTTAAAGCAATAAAAAACTGGAAGTCTCAAAAACGGATTCTGAAACCAGAATCTTGTTTGGAGATCTTGTCAGAATAAACATGATATGACTTAGTAACACTCAATTTCGATGCCAATACCATTTTGTCATGTATAAAACACAGAGATTAAAATGGTAGAATAGTCATAGTGAAGGGAAACCATTCACCAAGACGTTTCATACAAAACATTGCAAATGCATTGAAAACGCTACTCAGGAGCTGAAAAGCACTTTAAAACAATAAAAAAATGGAAGTCTCAAAAACGGATCCTGAAACCAGAATCTTGTTTGGAAATCTTGTCAGAATAAACACGATATGACTGACTAGTAACACTCAATTTCGATGCCAATACCATTTTGTCATGTATAAAACAGAGATTAAAATGGTAGAATAGTCATAGTGATGGGAAACCATTCACCAAGACGTTTCATACAAAACATTGCAAATGCATTGAAAACGCTACTCAGGAGCTGAAAAGCACTTTAAAGCAATAAAAAAATGGAAGTCTCAAAAACGGATCCTGAAACCAAAATCTTGTTTGGAAATCTTGTCAGAATAAACACGATATGACTGACTAGTAACACTCAATTTCAATGCCAATACCATTTTGTCATGTATAAAACACAGAGATTAAAATGGTAGAATAGTCATAGTGATGGGAAACCATTCACCAAGACGTTTCATACAAAACATTGCAAATGCATTGAAAACGCTCTCAGGAGCTGAAAAGCACTTTAAAGCAATAAAAAAAAACTGGAAGTCTCAAAAACGGATTCTGAAGCCAAAATCTTGTCTGAAGATCTTGTCAGCAGTAAACATGATATGACTGACTAGTAACACTCAATTTCAATGCCAAAACCCTTTTCTCATGTATAAACCACCAAGATTAAAATTGTAGAATAGTTATAGTGATGGGAAACCTTTCACCCAGACGTTTCATACGAAACATTTCAAAATCTTTGAAAACGTTATCAGGAGCTGAAAAGCACTTTAAAGCAATAAAAATCTAGAAGTCTCAAAAACGGATCATGAAACCAGAATCTTGTTTGGAGATCTTATCAGAAGTAAACATGATATGACTGACTAGTTACACTCAATTTCAATGCCAAAACCCTTTTCTCATGTATAAACCACCAATACTAACATTGTAGAATAGTTATAGTGATGGGAAACCATTCACCCTGAAGTTTCATACAAAACATTGCAAAAGCATTGAGAACGCTATCAGGAGCTGAAAAGAACTTTAAAGAAATAAAAAACTGGAAGTCTCAAAAACGGATCATGAAACCAGAATCTTGTTTGGAGATCTTGACAGAATGAACATGATACGACTGACTAGTAACACTCAATTTCGATGCCAATACCATTTTGTCATGTATAAAACACAGATATTAAAATGGTAGAATAGTTATCGTGATGGGAAACCATTCACCAAGACGTTTCATACAAAACATTGCAAATGCATTGAAAACGCTCTCAGGAGCTGAAAAGCACTTTAAAGCAATAAAAAAAACTGGAAGTCTCAAAAACGGATTCTGAAGCCAAAATCTTGTCTGAAGATCTTGTCAGCAGTAAACATGATATGACTGACTAGTAACACTCAATTTCAATGCCAAAACCCTTTTCTCATGTATAAACCACCAAGATTAAAATTGTAGAATAGTTATAGTGATGGGAAACCTTTCACCCAGACGTTTCATACAAAACATTTCAAAATCTTTGAAAACGTTATCAGGAGCTGAAAAGCACTTTAAAGCAATAAAAATCTGGAAGTCTCAAAAACGGATCATGAAACCAGAATCTTGTTTGGAGATCTTGTCAGAAGTAAACATGATATGACTGACTAGTTACACTCAATTTCAATGCCAAAACCCTTTTCTCATGTATAAACCACCAATACTAACATTGTAGAATAGTTATAGTGATGGGAAACCATTCACCCTGAAGTTTCATACAAAACATTGCAAAAGCATTGAGAACGCTATCAGGAGCTGAAAAGAACTTTAAAGAAATAAAAAACTGGAAGTCTCAAAAACGGATCATGAAACCAGAATCTTGTTTGGAGATCTTGACAGAATGAACATGATACGACTGACTAGTAACACTCAATTTCGATGCCAATACCATTTTGTCATGTATAAAACACAGATATTAAAATGGTAGAATAGTTATCGTGATGGGAAACCATTCACCAAGACGTTTCATACAAAACATTGCAAATGCATTGAAAACGCTCTCAGGAGCTGAAAAGCACTTTAAAGCAATACAAAACTGGAAGTCTCAAAAACGGATTCTGAAACCAGAATCTTGTTTGGAGATCTTGTCAGAATAAACATGATATGACTTAGTAACACTCAATTTCGATGCCAATACCATTTTGTCATGTATAAAACACAGATATTAAAATGGTAGAATAGTCATAGTGAAGGGAAACCATTCACCAAGACGTTTCATACAAAACATTGCAAATGCATTGAAAACGCTACTCAGGAGCTGAAAAGCACTTTAAAGCAATAAAAAAATGGAAGTCTCAAAAACGGATCCTGAAACCAGAATCTTGTTTGGAAATCTTGTCAGAATAAACACGATATGACTGACTAGTAACACTCAATTTCGATGCCAATACCATTTTGTCATGTATAAAACAGAGATTAAAATGGTAGAATAGTCATAGTGATGGGAAACCATTCACCAAGACGTTTCATACAAAACATTGCAAATGCATTGAAAACGCTCTCAGGAGCTGAAAAGCACTTTAAAGCAATAAAAAAACTGAAGTCTCAAAAACTGATTCTGATCCAAAATCTTGTCTGAAGATCTTGTCAGCAGTAAACATGATATGACTGACTAGTAACACTCAATTTCAATGCCAAAACCCTTTTCTCATGTATAAACCACCAAGACTAACATTGTAGAATAGTTATGGGAAACCATTCACCCTGAAGTTTCATACAAAACATTGCAAAAGCATTGACAACGCTATCAGGAGCTGAAAAGCACTTTACAGCAATAAAAAGCTGGAAGTCTCAAAAACGGATTCTGAAACCAGAATCTTGTTTGGAGATCTTGTCAGAAGTAAACATGATATGACCACCTAGCAACACTCAATTTCAATGCCAAAACCCTTTTCTCATGTATAAACCACCAAGACTAACTCTATAGAATGGTTATAGTGATGGGAAACCATTCACCCTGAAGTTTCATACAAAACATTGCACAAGCATTGAAAACGTTATCAGGAGCTGAAAAGCACTTTAAAGCAATAAAAAACTGGAAGTCTCAAAAACGGATCATGAAACCAGAATCTTGTTTGGAGATCTTGACAGAATGAACATGATACGACTGACTAGTAACACTCAATTTCGATGCCAATACCATTTTGTCATGTATAAAACACAGAGATTAAAATGGTAGAATAGTCATAGTGATGGGAAACCATTCACCAAGACGTTTCATACAAAACATTGCAAATGCATTGAAAACGCTCTCAGGAGCTGAAAAGCACTTTAAAGCAATAAAAAACTGGAAGTCTCAAAAACGGATTCTGAAACCAGAATCTTGTTTGGAGATCTTGTCAGAATAAACATGATATGACTTAGTAACACTCAATTTCGATGCCAATACCATTTTGTCATGTATAAAACACAGAGATTAAAATGGTAGAATAGTCATAGTGAAGGGAAACCATTCACCAAGACGTTTCATACAAAACATTGCAAATGCATTGAAAACGCTACTCAGGAGCTGAAAAGCACTTTAAAGCAATAAAAAAATGGATGTCTCAAAAACGGATCCTGAAACCAGAATCTTGTTTGGAAATCTTGTCAGAATAAACACGATATGACTGACTAGTAACACTCAATTTCGATGCCAATACCATTTTGTCATGTATAAAACACAGAGATTAAAATGGTAGAATAGTCATAGTGAAGGGAAACCATTCACCAAGACGTTTCATACAAAACATTGCAAATGCATTGAAAACACTACTCAGGAGCTGAAAAGCACTTTAAAGCAATAAAAAAATGGAAGTCTCAAAAACGGATCCTGAAACCAGAATCTTGTTTGGAAATCTTGTCAGAATAAACACGATATGACTGACTAGTAACACTCAATTTCGATGCCAATACCATTTTGTCATGTATAAAACAGAGATTAAAATGGTAGAATAGTCATAGTGATGGGAAACCATTCACCAAGACGTTTCATACAAAACATTGCAAATGCATTGAAAACGCTACTCAGAAGCTGAAAAGCACTTTAAAGCAATAAAAAAATGGAAGTCTCAAAAACGGATCCTGAAACCAGAATCTTGTTTGGAAATCTTGTCAGAATAAACACGATATGACTGACTAGTAACACTCAATTTCAATGCCAATACCATTTTGTCATGTATAAAACACAGAGATTAAAATGGTAGAATAGTCATAGTGATGGGAAACCATTCACCAAGACGTTTCATACAAAACATTGCAAATGCATTGAAAACGCTCTCAGGAGCTGAAAAGCACTTTAAAGCAATAAAAAACTGGAAGTCTCAAAAACGGATTCTGAAGCCAAAATCTTGTCTGAAGATCTTGTCAGCAGTAAACATGATATGACTGACTAGTAACACTCAATTTCAATGCCAAAACCCTTTTCTCATGTATAAACTACCAAGATTAAAATTGTAGAATAGTTATAGTGATGGGAAACCTTTCACCCAGACGTTTCATACAAAACATTTCAAAATCTTTGAAAACGTTATCAGGAGCTGAAAAGCACTTTAAAGCAATAAAAATCTGGAAGTCTCAAAAACGGATCATGAAACCAGAATCTTGTTTGGAGATCTTGTCAGAAGTAAACATGATATGACTGACTAGTAACACTCAATTTCAATGCCAAAACCCTTTTCTCATGTATAAACCACCAAGACTAACATTATAGAATAGTAATAGTGATGGGAAACCATTCACCAAGACGTTTCATACAAAACATTGCAAATGCATTGAAAACGCTCTCAGGAGCTGAAAAGCACTTTAAAAAAACTGGAAGTCTCAAAAACGGATTCTGAAGCCAAAATCTTGTCTGAAGATCTTGTCAGAAGTAAACATGATATGACTGACTAGTAACACTCAATTTCAATGCCAAAACCCTTTTCTCATGTATAAACCACCAAGACTAACATTATAGAATAGTTATAGTGATGGGAAACTATTCACCCAGAAGTTTCATACAAAACATTGCAAAAGCATTGAGAACGCTATCAAGAGCTGAAAAGAACTTTAAAGAAATAAAAAACTGGAAGTCTCAAAAAAAGATTCCTGAAACCAGAATTTTGTTTGGAGATCTTGACAGAATAAACATGATATGACTGACTAGTAACACTCAATTTCGATGCCAATACCATTTTGTCATGTATAAAACACAGAGATTAAAATGGTAGAATAGTCATCGTGAAGGGAAACCTTTCACCAAGACGTTTCATACAAAACATTGCAAAATCATTGAAAACGTTATCAGGAGCTGAAAAGCACTTTAAAGCAATAAAAATCTGGAAGTCTCAAAAACGGATCATGAAACCAGAATCTTGTTTGGAGATCTTGTCAGAAGTAAACATGATATGACTGACATGTAACAGTCAATTTCGATGCAAATACCCTTTTGTCATGTATAAACCACCAAGATTAAAATTGTAGAATAGTCATAGTGATGGGAAACCTTTCACCCAGACGTTTCATACAAAACATTGCAAATGCATTGAAAACGTTATCAGAAGCTGAAAAGCACTTTAAAGCAATAAAAATCTGGAAGTCTCAAAAACGGATCATGAAACCAGAATCTTGTCTGACGATCTTGTCAGAAGTAAACATGATATGACCACCTAGCTACACTCAATTTCGATGCCAATACCCTTTTGTCATGTATAAACAACCAAGATTAAAATTGTAGAATAGTCATAGTGATGGGAAACCTTTCACCCAGACGTTTCATTCAAAACATTGCAAAATTATTGAAAACGTTATCAGGAGCTGAAAAGCACTTTAAAGCAATAAAAATCTGGAAGTCTCAAAAACGGATCATAAAACCAGAATCTTGTTTGGAGATCCTGTCAGAAGTAAACATGATATGACTGACTAGTAACACTCAATTTCAATGCCAAAACCCTTTTCTCATGACTGACTAGTAACACTCAATTTCATTGCCAAAACCCTTTTCTCATGTGTAAACCACCAAGACTAACATTATAGAATAGTTATAGTGATGGGAAACCATTCACCCAGAAGTTTCATACAAAACATTGCAAAAGCATTGAGAACGCTATCAGGAGCTGAAAAGAACTTTAAAGCAATAAAAAACTGGAAGTCTCAAAAACGGATTCTGAAGCCAAAATCTTGTCTGAAGATCTTGTCAGCAGTAAACATGATATGACTGACTAGTAACACTCAATTTCAATGCAAAACCCTTTTCTCATGTATAAACCACCAAGACTAACATTGTAGAATAGTTATAGTGATGGGAAACCATTCACCCTGAAGTTTCATACAAAACATTGCAAAAGCATTGAGAACGCTATCAGGAGCTGAAAAGCACTTTACAGCAATAAAAAGCTGGAAGTCTCAAAAACGGATCTTGAAACCAGAATCTTGTTTGGAGATCTTGTCAGAAGTAAACATGATATGACTGACTAGTAACACTCAATTTCGATGCCAATACCATTTTGTCATGTATAAAACACAGAGATTAAAATGGTAGAATAGTCATAGTGATGGGAAACCATTCACCCTGAAGTTTCATACAAAACATTGCAAAAGCATTAAGAACGCTATCAGGAGCTGAAAAGCACTTTACAGCAATAAAAAGCTGGAAGTCTCAAAAACGGATTCTGAAACCAGAATCTTGTTTGGAGATCTTGTCAGAAGTAAACATGATATGACCACCTAGCAACACTCAATTTCAATGCCAAAACCCGTTTCTCATGTATAAACCACCAAGACTAACTCTATAGAATGGTTATAGTGATGGGAAACCATTCACCCAGAAGTTTCATACAAAACATTGCAAAATCATTGAAAACGTTATCATGAGCTGAAAAGCACTTTAAAGCAATAAAAAACTGGAAGTCTCAAAAAAAGGATCATGAAACCAGAATCTTGTTTGGAGATCTTGACAGAATGAACATGATACGACTGACTAGTAACACTCAATTTCGATGCCAATACCATTTTGTCATATATAAAACACAGAGATTAAAATGGTAGAATAGTCATAGTGATGGGAAACCATTCACCCTGAAGTTTCATACAAAACATTGCAAAAGCATTAAGAACGCTATCAGGATCTGAAAAGCACTTTACAGCAATAAAAAGCTGGAAGTCTCAAAAACGGATTCTGAAACCAGAATCTTGTTTGGAGATCTTGTCAGAATAAACATAATATGACTGACTAGTAACACTCAATTTCGATGCCTATACCATTTTGTCATGTATAAAACACAGAGATTAAAATGGTAGAATAGTCATAGTGATGGGAAACCATTCACCAAGACGTTTCATACAAAACATTGCAAATGCATTGAAAACGCTCTCAGGAGCTGAAAAGCACTTTAAAGCAATAAAAAAACTGAAGTCTCAAAAACTGATTCTGATCCAAAATCTTGTCTGAAGATCTTGTCAGCAGTAAACATGATATGACTGACTAGTAACACTCAATTTCAATGCCAAAACCCTTTTCTCATGTATAAACCACCAAGACTAACATTGTAGAATAGTTATGGGAAACCATTCACCCTGAAGTTTCATACAAAACATTGCAAAAGCATTGAGAACGCTATCAGGAGCTGAAAAGCACTTTACAGCAATAAAAAGCTGGAAGTCTCAAAAACGGATTCTGAAACCAGAATCTTGTTTGGAGATCTTGTCAGAAGTAAACATGATATGACCACCTAGCAACACTCAATTTCAATGCCAAAACCCTTTTCTCATGTATAAACCACCAAGACTAACTCTATAGAATGGTTATAGTGATGGGAAACCATTCACCCTGAAGTTTCATACAAAACATTGCAAAAGCATTGAAAACGTTATCAGGAGCTGAAAAGCACTTTAAAGCAATAAAAAACTGGAAGTCTCAAAAACGGATCATGAAACCAGAATCTTGTTTGGAGTTCTTGACAGAATGAACATGATACGACTGACTAGTAACACTCAATTTCGATGCCAATACCATTTTGTCATGTATAAAACACAGAGATTAAAATGGTAGAATAGTCATAGTGATGGGAAACCATTCACCAAGACGTTTCATACAAAACATTGCAAATGCCTTGTTCTCAGGAGCTGAAAAGCACTTTAAAGCAATACAAAAACTGGAAGTCTCAAAAACGGATTCTGAAGCCAAAATCTTGTCTGAAGATCTTGTCAGCAGTAAACATGATATGACTGACTAGTAACACTCAATTTCAATGCCAAAACCCTTTTACTCATGTATAAACCACCAATACTAACATTGTAGAATAGTTATAGTGATGGGAAACCATTCACCCTGAAGTTTCATACAAAACATTGCAAAAGCATTGAGAACGCTATCAGGAGCTGAAAAGAACTTTAAAGAAATAAAAAACTGGAAGTCTCAAAAACGGATCATGAAACCAGAATCTTGTTTGGAGATCTTGACAGAATGAACATGATACGACTGACTAGTAACACTCAATTTCGATGCCAATACCATTTTGTCATGTATAAAACACAGATATTAAAATGGTAGAATAGTCATCGTGATGGGAAACCATTCACCAAGACGTTTCATACAAAACATTGCAAATGCATTGAAAACGCTCTCAGGAGCTGAAAAGCACTTTAAAGCAATAAAAAACTGGAAGTCTCAAAAACGGATTCTGAAACCAGAATCTTGTTTGGAGATCTTGTCAGAATAAACATGATATGACTTAGTAACACTCAATTTCGATGCCAATACCATTTTGTCATGTATAAAACACAGAGATTAAAATGGTAGAATAGTCATAGTGAAGGGAAACCATTCACCAAGACGTTTCATACAAAACATTGCAAATGCATTGAAAACGCTACTCAGGAGCTGAAAAGCACTTTAAAACAATAAAAAAATGGAAGTCTCAAAAACGGATCCTGAAACCAGAATCTTGTTTGGAAATCTTGTCAGAATAAACACGATATGACTGACTAGTAACACTCAATTTCGATGCCAATACCATTTTGTCATGTATAAAACAGAGATTAAAATGGTAGAATAGTCATAGTGATGGGAAACCATTCACCAAGACGTTTCATACAAAACATTGCAAATGCATTGAAAACGCTACTCAGGAGCTGAAAAGCACTTTAAAGCAATAAAAAAATGGAAGTCTCAAAAACGGATCCTGAAACCAAAATCTTGTTTGGAAATCTTGTCAGAATAAACACGATATGACTGACTAGTAACACTCAATTTCAATGCCAATACCATTTTGTCATGTATAAAACACAGAGATTAAAATGGTAGAATAGTCATAGTGATGGGAAACCATTCACCAAGACGTTTCATACAAAACATTGCAAATGCATTGAAAACGCTCTCAGGAGCTGAAAAGCACTTTAAAGCAATAAAAAAAAACTGGAAGTCTCAAAAACGGATTCTGAAGCCAAAATCTTGTCTGAAGATCTTGTCAGCAGTAAACATGATATGACTGACTAGTAACACTCAATTTCAATGCCAAAACCCTTTTCTCATGTATAAACCACCAAGATTAAAATTGTAGAATAGTTATAGTGATGGGAAACCTTTCACCCAGACGTTTCATACGAAACATTTCAAAATCTTTGAAAACGTTATCAGGAGCTGAAAAGCACTTTAAAGCAATAAAAATCTAGAAGTCTCAAAAACGGATCATGAAACCAGAATCTTGTTTGGAGATCTTATCAGAAGTAAACATGATATGACTGACTAGTTACACTCAATTTCAATGCCAAAACCCTTTTCTCATGTATAAACCACCAATACTAACATTGTAGAATAGTTATAGTGATGGGAAACCATTCACCCTGAAGTTTCATACAAAACATTGCAAAAGCATTGAGAACGCTATCAGGAGCTGAAAAGAACTTTAAAGAAATAAAAAACTGGAAGTCTCAAAAACGGATCATGAAACCAGAATCTTGTTTGGAGATCTTGACAGAATGAACATGATACGACTGACTAGTAACACTCAATTTCGATGCCAATACCATTTTGTCATGTATAAAACACAGATATTAAAATGGTAGAATAGTTATCGTGATGGGAAACCATTCACCAAGACGTTTCATACAAAACATTGCAAATGCATTGAAAACGCTCTCAGGAGCTGAAAAGCACTTTAAAGCAATAAAAAAAACTGGAAGTCTCAAAAACGGATTCTGAAGCCAAAATCTTGTCTGAAGATCTTGTCAGCAGTAAACATGATATGACTGACTAGTAACACTCAATTTCAATGCCAAAACCCTTTTCTCATGTATAAACCACCAAGATTAAAATTGTAGAATAGTTATAGTGATGGGAAACCTTTCACCCAGACGTTTCATACAAAACATTTCAAAATCTTTGAAAACGTTATCAGGAGCTGAAAAGCACTTTAAAGCAATAAAAATCTGGAAGTCTCAAAAACGGATCATGAAACCAGAATCTTGTTTGGAGATCTTGTCAGAAGTAAACATGATATGACTGACTAGTTACACTCAATTTCAATGCCAAAACCCTTTTCTCATGTATAAACCACCAATACTAACATTGTAGAATAGTTATAGTGATGGGAAACCATTCACCCTGAAGTTTCATACAAAACATTGCAAAAGCATTGAGAACGCTATCAGGAGCTGAAAAGAACTTTAAAGAAATAAAAAACTGGAAGTCTCAAAAACGGATCATGAAACCAGAATCTTGTTTGGAGATCTTGACAGAATGAACATGATACGACTGACTAGTAACACTCAATTTCGATGCCAATACCATTTTGTCATGTATAAAACACAGATATTAAAATGGTAGAATAGTTATCGTGATGGGAAACCATTCACCAAGACGTTTCATACAAAACATTGCAAATGCATTGAAAACGCTCTCAGGAGCTGAAAAGCACTTTAAAGCAATACAAAACTGGAAGTCTCAAAAACGGATTCTGAAACCAGAATCTTGTTTGGAGATCTTGTCAGAATAAACATGATATGACTTAGTAACACTCAATTTCGATGCCAATACCATTTTGTCATGTATAAAACACAGAGATTAAAATGGTAGAATAGTCATAGTGAAGGGAAACCATTCACCAAGACGTTTCATACAAAACATTGCAAATGCATTGAAAACGCTACTCAGGAGCTGAAAAGCACTTTAAAGCAATAAAAAAATGGAAGTCTCAAAAACGGATCCTGAAACCAGAATCTTGTTTGGAAATCTTGTCAGAATAAACACGATATGACTGACTAGTAACACTCAATTTCGATGCCAATACCATTTTGTCATGTATAAAACAGAGATTAAAATGGTAGAATAGTCATAGTGATGGGAAACCATTCACCAAGACGTTTCATACAAAACATTGCAAATGCATTGAAAACGCTCTCAGGAGCTGAAAAGCACTTTAAAGCAATAAAAAAACTGAAGTCTCAAAAACTGATTCTGATCCAAAATCTTGTCTGAAGATCTTGTCAGCAGTAAACATGATATGACTGACTAGTAACACTCAATTTCAATGCCAAAACCCTTTTCTCATGTATAAACCACCAAGACTAACATTGTAGAATAGTTATGGGAAACCATTCACCCTGAAGTTTCATACAAAACATTGCAAAAGCATTGACAACGCTATCAGGAGCTGAAAAGCACTTTACAGCAATAAAAAGCTGGAAGTCTCAAAAACGGATTCTGAAACCAGAATCTTGTTTGGAGATCTTGTCAGAAGTAAACATGATATGACCACCTAGCAACACTCAATTTCAATGCCAAAACCCTTTTCTCATGTATAAACCACCAAGACTAACTCTATAGAATGGTTATAGTGATGGGAAACCATTCACCCTGAAGTTTCATACAAAACATTGCACAAGCATTGAAAACGTTATCAGGAGCTGAAAAGCACTTTAAAGCAATAAAAAACTGGAAGTCTCAAAAACGGATCATGAAACCAGAATCTTGTTTGGAGATCTTGACAGAATGAACATGATACGACTGACTAGTAACACTCAATTTCGATGCCAATACCATTTTGTCATGTATAAAACACAGAGATTAAAATGGTAGAATAGTCATAGTGATGGGAAACCATTCACCAAGACGTTTCATACAAAACATTGCAAATGCATTGAAAACGCTCTCAGGAGCTGAAAAGCACTTTAAAGCAATAAAAAACTGGAAGTCTCAAAAACGGATTCTGAAACCAGAATCTTGTTTGGAGATCTTGTCAGAATAAACATGATATGACTTAGTAACACTCAATTTCGATGCCAATACCATTTTGTCATGTATAAAACACAGAGATTAAAATGGTAGAATAGTCATAGTGAAGGGAAACCATTCACCAAGACGTTTCATACAAAACATTGCAAATGCATTGAAAACGCTACTCAGGAGCTGAAAAGCACTTTAAAGCAATAAAAAAATGGATGTCTCAAAAACGGATCCTGAAACCAGAATCTTGTTTGGAAATCTTGTCAGAATAAACACGATATGACTGACTAGTAACACTCAATTTCGATGCCAATACCATTTTGTCATGTATAAAACACAGAGATTAAAATGGTAGAATAGTCATAGTGAAGGGAAACCATTCACCAAGACGTTTCATACAAAACATTGCAAATGCATTGAAAACACTACTCAGGAGCTGAAAAGCACTTTAAAGCAATAAAAAAATGGAAGTCTCAAAAACGGATCCTGAAACCAGAATCTTGTTTGGAAATCTTGTCAGAATAAACACGATATGACTGACTAGTAACACTCAATTTCGATGCCAATACCATTTTGTCATGTATAAAACAGAGATTAAAATGGTAGAATAGTCATAGTGATGGGAAACCATTCACCAAGACGTTTCATACAAAACATTGCAAATGCATTGAAAACGCTACTCAGAAGCTGAAAAGCACTTTAAAGCAATAAAAAAATGGAAGTCTCAAAAACGGATCCTGAAACCAGAATCTTGTTTGGAAATCTTGTCAGAATAAACACGATATGACTGACTAGTAACACTCAATTTCAATGCCAATACCATTTTGTCATGTATAAAACACAGAGATTAAAATGGTAGAATAGTCATAGTGATGGGAAACCATTCACCAAGACGTTTCATACAAAACATTGCAAATGCATTGAAAACGCTCTCAGGAGCTGAAAAGCACTTTAAAGCAATAAAAAACTGGAAGTCTCAAAAACGGATTCTGAAGCCAAAATCTTGTCTGAAGATCTTGTCAGCAGTAAACATGATATGACTGACTAGTAACACTCAATTTCAATGCCAAAACCCTTTTCTCATGTATAAACTACCAAGATTAAAATTGTAGAATAGTTATAGTGATGGGAAACCTTTCACCCAGACGTTTCATACAAAACATTTCAAAATCTTTGAAAACGTTATCAGGAGCTGAAAAGCACTTTAAAGCAATAAAAATCTGGAAGTCTCAAAAACGGATCATGAAACCAGAATCTTGTTTGGAGATCTTGTCAGAAGTAAACATGATATGACTGACTAGTAACACTCAATTTCAATGCCAAAACCCTTTTCTCATGTATAAACCACCAAGACTAACATTATAGAATAGTAATAGTGATGGGAAACCATTCACCAAGACGTTTCATACAAAACATTGCAAATGCATTGAAAACGCTCTCAGGAGCTGAAAAGCACTTTAAAAAAACTGGAAGTCTCAAAAACGGATTCTGAAGCCAAAATCTTGTCTGAAGATCTTGTCAGAAGTAAACATGATATGACTGACTAGTAACACTCAATTTCAATGCCAAAACCCTTTTCTCATGTATAAACCACCAAGACTAACATTATAGAATAGTTATAGTGATGGGAAACTATTCACCCAGAAGTTTCATACAAAACATTGCAAAAGCATTGAGAACGCTATCAAGAGCTGAAAAGAACTTTAAAGAAATAAAAAACTGGAAGTCTCAAAAAAAGATTCCTGAAACCAGAATTTTGTTTGGAGATCTTGACAGAATAAACATGATATGACTGACTAGTAACACTCAATTTCGATGCCAATACCATTTTGTCATGTATAAAACACAGAGATTAAAATGGTAGAATAGTCATCGTGAAGGGAAACCTTTCACCAAGACGTTTCATACAAAACATTGCAAAATCATTGAAAACGTTATCAGGAGCTGAAAAGCACTTTAAAGCAATAAAAATCTGGAAGTCTCAAAAACGGATCATGAAACCAGAATCTTGTTTGGAGATCTTGTCAGAAGTAAACATGATATGACTGACATGTAACAGTCAATTTCGATGCAAATACCCTTTTGTCATGTATAAAACAGAGATTAAAATGGTAGAATAGTCATAGTGATGGGAAACCATTCACCAAGACGTTTCATACAAAACATTGCAAATGCATTGAAAACGCTCTCAGGAGCTGAAAAGCACTTTAAAGCAATAAAAAAACTGAAGTCTCAAAAACTGATTCTGATCCAAAATCTTGTCTGAAGATCTTGTCAGCAGTAAACATGATATGACTGACTAGTAACACTCAATTTCAATGCCAAAACCCTTTTCTCATGTATAAACCACCAAGACTAACATTGTAGAATAGTTATGGGAAACCATTCACCCTGAAGTTTCATACAAAACATTGCAAAAGCATTGACAACGCTATCAGGAGCTGAAAAGCACTTTACAGCAATAAAAAGCTGGAAGTCTCAAAAACGGATTCTGAAACCAGAATCTTGTTTGGAGATCTTGTCAGAAGTAAACATGATATGACCACCTAGCAACACTCAATTTCAATGCCAAAACCCTTTTCTCATGTATAAACCACCAAGACTAACTCTATAGAATTGTTATAGTGATGGGAAACCATTCACCCTGAAGTTTCATACAAAACATTGCACAAGCATTGAAAACGTTATCAGGAGCTGAAAAGCACTTTAAAGCAATAAAAAACTGGAAGTCTCAAAAACGGATCATGAAACCAGAATCTTGTTTGGAGATCTTGACAGAATGAACATGATACGACTGACTAGTAACACTCAATTTCGATGCCAATACCATTTTGTCATGTATAAAACACAGAGATTAAAATGGTAGAATAGTCATAGTGATGGGAAACCATTCACCAAGACGTTTCATACAAAACATTGCAAATGCATTGAAAACGCTCTCAGGAGCTGAAAAGCACTTTAAAGCAATAAAAAACTGGAAGTCTCAAAAACGGATTCTGAAACCAGAATCTTGTTTGGAGATCTTGTCAGAATAAACATGATATGACTTAGTAACACTCAATTTCGATGCCAATACCATTTTGTCATGTATAAAACACAGAGATTAAAATGGTAGAATAGTCATAGTGAAGGGAAACCATTCACCAAGACGTTTCATACAAAACATTGCAAATGCATTGAAAACGCTACTCAGGAGCTGAAAAGCACTTTAAAGCAATAAAAAAATGGATGTCTCAAAAACGGATCCTGAAACCAGAATCTTGTTTGGAAATCTTGTCAGAATAAACACGATATGACTGACTAGTAACACTCAATTTCGATGCCAATACCATTTTGTCATGTATAAAACACAGAGATTAAAATGGTAGAATAGTCATAGTGAAGGGAAACCATTCACCAAGACGTTTCATACAAAACATTGCAAATGCATTGAAAACACTACTCAGGAGCTGAAAAGCACTTTAAAGCAATAAAAAAATGGAAGTCTCAAAAACGGATCCTGAAACCAGAATCTTGTTTGGAAATCTTGTCAGAATAAACACGATATGACTGACTAGTAACACTCAATTTCGATGCCAATACCATTTTGTCATGTATAAAACAGAGATTAAAATGGTAGAATAGTCATAGTGATGGGAAACCATTCACCAAGACGTTTCATACAAAACATTGCAAATGCATTGAAAACGCTACTCAGAAGCTGAAAAGCACTTTAAAGCAATAAAAAAATGGAAGTCTCAAAAACGGATCCTGAAACCAGAATCTTGTTTGGAAATCTTGTCAGAATAAACACGATATGACTGACTAGTAACACTCAATTTCAATGCCAATACCATTTTGTCATGTATAAAACACAGAGATTAAAATGGTAGAATAGTCATAGTGATGGGAAACCATTCACCAAGACGTTTCATACAAAACATTGCAAATGCATTGAAAACGCTCTCAGGAGCTGAAAAGCACTTTAAAGCAATAAAAAAAACTGGAAGTCTCAAAAACGGATTCTGAAGCCAAAATCTTGTCTGAAGATCTTGTCAGCAGTAAACATGATATGACTGACTAGTAACACTCAATTTCGATGCCAATACCCTTTTGTCATGTATAAACCACAGAGATTAAAATGGTAGAATAGTCATAGTGATGGGAAACCATTCACCAAGACGTTTCATACAAAACATTGCAAATGCATTGAAAACGCTCTCAGGAGCTGAAAAGCACTTTAAAGCAATAAAAAACTGGAAGTCTCAAAAACGGATTCTGAAACCAGAATCTTGTTTGGAGATCTTGTCAGAATAAACATAATATGACTGACTAGTAACACTCAATTTCGATGCCAATACCATTTTGTCATGTATAAAACACAGAGATTAAAATGGTAGAATAGTCATAGTGATGGGAAACCATTCACCAAGACGTTTCATACAAAACATTGCAAATGCATTGAAAACGCTCTCAGGAGCTGAAAAGCACTTTAAAGCAATAAAAAAACTGAAGTCTCAAAAACTGATTCTGATCCAAAATCTTGTCTGAAGATCTTGTCAGCAGTAAACATGATATGACTGACTAGTAACACTCAATTTCAATGCCAAAACCCTTTTCTCATGTATAAATAAAACACAGAGATTAAAATGGTAGAATAGTCATAGTGAAGGGAAACCATTCACCAAGACGTTTCATACAAAACATTGCAAATGCATTGAAAACGCTACTCAGGAGCTGAAAAGCACTTTAAAGCAATAAAAAAATGGATGTCTCAAAAACGGATCCTGAAACCAGAATCTTGTTTGGAAATCTTGTCAGAATAAACACGATATGACTGACTAGTAACACTCAATTTCGATGCCAATACCATTTTGTCATGTATAAAACACAGAGATTAAAATGGTAGAATAGTCATAGTGAAGGGAAACCATTCACCAAGACGTTTCATACAAAACATTGCAAATGCATTGAAAACACTACTCAGGAGCTGAAAAGCACTTTAAAGCAATAAAAAAATGGAAGTCTCAAAAACGGATCCTGAAACCAGAATCTTGTTTGGAAATCTTGTCAGAATAAACACGATATGACTGACTAGTAACACTCAATTTCGATGCCAATACCATTTTGTCATGTATAAAACAGAGATTAAAATGGTAGAATAGTCATAGTGATGGGAAACCATTCACCAAGACGTTTCATACAAAACATTGCAAATGCATTGAAAACGCTACTCAGAAGCTGAAAAGCACTTTAAAGCAATAAAAAAATGGAAGTCTCAAAAACGGATCCTGAAACCAGAATCTTGTTTGGAAATCTTGTCAGAATAAACACGATATGACTGACTAGTAACACTCAAT
Source organism: Osmerus mordax (assembly GCF_038355195.1). Lineage (NCBI taxonomy): Eukaryota > Metazoa > Chordata > Actinopteri > Osmeriformes > Osmeridae > Osmerus > Osmerus mordax. The sequence goes on along the minus strand of NC_090056.1, from coordinate 2,778,688 downwards.
TTCAATGCCAATACCATTTTGTCATGTATAAAACACAGAGATTAAAATGGTAGAATAGTCATAGTGATGGGAAACCATTCACCAAGACGTTTCATACAAAACATTGCAAATGCATTGAAAACGCTCTCAGGAGCTGAAAAGCACTTTAAAGCAATAAAAAAAACTGGAAGTCTCAAAAACGGATTCTGAAGCCAAAATCTTGTCTGAAGATCTTGTCAGCAGTAAACATGATATGACTGACTAGTAACACTCAATTTCGATGCCAATACCCTTTTGTCATGTATAAACCACAGAGATTAAAATGGTAGAATAGTCATAGTGATGGGAAACCATTCACCAAGACGTTTCATACAAAACATTGCAAATGCATTGAAAACGCTCTCAGGAGCTGAAAAGCACTTTAAAGCAATAAAAAACTGGAAGTCTCAAAAACGGATTCTGAAACCAGAATCTTGTTTGGAGATCTTGTCAGAATAAACATAATATGACTGACTAGTAACACTCAATTTCGATGCCAATACCATTTTGTCATGTATAAAACACAGAGATTAAAATGGTAGAATAGTCATAGTGATGGGAAACCATTCACCAAGACGTTTCATACAAAACATTGCAAATGCATTGAAAACGCTCTCAGGAGCTGAAAAGCACTTTAAAGCAATAAAAAAACTGAAGTCTCAAAAACTGATTCTGATCCAAAATCTTGTCTGAAGATCTTGTCAGCAGTAAACATGATATGACTGACTAGTAACACTCAATTTCAATGCCAAAACCCTTTTCTCATGTATAAACCACCAAGACTAACATTGTAGAATAGTTATGGGAAACCATTCACCCTGAAGTTTCATACAAAACATTGCAAAAGCATTGAGAACGCTATCAGGAGCTGAAAAGCACTTTACAGCAATAAAAAGCTGGAAGTCTCAAAAACGGATTCTGAAACCAGAATCTTGTTTGGAGATCTTGTCAGAAGTAAACATGATATGACCACCTAGCAACACTCAATTTCAATGCCAAAACCCTTTTCTCATGTATAAACCACCAAGACTAACTCTATAGAATGGTTATAGTGATGGGAAACCATTCACCCTGAAGTTTCATACAAAACATTGCACAAGCATTGAAAACGTTATCAGGAGCTGAAAAGCACTTTAAAGCAATAAAAAACTGGAAGTCTCAAAAACGGATCATGAAACCAGAATCTTGTTTGGAGATCTTGACAGAATGAACATGATACGACTGACTAGTAACACTCAATTTCGATGCCAATACCATTTTGTCATGTATAAAACAGAGATTAAAATGGTAGAATAGTCATAGTGATGGGAAACCATTCACCAAGACGTTTCATACAAAACATTGCAAATGCATTGAAAACGCTACTCAGAAGCTGAAAAGCACTTTAAAGCAATAAAAAAATGGAAGTCTCAAAAACGGATCCTGAAACCAGAATCTTGTTTGGAAATCTTGTCAGAATAAACACGATATGACTGACTAGTAACACTCAATTTCAATGCCAATACCATTTTGTCATGTATAAAACACAGAGATTAAAATGGTAGAATAGTCATAGTGATGGGAAACCATTCACCAAGACGTTTCATACAAAACATTGCAAATGCATTGAAAACGCTCTCAGGAGCTGAAAAGCACTTTAAAGCAATAAAAAACTGGAAGTCTCAAAAACGGATTCTGAAACCAGAATCTTGTTTGGAGATCTTGTCAGAATAAACATAATATGACTGACTAGTAACACTCAATTTCGATGCCAATACCATTTTGTCATGTATAAAACACAGAGATTAAAATGGTAGAATAGTTATAGTGATGGGAAACCTTTCACCCAGACGTTTCATACAAAACATTTCAAAATCTTTGAAAACGTTATCAGGAGCTGAAAAGCACTTTAAAGCAATAAAAATCTGGAAGTCTCAAAAACGGATCATGAAACCAGAATCTTGTTTGGAGATCTTGTCAGAAGTAAACATGATATGACTGACTAGTTACACTCAATTTCAATGCCAAAACCCTTTTCTCATGTATAAACCACCAATACTAACATTGTAGAATAGTTATAGTGATGGGAAACCATTCACCCTGAAGTTTCATACAAAACATTGCAAAAGCATTGAGAACGCTATCAGGAGCTGAAAAGAACTTTAAAGAAATAAAAAACTGGAAGTCTCAAAAACGGATCATGAAACCAGAATCTTGTTTGGAGATCTTGACAGAATGAACATGATACGACTGACTAGTAACACTCAATTTCGATGCCAATACCATTTTGTCATGTATAAAACACAGATATTAAAATGGTAGAATAGTTATCGTGATGGGAAACCATTCACCAAGACGTTTCATACAAAACATTGCAAATGCATTGAAAACGCTCTCAGGAGCTGAAAAGCACTTTAAAGCAATAAAAAACTGGAAGTCTCAAAAACGGATTCTGAAACCAGAATCTTGTTTGGAGATCTTGACAGAATGAACATGATACGACTGACTAGTAACACTCAATTTCGATGCCAATACCATTTTGTCATGTATAAAACACAGAGATTAAAATGGTAGAATAGTCATAGTGATGGGAAACCATTCACCAAGACGTTTCATACAAAACATTGCAAATGCCTTGTTCTCAGGAGCTGAAAAGCACTTTAAAGCAATACAAAAACTGGAAGTCTCAAAAACGGATTCTGAAGCCAAAATCTTGTCTGAAGATCTTGTCAGCAGTAAACATGATATGACTGACTAGTTACACTCAATTTCAATGCCAAAACCCTTTTCTCATGTATAAACCACCAATACTAACATTGTAGAATAGTTATAGTGATGGGAAACCATTCACCCTGAAGTTTCATACAAAACATTGCAAAAGCATTGAGAACGCTATCAGGAGCTGAAAAGAACTTTAAAGAAATAAAAAACTGGAAGTCTCAAAAACGGATCATGAAACCAGAATCTTGTTTGGAGATCTTGACAGAATGAACATGATACGACTGACTAGTAACACTCAATTTCGATGCCAATACCATTTTGTCATGTATAAAACACAGATATTAAAATGGTAGAATAGTCATCGTGATGGGAAACCATTCACCAAGACGTTTCATACAAAACATTGCAAATGCATTGAAAACGCTCTCAGGAGCTGAAAAGCACTTTAAAGCAGTAAAAAACTGGAAGTCTCAAAAACGGATCATGAAACCAGAATCTTGTTTGGAGATCTTGACAGAATGAACATGATACGACTGACTAGTAACACTCAATTTCGATGCCAATACCATTTTGTCATGTATAAAACACAGAGATTAAAATGGTAGAATAGTCATAGTGATGGGAAACCATTCACCAAGACGTTTCATACAAAACATTGCAAATGCCTTGTTCTCAGGAGCTGAAAAGCACTTTAAAGCAATACAAAAACTGGAAGTCTCAAAAACGGATTCTGAAGCCAAAATCTTGTCTGAAGATCTTGTCAGCAGTAAACATGATATGACTGACTAGTTACACTCAATTTCAATGCCAAAACCCTTTTCTCATGTATAAACCACCAATACTAACATTGTAGAATAGTTATAGTGATGGGAAACCATTCACCCTGAAGTTTCATACAAAACATTGCAAAAGCATTGAGAACGCTATCAGGAGCTGAAAAGAACTTTAAAGAAATAAAAAACTGGAAGTCTCAAAAACGGATCATGAAACCAGAATCTTGTTTGGAGATCTTGACAGAATGAACATGATACGACTGACTAGTAACACTCAATTTCGATGCCAATACCATTTTGTCATGTATAAAACACAGATATTAAAATGGTAGAATAGTCATCGTGATGGGAAACCATTCACCAAGACGTTTCATACAAAACATTGCAAATGCATTGAAAACGCTCTCAGGAGCTGAAAAGCACTTTAAAGCAGTAAAAAACTGGAAGTCTCAAAAACGGATCATGAAACCAGAATCTTGTTTGGAGATCTTGACAGAATGAACATGATACGACTGACTAGTAACACTCAATTTCGATGCCAATACCATTTTGTCATGTATAAAACACAGAGATTAAAATGGTAGAATAGTCATAGTGATGGGAAACCATTCACCAAGACGTTTCATACAAAACATTGCAAATGCCTTGTTCTCAGGAGCTGAAAAGCACTTTAAAGCAATACAAAAACTGGAAGTCTCAAAAACGGATTCTGAAGCCAAAATCTTGTCTGAAGATCTTGTCAGCAGTAAACATGATATGACTGACTAGTTACACTCAATTTCAATGCCAAAACCCTTTTCTCATGTATAAACCACCAATACTAACATTGTAGAATAGTTATAGTGATGGGAAACCATTCACCCTGAAGTTTCATACAAAACATTGCAAAAGCATTGAGAACGCTATCAGGAGCTGAAAAGAACTTTAAAGAAATAAAAAACTGGAAGTCTCAAAAACGGATCATGAAACCAGAATCTTGTTTGGAGATCTTGACAGAATGAACATGATACGACTGACTAGTAACACTCAATTTCGATGCCAATACCATTTTGTCATGTATAAAACACAGATATTAAAATGGTAGAATAGTCATCGTGATGGGAAACCATTCACCAAGACGTTTCATACAAAACATTGCAAATGCATTGAAAACGCTCTCAGGAGCTGAAAAGCACTTTAAAGCAGTAAAAAACTGGAAGTCTCAAAAACGGATCATGAAACCAGAATCTTGTTTGGAGATCTTGACAGAATGAACATGATACGACTGACTAGTAACACTCAATTTCGATGCCAATACCATTTTGTCATGTATAAAACACAGAGATTAAAATGGTAGAATAGTCATAGTGATGGGAAACCATTCACCAAGACGTTTCATACAAAACATTGCAAATGCCTTGTTCTCAGGAGCTGAAAAGCACTTTAAAGCAATACAAAAACTGGAAGTCTCAAAAACGGATTCTGAAGCCAAAATCTTGTCTGAAGATCTTGTCAGCAGTAAACATGATATGACTGACTAGTAACACTCAATTTCGATGCCAATACCATTTTCTCATGTATAAACCACCAATACTAACATTGTAGAATAGTTATAGTGATGGGAAACCATTCACCCTGAAGTTTCATACAAAACATTGCAAAAGCATTGAGAACGCTATCAGGAGCTGAAAAGAACTTTAAAGAAATAAAAAACTGGAAGTCTCAAAAACGGATCATGAAACCAGAATCTTGTTTGGAGATCTTGACAGAATGAACATGATACGACTGACTAGTAACACTCAATTTCAATGCCAAAACCCTTTTCTCATGTATAAACCACCAATACTAACATTGTAGAATAGTTATAGTGATGGGAAACCATTCACCCTGAAGTTTCATACAAAACATTGCAAAAGCATTGAGAACGCTATCAGGAGCTGAAAAGAACTTTAAAGAAATAAAAAACTGGAAGTCTCAAAAACGGATCATGAAACCAGAATCTTGTTTGGAGATCTTGACAGAATGAACATGATACGACTGACTAGTAACACTCAATTTCGATGCCAATACCATTTTGTCATGTATAAAACACAGATATTAAAATGGTAGAATAGTCATCGTGATGGGAAACCATTCACCAAGACGTTTCATACAAAACATTGCAAATGCATTGAAAACGCTCTCAGGAGCTGAAAAGCACTTTAAAGCAGTAAAAAACTGGAAGTCTCAAAAACGGATTCTGAAACCAGAATCTTGTTTGGAGATCTTGTCAGAATAAACATGATATGACTTAGTAACACTCAATTTCGATGCCAATACCATTTTGTCATGTATAAAACACAGAGATTAAAATGGTAGAATAGTCATAGTGAAGGGAAACCATTCACCAAGACGTTTCATACAAAACATTGCAAATGCATTGAAAACGCTCTCAGGAGCTGAAAAGCACTTTAAAGCAATAAAAAACTGGAAGTCTCAAAAACGGATTCTGAAACCAGAATCTTGTTTGGAGATCTTGACAGAATGAACATGATACGACTGACTAGTAACACTCAATTTCGATGCCAATACCATTTTGTCATGTATAAAACACAGAGATTAAAATGGTAGAATAGTCTTATTGATGGGAAACCATTCACCAAGACGTTTCATACAAAACATTGCAAATGCCTTGTTCTCAGGAGCTGAAAAGCACTTTAAAGCAATACAAAAACTGGAAGTCTCAAAAACGGATTCTGAAGCCAAAATCTTGTCTGAAGATCTTGTCAGCAGTAAACATGATATGACTGACTAGTTACACTCAATTTCAATGCCAAAACCCTTTTCTCATGTATAAACCACCAATACTAACATTGTAGAATAGTTATAGTGATGGGAAACCATTCACCCTGAAGTTTCATACAAAACATTGCAAAAGCATTGAGAACGCTATCAGGAGCTGAAAAGAACTTTAAAGAAATAAAAAACTGGAAGTCTCAAAAACGGATCATGAAACCAGAATCTTGTTTGGAGATCTTGACAGAATGAACATGATACGACTGACTAGTAACACTCAATTTCGATGCCAATACCATTTTGTCATGTATAAAACACAGATATTAAAATGGTAGAATAGTCATCGTGATGGGAAACCATTCACCAAGACGTTTCATACAAAACATTGCAAATGCATTGAAAACGCTACTCAGGAGCTGAAAAGCACTTTAAAGCAATAAAAAAATGGAAGTCTCAAAAACGGATCCTGAAACCAGAATCTTGTTTGGAAATCTTGTCAGAATAAACACGATATGACTGACTAGTAACACTCAATTTCGATGCCAATACCATTTTGTCATGTATAAAACAGAGATTAAAATGGTAGAATAGTCATAGTGATGGGAAACCATTCACCAAGACGTTTCATACAAAACATTGCAAATGCATTGAAAACGCTACTCAGGAGCTGAAAAGCACTTTAAAGCAATAAAAAAATGGAAGTCTCAAAAACGGATCCTGAAACCAGAATCTTGTTTGGAAATCTTGTCAGAATAAACACGATATGACTGACTAGTAACACTCAATTTCAATGCCAATACCATTTTGTCATGTATAAAACACAGAGATTAAAATGGTAGAATAGTCATAGTGATGGGAAACCATTCACCAAGACGTTTCATACAAAACATTGCAAATGCATTGAAAACGCTCTCAGGAGCTGAAAAGCACTTTAAAGCAATAAAAAAAACTGGAAGTCTCAAAAACTGATTCTGATCCAAAATCTTGTCTGAAGATCTTGTCAGCAGTAAACATGATATGACTGACTAGTAACACTCAATTTCAATGCCAAAACCCTTTTCTCATGTATAAACCACCAAGACTAACATTGTAGAATAGTTATGGGAAACCATTCACCCTGAAGTTTCATACAAAACATTGCAAAAGCATTGAGAACGCTATCACGAGCTGAAAAGCACTTTACAGCAATAAAAAGCTGGAAGTCTCAAAAACGGATTCTGAAACCAGAATCTTGTTTGGAGATCTTGTCAGAAGTAAACATGATATGACCACCTAGCAACACTCAATTTCAATGCCAAAACCCTTTTCTCATGTATAAACCACCAAGACTAACTCTATAGAATGGTTATAGTGATGGGAAACCATTCACCCTGAAGTTTCATACAAAACATTGCACAAGCATTGAAAACGTTATCAGGAGCTGAAAAGCACTTTAAAGCAATAAAAAACTGGAAGTCTCAAAAACGGATCATGAAACCAGAATCTTGTTTGGAGATCTTGACAGAATGAACATGATACGACTGACTAGTAACACTCAATTTCGATGCCAATACCATTTTGTCATGTATAAAACAGAGATTAAAATGGTAGAATAGTCATAGTGATGGGAAACCATTCACCAAGACGTTTCATACAAAACATTGCAAATGCATTGAAAACGCTACTCAGAAGCTGAAAAGCACTTTAAAGCAATAAAAAAATGGAAGTCTCAAAAACGGATCCTGAAACCAGAATCTTGTTTGGAAATCTTGTCAGAATAAACACGATATGACTGACTAGTAACACTCAATTTCAATGCCAATACCATTTTGTCATGTATAAAACACAGAGATTAAAATGGTAGAATAGTCATAGTGATGGGAAACCATTCACCAAGACGTTTCATACAAAACATTGCAAATGCATTGAAAACGCTCTCAGGAGCTGAAAAGCACTTTAAAGCAATAAAAAAAACTGGAAGTCTCAAAAACGGATTCTGAAGCCAAAATCTTGTCTGAAGATCTTGTCAGCAGTAAACATGATATGACTGACTAGTAACACTCAATTTCGATGCCAATACCCTTTTGTCATGTATAAACCACAGAGATTAAAATGGTAGAATAGTCATAGTGATGGGAAACCATTCACCAAGACGTTTCATACAAAACATTGCAAATGCATTGAAAACGCTCTCAGGAGCTGAAAAGCACTTTAAAGCAATAAAAAACTGGAAGTCTCAAAAACGGATTCTGAAACCAGAATCTTGTTTGGAGATCTTGTCAGAATAAACATGATATGACTTAGTAACACTCAATTTCGATGCCAATACCATTTTGTCATGTATAAAACACAGAGATTAAAATGGTAGAATAGTCATAGTGAAGGGAAACCATTCACCAAGACGTTTCATACAAAACATTGCAAATGCATTGAAAACGCTACTCAGGAGCTGAAAAGCACTTTAAAACAATAAAAAAATGGAAGTCTCAAAAACGGATCCTGAAACCAGAATCTTGTTTGGAAATCTTGTCAGAATAAACACGATATGACTGACTAGTAACACTCAATTTCGATGCCAATACCATTTTGTCATGTATAAAACAGAGATTAAAATGGTAGAATAGTCATAGTGATGGGAAACCATTCACCAAGACGTTTCATACAAAACATTGCAAAAGCATTGAGAACGCTATCAGGAGCTGAAAAGAACTTTAAAGAAATAAAAAACTGGAAGTCTCAAAAACGGATCATGAAACCAGAATCTTGTTTGGAGATCTTGACAGAATGAACATGATACGACTGACTAGTAACACTCAATTTCGATGCCAATACCATTTTGTCATGTATAAAACACAGATATTAAAATGGTAGAATAGTTATCGTGATGGGAAACCATTCACCAAGACGTTTCATACAAAACATTGCAAATGCATTGAAAACGCTCTCAGGAGCTGAAAAGCACTTTAAAGCAATAAAAAAAACTGGAAGTCTCAAAAACGGATTCTGAAGCCAAAATCTTGTCTGAAGATCTTGTCAGCAGTAAACATGATATGACTGACTAGTAACACTCAATTTCAATGCCAAAACCCTTTTCTCATGTATAAACCACCAAGATTAAAATTGTAGAATAGTTATAGTGATGGGAAACCTTTCACCCAGACGTTTCATACAAAACATTTTAAAATCTTTGAAAACGTTATCAGGAGCTGAAAAGCACTTTAAAGCAATAAAAATCTGGAAGTCTCAAAAACGGATCATGAAACCAGAATCTTGTTTGGAGATCTTGTCAGAAGTAAACATGACATGACTGACTAGTTACACTCAATTTCAATGCCAAAACCCTTTTCTCATGTATAAACCACCAATACTAACATTGTAGAATAGTTATAGTGATGGGAAACCATTCACCCTGAAGTTTCATACAAAACATTGCAAAAGCATTGAGAACGCTATCAGGAGCTGAAAAGAACTTTAAAGAAATAAAAAACTGGAAGTCTCAAAAACGGATCATGAAACCAGAATCTTGTTTGGAGATCTTGACAGAATGAACATGATACGACTGACTAGTAACACTCAATTTCGATGCCAATACCATTTTGTCATGTATAAAACACAGATATTAAAATGGTAGAATAGTTATCGTGATGGGAAACCATTCACCAAGACGTTTCATACAAAACATTGCAAATGCATTGAAAACGCTCTCAGGATCTGAAAAGCACTTTAAAGCAATACAAAACTGGAAGTCTCAAAAACGGATTCTGAAACCAGAATCTTGTTTGGAGATCTTGTCAGAATAAACATGATATGACTTAGTAACACTCAATTTCGATGCCAATACCATTTTGTCATGTATAAAACACAGAGATTAAAATGGTAGAATAGTCATAGTGAAGGGAAACCATTCACCAAGACGTTTCATACAAAACATTGCAAATGCATTGAAAACGCTACTCAGGAGCTGAAAAGCACTTTAAAGCAATAAAAAAATGGAAGTCTCAAAAACGGATCCTGAAACCAGAATCTTGTTTGGAAATCTTGTCAGAATAAACACGATATGACTGACTAGTAACACTCAATTTCGATGCCAATACCATTTTGTCATGTATAAAACAGAGATTAAAATGGTAGAATAGTCATAGTGATGGGAAACCATTCACCAAGACGTTTCATACAAAACATTGCAAATGCATTGAAAACGCTCTCAGGAGCTGAAAAGCACTTTAAAGCAATAAAAAAACTGAAGTCTCAAAAACTGATTCTGATCCAAAATCTTGTCTGAAGATCTTGTCAGCAGTAAACATGATATGACTGACTAGTAACACTCAATTTCAATGCCAAAACCCTTTTCTCATGTATAAACCACCAAGACTAACATTGTAGAATAGTTATGGGAAACCATTCACCCTGAAGTTTCATACAAAACATTGCAAAAGCATTGACAACGCTATCAGGAGCTGAAAAGCACTTTACAGCAATAAAAAGCTGGAAGTCTCAAAAACGGATTCTGAAACCAGAATCTTGTTTGGAGATCTTGTCAGAAGTAAACATGATATGACCACCTAGCAACACTCAATTTCAATGCCAAAACCCTTTTCTCATGTATAAACCACCAAGACTAACTCTATAGAATGGTTATAGTGATGGGAAACCATTCACCCTGAAGTTTCATACAAAACATTGCACAAGCATTGAAAACGTTATCAGGAACTGAAAAGCACTTTAAAGCAATAAAAAACTGGAAGTCTCAAAAACGGATCATGAAACCAGAATCTTGTTTGGAGATCTTGACAGAATGAACATGATACGACTGACTAGTAACACTCAATTTCGATGCCAATACCATTTTGTCATGTATAAAACACAGAGATTAAAATGGTAGAATAGTCATAGTGATGGGAAACCATTCACCAAGACGTTTCATACAAAACATTGCAAATGCATTGAAAACGCTATCAGGAGCTGAAAAGCACTTTAAAGCAATAAAAAAATGGAAGTCTCAAAAACGGATCCTGAAACCAGAATCTTGTTTGGAAATCTTGTCAGAATAAACACGATATGACTGACTAGTAACACTCAATTTCGATGCCAATACCATTTTGTCATGTATAAAACAGAGATTAAAATGGTAGAATAGTCATAGTGATGGGAAACCATTCACCAAGACGTTTCATACAAAACATTGCAAATGCATTGAAAACGCTACTCAGGAGCTGAAAAGCACTTTAAAGCAATAAAAAAATGGAAGTCTCAAAAACGGATCCTGAAACCAGAATCTTGTTTGGAAATCTTGTCAGAATAAACACGATATGACTGACTAGTAACACTCAATTTCAATGCCAATACCATTTTGTCATGTATAAAACACAGAGATTAAAATGGTAGAATAGTCATAGTGATGGGAAACCATTCACCAAGACGTTTCATACAAAACATTGCAAATGCATTGAAAACGCTCTCAGGAGCTGAAAAGCACTTTAAAGCAATAAAAAAAACTGGAAGTCTCAAAAACTGATTCTGATCCAAAATCTTGTCTGAAGATCTTGTCAGCAGTAAACATGATATGACTGACTAGTAACACTCAATTTCAATGCCAAAACCCTTTTCTCATGTATAAACCACCAAGACTAACATTGTAGAATAGTTATGGGAAACCATTCACCCTGAAGTTTCATACAAAACATTGCAAAAGCATTGAGAACGCTATCACGAGCTGAAAAGCACTTTACAGCAATAAAAAGCTGGAAGTCTCAAAAACGGATTCTGAAACCAGAATCTTGTTTGGAGATCTTGTCAGAAGTAAACATGATATGACCACCTAGCAACACTCAATTTCAATGCCAAAACCCTTTTCTCATGTATAAACCACCAAGACTAACTCTATAGAATGGTTATAGTGATGGGAAACCATTCACCCTGAAGTTTCATACAAAACATTGCACAAGCATTGAAAACGTTATCAGGAGCTGAAAAGCACTTTAAAGCAATAAAAAACTGGAAGTCTCAAAAACGGATCATGAAACCAGAATCTTGTTTGGAGATCTTGACAGAATGAACATGATACGACTGACTAGTAACACTCAATTTCGATGCCAATACCATTTTGTCATGTATAAAACAGAGATTAAAATGGTAGAATAGTCATAGTGATGGGAAACCATTCACCAAGACGTTTCATACAAAACATTGCAAATGCATTGAAAACGCTACTCAGAAGCTGAAAAGCACTTTAAAGCAATAAAAAAATGGAAGTCTCAAAAACGGATCCTGAAACCAGAATCTTGTTTGGAAATCTTGTCAGAATAAACACGATATGACTGACTAGTAACACTCAATTTCAATGCCAATACCATTTTGTCATGTATAAAACACAGAGATTAAAATGGTAGAATAGTCATAGTGATGGGAAACCATTCACCAAGACGTTTCATACAAAACATTGCAAATGCATTGAAAACGCTCTCAGGAGCTGAAAAGCACTTTAAAGCAATAAAAAAAACTGGAAGTCTCAAAAACGGATTCTGAAGCCAAAATCTTGTCTGAAGATCTTGTCAGCAGTAAACATGATATGACTGACTAGTAACACTCAATTTCGATGCCAATACCCTTTTGTCATGTATAAACCACAGAGATTAAAATGGTAGAATAGTCATAGTGATGGGAAACCATTCACCAAGACGTTTCATACAAAACATTGCAAATGCATTGAAAACGCTCTCAGGAGCTGAAAAGCACTTTAAAGCAATAAAAAACTGGAAGTCTCAAAAACGGATTCTGAAACCAGAATCTTGTTTGGAGATCTTGTCAGAATAAACATGATATGACTTAGTAACACTCAATTTCGATGCCAATACCATTTTGTCATGTATAAAACACAGAGATTAAAATGGTAGAATAGTCATAGTGAAGGGAAACCATTCACCAAGACGTTTCATACAAAACATTGCAAATGCATTGAAAACGCTACTCAGGAGCTGAAAAGCACTTTAAAACAATAAAAAAATGGAAGTCTCAAAAACGGATCCTGAAACCAGAATCTTGTTTGGAAATCTTGTCAGAATAAACACGATATGACTGACTAGTAACACTCAATTTCGATGCCAATACCATTTTGTCATGTATAAAACAGAGATTAAAATGGTAGAATAGTCATAGTGATGGGAAACCATTCACCAAGACGTTTCATACAAAACATTGCAAATGCATTGAAAACGCTACTCAGGAGCTGAAAAGCACTTTAAAACAATAAAAAAATGGAAGTCTCAAAAACGGATCCTGAAACCAGAATCTTGTTTGGAAATCTTGTCAGAATAAACACGATATGACTGACTAGTAACACTCAATTTCGATGCCAATACCATTTTGTCATGTATAAAACAGAGATTAAAATGGTAGAATAGTCATAGTGATGGGAAACCATTCACCAAGACGTTTCATACAAAACATTGCAAAAGCATTGAGAACGCTATCAGGAGCTGAAAAGAACTTTAAAGAAATAAAAAACTGGAAGTCTCAAAAACGGATCATGAAACCAGAATCTTGTTTGGAGATCTTGACAGAATGAACATGATACGACTGACTAGTAACACTCAATTTCGATGCCAATACCATTTTGTCATGTATAAAACACAGATATTAAAATGGTAGAATAGTTATCGTGATGGGAAACCATTCACCAAGACGTTTCATACAAAACATTGCAAATGCATTGAAAACGCTCTCAGGAGCTGAAAAGCACTTTAAAGCAATAAAAAAAACTGGAAGTCTCAAAAACGGATTCTGAAGCCAAAATCTTGTCTGAAGATCTTGTCAGCAGTAAACATGATATGACTGACTAGTAACACTCAATTTCAATGCCAAAACCCTTTTCTCATGTATAAACCACCAAGATTAAAATTGTAGAATAGTTATAGTGATGGGAAACCTTTCACCCAGACGTTTCATACAAAACATTTTAAAATCTTTGAAAACGTTATCAGGAGCTGAAAAGCACTTTAAAGCAATAAAAATCTGGAAGTCTCAAAAACGGATCATGAAACCAGAATCTTGTTTGGAGATCTTGTCAGAAGTAAACATGACATGACTGACTAGTTACACTCAATTTCAATGCCAAAACCCTTTTCTCATGTATAAACCACCAATACTAACATTGTAGAATAGTTATAGTGATGGGAAACCATTCACCCTGAAGTTTCATACAAAACATTGCAAAAGCATTGAGAACGCTATCAGGAGCTGAAAAGAACTTTAAAGAAATAAAAAACTGGAAGTCTCAAAAACGGATCATGAAACCAGAATCTTGTTTGGAGATCTTGACAGAATGAACATGATACGACTGACTAGTAACACTCAATTTCGATGCCAATACCATTTTGTCATGTATAAAACACAGATATTAAAATGGTAGAATAGTTATCGTGATGGGAAACCATTCACCAAGACGTTTCATACAAAACATTGCAAATGCATTGAAAACGCTCTCAGGATCTGAAAAGCACTTTAAAGCAATACAAAACTGGAAGTCTCAAAAACGGATTCTGAAACCAGAATCTTGTTTGGAGATCTTGTCAGAATAAACATGATATGACTTAGTAACACTCAATTTCGATGCCAATACCATTTTGTCATGTATAAAACACAGAGATTAAAATGGTAGAATAGTCATAGTGAAGGGAAACCATTCACCAAGACGTTTCATACAAAACATTGCAAATGCATTGAAAACGCTACTCAGGAGCTGAAAAGCACTTTAAAGCAATAAAAAAATGGAAGTCTCAAAAACGGATCCTGAAACCAGAATCTTGTTTGGAAATCTTGTCAGAATAAACACGATATGACTGACTAGTAACACTCAATTTCGATGCCAATACCATTTTGTCATGTATAAAACAGAGATTAAAATGGTAGAATAGTCATAGTGATGGGAAACCATTCACCAAGACGTTTCATACAAAACATTGCAAATGCATTGAAAACGCTCTCAGGAGCTGAAAAGCACTTTAAAGCAATAAAAAAACTGAAGTCTCAAAAACTGATTCTGATCCAAAATCTTGTCTGAAGATCTTGTCAGCAGTAAACATGATATGACTGACTAGTAACACTCAATTTCAATGCCAAAACCCTTTTCTCATGTATAAACCACCAAGACTAACATTGTAGAATAGTTATGGGAAACCATTCACCCTGAAGTTTCATACAAAACATTGCAAAAGCATTGACAACGCTATCAGGAGCTGAAAAGCACTTTACAGCAATAAAAAGCTGGAAGTCTCAAAAACGGATTCTGAAACCAGAATCTTGTTTGGAGATCTTGTCAGAAGTAAACATGATATGACCACCTAGCAACACTCAATTTCAATGCCAAAACCCTTTTCTCATGTATAAACCACCAAGACTAACTCTATAGAATGGTTATAGTGATGGGAAACCATTCACCCTGAAGTTTCATACAAAACATTGCACAAGCATTGAAAACGTTATCAGGAACTGAAAAGCACTTTAAAGCAATAAAAAACTGGAAGTCTCAAAAACGGATCATGAAACCAGAATCTTGTTTGGAGATCTTGACAGAATGAACATGATACGACTGACTAGTAACACTCAATTTCGATGCCAATACCATTTTGTCATGTATAAAACACAGAGATTAAAATGGTAGAATAGTCATAGTGATGGGAAACCATTCACCAAGACGTTTCATACAAAACATTGCAAATGCATTGAAAACGCTATCAGGAGCTGAAAAGCACTTTAAAGCAATAAAAAACTGGAAGTCTCAAAAACGGATTCTGAAACCAGAATCTTGTTTGGAGATCTTGTCAGAATAAACATGATATGACTTAGTAACACTCAATTTCGATGCCAATACCATTTTGTCATGTATAAAACACAGAGATTAAAATGGTAGAATAGTCATAGTGAAGGGAAACCATTCACCAAGACGTTTCATACAAAACATTGCAAATGCATTGAAAACGCTACTCAGGAGCTGAAAAGCACTTTAAAGCAATAAAAAAATGGAAGTCTCAAAAACGGATCCTGAAACCAGAATCTTGTTTGGAAATCTTGTCAGAATAAACACGATATGACTGACTAGTAACACTCAATTTCGATGCCAATACCATTTTGTCATGTATAAAACACAGAGATTAAAATGGTAGAATAGTCATAGTGAAGGGAAACCATTCACCAAGACGTTTCACACAAAACATTGCAAATGCATTGAAAACGCTACTCAGGAGCTGAAAAGCACTTTAAAGCAATAAAAAAATGGAAGTCTCAAAAACGGATCCTGAAACCAGAATCTTGTTTGGAAATCTTGTCAGAATAAACACGATATGACTGACTAGTAACACTCAATTTCGATGCCAATACCATTTTGTCATGTATAAAACACAGAGATTAAAATGGTAGAATAGTCATAGTGAAGGGACACCATTAACCAAGACGTTTCATACAAAACATTGCAAATGCATTGAAAACGCTACTCAGGAGCTGAAAAGCACTTTAAAGCAATAAAAAAATGGAAGTCTCAAAAACGGATCCTGAAACCAGAATCTTGTTTGGAAATCTTGTCAGAATAAACACGATATGACTGACTAGTAACACTCAATTTCGATGCCAATACCATTTTGTCATGTATAAAACAGAGATTAAAATGGTAGAATAGTCATAGTGATGGGAAACCATTCACCAAGACGTTTCATACAAAACATTGCAAATGCATTGAAAACGCTACTCAGGAGCTGAAAAGCACTTTAAAGCAATAAAAAAATGGAAGTCTCAAAAACGGATCCTGAAACCAGAATCTTGTTTGGAAATCTTGTCAGAATAAACACGATATGACTGACTAGTAACACTCAATTTCAATGCCAATACCATTTTGTCATGTATAAAACACAGAGATTAAAATGGTAGAATAGTCATAGTGATGGGAAACCATTCACCAAGACGTTTCATACAAAACATTGCAAATGCATTGAAAACGCTCTCAGGAGCTGAAAAGCACTTTAAAGCAATAAAAAAAACTGGAAGTCTCAAAAACGGATTCTGAAGCCAAAATCTTGTCTGAAGATCTTGTCAGCAGTAAACATGATATGACTGACTAGTAACACTCAATTTCAATGCCAAAACCCTTTTCTCATGTATAAACCACCAAGATTAAAATTGTAGAATAGTTATAGTGATGGGAAACCTTTCACCCAGACGTTTCATACAAAACATTTCAAAATCTTTGAAAACGTTATCAGGAGCTGAAAAGCACTTTAAAGCAATAAAAATCTGGAAGTCTCAAAAACGGATCATGAAACCAGAATCTTGTTTGGAGATCTTGTCAGAAGTAAACATGATATGACTGACTAGTTACACTCAATTTCAATGCCAAAACCCTTTTCTCATGTATAAACCACCAATACTAACATTGTAGAATAGTTATAGTGATGGGAAACCATTCACCCTGAAGTTTCATACAAAACATTGCAAAAGCATTGAGAACGCTATCAGGAGCTGAAAAGAACTTTAAAGAAATAAAAAACTGGAAGTCTCAAAAACGGATCATGAAACCAGAATCTTGTTTGGAGATCTTGACAGAATGAACATGATACGACTGACTAGTAACACTCAATTTCGATGCCAATACCATTTTGTCATGTATAAAACACAGATATTAAAATGGTAGAATAGTTATCGTGATGGCAAACCATTCACCAAGACGTTTCATACAAAACATTGCAAATGCATTGAAAACGCTCTCAGGAGCTGAAAAGCACTTTAAAGCAATAAAAAAACTGAAGTCTCAAAAACTGATTCTGATCCAAAATCTTGTCTGAAGATCTTGTCAGCAGTAAACATGATATGACTGACTAGTAACACTCAATTTCAATGCCAAAACCCTTTTCTCATGTATAAACCACCAAGACTAACATTGTAGAATAGTTATGGGAAACCATTCACCCTGAAGTTTCATACAAAACATTGCAAAAGCATTGACAACGCTATCAGGAGCTGAAAAGCACTTTACAGCAATAAAAAGCTGGAAGTCTCAAAAACGGATTCTGAAACCAGAATCTTGTTTGGAGATCTTGTCAGAAGTAAACATGATATGACCACCTAGCAACACTCAATTTCAATGCCAAAACCCTTTTCTCATGTATAAACCACCAAGACTAACTCTATAGAATGGTTATAGTGATGGGAAACCATTCACCCTGAAGTTTCATACAAAACATTGCACAAGCATTGAAAACGTTATCAGGAACTGAAAAGCACTTTAAAGCAATAAAAAACTGGAAGTCTCAAAAACGGATCATGAAACCAGAATCTTGTTTGGAGATCTTGACAGAATGAACATGATACGACTGACTAGTAACACTCAATTTCGATGCCAATACCATTTTGTCATGTATAAAACACAGAGATTAAAATGGTAGAATAGTCATAGTGATGGGAAACCATTCACCAAGACGTTTCATACAAAACATTGCAAATGCATTGAAAACGCTATCAGGAGCTGAAAAGCACTTTAAAGCAATAAAAAACTGGAAGTCTCAAAAACGGATTCTGAAACCAGAATCTTGTTTGGAGATCTTGTCAGAATAAACATGATATGACTTAGTAACACTCAATTTCGATGCCAATACCATTTTGTCATGTATAAAACACAGAGATTAAAATGGTAGAATAGTCATAGTGAAGGGAAACCATTCACCAAGACGTTTCATACAAAACATTGCAAATGCATTGAAAACGCTACTCAGGAGCTGAAAAGCACTTTAAAGCAATAAAAAAATGGAAGTCTCAAAAACGGATCCTGAAACCAGAATCTTGTTTGGAAATCTTGTCAGAATAAACACGATATGACTGACTAGTAACACTCAATTTCGATGCCAATACCATTTTGTCATGTATAAAACACAGAGATTAAAATGGTAGAATAGTCATAGTGAAGGGAAACCATTCACCAAGACGTTTCATACAAAACATTGCAAATGCATTGAAAACGCTACTCAGGAGCTGAAAAGCACTTTAAAGCAATAAAAAAATGGAAGTCTCAAAAACGGATCCTGAAACCAGAATCTTGTTTGGAAATCTTGTCAGAATAAACACGATATGACTGACTAGTAACACTCAATTTCGATGCCAATACCATTTTGTCATGTATAAAACACAGAGATTAAAATGGTAGAATAGTCATAGTGAAGGGAAACCATTCACCAAGACGTTTCATACAAAACATTGCAAATGCATTGAAAACGCTACTCAGGAGCTGAAAAGCACTTTAAAGCAATAAAAAAATGGAAGTCTCAAAAACGGATCCTGAAACCAGAATCTTGTTTGGAAATCTTGTCAGAATAAACACGATATGACTGACTAGTAACACTCAATTTCGATGCCAATACCATTTTGTCATGTATAAAACAGAGATTAAAATGGTAGAATAGTCATAGTGATGGGAAACCATTCACCAAGACGTTTCATACAAAACATTGCAAATGCATTGAAAACGCTACTCAGAAGCTGAAAAGCACTTTAAAGCAATAAAAAAATGGAAGTCTCAAAAACGGATCCTGAAACCAGAATCTTGTTTGGAAATCTTGTCAGAATAAACACGATATGACTGACTAGTAACACTCAATTTCAATGCCAATACCATTTTGTCATGTATAAAACACAGAGATTAAAATGGTAGAATAGTCATAGTGATGGGAAACCATTCACCAAGACGTTTCATACAAAACATTGCAAATGCATTGAAAACGCTCTCAGGAGCTGAAAAGCACTTTAAAGCAATAAAAAAAACTGGAAGTCTCAAAAACGGATTCTGAAGCCAAAATCTTGTCTGAAGATCTTGTCAGCAGTAAACATGATATGACTGACTAGTAACACTCAATTTCGATGCCAATACCCTTTTGTCATGTATAAACCACAGAGATTAAAATGGTAGAATAGTCATAGTGATGGGAAACCATTCACCAAGACGTTTCATACAAAACATTGCAAATGCATTGAAAACGCTCTCAGGAGCTGAAAAGCACTTTAAAGCAATAAAAAACTGGAAGTCTCAAAAACGGATCCTGAAACCAGAATCTTGTTTGGAAATCTTGTCAGAATAAACACGATATGACTGACTAGTAACACTCAATTTCGATGCCAATACCATTTTGTCATGTATAAAACACAGAGATTAAAATGGTAGAATAGTCATAGTGAAGGGAAACCATTCACCAAGACGTTTCATACAAAACATTGCAAATGCATTGAAAACGCTACTCAGGAGCTGAAAAGCACTTTAAAGCAATAAAAAAATGGAAGTCTCAAAAACGGATCCTGAAACCAGAATCTTGTTTGGAAATCTTGTCAGAATAAACACGATATGACTGACTAGTAACACTCAATTTCGATGCCAATACCATTTTGTCATGTATAAAACAGAGATTAAAATGGTAGAATAGTCATAGTGATGGGAAACCATTCACCAAGACGTTTCATACAAAACATTGCAAATGCATTGAAAACGCTACTCAGGAGCTGAAAAGCACTTTAAAGCAATAAAAAAATGGAAGTCTCAAAAACGGATCCTGAAACCAGAATCTTGTTTGGAAATCTTGTCAGAATAAACACGATATGACTGACTAGTAACACTCAATTTCAATGCCAATACCATTTTGTCATGTATAAAACACAGAGATTAAAATGGTAGAATAGTCATAGTGATGGGAAACCATTCACCAAGACGTTTCATACAAAACATTGCAAATGCATTGAAAACGCTCTCAGGAGCTGAAAAGCACTTTAAAGCAATAAAAAAAACTGGAAGTCTCAAAAACGGATTCTGAAGCCAAAATCTTGTCTGAAGATCTTGTCAGCAGTAAACATGATATGACTGACTAGTAACACTCAATTTCGATGCCAATACCCTTTTGTCATGTATAAACCACAGAGATTAAAATGGTAGAATAGTCATAGTGATGGGAAACCATTCACCAAGACGTTTCATACAAAACATTGCAAATGCATTGAAAACGCTCTCAGGAGCTGAAAAGCACTTTAAAGCAATAAAAAACTGGAAGTCTCAAAAACGGATTCTGAAACCAGAATCTTGTTTGGAGATCTTGTCAGAATAAACATAATATGACTGACTAGTAACACTCAATTTCGATGCCAATACCATTTTGTCATGTATAAAACACAGAGATTAAAATGGTAGAATAGTCATAGTGATGGGAAACCATTCACCAAGACGTTTCATACAAAACATTGCAAATGCATTGAAAACGCTCTCAGGAGCTGAAAAGCACTTTAAAGCAATAAAAAAACTGAAGTCTCAAAAACTGATTCTGATCCAAAATCTTGTCTGAAGATCTTGTCAGCAGTAAACATGATATGACTGACTAGTAACACTCAATTTCAATGCCAAAACCCTTTTCTCATGTATAAACCACCAAGACTAACATTGTAGAATAGTTATGGGAAACCATTCACCCTGAAGTTTCATACAAAACATTGCAAAAGCATTGAGAACGCTATCAGGAGCTGAAAAGCACTTTACAGCAATAAAAAGCTGGAAGTCTCAAAAACGGATTCTGAAACCAGAATCTTGTTTGGAGATCTTGTCAGAAGTAAACATGATATGACCACCTAGCAACACTCAATTTCAATGCCAAAACCCTTTTCTCATGTATAAACCACCAAGACTAACTCTATAGAATGGTTATAGTGATGGGAAACCATTCACCCTGAAGTTTCATACAAAACATTGCACAAGCATTGAAAACGTTATCAGGAGCTGAAAAGCACTTTAAAGCAATAAAAAACTGGAAGTCTCAAAAACGGATCATGAAACCAGAATCTTGTTTGGAGATCTTGACAGAATGAACATGATACGACTGACTAGTAACACTCAATTTCGATGCCAATACCATTTTGTCATGTATAAAACAGAGATTAAAATGGTAGAATAGTCATAGTGATGGGAAACCATTCACCAAGACGTTTCATACAAAACATTGCAAATGCATTGAAAACGCTACTCAGAAGCTGAAAAGCACTTTAAAGCAATAAAAAAATGGAAGTCTCAAAAACGGATCCTGAAACCAGAATCTTGTTTGGAAATCTTGTCAGAATAAACACGATATGACTGACTAGTAACACTCAATTTCAATGCCAATACCATTTTGTCATGTATAAAACACAGAGATTAAAATGGTAGAATAGTCATAGTGATGGGAAACCATTCACCAAGACGTTTCATACAAAACATTGCAAATGCATTGAAAACGCTCTCAGGAGCTGAAAAGCACTTTAAAGCAATAAAAAAAACTGGAAGTCTCAAAAACGGATTCTGAAGCCAAAATCTTGTCTGAAGATCTTGTCAGCAGTAAACATGATATGACTGACTAGTAACACTCAATTTCGATGCCAATACCCTTTTGTCATGTATAAACCACAGAGATTAAAATGGTAGAATAGTCATAGTGATTGGGAAACCATTCACCAAGACGTTTCATACAAAACATTGCAAATGCATTGAAAACGCTCTCAGGAGCTGAAAAGCACTTTAAAGCAATAAAAAACTGGAAGTCTCAAAAACGGATTCTGAAACCAGAATCTTGTTTGGAGATCTTGTCAGAATAAACATAATATGACTGACTAGTAACACTCAATTTCGATGCCAATACCATTTTGTCATGTATAAAACACAGAGATTAAAATGGTAGAATAGTTATAGTGATGGGAAACCTTTCACCCAGACGTTTCATACAAAACATTTCAAAATCTTTGAAAACGTTATCAGGAGCTGAAAAGCACTTTAAAGCAATAAAAATCTGGAAGTCTCAAAAACGGATCATGAAACCAGAATCTTGTTTGGAGATCTTGTCAGAAGTAAACATGATATGACTGACTAGTTACACTCAATTTCAATGCCAAAACCCTTTTCTCATGTATAAACCACCAATACTAACATTGTAGAATAGTTATAGTGATGGGAAACCATTCACCCTGAAGTTTCATACAAAACATTGCAAAAGCATTGAGAACGCTATCAGGAGCTGAAAAGAACTTTAAAGAAATAAAAAACTGGAAGTCTCAAAAACGGATCATGAAACCAGAATCTTGTTTGGAGATCTTGACAGAATGAACATGATACGACTGACTAGTAACACTCAATTTCGATGCCAATACCATTTTGTCATGTATAAAACACAGATATTAAAATGGTAGAATAGTTATCGTGATGGGAAACCATTCACCAAGACGTTTCATACAAAACATTGCAAATGCATTGAAAACGCTCTCAGGAGCTGAAAAGCACTTTAAAGCAATACAAAACTGGAAGTCTCAAAAACGGATTCTGAAACCAGAATCTTGTTTGGAGATCTTGTCAGAATAAACATGATATGACTTAGTAACACTCAATTTCGATGCCAATACCATTTTGTCATGTATAAAACACAGAGATTAAAATGGTAGAATAGTCATAGTGAAGGGAAACCATTCACCAAGACGTTTCATACAAAACATTGCAAATGCATTGAAAACGCTACTCAGGAGCTGAAAAGCACTTTAAAGCAATAAAAAAATGGAAGTCTCAAAAACGGATCCTGAAACCAGAATCTTGTTTGGAAATCTTGTCAGAATAAACACGATATGACTGACTAGTAACACTCAATTTCGATGCCAATACCATTTTGTCATGTATAAACAGAGATTAAAATGGTAGAATAGTCATAGTGATGGGAAACCATTCACCAAGACGTTTCATACAAAACATTGCAAATGCATTGAAAACGCTCTCAGGAGCTGAAAAGCACTTTAAAGCAATAAAAAAACTGAAGTCTCAAAAACTGATTCTGATCCAAAATCTTGTCTGAAGATCTTGTCAGCAGTAAACATGATATGACTGACTAGTAACACTCAATTTCAATGCCAAAACCCTTTTCTCATGTATAAACCACCAAGACTAACATTGTAGAATAGTTATGGGAAACCATTCACCCTGAAGTTTCATACAAAACATTGCAAAAGCATTGACAACGCTATCAGGAGCTGAAAAGCACTTTACAGCAATAAAAAGCTGGAAGTCTCAAAAACGGATTCTGAAACCAGAATCTTGTTTGGAGATCTTGTCAGAAGTAAACATGATATGACCACCTAGCAACACTCAATTTCAATGCCAAAACCCTTTTCTCATGTATAAACCACCAAGACTAACTCTATAGAATGGTTATAGTGATGGGAAACCATTCACCCTGAAGTTTCATACAAAACATTGCACAAGCATTGAAAACGTTATCAGGAGCTGAAAAGCACTTTAAAGCAATAAAAAACTGGAAGTCTCAAAAACGGATCATGAAACCAGAATCTTGTTTGGAGATCTTGACAGAATGAACATGATACGACTGACTAGTAACACTCAATTTCGATGCCAATACCATTTTGTCATGTATAAAACAGAGATTAAAATGGTAGAATAGTCATAGTGATGGGAAACCATTCACCAAGACGTTTCATACAAAACATTGCAAATGCATTGAAAACGCTACTCAGGAGCTGAAAAGCACTTTAAAGCAATAAAAAAATGGAAGTCTCAAAAACGGATCCTGAAACCAGAATCTTGTTTGGAAATCTTGTCAGAATAAACACGATATGACTGACTAGTAACACTCAATTTCAATGCCAATACCATTTTGTCATGTATAAAACACAGAGATTAAAATGGTAGAATAGTCATAGTGATGGGAAACCATTCACCAAGACGTTTCATACAAAACATTGCAAATGCATTGAAAACGCTCTCAGGAGCTGAAAAGCACTTTAAAGCAATAAAAAAAACTGGAAGTCTCAAAAACGGATTCTGAAGCCAAAATCTTGTCTGAAGATCTTGTCAGCAGTAAACATGATATGACTGACTAGTAACACTCAATTTCGATGCCAATACCCTTTTGTCATGTATAAACCACAGAGATTAAAATGGTAGAATAGTCATAGTGATGGGAAACCATTCACCAAGACGTTTCATACAAAACATTGCAAATGCATTGAAAACGCTCTCAGGAGCTGAAAAGCACTTTAAAGCAATAAAAAACTGGAAGTCTCAAAAACGGATTCTGAAACCAGAATCTTGTTTGGAGATCTTGTCAGAATAAACATAATATGACTGACTAGTAACACTCAATTTCGATGCCAATACCATTTTGTCATGTATAAAACACAGAGATTAAAATGGTAGAATAGTTATAGTGATGGGAAACCTTTCACCCAGACGTTTCATACAAAACATTTCAAAATCTTTGAAAACGTTATCAGGAGCTGAAAAGCACTTTAAAGCAATAAAAATCTGGAAGTCTCAAAAACGGATCATGAAACCAGAATCTTGTTTGGAGATCTTGTCAGAAGTAAACATGATATGACTGACTAGTTACACTCAATTTCAATGCCAAAACCCTTTTCTCATGTATAAACCACCAATACTAACATTGTAGAATAGTTATAGTGATGGGAAACCATTCACCCTGAAGTTTCATACAAAACATTGCAAAAGCATTGAGAACGCTATCAGGAGCTGAAAAGAACTTTAAAGAAATAAAAAACTGGAAGTCTCAAAAACGGATCATGAAACCAGAATCTTGTTTGGAGATCTTGACAGAATGAACATGATACGACTGACTAGTAACACTCAATTTCGATGCCAATACCATTTTGTCATGTATAAAACACAGATATTAAAATGGTAGAATAGTTATCGTGATGGGAAACCATTCACCAAGACGTTTCATACAAAACATTGCAAATGCATTGAAAACGCTCTCAGGAGCTGAAAAGCACTTTAAAGCAATACAAAACTGGAAGTCTCAAAAACGGATTCTGAAACCAGAATCTTGTTTGGAGATCTTGTCAGAATAAACATGATATGACTTAGTAACACTCAATTTCGATGCCAATACCATTTTGTCATGTATAAAACACAGAGATTAAAATGGTAGAATAGTCATAGTGAAGGGAAACCATTCACCAAGACGTTTCATACAAAACATTGCAAATGCATTGAAAACGCTACTCAGGAGCTGAAAAGCACTTTAAAGCAATAAAAAAATGGAAGTCTCAAAAACGGATCCTGAAACCAGAATCTTGTTTGGAAATCTTGTCAGAATAAACACGATATGACTGACTAGTAACACTCAATTTCGATGCCAATACCATTTTGTCATGTATAAACAGAGATTAAAATGGTAGAATAGTCATAGTGATGGGAAACCATTCACCAAGACGTTTCATACAAAACATTGCAAATGCATTGAAAACGCTCTCAGGAGCTGAAAAGCACTTTAAAGCAATAAAAAAACTGAAGTCTCAAAAACTGATTCTGATCCAAAATCTTGTCTGAAGATCTTGTCAGCAGTAAACATGATATGACTGACTAGTAACACTCAATTTCAATGCCAAAACCCTTTTCTCATGTATAAACCACCAAGACTAACATTGTAGAATAGTTATGGGAAACCATTCACCCTGAAGTTTCATACAAAACATTGCAAAAGCATTGAGAACGCTATCAGGAGCTGAAAAGCACTTTACAGCAATAAAAAGCTGGAAGTCTCAAAAACGGATTCTGAAACCAGAATCTTGTTTGGAGATCTTGTCAGAAGTAAACATGATATGACCACCTAGCAACACTCAATTTCAATGCCAAAACCCTTTTCTCATGTATAAACCACCAAGACTAACTCTATAGAATGGTTATAGTGATGGGAAACCATTCACCCTGAAGTTTCATACAAAACATTGCACAAGCATTGAAAACGTTATCAGGAGCTGAAAAGCACTTTAAAGCAATAAAAAACTGGAAGTCTCAAAAACGGATCATGAAACCAGAATCTTGTTTGGAGATCTTGACAGAATGAACATGATACGACTGACTAGTAACACTCAATTTCGATGCCAATACCATTTTGTCATGTATAAAACAGAGATTAAAATGGTAGAATAGTCATAGTGATGGGAAACCATTCACCAAGACGTTTCATACAAAACATTGCAAATGCATTGAAAACGCTACTCAGGAGCTGAAAAGCACTTTAAAGCAATAAAAAAATGGAAGTCTCAAAAACGGATCCTGAAACCAGAATCTTGTTTGGAAATCTTGTCAGAATAAACACGATATGACTGACTAGTAACACTCAATTTCAATGCCAATACCATTTTGTCATGTATAAAACACAGAGATTAAAATGGTAGAATAGTCATAGTGATGGGAAACCATTCACCAAGACGTTTCATACAAAACATTGCAAATGCATTGAAAACGCTCTCAGGAGCTGAAAAGCACTTTAAAGCAATAAAAAAAACTGGAAGTCTCAAAAACGGATTCTGAAGCCAAAATCTTGTCTGAAGATCTTGTCAGCAGTAAACATGATATGACTGACTAGTAACACTCAATTTCGATGCCAATACCCTTTTGTCATGTATAAACCACAGAGATTAAAATGGTAGAATAGTCATAGTGATGGGAAACCATTCACCAAGACGTTTCATACAAAACATTGCAAATGCATTGAAAACGCTCTCAGGAGCTGAAAAGCACTTTAAAGCAATAAAAAACTGGAAGTCTCAAAAACGGATTCTGAAACCAGAATCTTGTTTGGAGATCTTGTCAGAATAAACATAATATGACTGACTAGTAACACTCAATTTCGATGCCAATACCATTTTGTCATGTATAAAACACAGAGATTAAAATGGTAGAATAGTCATAGTGATGGGAAACCATTCACCAAGACGTTTCATACAAAACATTGCAAATGCATTGAAAACGCTCTCAGGAGCTGAAAAGCACTTTAAAGCAATACAAAACTGGAAGTCTCAAAAACGGATTCTGAAACCAGAATCTTGTTTGGAGATCTTGTCAGAATAAACATGATATGACTTAGTAACACTCAATTTCGATGCCAATACCATTTTGTCATGTATAAAACACAGAGATTAAAATGGTAGAATAGTCATAGTGAAGGGAAACCATTCACCAAGACGTTTCATACAAAACATTGCAAATGCATTGAAAACGCTACTCAGGAGCTGAAAAGCACTTTAAAGCAATAAAAAAATGGAAGTCTCAAAAACGGATCCTGAAACCAGAATCTTGTTTGGAAATCTTGTCAGAATAAACACGATATGACTGACTAGTAACACTCAATTTCGATGCCAATACCATTTTGTCATGTATAAACAGAGATTAAAATGGTAGAATAGTCATAGTGATGGGAAACCATTCACCAAGACGTTTCATACAAAACATTGCAAATGCATTGAAAACGCTCTCAGGAGCTGAAAAGCACTTTAAAGCAATAAAAAAACTGAAGTCTCAAAAACTGATTCTGATCCAAAATCTTGTCTGAAGATCTTGTCAGCAGTAAACATGATATGACTGACTAGTAACACTCAATTTCAATGCCAAAACCCTTTTCTCATGTATAAACCACCAGGACTAACATTGTAGAATAGTTATGGGAAACCATTCACCCTGAAGTTTCATACAAAACATTGCAAAAGCATTGAGAACGCTATCAGGAGCTGAAAAGCACTTTACAGCAATAAAAAGCTGGAAGTCTCAAAAACGGATTCTGAAACCAGAATCTTGTTTGGAGATCTTGTCAGAAGTAAACATGATATGACCACCTAGCAACACTCAATTTCAATGCCAAAACCCTTTTCTCATGTATAAACCACCAAGACTAACTCTATAGAATGGTTATAGTGATGGGAAACCATTCACCCTGAAGTTTCATACAAAACATTGCACAAGCATTGAAAACGTTATCAGGAGCTGAAAAGCACTTTAAAGCAATAAAAAACTGGAAGTCTCAAAAACGGATCATGAAACCAGAATCTTGTTTGGAGATCTTGACAGAATGAACATGATACGACTGACTAGTAACACTCAATTTCGATGCCAATACCATTTTGTCATGTATAAAACAGAGATTAAAATGGTAGAATAGTCATAGTGATGGGAAACCATTCACCAAGACGTTTCATACAAAACATTGCAAATGCATTGAAAACGCTACTCAGAAGCTGAAAAGCACTTTAAAGCAATAAAAAAATGGAAGTCTCAAAAACGGATCCTGAAACCAGAATCTTGTTTGGAAATCTTGTCAGAATAAACACGATATGACTGACTAGTAACACTCAATTTCAATGCCAATACCATTTTGTCATGTATAAAACACAGAGATTAAAATGGTAGAATAGTCATAGTGATGGGAAACCATTCACCAAGACGTTTCATACAAAACATTGCAAATGCATTGAAAACGCTCTCAGGAGCTGAAAAGCACTTTAAAGCAATAAAAAAAACTGGAAGTCTCAAAAACGGATTCTGAAGCCAAAATCTTGTCTGAAGATCTTGTCAGCAGTAAACATGATATGACTGACTAGTAACACTCAATTTCGATGCCAATACCCTTTTGTCATGTATAAACCACAGAGATTAAAATGGTAGAATAGTCATAGTGATTGGGAAACCATTCACCAAGACGTTTCATACAAAACATTGCAAATGCATTGAAAACGCTCTCAGGAGCTGAAAAGCACTTTAAAGCAATAAAAAACTGGAAGTCTCAAAAACGGATTCTGAAACCAGAATCTTGTTTGGAGATCTTGTCAGAATAAACATAATATGACTGACTAGTAACACTCAATTTCGATGCCAATACCATTTTGTCATGTATAAAACACAGAGATTAAAATGGTAGAATAGTTATAGTGATGGGAAACCTTTCACCCAGACGTTTCATACAAAACATTTCAAAATCTTTGAAAACGTTATCAGGAGCTGAAAAGCACTTTAAAGCAATAAAAATCTGGAAGTCTCAAAAACGGATCATGAAACCAGAATCTTGTTTGGAGATCTTGTCAGAAGTAAACATGATATGACTGACTAGTTACACTCAATTTCAATGCCAAAACCCTTTTCTCATGTATAAACCACCAATACTAACATTGTAGAATAGTTATAGTGATGGGAAACCATTCACCCTGAAGTTTCATACAAAACATTGCAAAAGCATTGAGAACGCTATCAGGAGCTGAAAAGAACTTTAAAGAAATAAAAAACTGGAAGTCTCAAAAACGGATCATGAAACCAGAATCTTGTTTGGAGATCTTGACAGAATGAACATGATACGACTGACTAGTAACACTCAATTTCGATGCCAATACCATTTTGTCATGTATAAAACACAGATATTAAAATGGTAGAATAGTTATCGTGATGGGAAACCATTCACCAAGACGTTTCATACAAAACATTGCAAATGCATTGAAAACGCTCTCAGGAGCTGAAAAGCACTTTAAAGCAATACAAAACTGGAAGTCTCAAAAACGGATTCTGAAACCAGAATCTTGTTTGGAGATCTTGTCAGAATAAACATGATATGACTTAGTAACACTCAATTTCGATGCCAATACCATTTTGTCATGTATAAAACACAGAGATTAAAATGGTAGAATAGTCATAGTGAAGGGAAACCATTCACCAAGACGTTTCATACAAAACATTGCAAATGCATTGAAAACGCTACTCAGGAGCTGAAAAGCACTTTAAAGCAATAAAAAAATGGAAGTCTCAAAAACGGATCCTGAAACCAGAATCTTGTTTGGAAATCTTGTCAGAATAAACACGATATGACTGACTAGTAACACTCAATTTCGATGCCAATACCATTTTGTCATGTATAAACAGAGATTAAAATGGTAGAATAGTCATAGTGATGGGAAACCATTCACCAAGACGTTTCATACAAAACATTGCAAATGCATTGAAAACGCTCTCAGGAGCTGAAAAGCACTTTAAAGCAATAAAAAAACTGAAGTCTCAAAAACTGATTCTGATCCAAAATCTTGTCTGAAGATCTTGTCAGCAGTAAACATGATATGACTGACTAGTAACACTCAATTTCAATGCCAAAACCCTTTTCTCATGTATAAACCACCAAGACTAACATTGTAGAATAGTTATGGGAAACCATTCACCCTGAAGTTTCATACAAAACATTGCAAAAGCATTGAGAACGCTATCAGGAGCTGAAAAGCACTTTACAGCAATAAAAAGCTGGAAGTCTCAAAAACGGATTCTGAAACCAGAATCTTGTTTGGAGATCTTGTCAGAAGTAAACATGATATGACCACCTAGCAACACTCAATTTCAATGCCAAAACCCTTTTCTCATGTATAAACCACCAAGACTAACTCTATAGAATGGTTATAGTGATGGGAAACCATTCACCCTGAAGTTTCATACAAAACATTGCACAAGCATTGAAAACGTTATCAGGAGCTGAAAAGCACTTTAAAGCAATAAAAAACTGGAAGTCTCAAAAACGGATCATGAAACCAGAATCTTGTTTGGAGATCTTGACAGAATGAACATGATACGACTGACTAGTAACACTCAATTTCGATGCCAATACCATTTTGTCATGTATAAAACAGAGATTAAAATGGTAGAATAGTCATAGTGATGGGAAACCATTCACCAAGACGTTTCATACAAAACATTGCAAATGCATTGAAAACGCTCTCAGGAGCTGAAAAGCACTTTAAAGCAATAAAAAAAACTGGAAGTCTCAAAAACGGATTCTGAAGCCAAAATCTTGTCTGAAGATCTTGTCAGCAGTAAACATGATATGACTGACTAGTAACACTCAATTTCGATGCCAATACCCTTTTGTCATGTATAAACCACAGAGATTAAAATGGTAGAATAGTCATAGTGATGGGAAACCATTCACCAAGACGTTTCATACAAAACATTGCAAATGCATTGAAAACGCTCTCAGGAGCTGAAAAGCACTTTAAAGCAATAAAAAACTGGAAGTCTCAAAAACGGATTCTGAAACCAGAATCTTGTTTGGAGATCTTGTCAGAATAAACATAATATGACTGACTAGTAACACTCAATTTCGATGCCAATACCATTTTGTCATGTATAAAACACAGAGATTAAAATGGTAGAATAGTCATAGTGATGGGAAACCATTCACCAAGACGTTTCATACAAAACATTGCAAATGCATTGAAAACGCTCTCAGGAGCTGAAAAGCACTTTAAAGCAATACAAAACTGGAAGTCTCAAAAACGGATTCTGAAACCAGAATCTTGTTTGGAGATCTTGTCAGAATAAACATGATATGACTTAGTAACACTCAATTTCGATGCCAATACCATTTTGTCATGTATAAAACACAGAGATTAAAATGGTAGAATAGTCATAGTGAAGGGAAACCATTCACCAAGACGTTTCATACAAAACATTGCAAATGCATTGAAAACGCTACTCAGGAGCTGAAAAGCACTTTAAAGCAATAAAAAAATGGAAGTCTCAAAAACGGATCCTGAAACCAGAATCTTGTTTGGAAATCTTGTCAGAATAAACACGATATGACTGACTAGTAACACTCAATTTCGATGCCAATACCATTTTGTCATGTATAAACAGAGATTAAAATGGTAGAATAGTCATAGTGATGGGAAACCATTCACCAAGACGTTTCATACAAAACATTGCAAATGCATTGAAAACGCTCTCAGGAGCTGAAAAGCACTTTAAAGCAATAAAAAAACTGAAGTCTCAAAAACTGATTCTGATCCAAAATCTTGTCTGAAGATCTTGTCAGCAGTAAACATGATATGACTGACTAGTAACACTCAATTTCAATGCCAAAACCCTTTTCTCATGTATAAACCACCAGGACTAACATTGTAGAATAGTTATGGGAAACCATTCACCCTGAAGTTTCATACAAAACATTGCAAAAGCATTGAGAACGCTATCAGGAGCTGAAAAGCACTTTACAGCAATAAAAAGCTGGAAGTCTCAAAAACGGATTCTGAAACCAGAATCTTGTTTGGAGATCTTGTCAGAAGTAAACATGATATGACCACCTAGCAACACTCAATTTCAATGCCAAAACCCTTTTCTCATGTATAAACCACCAAGACTAACTCTATAGAATGGTTATAGTGATGGGAAACCATTCACCCTGAAGTTTCATACAAAACATTGCACAAGCATTGAAAACGTTATCAGGAGCTGAAAAGCACTTTAAAGCAATAAAAAACTGGAAGTCTCAAAAACGGATCATGAAACCAGAATCTTGTTTGGAGATCTTGACAGAATGAACATGATACGACTGACTAGTAACACTCAATTTCGATGCCAATACCATTTTGTCATGTATAAAACAGAGATTAAAATGGTAGAATAGTCATAGTGATGGGAAACCATTCACCAAGACGTTTCATACAAAACATTGCAAATGCATTGAAAACGCTACTCAG
The DNA here is from genome assembly GCF_038355195.1 of Osmerus mordax. NCBI lineage: Eukaryota > Metazoa > Chordata > Actinopteri > Osmeriformes > Osmeridae > Osmerus > Osmerus mordax. The sequence goes on along the minus strand of NC_090056.1, from coordinate 2,745,128 downwards.
AAGCTGAAAAGCACTTTAAAGCAATAAAAAAATGGAAGTCTCAAAAACGGATCCTGAAACCAGAATCTTGTTTGGAAATCTTGTCAGAATAAACACGATATGACTGACTAGTAACACTCAATTTCAATGCCAATACCATTTTGTCATGTATAAAACACAGAGATTAAAATGGTAGAATAGTCATAGTGATGGGAAACCATTCACCAAGACGTTTCATACAAAACATTGCAAATGCATTGAAAACGCTCTCAGGAGCTGAAAAGCACTTTAAAGCAATAAAAAAAACTGGAAGTCTCAAAAACGGATTCTGAAGCCAAAATCTTGTCTGAAGATCTTGTCAGCAGTAAACATGATATGACTGACTAGTAACACTCAATTTCGATGCCAATACCCTTTTGTCATGTATAAACCACAGAGATTAAAATGGTAGAATAGTCATAGTGATGGGAAACCATTCACCAAGACGTTTCATACAAAACATTGCAAATGCATTGAAAACGCTCTCAGGAGCTGAAAAGCACTTTAAAGCAATAAAAAACTGGAAGTCTCAAAAACGGATTCTGAAACCAGAATCTTGTTTGGAGATCTTGTCAGAATAAACATAATATGACTGACTAGTAACACTCAATTTCGATGCCAATACCATTTTGTCATGTATAAAACACAGAGATTAAAATGGTAGAATAGTCATAGTGATGGGAAACCATTCACCAAGACGTTTCATACAAAACATTGCAAATGCATTGAAAACGCTCTCAGGAGCTGAAAAGCACTTTAAAGCAATAAAAAAAACTGGAAGTCTCAAAAACGGATTCTGAAGCCAAAATCTTGTCTGAAGATCTTGTCAGCAGTAAACATGATATGACTGACTAGTAACACTCAATTTCAATGCCAAAACCCTTTTCTCATGTATAAACCACCAAGACTAACATTGTAGAATAGTTATGGGAAACCATTCACCCTGAAGTTTCATACAAAACATTGCAAAAGCATTGAGAACGCTATCAGGAGCTGAAAAGCACTTTACAGCAATAAAAAGCTGGAAGTCTCAAAAACGGATCCTGAAACCAGAATCTTGTTTGGAAATCTTGTCAGAATAAACACGATATGACTGACTAGTAACACTCAATTTCAATGCCAATACCATTTTGTCATGTATAAAACACAGAGATTAAAATGGTAGAATAGTCATAGTGATGGGAAACCATTCACCAAGACGTTTCATACAAAACATTGCAAATGCATTGAAAACGCTCTCAGGAGCTGAAAAGCACTTTAAAGCAATAAAAAACTGGAAGTCTCAAAAACGGATTCTGAAACCAGAATCTTGTTTGGAGATCTTGTCAGAATAAACATAATATGACTGACTAGTAACACTCAATTTCGATGCCAATACCATTTTGTCATGTATAAAACACAGAGATGAAAATGGTAGAATAGTCATAGTGATGGGAAACCATTCACCAAGACGTTTCATACAAAACATTGCAAATGCATTGAAAACGCTCTCAGGAGCTGAAAAGCACTTTAAAGCAATAAAAAAACTGAAGTCTCAAAAACTGATTCTGATCCAAAATCTTGTCTGAAGATCTTGTCAGCAGTAAACATGATATGACTGACTAGTAACACTCAATTTCAATGCCAAAACCCTTTTCTCATGTATAAACCACCAAGACTAACATTGTAGAATAGTTATGGGAAACCATTCACCCTGAAGTTTCATACAAAACATTGCAAAAGCATTGAGAACGCTATCAGGAGCTGAAAAGCACTTTACAGCAATAAAAAGCTGGAAGTCTCAAAAACGGATTCTGAAACCAGAATCTTGTTTGGAGATCTTGTCAGAAGTAAACATGATATGACCACCTAGCAACACTCAATTTCAATGCCAAAACCCTTTTCTCATGTATAAACCACCAAGACTAACTCTATAGAATGGTTATAGTGATGGGAAACCATTCACCCTGAAGTTTCATACAAAACATTGCACAAGCATTGAAAACGTTATCAGGAGCTGAAAAGCACTTTAAAGCAATAAAAAACTGGAAGTCTCAAAAACGGATCATGAAACCAGAATCTTGTTTGGAGATCTTGACAGAATGAACATGATACGACTGACTAGTAACACTCAATTTCGATGCCAATACCATTTTGTCATGTATAAAACACAGAGATTAAAATGGTAGAATAGTCATAGTGATGGGAAACCATTCACCAAGACGTTTCATACAAAACATTGCAAATGCCTTGTTCTCAGGAGCTGAAAAGCACTTTAAAGCAATACAAAAACTGGAAGTCTCAAAAACGGATTCTGAAGCCAAAATCTTGTCTGAAGATCTTGTCAGCAGTAAACATGATATGACTGACTAGTAACACTCAATTTCAATGCCAAAACCCTTTTCTCATGTATAAACCACCAATACTAACATTGTAGAATAGTTATAGTGATGGGAAACCATTCACCCTGAAGTTTCATACAAAACATTGCAAAAGCATTGAGAACGCTATCAGGAGCTGAAAAGAACTTTAAAGCAATACAAATCTGGAAGTCTCAAAAACGGATCATGAAACCAGAATCTTGTTTGGAGATCTTGACAGAATGAACATGATACGACTGACTAGTAACACTCAATTTCGATGCCAATACCATTTTGTCATGTATAAAACACAGATATTAAAATGGTAGAATAGTCATTGTGATGGGAAACCATTCACCAAGACGTTTCATACAAAACATTGCAAATGCTTTGAAAACGCTCTCAGGAGCTGAAAAGCACTTTAAAGCAATAAAAAACTGAAAGTCTCAAAAACGGATTCTGAAACCAGAATCTTGTTTGGAGATCTTGTCAGAATAAACATGATATGACTTAGTAACACTCAATTTCGATGCCAATACCATTTTGTCATGTATAAAACACAGAGATTAAAATGGTAGAATAGTCATAGTGAAGGGAAACCATTCACCAAGACGTTTCATACAAAACATTGCAAATGCATTGAAAACGCTACTCAGGAGCTGAAAAGCACTTTAAAGCAATAAAAAAATGGAAGTCTCAAAAACGGATCCTGAAACCAGAATCTTGTTTGGAAATCTTGTCAGAATAAACACGATATGACTGACTAGTAACACTCAATTTCGATGCCAATACCATTTTGTCATGTATAAAACAGAGATTAAAATGGTAGAATAGTCATAGTGATGGGAAACCATTCACCAAGACGTTTCATACAAAACATTGCAAATGCATTGAAAACGCTACTCAGGAGCTGAAAAGCACTTTAAAGCAATAAAAAACTGGAAGTCTCAAAAACGGATTCTGAAACCAGAATCTTGTTTGGAGATCTTGACAGAATGAACATGATACGACTGACTAGTAACACTCAATTTCGATGCCAATACCATTTTGTCATGTATAAACCACAGAGATTAAAATGGTAGAATAGTCATAGTGATGGGAAACCATTCACCAAGACGTTTCATACAAAACATTGCAAATGCATTGAAATGCAGCTCTCAGGAGCTGAAAAGCACTTTAAAGCAATAAAAAAAACTGGAAGTCTCAAAAACGGATTCTGAAGCCAAAATCTTGTCTGAAGATCTTGTCAGCAGTAAACATGATATGACTGACTAGTAACACTCAATTTCAATGCCAAAACCCTTTTCTCATGTATAAACCACCAAGATTAAAATTGTAGAATAGTTATAGTGATGGGAAACCTTTCACCCAGACGTTTCATACAAAACATTTCAAAATCTTTGAAAACGTTATCAGGAGCTGAAAAGCACTTTAAAGCAATAAAAAACTGGAAATCTCAAAAACGGATTCTGAAACCAGAATCTTGTTTGGAGATCTTGTCAGAAGTAAACATGATATGACTGACATGTAACAGTCAATTTCGATGCAAATACCCTTTTGTCATGTATAAACCACCAAGATTAAAATTGTAGAATAGTCATAGTGATGGGAACCCTTTCACCCAGACGTTTCATACAAAACATTGAAAATGCATTGAAAATGTTATCAGAAGCTGAAAAGCACTTTAAAGCAATAAAAATCTGGAAGTCTCAAAAACGGATCATGAAACCAGAATCTTGTCTGACGATCTTGTCAGAAGTAAACATGATATGACCACCTAGCAACACTCAATTTCGATGCCAATACCCTTTTGTCATGTATAAACAACGAAGATTAAAATTGTAGAATAGTCATAGTGATGGGAAACCTTTCACCCAGACGTTTCATACAAAACATTGCAAAATTATTGAAAACGTTATCAGGAGCTGAAAAGCACTTTAAAGCAATACAAATCTGGAAGTCTCAAAAACGGTTCATGAAACCAGAATCTTGTTTGGAGATCTTGTCAGAAGTAAACATGATATGACTGACTAGTAACACTCAATTTCAATGCCAAAACCCTTTTCTCATGTATAAACCATCAAGACTAACATTATAGAATAGTTATAGTGATGGGAAACCATTCACCCAGAAGTTTCATACAAAACATTGCAAAAGCATTGAGAACGTTATCAGGAGCTGAAAAGCACTTTAAAGCAATACAAATCTGGAATTCTCAAAAACGGATCATGAAACCAGAATCTTGTTTGGAGATCTTGTCAGAAGTAAACATGATATGACCACCTAGCTACACTCAATTTCGATGCCAATACCCTTTTGTCATGTATAAACAACCAAGATTAAAATTGTAGAATAGTCATAGTGATGGGAAACCTTTCACCCAGACGTTTCATACAAAACATTGAAAATGCATTGAAAATGTTATCAGAAGCTGAAAAGCACTTTAAAGCAATAAAAATCTGGAAGTCTCAAAAACGGATCATGAAACCAGAATCTTGTCTGACGATCTTGTCAGAAGTAAACATGATATGACCACCTAGCAACACTCAATTTCGATGCCAATACCCTTTTGTCATGTATAAACAACGAAGATTAAAATTGTAGAATAGTCATAGTGATGGGAAACCTTTCACCCAGACGTTTCATACAAAACATTGCAAAATTATTGAAAACGTTATCAGGAGCTGAAAAGCACTTTAAAGCAATACAAATCTGGAAGTCTCAAAAACGGATCATGAAACCAGAATCTTGTTTGGAGATCTTGTCAGAAGTAAACATGATATGACTGACTAGTAACACTCAATTTCAATGCCAAAACCCTTTTCTCATGTATAAACCACCAAGACTAACATTATAGAATAGTTATAGTGATGGGAAACCATTCACCCAGAAGTTTCATACAAAACATTGCAAAAGCATTGAGAACGTTATCAGGAGCTGAAAAGCACTTTAAAGCAATACAAATCTGGAATTCTCAAAAACGGATCTTGAAACCAGAATCTTGTTTGGAGATCTTGTCAGAAGTAAACATGATATGACCACCTAGCTACACTCAATTTCGATGCCAATACCCTTTTGTCATGTATAAACAACCAAGATTAAAATTGTAGAATAGTCATAGTGATGGGAAACCTTTCACCCAGACGTTTCATTCAAAACATTGCAAAATTATTGAAAACGTTATCAGGAGCTGAAAAGCACTTTAAAGCAATAAAAATCTGGAATTCTCAAAAACGGATCATGAAACCAGAATCTTGTTTGGAGATCTTGTCAGAAGTAAACATGATATGACCACCTAGCTACACTCAATTTCGATGCCAATACCCTTTTGTCATGTATAAACAACCAAGATTAAAATTGTAGAATAGTCATAGTGATGGGAAACCTTTCACCCAGACGTTTCATACAAAACATTGAAAATGCATTGAAAATGTTATCAGAAGCTGAAAAGCACTTTAAAGCAATAAAAATCTGGAAGTCTCAAAAACGGATCATGAAACCAGAATCTTGTCTGACGATCTTGTCAGAAGTAAACATGATATGACCACCTAGCAACACTCAATTTCGATGCCAATACCCTTTTGTCATGTATAAACAACGAAGATTAAAATTGTAGAATAGTCATAGTGATGGGAAACCTTTCACCCAGACGTTTCATACAAAACATTGCAAAATTATTGAAAACGTTATCAGGAGCTGAAAAGCACTTTAAAGCAATACAAATCTGGAAGTCTCAAAAACGGATCATGAAACCAGAATCTTGTTTGGAGATCTTGTCAGAAGTAAACATGATATGACTGACTAGTAACACTCAATTTCAATGCCAAAACCCTTTTCTCATGTATAAACCACCAAGACTAACATTATAGAATAGTTATAGTGATGGGAAACCATTCACCCAGAAGTTTCATACAAAACATTGCAAAAGCATTGAGAACGTTATCAGGAGCTGAAAAGCACTTTAAAGCAATACAAATCTGGAATTCTCAAAAACGGATCATGAAACCAGAATCTTGTTTGGAGATCTTGTCAGAAGTAAACATGATATGACCACCTAGCTACACTCAATTTCGATGCCAATACCCTTTTGTCATGTATAAACAACCAAGATTAAAATTGTAGAATAGTCATAGTGATGGGAAACCTTTCACCCAGACGTTTCATTCAAAACATTGCAAAATTATTGAAAACGTTATCAGGAGCTGAAAAGCACTTTAAAGCAATAAAAATCTGGAAGTCTCAAAAACGGATCATAAAACCAGAATCTTGTTTGGAGATCTTGTCAGAAGTAAACATGATATGACTGACTAGTAACACTCAATTTCAATGCCAAACCCTTTTCTCATGACTGACTAGTAACACTCAATTTCAATGCCAAAACCATTTTCTCATGTATAAACCACCAAGACTAACTCTATAGAATGGTTAAAGTGATGGGAAACCATTCACCCAGAAGTTTCATACAAAACATTGCAAAATCATTGAAAACGTTATCAGGAGCTGAAAAGCACTTTAAAGCAATAAAAATCTGGAAGTCTCAAAAACGGATCTTGAAACCAGAATCTTGTTTGGAGATCTTGTCAGAATAAACATGATATGACTTAGTAACACTCAATTTCGATGCCAATACCATTTTGTCATGTATAAAACACAGAGATTAAAATGGTAGAATAGTCATAGTGAAGGGAAACCATTCACCAAGACGTTTCATACAAAACATTGCAAATGCATTGAAAACGCTACTCAGGAGCTGAAAAGCACTTTAAAGCAATAAAAAAATGGAAGTCTCAAAAACGGATCCTGAAACCAGAATCTTGTTTGGAAATCTTGTCAGAATAAACACGATATGACTGACTAGTAACACTCAATTTCGATGCCAATACCATTTTGTCATGTATAAAATAGAGATTAAAATGGTAGAATAGTCATAGTGATGGGAAACCATTCACCAAGACGTTTCATACAAAACATTGCAAATGCATTGAAAACGCTACTCAGGAGCTGAAAAGCACTTTAAAGCAATAAAAAAATGGAAGTCTCAAAAACGGATTCTGAAGCCAAAATCTTGTCTGAAGATCTTGTCAGCAGTAAACATGATATGACTGACTAGTAACACTCAATTTCGATGCCAATACCCTTTTGTCATGTATAAACCACAGAGATTAAAATGGTAGAATAGTCATAGTGATGGGAAACCATTCACCAAGACGTTTCTTACAAAACATTGCAAATGCATTGAAAACGCTCTCAGGAGCTGAAAAGCACTTTAAAGCAATAAAAAACTGGAAGTCTCAAAAACGGATTCTGAAACCAGAATCTTGTTTGGAGATCTTGACAGAATGAACATGATACGACTGACTAGTAACACTCAATTTCGATGCCAATACCATTTTGTCATGTATAAACCACAGAGATTAAAATGGTAGAATAGTCATAGTGATGGGAAACCATTCACCAAGACGTTTCATACAAAACATTGCAAATGCATTGAAAACGCTCTCAGGAGCTGAAAAGCACTTTAAAGCAATAAAAAAAACTGGAAGTCTCAAAAACGGATTCTGAAGCCAAAATCTTGTCTGAAGATCTTGTCAGCAGTAAACATGATATGACTGACTAGTAACACTCAATTTCAATGCCAAAACCCTTTTCTCATGTATAAACCACCAAGATTAAAATTGTAGAATAGTTATAGTGATGGGAAACCTTTCACCCAGACGTTTCATACAAAACATTTCAAAATCTTTGAAAACGTTATCAGGAGCTGAAAAGCACTTTAAAGCAATAAAAAACTGGAAATCTCAAAAACGGATTCTGAAACCAGAATCTTGTTTGGAGATCTTGTCAGAAGTAAACATGATATGACTGACATGTAACAGTCAATTTCGATGCAAATACCCTTTTGTCATGTATAAACCACCAAGATTAAAATTGTAGAATAGTCATAGTGATGGGAAACCTTTCACCCAGACGTTTCATACAAAACATTGAAAATGCATTGAAAATGTTATCAGAAGCTGAAAAGCACTTTAAAGCAATAAAAATCTGGAAGTCTCAAAAACGGATCATGAAACCAGAATCTTGTCTGACGATCTTGTCAGAAGTAAACATGATATGACCACCTAGCAACACTCAATTTCGATGCCAATACCCTTTTGTCATGTATAAACAACGAAGATTAAAATTGTAGAATAGTCATAGTGATGGGAAACCTTTCACCCAGACGTTTCATACAAAACATTGCAAAATTATTGAAAACGTTATCAGGAGCTGAAAAGCACTTTAAAGCAATACAAATCTGGAAGTCTCAAAAACGGTTCATGAAACCAGAATCTTGTTTGGAGATCTTGTCAGAAGTAAACATGATATGACTGACTAGTAACACTCAATTTCAATGCCAAAACCCTTTTCTCATGTATAAACCATCAAGACTAACATTATAGAATAGTTATAGTGATGGGAAACCATTCACCCAGAAGTTTCATACAAAACATTGCAAAAGCATTGAGAACGTTATCAGGAGCTGAAAAGCACTTTAAAGCAATACAAATCTGGAATTCTCAAAAACGGATCATGAAACCAGAATCTTGTTTGGAGATCTTGTCAGAAGTAAACATGATATGACCACCTAGCTACACTCAATTTCGATGCCAATACCCTTTTGTCATGTATAAACAACCAAGATTAAAATTGTAGAATAGTCATAGTGATGGGAAACCTTTCACCCAGACGTTTCATACAAAACATTGAAAATGCATTGAAAATGTTATCAGAAGCTGAAAAGCACTTTAAAGCAATAAAAATCTGGAAGTCTCAAAAACGGATCATGAAACCAGAATCTTGTCTGACGATCTTGTCAGAAGTAAACATGATATGACCACCTAGCAACACTCAATTTCGATGCAAATACCCTTTTGTCATGTATAAACAACGAAGATTAAAATTGTAGAATAGTCATAGTGATGGGAAACCTTTCACCCAGACGTTTCATACAAAACATTGCAAAATTATTGAAAACGTTATCAGGAGCTGAAAAGCACTTTAAAGCAATACAAATCTGGAAGTCTCAAAAACGGATCATGAAACCAGAATCTTGTTTGGAGATCTTGTCAGAAGTAAACATGATATGACCACCTAGCTACACTCAATTTCGATGCCAATACCCTTTTGTCATGTATAAACAACCAAGATTAAAATTGTAGAATAGTCATAGTGATGGGAAACCTTTCACCCAGACGTTTCATTCAAAACATTGCAAAATTATTGAAAACGTTATCAGGAGCTGAAAAGCACTTTAAAGCAATAAAAATCTGGAAGTCTCAAAAACGGATCATAAAACCAGAATCTTGTTTGGAGATCTTGTCAGAAGTAAACATGATATGACTGACTAGTAACACTCAATTTCAATGCCAAACCCTTTTCTCATGACTGACTAGTAACACTCAATTTCAATGCCAAAACCATTTTCTCATGTATAAACCACCAAGACTAACTCTATAGAATGGTTAAAGTGATGGGAAACCATTCACCCAGAAGTTTCATACAAAACATTGCAAAATCATTGAAAACGTTATCAGGAGCTGAAAAGCACTTTAAAGCAATAAAAATCTGGAAGTCTCAAAAACGGATCTTGAAACCAGAATCTTGTTTGGAGATCTTGTCAGAAGTAAACATGATATGACTGACTAGTAACACTCAATTTCAATGCCAAAACCCTTTTCTCATGTATAAACCACCAAGATTAAAATAGTAGAATAGTTATAGTGATGGGAAACCTTTCACCCAGACGTTTCATACAAAACATTTCAAAATCTTTGAAAACTTTATCAGGAGCTGAAAAGCACTTTAAAGCAATAAAAATCTGGAAGTCTCAAAAACGGATCATGAAACCAGAATCTTGTTTGGAGATCTTGTCAGAAGTAAACATGATATGACTGACTAGTAACACTCAATTTCAATGCCAAAACCCTTTTCTTATGTATAAACCACCAAGACTAACATTATAGAATAGTAATAGTGATGGGAAACCATTCACCAAGACGTTTCATACAAAACATTGCAAATGCATTGAAAACGCTCTCAGGAGCTGAAAAGCACTTTAAAGCAATAAAAAAAACTGGAAGTCTCAAAAACGGATTCTGAAGCCAAAATCTTGTCTGAAGATCTTGTCAGCAGTAAACATGATATGACTGACTAGTAACACTCAATTTCGATGCCAATACCCTTTTGTCATGTATAAACCACAGAGATTAAAATGGTAGAATAGTCATAGTGATGGGAAACCATTCACCAAGACGTTTCATACAAAACATTGCAAATGCATTGAAAACGCTCTCAGGAGCTGAAAAGCACTTTAAAGCAATAAAAAAACTGAAGTCTCAAAAACTGATTCTGATCCAAAATCTTGTCTTAAGATCTTGTCAGCAGTAAACATGATATGACTGACTAGTAACACTCAATTTCAATGCCAAAACCCTTTTCTCATGTATAAACCACCAAGACTAACATTGTAGAATAGTTATGGGAAACCATTCACCCTGAAGTTTCATACAAAACATTGCAAAAGCATTGAGAACGCTATCAGGAGCTGAAAAGCACTTTACAGCAATAAAAAGCTGGAAGTCTCAAAAACGGATTCTGAAACCAGAATCTTGTTTGGAGATCTTGTCAGAAGTAAACATGATATGACCACCTAGCAACACTCAATTTCAATGCCAAAACCCTTTTCTCATGTATAAACCACCAAGACTAACTCTATAGAATGGTTATAGTGATGGGAAACCATTCACCCTGAAGTTTCATACAAAACATTGCACAAGCATTGAAAACGTTATCAGGAGCTGAAAAGCACTTTAAAGCAATAAAAAACTGGAAGTCTCAAAAACGGATCATGAAACCACAATCTTGTTTGGAGATCTTGACAGAATGAACATGATACGACTGACTAGTAACACTCAATTTCGATGCCAATACCATTTTGTCATGTATAAAACACAGAGATTAAAATGGTAGAATAGTCATAGTGATGGGAAACCATTCACCAAGACGTTTCATACAAAACATTGCAAATGCCTTGTTCTCAGGAGCTGAAAAGCACTTTAAAGCAATACAAAAACTGGAAGTCTCAAAAACGGATTCTGAAGCCAAAATCTTGTCTGAAGATCTTGTCAGCAGTAAACATGATATGACTGACTAGTAACACTCAATTTCAATGCCAAAACCCTTTTGTCATGTATAAACCACAGAGATTAAAATGGTAGAATAGTCATAGTGATGGGAAACCATTCACCAAGACGTTTCATACAAAACATTGCAAATGCATTGAAAACGCTCTCAGGAGCTGAAAAGCACTTTAAAGCAATAAAAAACTGGAAGTCTCAAAAACGGATTCTGAAACCAGAATCTTGTTTGGAGATCTTGACAGAATGAACATGATACGACTGACTAGTAACACTCAATTTCGATGCCAATACCATTTTGTCATGTATAAACAACGAAGATTAAAATTGTAGAATAGTCATAGTGATGGGAAACCTTTCACCCAGACGTTTCATACAAAACATTGCAAAATTATTGAAAACGTTATCAGGAGCTGAAAAGCACTTTAAAGCAATACAAATCTGGAAGTCTCAAAAACGGTTCATGAAACCAGAATCTTGTTTGGAGATCTTGTCAGAAGTAAACATGATATGACTGACTAGTAACACTCAATTTCAATGCCAAAACCCTTTTCTCATGTATAAACCATCAAGACTAACATTATAGAATAGTTATAGTGATGGGAAACCATTCACCCAGAAGTTTCATACAAAACATTGCAAAAGCATTGAGAACGTTATCAGGAGCTGAAAAGCACTTTAAAGCAATACAAATCTGGAATTCTCAAAAACGGATCATGAAACCAGAATCTTGTTTGGAGATCTTGTCAGAAGTAAACATGATATGACCACCTAGCTACACTCAATTTCGATGCCAATACCCTTTTGTCATGTATAAACAACCAAGATTAAAATTGTAGAATAGTCATAGTGATGGGAAACCTTTCACCCAGACGTTTCATACAAAACATTGAAAATGCATTGAAAATGTTATCAGAAGCTGAAAAGCACTTTAAAGCAATAAAAATCTGGAAGTCTCAAAAACGGATCATGAAACCAGAATCTTGTCTGACGATCTTGTCAGAAGTAAACATGATATGACCACCTAGCAACACTCAATTTCGATGCCAATACCCTTTTGTCATGTATAAACAACGAAGATTAAAATTGTAGAATAGTCATAGTGATGGGAAACCTTTCACCCAGACGTTTCATACAAAACATTGCAAAATTATTGAAAACGTTATCAGGAGCTGAAAAGCACTTTAAAGCAATACAAATCTGGAAGTCTCAAAAACGGATCATGAAACCAGAATCTTGTTTGGAGATCTTGTCAGAAGTAAACATGATATGACTGACTAGTAACACTCAATTTCAATGCCAAAACCCTTTTCTCATGTATAAACCACCAAGACTAACATTATAGAATAGTTATAGTGATGGGAAACCATTCACCCAGAAGTTTCATACAAAACATTGCAAAAGCATTGAGAACGTTATCAGGAGCTGAAAAGCACTTTAAAGCAATACAAATCTGGAATTCTCAAAAACGGATCATGAAACCAGAATCTTGTTTGGAGATCTTGTCAGAAGTAAACATGATATGACCACCTAGCTACACTCAATTTCGATGCCAATACCCTTTTGTCATGTATAAACAACCAAGATTAAAATTGTAGAATAGTCATAGTGATGGGAAACCTTTCACCCAGACGTTTCATTCAAAACATTGCAAAATTATTGAAAACGTTATCAGGAGCTGAAAAGCACTTTAAAGCAATAAAAATCTGGAAGTCTCAAAAACGGATCATAAAACCAGAATCTTGTTTGGAGATCTTGTCAGAAGTAAACATGATATGACTGACTAGTAACACTCAATTTCAATGCCAAACCTTTTTCTCATGACTGACTAGTAACACTCAATTTCAATGCCAAAACCATTTTCTCATGTATAAACCACCAAGACTAACTCTATAGAATGGTTAAAGTGATGGGAAACCATTCACCCAGAAGTTTCATACAAAACATTGCAAAATCATTGAAAACGTTATCAGGAGCTGAAAAGCACTTTAAAGCAATAAAAATCTGGAAGTCTCAAAAACGGATCTTGAAACCAGAATCTTGTTTGGAGATCTTGTCAGAAGTAAACATGATATGACTGACTAGTAACACTCAATTTCGATGCCAATACCATTTTGTCATGTATAAAACACAGAGATTAAAATGGTAGAATAGTCATAGTGATGGGAAACCATTCACCAAGACGTTTCATACAAAACATTGCAAATGCATTGAAAACGCTCTCAGGAGCTGAAAAGCACTTTAAAGCAATAAAAAAAACTGGAAGTCTCAAAAACGGATTCTGAAGCCAAAATCTTGTCTGAAGATCTTGTCAGCAGTAAACATGATATGACTGACTAGTAACACTCAATTTCAATGCCAAAACCCTTTTCTCATGTATAAACCACCAAGATTAAAATTGTAGAATAGTTATAGTGATGGGAAACCTTTCACCCAGACGTTTCATACAAAACATTTCAAAATCTTTGAAAACGTTATCAGGAGCTGAAAAGCACTTTAAAGCAATAATAATCTGGAAGTCTCAAAAACGGATCATGAAACCAGAATCTTGTTTGGAGATCTTGTCAGAAGTAAACATGATATGACTGACTAGTAACACTCAATTTCGATGCCAATACCATTTTGTCATGTATAAAACACAGAGATTAAAATGGTAGAATAGTCATAGTGATGGGAAACCATTCACCAAGACGTTTCATACAAAACATTGCAAATGCATTGAAAACGCTCTCAGGAGCTGAAAAGCACTTTACAGCAATAAAAAGCTGGAAGTCTCAAAAACGGATTCTGAAACCAGAATCTTGTTTGGAGATCTTGTCAGAAGTAAACATGATATGACCACCTAGCAACACTCAATTTCAATGCCAAAACCCGTTTCTCATGTATAAACCACCAAGACTAACTCTATAGAATGGTTATAGTGATGGGAAACCATTCACCCAGAAGTTTCATACAAAACATTGCAAAATCATTGAAAACGTTATCATGAGCTGAAAAGCACTTTAAAGCAATAAAAAACTGGAAGTCTCAAAAACGGATCATGAAACCAGAATCTTGTTTGGAGATCTTGACAGAATGAACATGATACGACTGACTAGTAACACTCAATTTCGATGCCAATACCATTTTGTCATGTATAAAACACAGATATTAAAATGGTAGAATAGTCATAGTGATGGGAAACCATTCACCAAGACGTTTCATACAAAACATTGCAAATGCATTGAAAACGCTCTCAGGAGCTGAAAAGCACTTTAAAGCAATAAAAAACTGGAAGTCTCAAAAACGGATTCTGAAGCCAAAATCTTGTCTGAAGATCTTGTCAGCAGTAAACATGATATGACTGACTAGTAACACTCAATTTCAATGCCAAAACCCTTTTGTCATGTATAAACCACAGAGATTAAAATGGTAGAATAGTCATAGTGAAGGGAAACCATTCACCAAGACGTTTCATACAAAACATTGCAAATGCATTGAAAACGCTACTCAGGAGCTGAAAAGCACTTTAAAGCAATAAAAAAATGGAAGTCTCAAAAACGGATTCTGAAACCAGAATCTTGTTTGGAGATCTTGTCAGAATAAACATGATATGACTGACTAGTAACACTCAATTTCGATGCCAATACCATTTTGTCATGTATAAAACACAGAGATTAAAATGGTAGAATAGTCATAGTGATGGGAAACCATTCACCAAGACGTTTCATACAAAACATTGCAAATGCATTGAAAACGCTCTCAGGAGCTGAAAAGCACTTTAAAGCAATAAAAAACTGGAAGTCTCAAAAACGGATTCTGAAGCCAAAATCTTGTCTGAAGATCTTGTCAGCAGTAAACATGATATGACTGACTAGTAACACTCAATTTCAATGCCAAAACCCTTTTGTCATGTATAAACCACAGAGATTAAAATGGTAGAATAGTCATAGTGAAGGGAAACCATTCACCAAGACGTTTCATACAAAACATTGCAAATGCATTGAAAACGCTACTCAGGAGCTGAAAAGCACTTTAAAGCAATAAAAAAATGGAAGTCTCAAAAACGGATCCTGAAACCAGAATCTTGTTTGGAAATCTTGTCAGAATAAACACGATATGACTGACTAGTAACACTCAATTTCGATGCCAATACCATTTTGTCATGTATAAAACACAGAGATTAAAATGGTAGAATAGTCATAGTGATGGGAAACCATTCACCAAGACGTTTCATACAAAACATTGAAAATGCATTGAGAACGCTATCAGGAGCTGAAAAGCACTTTACAGCAATAAAAAGCTGGAAGTCTCAAAAACGGATTCTGAAGCCAAAATCTTGTCTGAAGATCTTGTCAGAAGTAAACATGATATGACTGACTAGTAACACTCAATTTCGATGCCAATACCATTTTGTCATGTATAAAACACAGAGATTAAAATGGTAGAATAGTCATAGTGATGGGAAACCATTCACCAAGACGTTTCATACAAAACATTGCAAATGCATTGAAAACGCTCTCAGGAGCTGAAAAGCACTTTACAGCAATAAAAAGCTGGAAGTCTCAAAAACGGATTCTGAAACCAGAATCTTGTTTGGAGATCTTGTCAGAAGTAAACATGATATGACCACCTAGCAACACTCAATTTCAATGCCAAAACCCGTTTCTCATGTATAAACCACCAAGACTAACTCTATAGAATGGTCATAGTGATGGGAAACCATTCACCCAGAAGTTTCATACAAAACATTGCAAAATCATTGAAAACGTTATCATGAGCTGAAAATCACTTTAAAGCAATAAAAAACTGGAAGTCTCAAAAACGGATCATGAAACCAGAATCTTGTTTGGAGATCTTGACAGAATGAACATGATACGACTGACTAGTAACACTCAATTTCGATGCCAATACCATTTTGTCATGTATAAAACACAGATATTAAAATGGTAGAATAGTCATCGTGATGGGAAACCATTCACCAAGACGTTTCATACAAAACATTGCAAATGCATTGAAAACGCTCTCAGGAGCTGAAAAGCACTTTAAAGCAATACAAAACTGGAAGTCTCAAAAACGGATTCTGAAACCAGAATCTTGTTTGGAGATCTTGTCAGAATAAACATGATATTACTTAGTAACACTCAATTTCGATGCCAATACCATTTTGTCATGTATAAACCACAGAGATTAAAATGGTAGAATAGTCATAGTGAAGGGAAACCATTCACCAAGACGTTTCATACAAAACATTGCAAATGCATTGAAAACGCTACTCAGGAGCTGAAAAGCACTTTAAAGCAATAAAAAAATGGAAGTCTCAAAAACGGATCCTGAAACCAGAATCTTGTTTGGAAATCTTGTCAGAATAAACACGATATGACTGACTAGTAACACTCAATTTCGATGCCAATACCATTTTGTCATGTATAAAACACAGAGATTAAAATGGTAGAATAGTCATAGTGAAGGGAAACCATTCACCAAGACGTTTCATACAAAACATTGCAAATGCATTGAAAACGCTCTCAGGAGCTGAAAAGCACTTTAAAGCAATACAAAACTGGAAGTCTCAAAAACGGATTCTGAAACCAGAATCTTGTTTGGAGATCTTGTCAGAATAAACATGATATGACTTAGTAACACTCAATTTCGATGCCAATACCATTTTGTCATGTATAAACCACAGAGATTAAAATGGTAGAATAGTCATAGTGAAGGGAAACCATTCACCAAGACGTTTCATACAAAACATTGCAAATGCATTGAAAACGCTACTCAGGAGCTGAAAAGCACTTTAAAGCAATAAAAAAATGGAAGTCTCAAAAACGGATCCTGAAACCAGAATCTTGTTTGGAAATCTTGTCAGAATAAACACGATATGACTGACTAGTAACACTCAATTTCGATGCCAATACCATTTTGTCATGTATAAAACACAGAGATTAAAATGGTAGAATAGTCATAGTGAAGGGAAACCATTCACCAAGACGTTTCATACAAAACATTGAAAATGCATTGAAAACGCTACTCAGGAGCTGAAAAGCACTTTAAAGCAATAATAAAATGGAAGTCTCATAAACAGATCCTGAAACCAGAATCTTGTTTGGAGATCTTGTCAGAATAAACATGATATGACTGACTAGTAACACTCAATTTCGATGCCAAAACCCTTTTCTCATGTATAAACCACCAAGACTAACATTATAGAATAGTTATAGTGATGGGAAACCATTCACCCTGAAGTTTCATACAAAGCATTGCAAAAGCATTGAGAACGCTATCAGGAGCTGAAAAGCACTTTACAGCAATAAAAATCTGGAAGTCTCAAAAACGGATCATGAAACCAGAATCTTGTTTGGAGATCTTGTCAGAAGTAAACATGATATGACTGACTAGTAACACTCAATTTCAATGCCAAAACCCTTTTCTCATGTATAAACCACCAAGACTAACATTATAGAATAGTTATAGTGATGGGAAACCATTCACCCAGAAGTTTCATACAAAACATTGCAAAAGCATTGAGAACGCTTTCAGGAGCTGAAAAGAACTTTAAAGCAATAAAAAACTGGAAGTCTCAAAAACGGATTCTGAAACCAGAATCTTGTTTGGAGATCTTGTCAGAATAAACATGATATGACTGACTAGTAACACTCAATTTCGATGCCAATACCATTTTGTCATGTATACAACACAGAGATTAAAATGGTAGAATAGTCATAGTGATGGGAAACCATTCACCAAGACGTTTCATACAAAACATTGCAAATGCATTGAAAACGCTCTCAGGAGCTGAAAAGCACTTTAAAGCAATAAAAAAACTGGAAGTCTCAAAAACGGATTCTGAAGCCAAAATCTTGTCTGAAGATCTTGTCAGCAGTAAACATGATATGACTGACTAGTAACACTCAATTTCAATGCCAAAACCCTTTTCTCATGTATAAACCACCAAGACTAACATTGTAGAATAGTTATAGTGATGGGAAACCATTCACCCTGAAGTTTCATACAAAACATTGCAAAAGCATTGAGAACGCTATCAGGAGCTGAAAAGCACTTTACAGCAATAAAAAGCTGGAAGTCTCAAAAACGGATTCTGAAACCAGAATCTTGTTTGGAGATCTTGTCAGAATAAACATGATATGACTGACTAGTAACACTCAATTTCAATGCCAAAACCCTTTTCTCATGACTGACTAGTGACACTCAATTTCAATGCCAAAACCCTTTTCTCATGTGTAAACCACCAAGACTAACATCATAGAATAGTTATAGTGATGGGAAACCATTCACCCAGAAGTTTCATACAAAACATTGCAAAAGCATTGAGAACGCTATCAGGAGCTGAAAAGCACTTTAAAGCAATAAAAAACTGGAAGTCTCAAAAACGGATTCTGAAACCAGAATCTTGTTTGGAGATCTTGTCAGAATAAACATGATATGACTGACTAGTAACACTCAATTTCGATGCCAATACCATTTTGTCATGTATAAAACACAGAGATTAAAATGGTAGAATAGTCATAGTGATGGGAAACCATTCACCAAGACGTTTCATACAAAACATTGCAAATGCATTGAAAACTCTCTCAGGAGCTGAAAAGCACTTTAAAGCAATAAAAAACTGGAAGTCTCAAAAACGGATTCTGAAGCCAAAATCTTGTCTGAAGATCTTGTCAGCAGTAAACATGATATGACTGACTAGTAACACTCAATTTCAATGCCAAAACCCTTTTGTCATGTATAAACCACAGAGATTAAAATGGTAGAATAGTCATAGTGAAGGGAAACCATTCACCAAGACGTTTCATACAAAACATTGCAAATGCATTGAAAACGCTACTCAGGAGCTGAAAAGCACTTTAAAGCAATAAAAAAATGGAAGTCTCAAAAACGGATTCTGAAACCAGAATCTTGTTTGGAGATCTTGTCAGAATAAACATGATATGACTGACTAGTAACACTCAATTTCGATGCCAATACCATTTTGTCTTGTATAAAACACAGAGATTAAAATGGTAGAATAGTCATAGTGATGGGAAACCATTCACCAAGACGTTTCATACAAAACATTGCAAATGCATTGAAAACGCTCTCAGGAGCTGAAAAGCACTTTAAAGCAATAAAAAACTGGAAGTCTCAAAAACGGATTCTGAAGCCAAAATCTTGTCTGAAGATCTTGTCAGCAGTAAACATGATATGACTGACTAGTAACACTCAATTTCAATGCCAAAACCCTTTTGTCATGTATAAACCACAGAGATTAAAATGGTAGAATAGTCATAGTGAAGGGAAACCATTCACCAAGACGTTTCATACAAAACATTGCAAATGCATTGAAAACGCTCTCAGGAGCTGAAAAGCACTTTAAAGCAATAAAAAAACTGGAAGTCTCAAAAACGGATTCTGAAGCCAAAATCTTGTCTGAAGATCTTGTCAGCAGTAAACATGATATGACTGACTAGTAACACTCAATTTCAATGCCAAAACCCTTTTCTCATGTATAAACCACCAAGACTAACATTGTAGAATAGTTATAGTGATGGGAAACCATTCACCCTGAAGTTTCATACAAAACATTGCAAAAGCATTGAGAACGCTATCAGGAGCTGAAAAGCACTTTAAAGAAAAAAAAAACTGGAAGTCTCAAAAACGGATCATGAAACCAGAATCTTGTTTGGAGATCTTGACAGAATGAACATGATACGACTGACTAGTAACACTCAATTTCGATGCCAATACCATTTTGTCATGTATAAAACACAGATATTAAAATGGTAGAATAGTCATAGTGATGGGAAACCATTCACCAAGACGTTTCATACAAAACATTGCAAATGCATTGAAAACGCTCTCAGGAGCTGAAAAGCACTTTAAAGCAATAAAAAACTGGAAGTCTCAAAAACGGATCCTGAAACCAGAGTCTTGTTTGGAAATCTTGTCAGAATAAACACGATATGACTGACTAGTAACACTCAATTTCGATGCCAATACCATTTTGTCATGTATAAAACACAGAGATTAAAATGGTAGAATAGTCATAGTGAAGGGAAACCATTCACCAAGACGTTTCATACAAAACATTGCAAATGCATTGAAAACGCTCTCAGGAGCTGAAAAGCACTTTAAAGCAATACAAAACTGGAAGTCTCAAAAACGGATTCTGAAACCAGAATCTTGTTTGGAGATCTTGTCAGAATAAACATGATATGACTTAGTAACACTCAATTTCGATGCCAATACCATTTTGTCATGTATAAACCACAGAGATTAAAATGGTAGAATAGTCATAGTGAAGGGAAACCATTCACCAAGACGTTTCATACAAAACATTGCAAATGCATTGAAAACGCTACTCAGGAGCTGAAAAGCACTTTAAAGCAATAAAAAAATGGAAGTCTCAAAAACGGATCCTGAAACCAGAATCTTGTTTGGAAATCTTGTCAGAATAAACACGATATGACTGACTAGTAACACTCAATTTCGATGCCAATACCATTTTGTCATGTATAAAACACAGAGATTAAAATGGTAGAATAGTCATAGTGAAGGGAAACCATTCACCAAGACGTTTCATACAAAACATTGAAAATGCATTGAAAACGCTACTCAGGAGCTGAAAAGCACTTTAAAGCAATAATAAAATGGAAGTCTCATAAACAGATCCTGAAACCAGAATCTTGTTTGGAGATCTTGTCAGAATAAACATGATATGACTGACTAGTAACACTCAATTTCGATGCCAAAACCCCTTTCTCATGTATAAACCACCAAGACTAACATTATAGAATAGTTATAGTGATGGGAAACCATTCACCCTGAAGTTTCATACAAAGCATTGCAAAAGCATTGAGAACGCTATCAGGAGCTGAAAAGCACTTTACAGCAATAAAAATCTGGAAGTCTCAAAAACGGATCATGAAACCAGAATCTTGTTTGGAGATCTTGTCAGAAGTAAACATGATATGACTGACTAGTAACACTCAATTTCAATGCCAAAACCCTTTTCTCATGTATAAACCACCAAGACTAACATTATAGAATAGTTATAGTGATGGGAAACCATTCACCCAGAAGTTTCATACAAAACATTGCAAAAGCATTGAGAACGCTTTCAGGAGCTGAAAAGAACTTTAAAGCAATAAAAAACTGGAAGTCTCAAAAACGGATTCTGAAACCAGAATCTTGTTTGGAGATCTTGTCAGAATAAACATGATATGACTGACTAGTAACACTCAATTTCGATGCCAATACCATTTTGTCATGTATACAACACAGAGATTAAAATGGTAGAATAGTCATAGTGATGGGAAACCATTCACCAAGACGTTTCATACAAAACATTGCAAATGCATTGAAAACGCTCTCAGGAGCTGAAAAGCACTTTAAAGCAATAAAAAAACTGGAAGTCTCAAAAACGGATTCTGAAGCCAAAATCTTGTCCGAAGATCTTGTCAGCAGTAAACATGATATGACTGACTAGTAACACTCAATTTCAATGCCAAAACCCTTTTCTCATGTATAAACCACCAAGACTAACATTGTAGAATAGTTATAGTGATGGGAAACCATTCACCCTGAAGTTTCATACAAAACATTGCAAAAGCATTGAGAACGCTATCAGGAGCTGAAAAGCACTTTACAGCAATAAAAAGCTGGAAGTCTCAAAAACGGATTCTGAAACCAGAATCTTGTTTGGAGATCTTGTCAGAATAAACATGATATGACTGACTAGTAACACTCAATTTCAATGCCAAAACCCTTTTCTCATGACTGACTAGTGACACTCAATTTCAATGCCAAAACCCTTTTCTCATGTGTAAACCACCAAGACTAACATCATAGAATAGTTATAGTGATGGGAAACCATTCACCCAGAAGTTTCATACAAAACATTGCAAAAGCATTGAGAACGCTATCAGGAGCTGAAAAGCACTTTAAAGCAATAAAAAACTGGAAGTCTCAAAAACGGATTCTGAAACCAGAATCTTGTTTGGAGATCTTGTCAGAATAAACATGATATGACTGACTAGTAACACTCAATTTCGATGCCAATACCATTTTGTCATGTATAAAACACAGAGATTAAAATGGTAGAATAGTCATAGTGATGGGAAACCATTCACCAAGACGTTTCATACAAAACATTGCAAATGCATTGAAAACGCTCTCAGGAGCTGAAAAGCACTTTAAAGCAATAAAAAACTGGAAGTCTCAAAAACGGATTCTGAAGCCAAAATCTTGTCTGAAGATCTTGTCAGCAGTAAACATGATATGACTGACTAGTAACACTCAATTTCAATGCCAAAACCCTTTTGTCATGTATAAACCACAGAGATTAAAATGGTAGAATAGTCATAGTGAAGGGAAACCATTCACCAAGACGTTTCATACAAAACATTGCAAATGCATTGAAAACGCTACTCAGGAGCTGAAAAGCACTTTAAAGCAATAAAAAAATGGAAGTCTCAAAAACGGATTCTGAAACCAGAATCTTGTTTGGAGATCTTGTCAGAATAAACATGATATGACTGACTAGTAACACTCAATTTCGATGCCAATACCATTTTGTCATGTATAAAACACAGAGATTAAAATGGTAGAATAGTCATAGTGATGGGAAACCATTCACCAAGACGTTTCATACAAAACATTGCAAATGCATTGAAAACGCTCTCAGGAGCTGAAAAGCACTTTAAAGCAATAAAAAACTGGAAGTCTCAAAAACGGATTCTGAAGCCAAAATCTTGTCTGAAGATCTTGTCAGCAGTAAACATGATATGACTGACTAGTAACACTCAATTTCAATGCCAAAACCCTTTTGTCATGTATAAACCACAGAGATTAAAATGGTAGAATAGTCATAGTGAAGGGAAACCATTCACCAAGACGTTTCATACAAAACATTGCAAATGCATTGAAAACGCTACTCAGGAGCTGAAAAGCACTTTAAAGCAATAAAAAAATGGAAGTCTCAAAAACGGATCCTGAAACCAGAATCTTGTTTGGAAATCTTGTCAGAATAAACACGATATGACTGACTAGTAACACTCAATTTCGATGCCAATACCATTTTGTCATGTATAAAACACAGAGATTAAAATGGTAGAATAGTCATAGTGAAGGGAAACCATTCACCAAGACGTTTCATACAAAACATTGAAAATGCATTGAAAACGCTACTCAGGAGCTGAAAAGCACTTTAAAGCAATAATAAAATGGAAGTCTCATAAACAGATCCTGAAACCAGAATCTTGTTTGGAGATCTTGTCAGAATAAACATGATATGACTGACTAGTAACACTCAATTTCGATGCCAAAACCCTTTTCTCATGTATAAACCACCAAGACTAACATTATAGAATAGTTATAGTGATGGGAAACCATTCACCCTGAAGTTTCATACAAAGCATTGCAAAAGCATTGAGAACGCTATCAGGAGCTGAAAAGCACTTTACAGCAATAAAAATCTGGAAGTCTCAAAAACGGATCATGAAACCAGAATCTTGTTTGGAGATCTTGTCAGAAGTAAACATGATATGACTGAC
Source organism: Osmerus mordax (assembly GCF_038355195.1). NCBI lineage: Eukaryota > Metazoa > Chordata > Actinopteri > Osmeriformes > Osmeridae > Osmerus > Osmerus mordax. Next base: position 2,721,065 of record NC_090056.1, on the reverse strand, counting down.
TAGTAACACTCAATTTCAATGCCAAAACCCTTTTCTCATGTATAAACCACCAAGACTAACATTATAGAATAGTTATAGTGATGGGAAACCATTCACCCAGAAGTTTCATACAAAACATTGCAAAAGCATTGAGAACGCTTTCAGGAGCTGAAAAGAACTTTAAAGCAATAAAAAACTGGAAGTCTCAAAAACGGATTCTGAAACCAGAATCTTGTTTGGAGATCTTGTCAGAATAAACATGATATGACTGACTAGTAACACTCAATTTCGATGCCAATACCATTTTGTCATGTATACAACACAGAGATTAACATGGTAGAATAGTCATAGTGATGGGAAACCTTTCACCCAGACGTTTCATACAAACATTGCAAAATGATTGAAAATGTTATCAGGAGGTGAAAAGCACTTTAAAGCAATAAAAAGCTGGAAGTCTCAAAAACGGATTCTGAAGCCAAAATCTTGTTTGGAGATCTTGTCAGAAGTAAACATGATATTACTGACTACACTGTAAGAAATGTTCATAAAATTTACAGTAAAGAACTGTTAAATACCAACGGTAAATTACTGTAAAATTGTAAACAGTATGTCATTGTAGTATATACATGGAATTACCCTAAAGTAACAAACGGTGCTGAACTTTGATTTTTACGGTAACAACGTGTACAAACCACATCATTTTACTGTGGAAAATATAATACTTTATAAAATTAACGGGGAAATGTCATAAACATATTCACGGTATGATGCTGTTTAAATTACAGGTTTTGCTCATGTATACTTGTAATTGATGGTATAAAACTGTTTACAATTCAGCAAGAACACACCTTAATTTATACGGAAATAGGATGTAAAGAATATGGTAAAAAATGTTTGAATAAAAAAAAAAATATGGTCAGTATGGACAGTGAAACACCAGATTGTCAGATTTTGCAGATGTGAATTTTTTTACTTTTTGAGTTCAGCATTATAATCCTCAAAACGGGCCTGCTGTGACTGCAGAGTATTTGGAGAATATTGTGTGCACTCTGCTGAGGCCCGCCAACCAGTGACGGAGGCAGAGACGCGCGCGCGCGCACAAACACACACACACAGGAGAAAGAGACACGCTCAACGGTCACACAATTCAAACTGAGCTAAGGTGAGGCATTTTTGGGTTTTCTTCTGTGAGGATTAATTTGTGATGGCACAACGAGACTAAAGAGCACTGTGGTAAAATTATCTTTTAGATATGTCTCCATGTCTACAGAATTGGTTCCACTGTGATAGCAAACAAAGCTTTGTAGCTAATGTTAGTTTAGTTTACATAGGCTAGGTGTGCTAGCTCTAGCTACATGCATCAGGTTAAATTTAACGCGGTCTTTTCTGCAGTTTTGTGTTGCCCTCGCTTAAAAGGTAGATTTTAGTTTTCCTTAACTTGACAAAATGTGTTATTTTGCTAAATGTTAGTTGAGTTGAATTGTCTTTTGTCACGTTAAGGTCACACAATTCAAACCGTTAACGTTTCTGCATGTGGATGCAGTTTTTTTTTCTCTTTGAGGATTAACTAACTAGCTAGCTCTATTTTGTGATGGCACAACTCGACTTAAGAGCACGGTGGTAAAATTATCTTCATTAGATATGTCTGCATGTCTAAAAAATTTGTTCCAGCGTGATAGCAAACAAAGCTTTGTAATCATGTTAGGCTAGTTAACATAGGTATGCTAGCTCTACAACGCGGGCTTTTCTGCCGTTTTGTGTTGCCCTTGCTTGAAAGGTGAATGTAAGTTTAGCTTAATTTAACAAAATGTGTTAATTTTGCTAAATGTTAGTTGGGTTAAATTGTGTTTTGCCACATTGTGTATGTTGTGTCGAACATACACAATGGTAAATTGTGATTTCTGTGGTAAGTCTCTTAAGACTTTGAGAGGTTATGTGCTTCACCGCAAACTCCACAGAAACAAACCTCGCTGTTTATTTAAGTGCTTTGGAGATGGATGCAAGCAGACATTTTGCAGGTATGGAGCTTTTAAGGCTCATTTTTACCTGAGGCATAATGTTGTATCTGCTAATGAAACAGTCTGGACGGCTGTTACATTTAGTCATTTACATTTAGTCATTTATTTTGTTACCACTTTTAAATGTGTAGTGGCCTTGTGTGAACGCCAGTGTCAAGATACCCATGAACTGATTGCTCACTTGAAGGAGCATATTGTAGAAGGACGTGCTGTAAGTTGTCCAGTTAGAGGATGTAATACAGATTTCTGAGTCAAGTCTTCATTTACCGCGCATATGTCACGGAAGCACAGAGGTTTTACAGACAGCAGTGTAAGTGATGTGTATAGAGAATCTGCTTCTCATCCGTCAACATCTACTCCACCTGAGTCAGGTGACATTGTCCCTCACTGTGATGCAGGTCCAGCGACAGGCACAGATGAAGTCGATTTGGACATATCTGAAAATTTCAGTGATCTTTAGCTTAGAAACGTGAGTTTGTTCTACTTGAGATTGCAGGGGCAGTTCCTTCTGCCTGCTTCAACTATACAGAACATTGTTGAGGAAATGCAAAACATAAATGAGTTGGGTCAAACATATACTTTGAGTAAACTTAGTTCACTGCTAAAAAATGACACCTCATTATCAGATGAGGACATAACCAAGGTTTGTGAGGCTGTCAAGGGCTCTGATCTGTTCACTGCATGTCATACAGGGCCAATGCGAACAGATTATTCAGGATCCAAGTCTTTCAAAGAAAAATTCAACTATGTGGAGCCCAAGAAAATATTTTTAGGAAGAGATGAGAACAGGATAGATAGGTTTGCCTATTATGTGCCTGTGAGAGAGACTTTGAAATGTTTGTTAGAATCTGATCAGTGGCAGAACTGTGTGTCAGGAGAGCACTCACCCGAATCTCCTTCAGATGTTCTAAGTGACATTAGGGATGGTCAGATATTCAAAAACAATGATTTCTTTTCTCAAAATCCATCATGTGTCAAGTTAGTCCTATACCAGGATGCCTTCGAAGTAGTTAAACCCTTTAGGCTCTGCCAAGACAAGACATAAAGTTTTAGCTGTCTATGCATCTGTTGCCAACTTACCACTTCATGTACGGTCTGATACAGACCACATGTCACTTGTGTTATTGTGTAGAGAGAAAGATTTCAAAGTGTTTGGGCATGCTAAGGTGTTCTCTGAACTAATAACAGACTTGAAGGAATTGGAGGATAATGGGATTGTTGTATCAAATGAAACAGTCAAGGAAACCTTGTATTGCATTGCTGGAGATAATTTGGGCTCCCATTGCATCGGTGGATTCACTGAAAATTTCTGCACCTCAAAATATTTCTGTAGGTACTGCTTAATAAACAGATCTGACTTTCAGGGTGATCCAAATCTGTGTGGACCAGAGAGGACTATTGAGAACTACAATTCTGCTGTTGATCGCCTCCAGACCGAAGGTACATCCACAGATGTGGAAGGAGTAAAGTTTAAGTCGGTCTTTAATTCTTTGAAATACTTTAATGTCTGTCTGCCAGGTTTGCCACCTTGTCTGGGACACGACATCTTTGAGGGTGTTTTGTCTTACGATGTTGCACTGTATCTTAAGTATTTCATAAAGAAAAAGGCTTGGTTCACTTATTCCATTCTGAATCGACGGATTAAACAGTTGAAATACTGCGCTTCCGATGCTTCTACAAAACCATGTGAGGTCAGCCCCCATGGAACTAAACTCTCAGGTCAAGCTGTACAGAATTTGAATTTTCTAAGGCTGTTGCCTCTCATAATTGGTGACAGAGTGGAATATGAAGCAGATAATGTGTGGCAGTTGACTCTGCAGCTGAAAGACATTGTGGACATGATATGTGCTCAGAAAATCTCTGTCCCTCAGGTTGCATACCTTGATGTTCTTATTCAAGAATATTTAGAGTCAAGAAAAGCTCTATTCCCAGAATGTTGCCTGAAACCAAAGCATCATTATTTACGTCACTACCCAGAAATGATTCTGAAATGTGGACCCCTGATCAGATTATGGACAATGCGCTTTGAAAGTAAGCACAGTTATTTCAAGAGATGTGCAAGGAATTTGAAAAAATCAGCTGTTACATGCGTATCTTTCAGCAGGATCGGGCAAGGCTGTCTTCCAAGTTAAAGATGGTTGTCCATATTACTCAGGACTATACAGTAAAGCCATTCAAGATGCAGTCAGACAATTTGGCTTCACTGAGACCAACACAAAGGTCACAGTAGAAAGTCTGTATAAGGGAACGTCATATAACCCTTTTGTTATCTTCGGGTCATTCTGACCCATCAGTCATTGTGACCCACCGTCGTATTGCGACAACCTTTCCACATACAAAAACAAAGTGAAGCATTTTCTTTTAATGCCCCCCACATTGCAAAGGTTAAAAGACAATTATTTGTGTTTGTTTTTGTATTGGGTGAAACTGGGTAAACACAACGATAGTTCGTTATGAACCTTTGGGTCATGTGACCCGAAGGCAGCACAAGGGTTAAAAAAGGGCAATTCCACAGGGAACATTGACTCAGTGCAGTTTGGTGAACTAGTGCTCATTTTGATTAAAAATGACACTGTTCATTTTCTGATGTCAGTGTACACAGCAGAATTCCTTTCTGACTACCACCTTTACTCAGTTAGGAAAGACAATGAAAAGATGCAGTGTCTGAACATCAGTGACTTGATTGATTTATATCCATTGCCATCTTATATGAAAGATGGATACCAAATAGTTCCTTTGAAACACAGTGTGTTATCACATTGTTAACTGTCTTGGACTGTCATTCTGTGGTTAATTGTGCTTTAATCACTTACATACTCAAAAATGGATAATCCAGAGCAAATCAACATTCGCAGTGCCATCACAAATGTGATACCAGACCTCCCAGCCTCAGTATTGGATAATTTAGTGGAGACACTCCAATCATTGGGGGCAGAGACCAGCGAGGATTTTCACTTCATCCAGGAAGCTGATCTGCTTTCAACACTGAGACCAATTCAAGCAAGAAGATTGGTAGCTGCCTGGAAACAAACCAGTAAGTAATTTTGACAACATTTTTTGAAGTAGGTCTGAACAAAGGATAAAACATACTTTAAATACATTTTGTTGATTCCATTATTTACAGCACAAACCAATGAAGGCCATAGCCAGTCAGCATTGTCTCCTCCATCTTCCTCAACATGCTCTTCAGTCAGTCTCTCCCCGTCGATTACTGCTGCAGACTGGGTTGACGACTTCCAGATCCCATGGACAAAGTTTCCTGAAGGCTTGATGCAGTGTTTAGAGAGGGGGAAAAGGCCAAGTCTCCGGCTACGTAGAGAAATGGTCCGGATTGTTGTTACTTTCATGATGAAAGCCTGTGCCTCTCCCAATACAAAAGCCTCCACAGAAGTTGCCAAAAAAATGGTTGCAAAGTATCCACAGTCACTGCAAGATGTCATAGCAGGTGATGTGATTGGACAAGGATATCACTCACTAGTCAAGCAATTACAAGCCCGGATTGAAAATGTGAAGCGGTCTTCAACACCAAGGATTAAGAAGCGCAAACAGGGGTCAGAAGAGTACGAAACAGATGAAATCCCAGCTGAACAAAGGGCAGCTAAGCAGGACACCTATGGTTGCGTAAAGTGGGACATGAAATATATGCCAGTGAGTGAGACACCAGAAAGCCAACAAGAGAAGAAAGACCAAATGAAAGCGCTCAGTGAACAGACTAACTTCACCCCAGGTGAGGTAGAAACTCTAATGAAGTGTACCTACTACTCCCAACGTAAAGAGATAAACCAGGGAACAGATCTGCAATCCCTCATGGAGGAGTGGCCTTTTTTGTTCCAGGAGATTGGCATGACAGTCCACTTCCAAGAGCTCACTGGCATATCACTGAAAGAGACTTTCCTCACCAATGTTGAAAAAAAGGGAAAACGGCTTCTGGACTTAATGATAACCTTTTGTGCAGACAAGAGCAAAAGAGTTCTTCAGGCTGTCACAAAGCTGGAAATTCTGAGAGGACGGTTAGAGGGCTGCTCAGAAGATGTCAAGGATATGATACTCCTTCTTCTCTCGTACTTTAATGAAAAAGAGGAAAACCTCTTCCACTATGTGGAACAAACATGTCTGGCAAACGAAGTACAAGTGGAAAGCTTGCCTGTGACACCATGCATCATTGTATGTGGTAAGTGTTGATAATCAGTTTCATTAAGCTAATGTTAGGAAGTATTACATGAAAACTGTCATTCACTGTCATGTTTTAAAGTGCTGCTTCAAAGCCTAGCAATTTTGGTAAGACTTCGTCTGGATGGTAATGGCTGGTCTGTTATTCTACCTGTCTGTTCTTTGCAGGAACGTCTTGCTATGCCTCAAGACAGTTTATGCTAAGTGTAGATGGCAAGCTCGTGAATGACCACATCCCCAACTTCATCTCTGCCATCTGTTTGATGTTTGGAACCTACTACTGCCTCAATATCCATTATCCCGTGGATCTGGGCTCCACACTTGAGTTCATTCAGAGGTAAATAAGTGTTTTTATTTATATTTTTATTAGATAATAAAATAAAAATATTCCTTGATTATGAAATTATGTTCAAAGGTGTTTCTTCATGATCAATCCGGAGAGGGGCACAACAGTTGAAACAAAGAAGAACAAGAAACAGCTGTCGGTGAACCCAAGAGTCCTCACCCTCATCGCAGATCTCGCTGACCAGGATTGCAGAGGGACATGTTAAAGATGGACCTATCCAACTGAACTGTTGTCTGACCGCACAGCGCCAGCTGTATAAACTGGTATGAAACAGTATACACAAGGGCTGCAAATGATCATAATTTTCAGTATTCTTTCTTTTCGGTCAACTTAAGGGTCCTTACCCTCATCGCAGATCTCGCTGACCAGGATTGGAGAGGGACATGTTAAAGATGGACCTATCCAACTGAACTGTTGTCTGACCGCACAGCGCCAGCTGTATAAACTGGTATGAAACGGTATACACAATAATAATAATTTTCTGTATTCTTTCTTTTCGGTCGACTTAAGGGTTAAAATAAGCGATTTTGTTAAATTTATGTAAACTGGCTCATTTAGCATTTTCTGTTGAATTACTAATGCCTTTTGATTACACGAGCAATAAGCAGCAATTTTGTGTATTTTTTGTTAAAGGCTGTACTTTCAATAAGTCAAACAATAAGAAGTTATTACTTGAACACTAAGATCAAGGCAACAGCTATTTTGTTGCCATTTTTGTTGGAAGCTGCTTTGAACATCCGTGACTTGATTAAAGTTTGAGTTGTGCTTTCCAGTTTTGACTTGGTTTTTGTTCCCAGAAGCAACCTTTCCTTATTAAACAATATTCAGTAAGTTGAAGTATTTATGGTACTAGCAGTAAGTTTGCTTGGTTATTGATGCATTGGAATTGATTTGAAAGTTTACATTATATTAGGTTAACAATATATGTTTTTCCATAGAGATTTACCACCAACAAAAAACATTTTCAACTGTGAAATTTACTGGCATACCGTAATGTTCTATATGTTATCACTGTATTTTTTATGGTAAAATTCTGGCAACCACAGCTGCCAGTAATTTATTGTAAATTATACAATTTTTTGTGTTTACCGTAAAAAGGTTCATAGTATTGCTGTTATTTTAAAAGAAAATTACTGTAAACTGGTTTACAATAGATCTGGTTTTTACATAGTAATTTACCGTTGGAAAAACAGTTTTCAACCATGAAATTTATAGTTCCTAAAAAATCATACCGTAATGTCTTATACATGGTCACTATATTTATTACGGTAGTTTACTGTAAGATAGTTTACATTCTGCCTGTTATATTGACAGCAAATTACTGTAAACAGGTTTATGACATACTTTTTAAAATAGTAATTTACTGTAAATAACACAATTTTAAACATTGCATTTTACAGTTCTCAAAAATCATACCGTAATGCCTTATACATGGTCACCATATTTTTTACGGTAAAATTCTGGCAACCACAGCTGCCAGTATTTTACCGTAAAATCGACAGATTTTTTTTTACAGTGTAGTAACACTAGATTTGAATGCCAAAACCCTTTTCTCATGACTGACTAGTTACACTCAATTTCAATGCCAAAACTCATGTATAAACCACCAAGATTAACATGGTAGAATAGTCATAGTGATGGGAAACCATTCACCCAGACGTTCCATACAAAACATTGCAAAAGCATTGAAACGCTGCTCAGGAGCTGAAAAGCACTTTAAAGCAATAAAAAAATGAAAGTCTCAAAAACGGATTCTGAAGCCAAAATCTTGTCTGAAGATCTTGTCAGCAGTAAACATGATATGACTGACTAGTAACACTCAATTTCAATGCCAAAACCCTTTTGTCATGTATAAACCACCAAGATTAACATGGTAGAATAGTCATAGTGATGGGAAACCTTTTACCCAGACGTTTCATACAAAACATTGCAAAATGATTGAAAATGTTATCAGGAGGTGAAAAGCACTTTAAAGCAATACAAAGCTGGAAGTCTCAAAAACGGATTCTGAAGCCAAAATCTTGTTTGGAGATCTTGTCAGAAGTAAACATGATATTACTGACTAGTAACAATAGATTTGAATGCCAAAACCCTTTTCTCATGACTGACTAGTAACACTCAATTTCAATGCGAAAACCCTTTTCTCATGTATAAACCACCAAGATTAACATGGTAAAATAGTCATAGTGATGAGAAACCATTCACCCAGACGTTTCATACAAAACATTGCAAATGAATTGAAAGCAATAAAAAGCTGGAAGTCTCAAAAACAGATTCTGAAACCAGAATCTTGTTTGGAGATATTGTCAGAATAAACATGATATGACTGACTAGTAACACTCACTTTCGATGCCAATACCCTTTTGTCATGTATAAACCACAGAGATTAAAATGGTAGAATAGTCATAGTGATGGGAAACCATTCACCAAGACGTTTCATACAAAACATTGCAAATGCATTGAAAACGCTATCAGGAGCTGAAAAGCACTTTAAAGCAATAAAAAGCTGGAAGTCTCAAAAACGGATTCTGAAGCCAAAATCTTGTTTGGAGATCTTGTCAGAAGTAAACATGATATTACTGACTAGTAACACCAGATTTGAATGCCCAAACCCTTTTCTCATGACTGACTAGTAACACTCAATTTCAATGCCAAAACCCTTTTCTCATGACTGACTAGTAACACTCAATTTCAATGCCAAAACCCTTTTCTCATGTATAAACCACCAAGATTAACATGGTAAAATAGTCATAGTGATGGGAAACCATTCACCCAGACGTTTCATACAAAACATTGCAAATGAATTGAAAGCAATAAAAAACTGGAAGTCTCAAAAACAGATTCTGAAACCAGAATCTTGTTTGGAGATCTTTTCAGAATAAACATGATATGACTGACTAGTACCACTCAATTTCGATGCCAATACCCTTTTGTCATGTATAAACCACAGAGATTAAAATGGTAGAATAGTCATTGTGATGGGAAACCATTCAGCAAGACGTTTCATACAAAACATTGCAAATGCATTGAAAACGCTATCAGGAGCTGAAAAGCACTTTAAAGCAATAAAAAGCTGGAAGTCTCAAAAACGGATTCTAAAACCAGAATCTTGTTTGGAGATCTTGTCAGAAGTAAACATGATATGACTGACTAGTAACAGTCAATTTCGATGCCAATACCCTTTTCTCATAACTGACTAGTAACACTCAATTTCAATGCCAAAACCCTTTTCTCATGACTGACTAGTAACACTCAATTTCAATGCCAAAACCCTTTTCTCATGTATAAACCACCAAGATTAACATGGTAAAATAGTCATAGTGATGGGAAACCATTCACCCAGACGTTTCATACAAAACATTGCAAATGAATTGAAAGCAATAAAAAACTGTAAGTCTCAAAAACAGATTCTGAAACCAGAATCTTGTTTGGAGATCTTGTCAGAATAAACATGATATGACTGACTAGTAACACTCAATTTCGATGCCAATACCCTTTTGTCATGTATAAACCACAGAGATTAAATGGTAGAATAGTCATAGTGATGGGAAACCATTCACCAAGACGTTTCATACAAAACATTGCAAATGCATTGAAAACGTTATCAGGAGCTGAAAAGCACTTTAAAGCAATAAAAAGCTGGAAGTCTCAAAAACGGATTCTGAAGCCAAAATCTTGTTTAGAGATCTTGTCAGCAGTAAACATGATATGACTGACTAGTAACACTCAATTTCAATGCCAAAACCCTTTTGTCATGTATAAACCACCAAGATTAACATGGTAGAATAGTCATAGTGATGGGAAACCTTTCACCCAGACGTTTCATACAAAACATTGCAAAATGATTGAAAATGTTATCAGGAGGTGAAAAGCACTTTAAAGCAATAAAAAGCTGGAAGTCTCAAAAACGGATTCTGAAGCCAAAATCTTGTTTGGAGATCTTGTCAGAAGTAAACATGATATTACTGACTAGTAACAATAGATTTGAATGCCAAAACCCTTTTCTCATAACTGACTAGTAACACTCAATTTCAATGCCAATACCCTTTTCTCATGAATGACTAGTAACACTCAATTTCAATGCGAAAACCCTTTTCTCATGTATAAACCACCAAGATTAACAAGGGAAAATAGTCATAGTGATGGGAAACCATTCACCCAGACGTTTCATACAAAACATTGCAAATGAATTGAAAGCAATAAAAAACTGGAAGTCTCAAAAACAGATTCTGTAACCAGAATCTTGTTTGGAGATCTTGTCAGAATAAACATGATATGACTGACTAGTAACACTCAATTTCGATGCCAATACCCTTTTGTCATGTATAAACCACAGAGATTAAAATGGTAGAATAGTCATTGTGATGGGAAACCATTCAGCAAGACGTTTCATACAAAACATTGCAAATGCATTGAAAACGCTATCAGGAGCTGAAAAGCACTTTAAAGCAATAAAAAGCTGGAAGTCTCAAAAACGGAATCTAAAACCAGAATCTTGTTTGGAGATCTTGTCAGAAGTAAACATGATATGACTGACTAGTAACAGTCAATTTCGATGCCAATACCCTTTTCTCATGACTGACTAGTAACACTCAATTTCAATGCCAGTACCCTTTTCTCATGACTGACTAGTAACACTCAATTTCAATGCCAAAACCCTTTTCTCATGTATAAACCACCAAGATTAACATGGTAAAATAGTCATAGTGATGGGAAACCATTCACCCAGACGTTTCATACAAAACATTGCAAATGAATTGAAAGCAATAAAAAACTGGAAGTCTCAAAAACAGATTCTGAAACCAGAATCTTGTTTGGAGATCTTGTGAGAATAAACATGATATGACTGACTAGTAACACTCAATTTCGATGCCAATACCCTTTTGTCATGTATAAACCACAGAGATTAAAATGGTAGAATAGTCATAGTGATGGGAAACCTTTCACCCAGACGTTTCATACAAAACATTGGAAAAATTATTGAAAATGTTATCAGGAGGTGAAAAGCACTTTAAAGCAATAAAAAGCTGGAAGTCTCAAAAACGGATTCTAAAACCAGAATCTTGTTTGGAGATCTTGTCAGAAGTAAACATGATATGACTGACTAGTAACAGTAAATTTCGATGCCAATACCCTTTTCTCATGACTGACTAGTAACACTCAATTTCAATGCCAATACCCTTTTCTCATGACTGACTAGTAACACTCAATTTCAATACCAAAACCCTTTTCTCATGTATAAACCACCAAGATTAACATGGTAAAATAGTCATAGTGATGGGAAACCATTCACCCAGACGTTTCATACAAAACATTGCAAATGAATTGAAAGCAATAAAAAACTGGAAGTCTCAAAAACAGATTCTGAAACCAGAATCTTGTTTGGAGATCTTGTCAGAATAAACATGATATGACTGACTAGTAACACTCAATTTCGATGCCAATACCCTTTTGTCATGTATAAACCACAGAGATTAAAATGGTAGAATAGTCGTAGTGATGGGAAACCATTCACCAAGACGTTTCATACAAAACATTGCAAATGCATTGAAAACGCTATCAGGAGCTGAAAAGCACTTTAAAGCAGTAAAAAGATGGAAGTCTCAAAAACGGATTCTAAAACCAGAATCTTGTTTGGAGATCTTGTCAGAAGTAAACATGATATGACTGACTAGTAACAGTCAATTTCGATGCCAATACCCTTTTCTCATGACTGACTAGTAACACTCAGTTTCAATGCCAATACCCTTTTCTCATGACTGACTAGTAACACTCAATTTCAATGCCAAAACCCTTTTCTCATGTATAAACCACCAAGATTAACATGGTAAAATAGTCATAGTGATGGGAAACCATTCACCCAGACGTTTTATACAAAACATTGCAAATGAATTGAAATTAATAAAAAACTGGAAGTCTCAAAAACAGATTCTGAAACCAGAATCTTGTTTGGAGATCTTGTCAGAATAAACATGATATGACTGACTAGTAACACTCAATTTCGATGCCAATACCCTTTTGTCATGTATAAACCACAGAGATTAAAATGGTAGAATAGTCATAGTGATGGGAAACCTTTCACCCAGACGTTTCATACAAAACATTGCAAAATGATTGAAAATGTTATCAGGAGGTGAAAAGCACTTTAAAGCAATAAAAAGCTGGAAGTCTCAAAAACGGATTCTAAAACCAGAATCTTTTTTGGAGATCTTGTCAGAAGTAAACATGATATGACTGACTAGTAACACTCAATTTCGATGCCAATACCCTTTTGTCATGTATAAACCACAGAGATTAAAATGGTAGAATAGTCATAGTGATGGAAAACCTTTCACCCAGACGTTTCATACAAAACATTGCAAAATGATTGAAAATGTTATCAGGAGGTGAAAAGCACTTTAAAGCAATAAAAAGCTGGAAGTCTCAAAAACGGATTCTAAAACCAGAATCTTGTTTGGAGATCTTGTCAGAAGTAAACATGATATGACTGACTAGTAACAGTCAATTTCGATGCCAATACCCTTTTCTCATGACTGACTAGTAACACTCAATTTCAATGCCAATACCGATTTCTCATGACTGACTAGTAACACTCAATTTCAATGCCAAAACTCATGTATAAACCACCAAGATTAACATGGTAGAATAGTCATAGTGATGGGAAACCATTCACCCAGACGTTCCATACAAAACATTGGAAAAGCACTGAAACGCTACTCAGGAGCTGAAAATCACTTTAAAGCAATAAAAAAATGAAAGTCTCAGAAACGGATTCTGAAGCCAAAATCTTGTCTGAAGATCTTGTCAGCAGTAAACATGATATGACTGACTAGTAACACTCAATTTCAATGCCAAAACCCTTTTGTCATGTATAAACCACCAAGATTAACATGGTAGAATAGTCATAGTGATGGGAAACCTTTCACCCAGACGTTTCATACAAAACATTGCAAAATGATTGAAAATGTTATCAGGAGGTGAAAAGCACTTTAAAGCAATAAAAAGCTGGAAGTCTCAAAAACGGATTCTGAAGCCAAAATCTTGTTTGGAGATCTTGTCAGAAGTAAACATGATATTACTGACTAGTAACAATAGATTTGAATGCCAAAACCCTTTTCTCATAACTGACTAGTAACACTCAATTTCAATGCCAATACCCCTTTCTCATGAATGACTAGTAAAACTCAATTTCAATGCGAAAACCCTTTTCTCATGTATAAACCACCAAGATTAACATGGTAAAATAGTCATAGTGATGGGAAACCATTCACCCAGACGTTTCATACAAAACATTGCAAATGAATTGAAAGCAATAAAAAACTGGAAGTCTCAAAAACAGATTCTGAAACCAGAATCTTGTTTGGAGATCTTGTCAGAATAAACATGATATGACTGACTAGTAACACTCAATTTCGATGCCAATACCCTTTTGTCATGTATAAACCACAGAGATTAAAATGGTAGAATAGTCATAGTGATGGGAAACCTTTCACCCAGACGTTTCATACAAAACATTGCAAAATGATTGAAAATGTTATCAGGAGGTGAAAAGCACTTTAAAGCAATAAAAAGCTGGAAGTCTCAAAAACGGATTCTGAAGCCAAAATCTTGTTTGGAGATCTTGTCAGAAGTAAACATGACATTACTGACTAGTAACAATAGATTTGAATGCCAAAACCCTTTTCTCATAACTGACTAGTAACACTCAATTTCAATGCCAATACCCTTTTCTCATGAATGACTAGTAAAACTCAATTTCAATGCGAAAACCCTTTTCTCATGTATAAACCACCAAGATTAACATGGTAAAATAGTCATAGTGATGGGAAACCATTCACCCAGACGTTTCATACAAAACATTGCAAATGAATTGAAAGCAATAAAAAACTGGAAGTCTCAAAAACAGATTCTGAAACCAGAATCTTGTTTGGAGATCTTGTCAGAATAAACATGATATGACTGACTAGTAACACTCAATTTCGATGCCAATACCCTTTTGTCATGTATAAACCACAGAGATTAAAATGGTAGAATAGTCATAGTGATGGGAAACCTTTCACCCAGACGTTTCATACAAAACATTGCAAAATGATTGAAAATGTTATCAGGAGGTGAAAAGCACGTTAAAGCAATAAAAAGCTGGAAGTCTCAAAAACGGATTCTAAAACCAGAATCTTTTTTGGAGATCTTGTCAGAAGTAAACATGATATGACTGACTAGTAACACTCAATTTCGATGCCAATACCCTTTTGTCATGTATAAACCACAGAGATTAAAATGGTAGAATAGTCATAGTGATGGAAAACCTTTCACCCAGACGTTTCATACAAAACATTGCAAAATGATTGAAAATGTTATCAGGAGGTGAAAAGCACTTTAAAGCAATAAAAAGCTGGAAGTCTCAAATACGGATTCTAAAACCAGAATCTTGTTTGGAGATCTTGTCAGAAGTAAACATGATATGACTGACTAGTAACAGTCAATTTCGATGCCAATACCCTTTTCTCATGACTGACTAGTAACACTCAATTTCAATGCCAATACCGATTTCTCATGACTGACTAGTAACACTCAATTTCAATGCCAAAACTCATGTATAAACCACCAAGATTAACATGGTAGAATAGTCATAGTGATGGGAAACCATTCACCCAGACGTTCCATACAAAACATTGGAAAAGCACTGAAACGCTACTCAGGAGCTGAAAATCACTTTAAAGCAATAAAAAAATGAAAGTCTCAGAAACGGATTCTGAAGCCAAAATCTTGTCTGAAGATCTTGTCAGCAGTAAACATGATATGACTGACTAGTAACACTCAATTTCAATGCCAAAACCCTTTTGTCACGTATAAACCACCAAGATTAACATGGTAGAATAGTCATAGTGATGGGAAACCTTTCACCCAGACGTTTCATACAAAACATTGCAAAATGATTGAAAATGTTATCAGGAGGTGAAAAGCACTTTAAAGCAATAAAAAGCTGGAAGTCTCAAAAACGGATTCTGAAGCCAAAATCTTGTTTGGAGATCTTGTCAGAAGTAAACATGATATTACTGACTAGTAACAATAGATTTGAATGCCAAAACCCTTTTCTCATAACTGACTAGTAACACTCAATTTCAATGCCAATACCCTTTTCTCATGAATGACTAGTAACACTCAATTTCAATGCGAAAACCCTTTTCTCATGTATAAACCACCAAGATTAACATGGTAAAATAGTCATAGTGATGGGAAACCATTCACCCAGACGTTTCATACAAAACATTGCAAATGAATTGAAAGCAATAAAAAACTGGAAGTCTCAAAAACAGATTCTGAAACCAGAATCTTGTTTGGAGATCTTGTCAGAATAAACATGATATGACTGACTAGTAACACTCAATTTCGATGCCAATACCCTTTTGTCATGTATAAACCACAGAGATTAAAATGGTAGAATAGTCGTAGTGATGGGAAACCATTCACCAAGACGTTTCATACAAAACATTGCAAATGCATTGAAAACGCTATCAGGAGCTGAAAAGCACTTTAAAGCAGTAAAAAGCTGGAAGTCTCAAAAACAGATTCTAAAACCATAATCTTGTTTGGAGATCTTGTCAGAAGTAAACATGATATGACTGACTAGTAACAGTCAATTTCGATGCCAATACCCTTTTCTCATGACTGACTAGTAACACTCAATTTCAATGCCAGTACCCTTTTCTCATGACTGACTAGTAACACTCAATTTCAATGCCAAAACCCTTTTCTCATGTATAAACCACCAAGATTAACATGGTAAAATAGTCATAGTGATGGGAAACCATTCACCCAGACGTTTCATACAAAACATTGCAAATGAATTGAAAGCAATAAAAAACTGGAAGTCTCAAAAACAGATTCTGAAACCAGAATCTTGTTTGGAGATCTTGTCAGAATAAACATGATATGACTGACTAGTAACACTCAATTTCGATGCCAATACCCTTTTGTCATGTATAAACCACAGAGATTAAAATGGTAGAATAGTCATAGTGATGGGAAACCTTTCACCCAGACGTTTCATACAAAACATTGCAAAATGATTGAAAATGTTATCAGGAGGTGAAAAGCACTTTAAAGCAATAAAAAGCTGGAAGTCTCAAAAACGGATTCTAAAACCAGAATCTTGTTTGGAGATCTTGTCAGAAGTAAACATGATATGACTGACTAGTAACAGTAAATTTCGATGCCAATACCCTTTTCTCATGACTGACTAGTAACACTCAATTTCAATGCCAATACCCTTTTCTCATGACTGACTAGTAACACTCAATTTCAATGCCAAAACCCTTTTCTCATGTATAAACCACCAAGATTAACATGGTAAAATAGTCATAGTGATGGGAAACCATTCACCCAGACGTTTCATACAAAACATTGCAAATGAATTGAAAGCAATAAAAAACTGGAAGTCTCAAAAACAGATTCTGAAACCAGAATCTTGTTTGGAGATCTTGTCAGAATAAACATGATATGACTGACTAGTACCACTCAATTTCGATGCCAATACCCTTTAGTCATGTATAAACCACAGAGATTAAAATGGTAGAATAGTCATAGTGATGGGAAACCTTTCACCCAGACGTTTCATACAAAACATTGCAAAATGATTTAAAATGTTATCAGGAGGTGAAAAGCACTTTAAAGCAATAAAAAGCTGGAAGTCTCAAAAACGGATTCTAAAACCAGAATCTTGTTTGGAGATCTTGTCAGAAGTAAACATGATATGACTGACTAGTAACAGTAAATTTCGATGCCAATACCCTTTTCTCATGACTGACTAGTAACACTCAATTTCAATGCCAATACCCTTTTCTCATGACTGACTAGTAACACTCAATTTCAATGCCAAAACCCTTTTCTCATGTATAAACCACCAAGATTAACATGGTAAAATAGTCATAGTGATGGGAAACCATTCACCCAGACGTTTCATACAAAACATTGCAAATGAATTGAAAGCAATAAAAAACTGGAAGTCTCAAAAACAGATTCTGAAACCAGAATCTTGTTTGGAGATCTTGTCAGAATAAACATGATATGACTGACTAGTACCACTCAATTTCGATGCCAATACCCTTTTGTCATGTATAAACCACAGAGATTGAAATGGTAGAATAGTCATAGTGATGGGAAACCATTCACCAAGACGTTTCATACAAAACATTGCAAATGCATTGAAAACGCTATCAGGAGCTGAAAAGCATTTTAAAGCAATAAAAAAATGAAAGTCTCAAAAACGGATTCTGAAGCCAAAATCTTGTCTGAAGATCTTGTCAGCAGTAAACATGATATGACTGACTAGTAACACTCAATTCCAATGCCAAAACCCTTTTGTCATGTATAAACCACCAAGATTAACATGGTAG
Organism: Osmerus mordax; assembly: GCF_038355195.1. Lineage (NCBI taxonomy): Eukaryota > Metazoa > Chordata > Actinopteri > Osmeriformes > Osmeridae > Osmerus > Osmerus mordax. Next base: position 2,703,156 of record NC_090056.1, on the reverse strand, counting down.
AATAGTCATAGTGATGGGAAACTTTTCACCCAGACGTTTCATACAAAACATTGCAAAATCATTGAAAATGTTATCAGGAGGTGAAAAGCACTTTAAAGCAATATTAAGCTGGAAGTCTCAAAAACGGATTCTGAAGCCAAAATCTTGTTTGGAGATCTTGTCAGAAGTAAACATGATATTACTGACTAGTAACAATAGATTTGAATGCCAAAACCCTTTTCTCATAACTGACTAGTAACACTCAATTTCAATGCCAATACCCTTTTCTCATGAATGACTAGTAACACTCAATTTCAATGCCAAAACCTTTTTCTCATGTATAAACCACCAAGATTAACATGGTAAAATAGTCATAGTGATGGGAAACCATTCACCCAGACGTTTCATACAAGACATTGCAAATGAATTGAAAGCAATAAAAAACTGTAAGTCTCAAAAACGGATTCTGAAGCCAAAATCTTGTTTGGAGATCTTGTCAGAAGTAAACATGATATTACTGACTAGTAACAATAGATTTGAATGCCAAAACCCTTTTCTCATAACTGACTAGTAACACTCAATTTCAATGCCAATACCCTTTTCTCATGACTGACTAGTAACACTCAATTTCAATGCGAAAACCCTTTTCTCATGTATAAACCACCAAGATTAACATGGTAAAATAGTCATAGTGATGGGAAACCATTCACCCAGACGTTTCATACAAAACATTGCAAATGAATTGAAAGCAATAAAAAACTGGAAGTCTCAAAAACAGACTCTGAAACCAGAATCTTGTTTGGAGATCTTGTCAGAATAAACATGATATGACTGACTAGTAACACTCAATTTCGATGCCAATACCCTTTTGTCATGTATAAACCACAGAGATTAAAATGGTAGAATAGTCATAGTAATGGGAAACCATTCACCAAGACGTTTCATACAAAACATTGCAAATGAATTGAAAGCAATAAAAAACTGGAAGTCTCAAAAACAGATTCTGAAACCAGAATCTTGTTTGGAGATCTTGTCAGAATAAACATGATATGACTGACTAGTAACACTCAATTTCGATGCCAATACCCTTTTGTCATGTATAAACCACAGAGATTAAAATGGTAGAATAGTCATAGTGATGGAAAACCTTTCACCCAGACGTTTCATACAAAACATTGCAAAATGATTGAAAATGTTATCAGGAGGTGAAAAGCACTTTAAAGCAATAATAAGCTGGAAGTCTCAAAAACGGATTCTAAAACCAGAATCTTGTTTGGAGATCTTGTCAGAAGTAAACATGATATGACTGACTAGTAACAGTCAATTTCGATGCCAATACCCTTTTCTCATGACTGACTAGTAACACTCAATTTCAATGCCAATACCCATTTCTCATGACTGACTAGTAACACTCAATTGCAATGCCAAAACCCTTTTCTCATGTATAAACCACCTAGATTAACATGGTAAAATAGTCATAGTGATGGGAAACCATTCACCCAGACGTTTCATACAAAACATTGCAAATGAATTGAAAGCAATAAAAAACTGGAAGTCTCAAAAACAGATTCTGAAACCAGAATCTTGTTTGGAGATCTTGTCAGAATAAACATGATATGACTGACTAGTACCACTCAATTTCGATGCCAATACCCTTTTGTCATGTATAAACCACAGAGATTAAAATGGTAGAATAGTCATAGTGATGGGAAACCATTCACCAAGACGTTTCATACAAAACATTGCAAATGCATTGAAAACGCTATCAGGAGCTGAAAAGCATTTTAAAGCAATGAGAAAATGAAAGTCTCAAAAACGGATTCTGAAGCCAAAATCTTGTCTGAAGATCTTGTCAGCAGTAAACATGATATGACTGACTAGTAACACTCAATTCCAATGCCCAAACCCTTTTGTCATGTATAAACCACCAAGATTAACATGGTAGAATAGTCATAGTGATGGGAAACTTTTCACCCAGATGTTTCATACAAAACATTGCAAAAACAATGAAAATGTTATCAGGAGGTGAAAAGCACTTTAAAGCGGTATTAAGCTGGAAGTCTCAAAAACGGATTCTGAAGCCAAAATCTTGTTTGGAGATCTTGTCAGAAGTAAACATGATATTACTGACTAGTAACAATAGATTTGAATGCCAAAACCCTTTTCTCATAACTGACTAGTAACACTCAATTTCAATGCCAATACCCTTTTCTCATGACTGACTAGTAACACTCAATTTCAATGCGAAAACCCTTTTCTCATGTATAAACCACCAAGATTAACATGGTAAAATAGTCATAGTGATGGGAAACCATTCACCCAGACGTTTCATACAAAACATTGCAAATGAATTGAAAGCAATAAAAAACTGGAAGTCTCAAAAACAGACTCTGAAACCAGAATCTTGTTTAGAGATCTTGTCAGAATAAACATGATATGACTGACTAGTAACACTCAATTTCGATGCCAATACCCTTTTGTCATGTATAAACCACAGAGATTAAAATGGTAGAATAGTCATAGTAATGGGAAACCATTCACCAAGACGTTTCATACAAAACATTGCAAATGAATTGAAAGCAATAAAAAACTGTAAGTCTCAAAAACAGATTCTGAAACCAGAATCTTGTTTGGAGATCTTGTCAGAATAAACATGATATGACTGACTAGTAACACTCAATTTCGATGCCAATACCCTTTTGTCATGTATAAACCACAGAGATTAAAATGGTAGAATAGTCATAGTGATGGAAAACCTTTCACCCAGACGTTTCATACAAAACATTGCAAAATGATTGAAAATGTTATCAGGAGGTGAAAAGCACTTTAAAGCAATAAAAAGCTGGAAGTCTCAAAAACGGATTCTAAAACCAGAATCTTGTTTGGAGATCTTGTCAGAAGTAAACATGATATGACTGACTAGTAACAGTCAATTTCGATGCCAATACCCTTTTCTCATGACTGACTAGTAACACTCAATTTCAATGCCAATACCCATTTCTCATGACTGACTAGTAACACTCAATTTCAATGCCAAAACCCTTTTCTCATGTATAAACCACCTAGATTAACATGGTAAAATAGTCATAGTGATGGGAAACCATTCACCCAGACGTTTCATACAAAACATTGCAAATGAATTGAAAGCAATAAAAAACTGGAAGTCTCAAAAACAGATTCTGAAACCAGAATCTTGTTTGGAGATCTTGTCAGAATAAACATGATATGACTGACTAGTACCACTCAATTTCGATGCCAATACCCTTTTGTCATGTATAAACCACAGAGATTAAAATGGTAGAATAGTCATAGTGATGGGAAACCATTCACCAAGACGTTTCATACAAAACATTGCAAATGCATTGAAAACGCTATCAGGAGCTGAAAAGCATTTTAAAGCAATGAGAAAATGAAAGTCTCAAAAACGGATTCTGAAGCCAAAATCTTGTCTGAAGATCTTGTCAGCAGTAAACATGATATGACTGACTAGTAACACTCAATTCCAATGCCAAAACCCTTTTGTCATGTATAAACCACCAAGATTAACATGGTAGAATAGTCATAGTGATGGGAAACTTTTCACCCAGACGTTTCATACAAAACATTGCAAAATCATTGAAAATGTTATCAGGAGGTGAAAAGCACTTTAAAGCAATATTAAGCTGGAAGTCTCAAAAACGGATTCTGAAGCCAAAATCTTGTTTGGAGATCTTGTCAGAAGTAAACATGATATTACTGACTAGTAACAATAGATTTGAATGCCAAAACCCTTTTCTCATAACTGATTAGTAATACTCAATTTCAATGCCAATACCCTTTTCTCATGAATGACTAGTAACACTCAATTTCAATGCCAAAACCTTTTTCTCATGTATAAACCACCAAGATTAACATGGTAAAATAGTCATAGTGATGGGAAACCATTCACCCAGACGTTTCATACAAGACATTGCAAATGAATTGAAAGCAATAAAAAACTGTAAGTCTCAAAAACGGATTCTGAAGCCAAAATCTTGTTTGGAGATCTTGTCAGAAGTAAACATGATATTACTGACTAGTAACAATAGATTTGAATGCCAAAACCCTTTTCTCATAACTGACTAGTAACACTCAATTTCAATGCCAATACCCTTTTCTCATGACTGACTAGTAACACTCAATTTCAATGCGAAAACCCTTTTCTCATGTATAAACCACCAAGATTAACATGGTAAAATAGTCATAGTGATGGGAAACCATTCACCCAGACGTTTCATACAAAACATTGCAAATGAATTGAAAGCAATAAAAAACTGGAAGTCTCAAAAACAGACTCTGAAACCAGAATCTTGTTTAGAGATCTTGTCAGAATAAACATGATATGACTGACTAGTAACACTCAATTTCGATGCCAATACCCTTTTGTCATGTATAAACCACAGAGATTAAAATGGTAGAATAGTCATAGTAATGGGAAACCATTCACCAAGACGTTTCATACAAAACATTGCAAATGAATTGAAAGCAATAAAAAACTGTAAGTCTCAAAAACAGATTCTGAAACCAGAATCTTGTTTGGAGATCTTGTCAGAATAAACATGATATGACTGACTAGTAACACTCAATTTCGATGCCAATACCCTTTTGTCATGTATAAACCACAGAGATTAAAATGGTAGAATAGTCATAGTGATGGAAAACCTTTCACCCAGACGTTTCATACAAAACATTGCAAAATGATTGAAAATGTTATCAGGAGGTGAAAAGCACTTTAAAGCAATAAAAAGCTGGAAGTCTCAAAAACGGATTCTAAAACCAGAATCTTGTTTGGAGATCTTGTCAGAAGTAAACATGATATGACTGACTAGTAACAGTCAATTTCGATGCCAATACCCTTTTCTCATGACTGACTAGTAACACTCAATTTCAATGCCAATACCCATTTCTCATGACTGACTAGTAACACTCAATTTCAATGCCAAAACCCTTTTCTCATGTATAAACCACCAAGATTAACATGGTAAAATAGTCATAGTGATGGGAAACCATTCACCCAGACGTTTCATACAAAACATTGCAAATGAATTGAAAGCAATAAAAAACTGAAAGTCTCAAAAACAGATTCTGAAACCAGAATCTTGTTTGGAGATCTTGTCAGAATAAACATGATATGACTGACTAGTACCACTCAATTTCGATGCCAATACCCTTTAGTCATGTATAAACCACAGAGATTAAAATGGTAGAATAGTCATAGTGATGGGAAACCATTCACCAAGACGTTTCATACAAAACATTGCAAATGCATTGAAAACGCTATCAGGAGCTGAAAAGCATTTTAAAGCAATAAGAAAATGAAAGTCTCAAAAACGGATTCTGAAGCCAAAATCTTGTCTGAAGATCTTGTCAGCAGTAAACATGATATGACTGACTAGTAACACTCAATTCCAATGCCCAAACCCTTTTGTCATGTATAAACCACCAAGATTAACATGGTAGAATAGTCATAGTGATGGGAAACTTTTCACCCAGATGTTTCATACAAAACATTGCAAAAACATTGAAAATGTTATCAGGAGGTGAAAAGCACTTTAAAGCAGTATTAAGCTGGAAGTCTCAAAAACGGATTCTGAAGCCAAAATCTTGTTTGGAGATCTTGTCAGAAGTAAACATGATATTACTGACTAGTAACAATAGATTTGAATGCCAAAACCCTTTTCTCATAACTGACTAGTAACACTCAATTTCAATGCCAATACCCTTTTCTCATGACTGACTAGTAACACTCAATTTCAATGCGAAAACCCTTTTCTCATGTATAAACCACCAAGATTAACATGGTAAAATAGTCATAGTGATGGGAAACCATTCACCCAGACGTTTCATACAAAACATTGCAAATGAATTGAAAGCAATAAAAAACTGGAAGTCTCAAAAACAGACTCTGAAACCAGAATCTTGTTTAGAGATCTTGTCAGAATAAACATGATATGACTGACTAGTAACACTCAATTTCGATGCCAATACCCTTTTGTCATGTATAAACCACAGAGATTAAAATGGTAGAATAGTCATAGTAATGGGAAACCATTCACCAAGACGTTTCATACAAAACATTGCAAATGAATTGAAAGCAATAAAAAACTGTAATTCTCAAAAACAGATTCTGAAACCAGAATCTTGTTTGGAGATTTTGTCAGAATAAACATGATATGACTGACTAGTAACACTCAATTTCAATGCCAATACCCTTTTGTCATGTATAAACCACAGAGATTAAAATGGTAGAATAGTCATAGTGATGGGAAACCATTCACCAAGACGTTTCATACAAAACATTGCAAATGCATTGAAAACGCTATCAGGAGCTGAAAAGGACTTTAAAGCAATAAAAAAATGAAAGTCTCAAAAACGGATTCTGAAGCCAAAATCTTGTCTGAAGAACCTGTCAGCAGTAAACATGATATGACTGACTAGTAACACTCAATTTCAATGCCAAAACCCTTTTGTCATGTATAAACCACCAAGATTAACATGGTAGAATAGTCATAGTGATGGGAAACCTTTCACCCAGACGTTTCATACAAAACATTGCAAAATGATTGAAAATGTTATCAGGAGGTGAAAAGCACTTTAAAGCAATAAAAAGCTGGAAGTCTCAAAAACGGATTCTAAAACCAGAATCTTGTTTGGAGATCTTGTCAGAAGTAAACATGATATGACTGACTAGTAACACTCAATTTCGATGCCAATACCGTTTTGTCATGTATAAACCACAGAGATTAAAATGGTAGAATAGTCATAGTGATGGAAAACCTTTCACCCAGACGTTTCATACAAAACATTGCAAAATGATTGAAAATGTTATCAGGAGGTGAAAAGCACTTTAAAGCAATAAAAAGCTGGAAGTATCAAAAACGGATTCTAAAACCAGAATCTTGTTTGGAGATCTTGTCAGAAGTAAACATGATATGACTGACTAGTAACAGTCAATTTCGATGCCAATACCCTTTTCTCATGACTGACTAGTAACACTCAATTTCAATGCCAATACCCATTTCTCATGACTGACTAGTAACACTCAATTTCAATGCCAAAACTCATGTATAAACCACCAAGATTAACATGGTAGAATAGTCATAGTGATGGGAAACCATTCACCCAGACGTTCCATACAAAACATTGGAAAAGCACTGAAACGCTACTCAGGAGCTGAAAAGCACTTTAAAGCAATAAAAAGCTGGAAGTCTCAAAAATGGATTCTACAACCAGAATCTTGTTTGGAGATCTTGTCAGAAGTAAACATGATATGACTGACTAGTAACAGTCAATTTCGATGCCAATACCCTTTTCTCATGACTGACTAGTAACAATAGATTTGAATGCCAAAACCCTTTTCTCATGACTGACTAGTAACACTCAATTTCAATGCCAATACCCTTTTCTCATGACTGACTAGTAACACTCAATTTCAATGCGAAAACCCTTTTCTCATGTATAAACCACCAAGATTAACATGGTAAAATAGTCATAGTGATGGGAAACCATTCACCCAGACGTTTCATACAAAACATTGCAAATGAATTGAAAGCAATAAAAAACTGGAAGTCTCAAAAACAGACTCTGAAACCAGAATCTTGTTTGGAGATCTTGTCAGAATAAACATGATATGACTGACTAGTAACACTCAATTTTGATGCCAATACCCTTTTGTCATGTATAAACCACAGAGATTAAAATGGTAGAATAGTCATAGTGATGGAAAACCTTTCACCCAGACGTTTCATACAAAACATTGCAAAATGATTGAAAATGTTATCAGGAGGTGAAAAGCACTTTAAAGCAATAAAAAGCTGGAAGTCTCAAAAACGGATTCTAAAACCAGAATCTTGTTTGGAGATCTTGTCAGAAGTAAACATGATATGACTGACTAGTAACAGTCAATTTCGATGCCAATACCCTTTTCTCATGACTGACTAGTAACACTCAATTTCAATGCCAATACCCATTTCTCATGACTGACTAGTAACACTCAATTTCAATGCCAAAACTCATGTATAAACCACCAAGATTAACATGGTAGAATAGTCATAGTGATGGGAAACCATTCACCCAGACGTTCCATACAAAACATTGGAAAAGCACTGAAACGCTACTCAGGAGCTGAAAAGCACTTTAAAGCAATAAAAAGCTGGAAGTCTCAAAAATGGATTCTAAAACCAGAATCTTGTTTGGAGATCTTGTCAGAAGTAAACATGATATGACTGACTAGTAACAGTCAATTTCGATGCCAATACCCTTTTCTCATGACTGACTAGTAACAATAGATTTGAATGCCAAAACCCTTTTCTCATGACTGACTAGTAACACTCAATTTCAATGCCAATACCCTTTTCTCATGACTGACTAGTAACACTCAATTTCAATGCGAAAACCCTTTTCTCATGTATAAACCACCAAGATTAACATGGTAAAATAGTCATAGTGATGGGAAACCATTCATCCAGACGTTTCATACAAAACATTGCAAATGAATTGAAAGCAATAAAAAACTGGAAGTCTCAAAAACAGATTCTGAAACCAGAATCTTGTTTGGAGATCTTGTCAGAATAAACATGATATGACAGACTAGTAACACTCAATTTCGATGCCAATACCCTTTTGTCATGTATAAACCACAGAGATTAAAATGGTAGAATAGTCATAGTGATGGGAAACCATTCACCAAGACGTTTCATACAAAACATTGCAAATGCATTGAAAACGCTATCAGGAGCTGAAAAGCACTTTAAAGCAATAAAAAGCTGGAAGTCTCAAAAACGGATTCTGAAGCCAAAATCTTGTTTGGAGATCTTGTCAGCAGTAAACATGATATGACTGACTAGTAACACTCAATTTCAATGCCAAAACCCTTTTGTCATGTATAAACCACCAAGATTAACATGGTGGAATAGTCATAGTGATGGGAAACCTTTCACCCAGACGTTTCATACAAAACATTGCAAAATGATTGAAAATATTATCAGGAGGTGAAAAGCACTTTAAAGCAATAAAAAGCTGGAAGTCTCAAAAACGGATTCTGAAGCCAAAATCTTGTTTGGAGATCTTGTCAGAAGTAAACATGATATTACTGACTAGTAACACTAGATTTGAATGCCAAAACCCTTTTCTCATGACTGACTAGTAACACTCAATTTCAATGCCAAAACTCATGTATAAACCACCAAGATTAACATGGTAGAATAGTCATAGTGATGGGAAACCATTCACCCAGACGTTCCATACAAAACATTGGAAAAGCACTGAAACGCTACTCAGGAGCTGAAAAGCACTTTAAAGCAATAAAAAAATGAAAGTCTCAAAAACGGATTCTGAAGCCAAAATCTTGTCTGAAGATCTTGTCAGCAGTAAACATGATATGACTGACTAGTAACACTCAATTTCAATGCCAAAACCCTTTTGTCATGTATAAACCACCAAGATTAACATGGTAGAATAGTCATAGTGATGGGAAACCTTTCACCCAGACGTTTCATACAAAACATTGCAAAATGATTGAAAATGTTATCAGGAGGTGAAAAGCACTTTAAAGCAATAAAAAGCTGGAAGTCTCAAAAATGGATTCTGAAGCCAAAATCTTGTTTGGAGATCTTGTCAGAAGTAAACATGATATTACTGACTAGTAACAATAGATTTGAATGCCAAAACCCTTTTCTCATAATTGACTAGTAACACTCAATTTCAATGCCAATACCCTTTTCTCATGTATAAACCACAGAGATTAAAATGGTAGAATAGTCATAGTGATGGGAAACCTTTCACCCAGACGTTTCATACAAAACATTGCAAAATGATTGAAAATGTTATCAGGAGGTGAAAAGCACTTTAAAGCAATAAAAAGCTGGAAGTCTCAAAAACGGATTCTGAAGCCAAAATCTTGTTTGGAGATCTTGTCAGAAGTAAACATGATATTACTGACTAGTAACACTAGATTTGAATGCCAAAACCCTTTTCTCATGAATGACTAGTAACACTCAATTTCAATGCCAAAACCTTTTTCTCATGTATAAACCACCAAGATTAACATGGTAAAATAGTCATAGTGATGGGAAACCATTCACCCAGACGTTTCATACAAGACATTGCAAATGAATTGAAAGCAATAAAAAACTGTAAGTCTCAAAAACGGATTCTGAAGCCAAAATCTTGTTTGGAGATCTTGTCAGAAGTAAACATGATATTACTGACTAGTAACAATAGATTTGAATGCCAAAACCCTTTTCTCATAACTGACTAGTAACACTCAATTTCAATGCCAATACCCTTTTCTCATGACTGACTAGTAACACTCAATTTCAATGCGAAAACCCTTTTCTCATGTATAAACCACCAAGATTAACATGGTAAAATAGTCATAGTGATGGGAAACCATTCACCCAGACGTTTCATACAAAACATTGCAAATGAATTGAAAGCAATAAAAAACTGGAAGTCTCAAAAACAGACTCTGAAACCAGAATCTTGTTTGGAGATCTTGTCAGAATAAACATGATATGACTGACTAGTAACACTCAATTTCGATGCCAATACCCTTTTGTCATGTATAAACCACAGAGATTAAAATGGTAGAATAGTCATAGTAATGGGAAACCATTCACCAAGACGTTTCATACAAAACATTGCAAATGAATTGAAAGCAATAAAAAACTGGAAGTCTCAAAAACAGATTCTGAAACCAGAATCTTGTTTGGAGATCTTGTCAGAATAAACATGATATGACTGACTAGTAACACTCAATTTCGATGCCAATACCCTTTTGTCATGTATAAACCACAGAGATTAAAATGGTAGAATAGTCATAGTGATGGAAAACCTTTCACCCAGACGTTTCATACAAAACATTGCAAAATGATTGAAAATGTTATCAGGAGGTGAAAAGCACTTTAAAGCAATAATAAGCTGGAAGTCTCAAAAACGGATTCTAAAACCAGAATCTTGTTTGGAGATCTTGTCAGAAGTAAACATGATATGACTGACTAGTAACAGTCAATTTCGATGCCAATACCCTTTTCTCATGACTGACTAGTAACACTCAATTTCAATGCCAATACCCATTTCTCATGACTGACTAGTAACACTCAATTGCAATGCCAAAACCCTTTTCTCATGTATAAACCACCTAGATTAACATGGTAAAATAGTCATAGTGATGGGAAACCATTCACCCAGACGTTTCATACAAAACATTGCAAATGAATTGAAAGCAATAAAAAACTGGAAGTCTCAAAAACAGATTCTGAAACCAGAATCTTGTTTGGAGATCTTGTCAGAATAAACATGATATGACTGACTAGTACCACTCAATTTCGATGCCAATACCCTTTTGTCATGTATAAACCACAGAGATTAAAATGGTAGAATAGTCATAGTGATGGGAAACCATTCACCAAGACGTTTCATACAAAACATTGCAAATGCATTGAAAACGCTATCAGGAGCTGAAAAGCATTTTAAAGCAATGAGAAAATGAAAGTCTCAAAAACGGATTCTGAAGCCAAAATCTTGTCTGAAGATCTTGTCAGCAGTAAACATGATATGACTGACTAGTAACACTCAATTCCAATGCCCAAACCCTTTTGTCATGTATAAACCACCAAGATTAACATGGTAGAATAGTCATAGTGATGGGAAACTTTTCACCCAGATGTTTCATACAAAACATTGCAAAAACAATGAAAATGTTATCAGGAGGTGAAAAGCACTTTAAAGCGGTATTAAGCTGGAAGTCTCAAAAACGGATTCTGAAGCCAAAATCTTGTTTGGAGATCTTGTCAGAAGTAAACATGATATTACTGACTAGTAACAATAGATTTGAATGCCAAAACCCTTTTCTCATAACTGACTAGTAACACTCAATTTCAATGCCAATACCCTTTTCTCATGACTGACTAGTAACACTCAATTTCAATGCGAAAACCCTTTTCTCATGTATAAACCACCAAGATTAACATGGTAAAATAGTCATAGTGATGGGAAACCATTCACCCAGACGTTTCATACAAAACATTGCAAATGAATTGAAAGCAATAAAAAACTGGAAGTCTCAAAAACAGACTCTGAAACCAGAATCTTGTTTAGAGATCTTGTCAGAATAAACATGATATGACTGACTAGTAACACTCAATTTCGATGCCAATACCCTTTTGTCATGTATAAACCACAGAGATTAAAATGGTAGAATAGTCATAGTAATGGGAAACCATTCACCAAGACGTTTCATACAAAACATTGCAAATGAATTGAAAGCAATAAAAAACTGTAAGTCTCAAAAACAGATTCTGAAACCAGAATCTTGTTTGGAGATCTTGTCAGAATAAACATGATATGACTGACTAGTAACACTCAATTTCGATGCCAATACCCTTTTGTCATGTATAAACCACAGAGATTAAAATGGTAGAATAGTCATAGTGATGGAAAACCTTTCACCCAGACGTTTCATACAAAACATTGCAAAATGATTGAAAATGTTATCAGGAGGTGAAAAGCACTTTAAAGCAATAAAAAGCTGGAAGTCTCAAAAACGGATTCTAAAACCAGAATCTTGTTTGGAGATCTTGTCAGAAGTAAACATGATATGACTGACTAGTAACAGTCAATTTCGATGCCAATACCCTTTTCTCATGACTGACTAGTAACACTCAATTTCAATGCCAATACCCATTTCTCATGACTGACTAGTAACACTCAATTTCAATGCCAAAACCCTTTTCTCATGTATAAACCACCTAGATTAACATGGTAAAATAGTCATAGTGATGGGAAACCATTCACCCAGACGTTTCATACAAAACATTGCAAATGAATTGAAAGCAATAAAAAACTGGAAGTCTCAAAAACAGATTCTGAAACCAGAATCTTGTTTGGAGATCTTGTCAGAATAAACATGATATGACTGACTAGTACCACTCAATTTCGATGCCAATACCCTTTTGTCATGTATAAACCACAGAGATTAAAATGGTAGAATAGTCATAGTGATGGGAAACCATTCACCAAGACGTTTCATACAAAACATTGCAAATGCATTGAAAACGCTATCAGGAGCTGAAAAGCATTTTAAAGCAATGAGAAAATGAAAGTCTCAAAAACGGATTCTGAAGCCAAAATCTTGTCTGAAGATCTTGTCAGCAGTAAACATGATATGACTGACTAGTAACACTCAATTCCAATGCCAAAACCCTTTTGTCATGTATAAACCACCAAGATTAACATGGTAGAATAGTCATAGTGATGGGAAACTTTTCACCCAGACGTTTCATACAAAACATTGCAAAATCATTGAAAATGTTATCAGGAGGTGAAAAGCACTTTAAAGCAATATTAAGCTGGAAGTCTCAAAAACGGATTCTGAAGCCAAAATCTTGTTTGGAGATCTTGTCAGAAGTAAACATGATATTACTGACTAGTAACAATAGATTTGAATGCCAAAACCCTTTTCTCATAACTGATTAGTAATACTCAATTTCAATGCCAATACCCTTTTCTCATGAATGACTAGTAACACTCAATTTCAATGCCAAAACCTTTTTCTCATGTATAAACCACCAAGATTAACATGGTAAAATAGTCATAGTGATGGGAAACCATTCACCCAGACGTTTCATACAAGACATTGCAAATGAATTGAAAGCAATAAAAAACTGTAAGTCTCAAAAACGGATTCTGAAGCCAAAATCTTGTTTGGAGATCTTGTCAGAAGTAAACATGATATTACTGACTAGTAACAATAGATTTGAATGCCAAAACCCTTTTCTCATAACTGACTAGTAACACTCAATTTCAATGCCAATACCCTTTTCTCATGACTGACTAGTAACACTCAATTTCAATGCGAAAACCCTTTTCTCATGTATAAACCACCAAGATTAACATGGTAAAATAGTCATAGTGATGGGAAACCATTCACCCAGACGTTTCATACAAAACATTGCAAATGAATTGAAAGCAATAAAAAACTGGAAGTCTCAAAAACAGACTCTGAAACCAGAATCTTGTTTAGAGATCTTGTCAGAATAAACATGATATGACTGACTAGTAACACTCAATTTCGATGCCAATACCCTTTTGTCATGTATAAACCACAGAGATTAAAATGGTAGAATAGTCATAGTAATGGGAAACCATTCACCAAGACGTTTCATACAAAACATTGCAAATGAATTGAAAGCAATAAAAAACTGTAAGTCTCAAAAACAGATTCTGAAACCAGAATCTTGTTTGGAGATCTTGTCAGAATAAACATGATATGACTGACTAGTAACACTCAATTTCGATGCCAATACCCTTTTGTCATGTATAAACCACAGAGATTAAAATGGTAGAATAGTCATAGTGATGGAAAACCTTTCACCCAGACGTTTCATACAAAACATTGCAAAATGATTGAAAATGTTATCAGGAGGTGAAAAGCACTTTAAAGCAATAAAAAGCTGGAAGTCTCAAAAACGGATTCTAAAACCAGAATCTTGTTTGGAGATCTTGTCAGAAGTAAACATGATATGACTGACTAGTAACAGTCAATTTCGATGCCAATACCCTTTTCTCATGACTGACTAGTAACACTCAATTTCAATGCCAATACCCATTTCTCATGACTGACTAGTAACACTCAATTTCAATGCCAAAACCCTTTTCTCATGTATAAACCACCAAGATTAACATGGTAAAATAGTCATAGTGATGGGAAACCATTCACCCAGACGTTTCATACAAAACATTGCAAATGAATTGAAAGCAATAAAAAACTGAAAGTCTCAAAAACAGATTCTGAAACCAGAATCTTGTTTGGAGATCTTGTCAGAATAAACATGATATGACTGACTAGTACCACTCAATTTCGATGCCAATACCCTTTAGTCATGTATAAACCACAGAGATTAAAATGGTAGAATAGTCATAGTGATGGGAAACCATTCACCAAGACGTTTCATACAAAACATTGCAAATGCATTGAAAACGCTATCAGGAGCTGAAAAGCATTTTAAAGCAATAAGAAAATGAAAGTCTCAAAAACGGATTCTGAAGCCAAAATCTTGTCTGAAGATCTTGTCAGCAGTAAACATGATATGACTGACTAGTAACACTCAATTCCAATGCCCAAACCCTTTTGTCATGTATAAACCACCAAGATTAACATGGTAGAATAGTCATAGTGATGGGAAACTTTTCACCCAGATGTTTCATACAAAACATTGCAAAAACATTGAAAATGTTATCAGGAGGTGAAAAGCACTTTAAAGCAGTATTAAGCTGGAAGTCTCAAAAACGGATTCTGAAGCCAAAATCTTGTTTGGAGATCTTGTCAGAAGTAAACATGATATTACTGACTAGTAACAATAGATTTGAATGCCAAAACCCTTTTCTCATAACTGACTAGTAACACTCAATTTCAATGCCAATACCCTTTTCTCATGACTGACTAGTAACACTCAATTTCAATGCGAAAACCCTTTTCTCATGTATAAACCACCAAGATTAACATGGTAAAATAGTCATAGTGATGGGAAACCATTCACCCAGACGTTTCATACAAAACATTGCAAATGAATTGAAAGCAATAAAAAACTGGAAGTCTCAAAAACAGACTCTGAAACCAGAATCTTGTTTAGAGATCTTGTCAGAATAAACATGATATGACTGACTAGTAACACTCAATTTCGATGCCAATACCCTTTTGTCATGTATAAACCACAGAGATTAAAATGGTAGAATAGTCATAGTAATGGGAAACCATTCACCAAGACGTTTCATACAAAACATTGCAAATGAATTGAAAGCAATAAAAAACTGTAATTCTCAAAAACAGATTCTGAAACCAGAATCTTGTTTGGAGATCTTGTCAGAATAAACATGATATGACTGACTAGTAACACTCAATTTCAATGCCAATACCCTTTTGTCATGTATAAACCACAGAGATTAAAATGGTAGAATAGTCATAGTGATGGGAAACCATTCACCAAGACGTTTCATACAAAACATTGCAAATGCATTGAAAACGCTATCAGGAGCTGAAAAGGACTTTAAAGCAATAAAAAGCTGGAAGTCTCAAAAACGGATTCTGAAGCCAAAATCTTGTTTGGAGATCTTGTCAGCAGTAAACATGATATGATGACTAGTAACACTCAATTTCAATGCCAAAACCCTTTGGTCATGTATAAACCACCAAGATTAACATGGTGGAATAGTCATAGTGATGGGAAACCTTTCACCCAGACGTTTCATACAAAACATTGCAAAATGATTGAAAATGTTATCAGGAGGTGAAAAGCACTTTAAAGCAATAAAAAGCTGGAAGTCTCAAAAACGGATTCTGAAGCCAAAATCTTGTTTGGAGATCTTGTCAGAAGTAAACATGATATTACTGACTAGTAACACTAGATTTGAATGCCAAAACCCTTTTCTCATGACTGACTATTAACACTCAATTTCAATGCCAAAACTCATGTATAAACCACCAAGATTAACATGGTAGAATAGTCATAGTGATGGGAAACCATTCACCCAGACGTTCCATACAAAACATTGGAAAAGCACTGAAACGCTACTCAGGAGCTGAAAAGCACTTTAAAGCAATAAAAAAATGAAAGTCTCAAAAACGGATTCTGAAGCCAAAATCTTGTCTGAAGATCCTGTCAGCAGTAAACATGATATGACTGACTAGTAACACTCAATTTCAATGCCAAAACCCTTTTGTCATGTATAAACCACCAAGATTAACATGGTAGAATAGTCATAGTGATGGGAAACCTTTCACCCAGACGTTTCATACAAAACATTGCAAAATGATTGAAAATGTTATCAGGAGGTGAAAAGCACTTTAAAGCAATAAAAAGCTGGAAGTCTCAAAAACGGATTCTAAAACCAGAATCTTGTTTGGAGATCTTGTCAGAAGTAAACATGATATGACTGACTAGTAACACTCAATTTCGATGCCAATACCGTTTTGTCATGTATAAACCACAGAGATTAAAATGGTAGAATAGTCATAGTGATGGAAAACCTTTCACCCAGACGTTTCATACAAAACATTGCAAAATGATTGAAAATGTTATCAGGAGGTGAAAAGCACTTTAAAGCAATAAAAAGCTGGAAGTATCAAAAACGGATTCTAAAACCAGAATCTTGTTTGGAGATCTTGTCAGAAGTAAACATGATATGACTGACTAGTAACAGTCAATTTCGATGCCAATACCCTTTTCTCATGACTGACTAGTAACACTCAATTTCAATGCCAATACCCATTTCTCATGACTGACTAGTAACACTCAATTTCAATGCCAAAACTCATGTATAAACCACCAAGATTAACATGGTAGAATAGTCATAGTGATGGGAAACCATTCACCCAGACGTTCCATACAAAACATTGGAAAAGCACTGAAACGCTACTCAGGAGCTGAAAAGCACTTTAAAGCAATAAAAAGCTGGAAGTCTCAAAAATGGATTCTACAACCAGAATCTTGTTTGGAGATCTTGTCAGAAGTAAACATGATATGACTGACTAGTAACAGTCAATTTCGATGCCAATACCCTTTTCTCATGACTGACTAGTAACAATAGATTTGAATGCCAAAACCCTTTTCTCATGACTGACTAGTAACACTCAATTTCAATGCCAATACCCTTTTCTCATGACTGACTAGTAACACTCAATTTCAATGCGAAAACCCTTTTCTCATGTATAAACCACCAAGATTAACATGGTAAAATAGTCATAGTGATGGGAAACCATTCATCCAGACGTTTCATACAAAACATTGCAAATGAATTGAAAGCAATAAAAAACTGGAAGTCTCAAAAACAGATTCTGAAACCAGAATCTTGTTTGGAGATCTTGTCAGAATAAACATGATATGACAGACTAGTAACACTCAATTTCGATGCCAATACCCTTTTGTCATGTATAAACCACAGAGATTAAAATGGTAGAATAGTCATAGTGATGGGAAACCATTCACCAAGACGTTTCATACAAAACATTGCAAATGCATTGAAAACGCTATCAGGAGCTGAAAAGCACTTTAAAGCAATAAAAAGCTGGAAGTCTCAAAAACGGATTCTGAAGCCAAAATCTTGTTTGGAGATCTTGTCAGCAGTAAACATGATATGACTGACTAGTAACACTCAATTTCAATGCCAAAACCCTTTTGTCATGTATAAACCACCAAGATTAACATGGTGGAATAGTCATAGTGATGGGAAACCTGTCACCCAGACGTTTCATACAAAACATTGCAAAATGATTGAAAATATTATCAGGAGGTGAAAAGCACTTTAAAGCAATAAAAAGCTGGAAGTCTCAAAAACGGATTCTGAAGCCAAAATCTTGTTTGGAGATCTTGTCAGAAGTAAACATGAAATTACTGACTAGTAACACTAGATTTGAATGCCAAAACCCTTTTCTCATGACTGACTAGTAACACTCAATTTCAATGCCAAAACTCATGTATAAACCACCAAGATTAACATGGTAGAATAGTCATAGTGATGGGAAACCATTCACCCAGACGTTCCATACAAAACATTGGAAAAGCACTGAAACGCTACTCAGGAGCTGAAAAGCACTTTAAAGCAATAAAAAAATGAAAGTCTCAAAAACGGATTCTGAAGCCAAAATCTTGTCTGAAGATCTTGTCAGCAGTAAACATGATATGACTGACTAGTAACACTCAATTTCAATGCCAAAACCCTTTTGTCATGTATAAACCACCAAGATTAACATGGTAGAATAGTCATAGTGATGGGAAACCTTTCACCCAGACGTTTCATACAAAACATTGCAAAATCATTGAAAATGTTATCAGGAGGTGAAAAGCACTTTAAAGCAATAAAAAGCTGGAAGTCTCAAAAATGGATTCTGAAGCCAAAATCTTGTTTGGAGATCTTGTCAGAAGTAAACATGATATTACTGACTAGTAACAATAGATTTGAATGCCAAAACCCTTTTCTCATAATTGACTAGTAACACTCAATTTCAATGCCAATACCCTTTTCTCATGTATAAACCACAGAGATTAAAATGGTAGAATAGTCATAGTGATGGGAAACCTTTCACCCAGACGTTTCATACAAAACATTGCAAAATGATTGAAAATGTTATCAGGAGGTGAAAAGCACTTTAAAGCAATAAAAAGCTGGAAGTCTCAAAAACGGATTCTGAAGCCAAAATCTTGTTTGGAGATCTTGTCAGAAGTAAACATGATATTACTGACTAGTAACACTAGATTTGAATGCCAAAACCCTTTTCTCATGACTGACTAGTAACACTCAATTTCAATGCCAAAACTCATGTATAAACCACCAAGATTAACATGGCAGAATAGTCATAGTGATGGGAAACCATTCACCCAGACGTTCCATACAAAACATTGCAAAAGCATTGAAACGCTACTCAGGAGCTGAAAAGCACTTTAAAGCAATAAAAAAATGAAAGTCTCAAAAACGGATTCTGAAGCCAAAATCTTGTCTGAAGATCTTGTCAGCAGTAAACATGATATGACTGACTAGTAACACTCAATTTCAATGCCAAAACCCTTTTGTCATGTATAAACCACCAAGATTAACATGGTAGAATAGTCATAGTGATGGGAAACCTTTCACCCAGACGTTTCATACAAAACATTGCAAAATCATTGAAAATGTTATCAGGAGGTGAAAAGCACTTTAAAGCAATAAAAAGCTGGAAGTCTCAAAAACGGATTCTGAAGCCAACATTTTTTTTGAAGATCTTGTCAGAAGTAAACATGATATTACTGACTAGTAACAATAGATTTGAATGCCAAAACCCTTTTCTCATAACTGACTAGTAACACTCAATTTCAATGCCAATACCCTTTTCTCATGACTGACTAGTAACACTCAATTTCAATGCGAAAACCCTTTTCTCATGTATAAACCACCAAGATTAACATGGTAAAATAGTCATAGTGATGGGAAACCATTCACCCAGACGTTTCATACAAAACATTGCAAATGAATTGAAAGCAATAAAAAGCTGGAAGTCTCAAAAACAGATTCTGAAACCAGAATCTTGTTTGGAGATCTTGTCAGAATAAACATGATATGACTGACTAGTAACACTCAATTTCGATGCCAATACCCTTTTGTCATGTATAAACCACAGAGATTAAAATGGTAGAATAGTCATAGTGATGGGAAACCATTCACCAAGACGTTTCATACAAAACATTGCAAATGCATTGAAAACGCTATCAGGAGCTGAAAAGCACTTTAAAGCAATAAAAAGCTGGAAGTCTCAAAAACGGATTCTGAAACCAGAATCTTGTTTGGAGATCTTGTCAGAAGTAAACATGATATGACTGACTAGTAGGTCCGTGTACCTTGTGGCCATTGGTTTTTCTATTTTGCAACCCGTGTTGACAAACGCAAAATAGGGCCGTAATATCATTTTGTCACTTTAGTAAGTCGAACACACATTTAAGTATAACGGCTTGTTTTTGGTTGTTTTGTTTTATTTTGGAATAACGGAATAACCATATAACACAAATGGTATTACGAGCTATTTACTCGTTTGTTTGATTATTCCATATCCTTTATGCTGGTATCTGCAAAAAATGAAAAATAGCCTCGTAATATCGATTTGTCCATTTTGGATGTCAGAACCAGATTATGGGGAAAGGCTTGGTTTCCGTTGTTTTGTTTCATTTTGGAATTACGGAATATCCATATAACACAAACGGTATAACGAGCCATTTACTCATTTGTTCGATCGGCCGTATTATGCATACTGGCACAAGTGAAAAAGAGAGAGAGGGGGAGAAATTTGAAACTATTGGGGGTGTTATTACTTGCGAACACCAGAGGGCAGCAACGACTAGCTTTAAAAAAAATGTTCCTGTGATCTGCAGGCCTACAATCTTGATGACATGGCAGCAGGTTATTTAGTAGAAGACACACACACCAAACTGAAGGCACATGTTGACCGCGTTTGCTAGTTGCTACTTAGTTAATAAATCTTTGATGAACCCAAGTTTCTTTAATATATATTAAGTTTCTTTAATATATATTAGAAACATTACAAGACGGGGCTCCAGTGTGTGTTCAAACAAGGCCAAAAGTGCCAGACGGTATCAGTCACACCCGTGCAAGTAACACTCCACGCCCCAACCCTCCCTCCCCCCACCTAAAGTAAGCTTTCAGTTCTGTTGTACGTCTTAATGAAGTGCATTGAGGCAATCATAGTAAGAAAGTTGAGGTCATGTGGGCTACCTTTGCAGTTTACATAGACACACAACTGACAGAGGCACTGTTGTGGATACTTTTTTCAAAGTTCTGATCATATTCCAAATTCAACTTCTTCAAAGTCCAAAAACAGTACGGAGCAGCAACGAGAGGGTTCCCAGGAAAATCTGATTTCCCTTTTGTCTGTGTGTGTCAAGTGTGATGACTGTATTCCTCCACAGATAACAAAACAACCAAAAACAAGCCGTTATACTTAAATGTGTGTTCGACTTACTAAAGTGACAAAACGATATTACGGCCCTATTTTGCGTTTGTCAACACGGGTTGCAAAATAGAAAAACCAATGGCCACAAGGTACACGGACCCTAGTAACAGTCAATTTCGATGCCAATACCCTTTTCTCATGACTGACTAGTAACACTCAATTTCAATGCCAAAACCCTTTTCTCATGTATAAACCATAAATATTAACATGGTAAAATAGTCATAGTGATGGGAAACCATTCACTCAGACGTTTCATACAAAACATTGCAAATGAATTGAAAGCAATAAAAAACTGGAAGTCTCAAAAACTGATTCTGAAACCAGAATCTTGTTTGGAGATCTTGTCAGAATAAACATGATATGACTGACTAGTAACACTCAATTTCGATGCCAATACCCTTTTGTCATGTATAAACCACAGAGATTAAAATGGTAGAATAGTCATAGTGATGGGAAACCATTCACCAAGACGTTTCATACAAAACATTGCAAATGCATTGAATACGATATCAGGAGCAGAAAAGCACTTTAAAGCAAAATAAAAATGAAAGTCTCAAAAACGGATTCTGAAGCCAAAATCTTGTCTGACGATCTTGTCAGCTTTAAACATGATATGACTGACTAGTAACACTCAATTTCAATGCCAAAACCCTTTTCTCATGTATAAACCACCAAGATTAACATGGTAAAATAGTCATAGTGATGGGAAACCATTCACCCAGACGTTTCATACAAAACATTGCAAATGAATTGAAAGCAATAAAAAGCTGGAAGTCTCAAAAACGCATTCTGAAGCCAAAATCTTGTTTGTAGATCTTTTTAGAAGTAAACATGATATTACTGACTAGTAACACTAGATTTGAATGCCAAAACCCTTTTCTCATAACTGACTAGTAAAACTCAATTTCAATGCCAAAACCCTTTACTCATGTATAAACCACCAAGATTAACCTGGTAAAATAGTCATAGTGATGGGAAACCATTCACCCAGACGTTTCATACAAAACATTGCAAATTAATTGAAAGCAATAAAAAACTGGAAATCTCAAAAACGGATTCTGAAACCAGAATCTTGTTTGGAGATCTTGTCAGAAGTAAACATGATATGACTGACTAGTAACACTCAATTTTGATGCAAATACCCTTTTGTCATGTATAAACCACAGAGATTAAAATGGTAAAATAGTTATAGTGATGGGAAACCATTCACCAAGACGTTTCATACAAAACATTGCAAATGCATTGAAAACGCTGAAAAGTTATTCATATTCAGGCTTGATATCTCACAAGACATAAAGAGACAAAGAAATTACTTTGTTAAGGTGCACACTTCAACAGTTATTAGCCAAAACACGTTTATGCTTCCGGCCACGCCCCCTTTTAGTCACATGACACAATCTTTGGAGGACATCCTCAGAATAAGGTTCCGAGGCGGCGTACCAAATTTAGTTTTAATGCCTCAAACAACTGCTGAGATATGACTTCACTTCCTGTTTGGTGGCTTTTCTGCTGATTTTGATTGGCTGTCACGGACAAACGGTTGTAAGGATCAAAATTCTCTACCATAACTTTTGTGCGGCTTGGTCTGAAGAGCATATCTGGTAATTTTGAAGAAGATTTGACAAAAATTGTAGGAGGAGTAGGATTTCAAAGGTTTTTGATAAAACCGGAAATAGCGGAAAATCTATAAAACCGGAAATCGACCCCATAGGGTGTGTTGAACCCGTCTTGATCCAGGGAATCCAATGGTCCCTCATTTTTGAAAATGGGTCATACGGTTCAAAAGTTGCGTGTGTAAACACAAGTCCAACTTTGACCCATTGGTGGCGCTAGAGTGCCCAAGAATGGGACATGAAACTTTGTGAATTGGACCAGGGGACTGTCCCTAATGAGTTTGCCACATTTCACAACTTTCGACCAAGCGCTTCTAGGGCCTGCCATAGACACCCAGTCTTAAGAATAAAAATAATAAATATAACTGCAAGCAGCAATGGCGGATTCCTCCAAACATTGCAAACCACTGAAAAATGTATATTCTTTACAAATTGTCACTGTAAAATTCCATGCTGCAGACTTACCAATGGGATACCAAATCTGAAATGCAATACCATCAAGATCCACAAGGGCTTTTATTTCAAGCCAAGGAGTGAAGGGAGGGGGCTTGGTGAGCCTACCCATTCCAGAAAGCCTTGTATCTTTGTGTATCAGGGCGTGGCTTGTAGCATCACTTATGGGTGATATTGGGCCATTTGTGGTGTGGTAGTTACTCTTGGCCTATACTATCAATGTTTCAGGATTTTGAGAACTTTTTCCATTGCATACAAAATCGGAAATGCAATACCATCAAGATCCACATGGGCCTTTGCTAAAGACCAAGCAATGAGTGGGGGCTTGGTCAGCCCACAATTGCCTGAAATGTTGTGTATGCGTCTCGCCAAGCTTGCGCGTGTGTCAAGGGAAATGCTGAGTGTGTGAGAATGTGGAGCGCGCGCTCTGAGGAGCAGAGGGAGACATTACATTGGAAATGTCATTAGCAATTAGCCAAGCATGCATTTTTCAAATATTCACCAAAATTCTACTTTTCATCTTACAGTCAACTTTTTCTGAGATTTGTGTACTAAACATTCTCAAGAGTTTTCATGAACTAAAGGCAAACAAATCAACAGTTATTGGCCAAAACACATTTTTGGTTCCTGCGGCCACGCCGATCACATGACACGATCACATGACACCAAATTGATTGGACATCCTCAGAAGAGGGTTCCGAGTCATCCTACCAAGTGTGGTGTTGATATTTCAAAGATTTGCTGAGATTTGATCCAACTTCCTGTTTGGTTGCTTTGTTGACGATTTTGATTGGCTGTACCGGACAAACCGTTTTGAAATTCAAAAATCTGTTGAAGAATTCAGTGAGGGTTGCTCTGACGATGATACCTGTCAATTCTGGGGAAGATTGGACAAAAATTGTAGGACAAGTAGCGAAAAAACGTGTTTCGTAAATCTTTATTGTACAAAAAAATCCAATATGGCGGCCGTTATAGGTTGTTGAGGCTTTTTTGTTCCTCATGAGAAATAAGGCATATCTAATGAATTTCAGAATTTTGTGACAAATGGGATGCGAATGGCATCACTTTGTAAATGGACAATTGGGGCTTGGCCGTAGCGCCACCTATGGATAATGGTGCGTCATTTGTGGTGTGGTAGTTACTCCTGGCCTATACTATCAATGTTTCAGGATTTTGAGAACTTTTTCTAAAATGCATTACCATCAAGATCCACAAGGGCCTTCACTTCAAGCCAAGGAATGAGTGGGGGCTTGGTCAGCCCACAATTGCCTGAAATGTTGTGTATGCGTCTCGCCAAGCGTGTGTCAAGGGAAAGGCTGAGTGTGTGAGAATGTGGAGCACGCGCGCGCTGAAGAGCAGGGGAGACATTTCATTGGAAATTTCGTTAGCAATTAGCCAAGCATGCTTGTTTCAAATATTCACCACAAATCGACTTATCATGTTACAGTCAACTTTTCCTCAGATTTGTGTACTAAACATTCTCAAGAGTCTTCATATGAACTTGTGATTGAATCAAAGTATCAGTTTTTGACCGGTGGATGTGTAAAGCATTATTTTAGCGTTAGCGATAAATTCGATTTGCTTTATATCAACCATTTTTGGAAATATGAAATAGCCTTTGCACATGGTAACATGTTGTAGTGTCTTCCTTGTGACATACCAAGTTACGTGTTGATATCTCAAAGATTTGCTGAGATTTGACCCAACTTCCTGTTTGGTTGCTTTTTTGCTGATTTTGATTGGCAAACGGTTTAGAAAATCAAAACGCCATGGGATAACTTTTGTGAGGCTTGGTCTGAAGCTCATCTCTGGTCATTTTGAAGAAGATATGACAAAAATTGTAGGAGGAGTAGGCTTTCAAAGGTTTTTGATACAACCGGAAATAGCGGAAAATCTACATAACCGGAAATTGACGTCATAGGGTGCGTTGAACTCGTCTTGATCCAGGGAATCCAATGGTACCTCATTTTTGAAAATCAGTCATAAGGTTCAAAAGTTGCGTGTGTAAACACAAGTCCAACTTTGACCCATTGGTGGCGCTAGAGTGGTCTAATGGGATACATGAAACTTGATGTAGGTATAGAAGGAACTGTCCTTAATGAGTGTGCCAAATTTCACGAAAAGTTATCCAAGGGTTCTAGGGGCTGCCATTGACTCCCATGGAACTCGCTCTGGATAAGAGCGTCTGCTAAATGACTAAATGTAACTAGGACTAGAGAGGATACAATTTCTGGGGAAATTGTAGGGTGTGCTTGCTTGCGTCGGTTGCACAGGGGTCCGTTTTTGAATGACATTTTTACAACTGATATTTCTGTATATGTTATATAAAAATGCATACTTATTATTTATAAAGATTACATAGATTTAAAAGCATATTTTTTTTGCTGCTCATTTACAACTGAAAATATGAGTGAAGTGTAGAATGAAATAGATGTCTTCTCATTTCCCCTGCAAGAGGCAGCTTCATCGTTGAATCAAAACGAATAAATTTGGCAGACCGGTGTAACAATTGACCTAATCACTATGACTTAAACGTCCTTTTAAGTTTTTCCCTTCTCGTGATATTTTCAAGCATTTAGCCTACTCATATTGCATTCATTCATGAATAAAGAACCCCCTTTGAAGATTATTCTACGACGTTACCGGCAGTAGAAGATTGAATCGCGATTCAAACAGTACCACCTGCTAACTGAAAATATGCCCCCCAAAACGTAAATAAGCTTGACATTTATTTAGTGGAAAATCGCTCATTCATAAAAAGCTCACTGGTAGCGACCATTGTCAGTAACAACGCAAAATGCGATATAGCCCTGTGTGGAGAAGCTGCCCCGGTAAATTGTACTACTACGGTACAGTACTAGACTACTACTGTGTTCGTCTTGGTAGCGATTGCGTTGGTTGAATTGGATTTAACGTTCCGTTGTACGGTTTAGGCTGAAATTAATTATTGTCATGAACAGATTGACAATGTTTAGGCTGTGGCAATGAAGTTCAGGTTAGTAGTTAGATAGACTTTTGATTTAAGTAAGGAGAGTGCCGAACATGTTCTGTCGCTGTTTGACTTCCTAAACAGCTGTGTACTGTAGCTAGATGTTTTTGTAGTGTGTCTCGCGTAAGCTACAGCGTTGCAGTGAGCTACACTGGTTTGAAACGACAGGTAATGGTAATTTCACCAACAAATCGTTTACTAATGTCAGAATAAATCCTACAACGAAAATGTATATGTGAGGAATGTTTATTTTAACGATTGAAAACAGATACATCATAGACCACTGTAGTGTGTGTTGCCCGGGCAACACAGGCTAATGTCATGATGCTAATACTTCAGTGAAATAGTAGACTACTGTTTCCGAAAGTAGATGTACTTCCTTAATAATATCAGCTTATATTGTACATTACACATCACAATTGTGTGTCATATCACAAAGTAAAATGAGTAAATAGTTATCACCCTGGCCTCTTTTCTTGTGGCGTTTCTGCAGCTGCCTTGCAGTAAAGCTATAGTTAGCCTAGCTATCCCCCAAGTTAACAGATGCGAAACGAATGTTCTGCCAAAGGTAGTCACGCGTGTTTTCGTGACGTTAGTGACGCAGTGACGTTAGTAACGTCAGCGACTGTGGCTAGCAAATTAGCCACCGTTAGCTTCACTTTTCGCCACAAAAACTTAACTTAAGCCTAAACCATGCAACGGAACGTAAATTCCAATAGAAGCAACTCAATCGCTACCAAGACGAAACTTTTGACACCTACGTTGTCTATGTAGGCCAAATATTGACTGAGTTTTAGGGGGGCAAAAAGAAAAATAATAATAATAATATATATGTGAGAGAACAAAGGTTGTGCTCTCGCCGAAGGCTTGAGCACACCCAACTAACAATAACAATAGGTTTCCTCCTTACGGAGGAATCCTAATAAATATAGCTGCAGGCAGCAATGGCGGGTTCCTCCTCAGCATTGCAAACCATTACAAAATTGACATGACACAGACATGTATTTCATACATGTACACAACAGTTCAAGACAATTGGATCAATGGCTGATTTGAAGTCATTTTTTGAAATTCTTCACAAATTGTCACTGTAGAGAAATATCCATGCTGCCAACATTATGGTTTCTTGAGACTTCTTTGTTCCCCATTGGCAATAAGGCATGCGTATCAACTTTTAGACATTTTGGACTGACAGGGTTAAAATGCCACCCTTTTGAAAGTGTCAACTTTGAAGCGTGTTCTGTCAGGCCACCTGTGCTCTGGTCAGGCCCATCATGCAGAGAACCATTCTTTAAAAGCTTTGATTACAACAATAACTTTATGAAAGTCAGAATACACTTTAGTAAAGGACGTATGTAGTTTATGTACTACTACTGCTCGCTCTGCCCACACACTTTCCCCATCCATGCTGTTTCCCTCTTTCCCAGTGCAGGTGGTGCGGTGGCCGAATGAGGTTTAGGTGTAGTCCAAAAGTTGCCTCCCACAATCAAAACATATTAACCGCAACATTGTTTTCAAACTTTCTCAAAGATGGCTTGAAAACCACAGATATTGACTCTCTTCTTGAGTAGATCTCTTTCCAGAATCTCAGTCAATCCAGAATCAAGATTAGCCTCATAGGCAATTGATCTGGTCTAGGGCACAGCCCACGTTCAGCTCCTTGCAAGTATAGCCTGTGATAGTAAAATGGCCGACTCTCTGTTCCCATTAAACTACACAGCATGCACACTCAAGGTGACCAACAAGATTATATTAACTAACAAACAATAACATTACAAACATCTAACTGAACGAACACAACAACTGAAATCCCTTGCGTAGCTGTTGTTTTTGTACATGCCGCACTGCATGCTGGGTACTGATGAAGAAAGTGTTTGTCCGTCTCTTCATAAATGGAGTGACTAAGTTCAGTTGAGTTCTGGATTTTAATACGTATTTATCAATCTGCAGATTGGGAGAGAAAACCAGTCTTCTGACCATAAATGACAACACAACACCAAGCTTAGGTCTCAACCAGGGGGGTGTTCCATCAACGTCGATAAAGGAAAAGCTAGACTTATCTCGCCAAGTCTCACTTACTTTAGCGAGAGTTCCGTTCCATTAAGGTGGCTTATTTTAGTTCTAGCTACGTAACCAAGGTAACTTATACTTCGGAACTAGCCTGATCCGTGTCAGGCTAAAAGTCAAGCTAAACTAAAATGTGTTGCAAATAATTTCAAACAGGCGGAAACAGAATCTCAAAAGACAGTTCCGTAGAGTAAATTCCTGCGCGCAAACCACTTTAGTCCGTGTTCGGAAACGTAAATTCAGACTTTTTGAAGTGCAGACATTAATGATTTAGCTACATGTTTACTTAATCTCCAAAAAATATATTAATTTAAATAAACAAGTTAAGAAATAATGTCACTTTTGTTTTCAAAAGCCATTGGTTAATTGACATAAAATAAGGACTTAGAAACTAAGCAGAGCGTCTAGACAAGTTACAATCAATTATGGCGTATCCTTTCTTTGACAACCCTGTGGTGGATGAAGGTGCTCAGATTATACAAAGAGCGTTTATCCCACCAGCCCCAAGGGTCTTCAGAGACAGAAGTAATGGTTCCCTGACCAGTATCTGTGGAAGAAGTATAGGTTCAGCAGGCCCAGCATAGTTTATCTAGATAAATGTAATTGTCATTCTTAAAAAAAACAAAAACATAAATATATATATATGAAATAACACTTTAGCAACTCTTAAGCATGGCAATGAACACATAAGAGCAGCCTACCATCCTTTGTAAAAAGTAATAGAAAGGAGAGTAGACTATAATAGTAGAACGGAGGGTAGTAGACTGCAGTCTATGTAGGTAGGCCTAGACTATGTAGTCTGCTGGAATCACACACAAGGAAGCAAACCCACTGTAGCCAAGCCTTGACACTGTTCAGTCTGTCTGCATCTGTCTATGTCTTTGCATGTGGGACATTCTTGAACGGGCAACTATGCCAGGAAATATGAAGGGTATACCTTGCTTCAAAGCAGTACCTGAATATTATCATCAGTTTTTCAGGTAATCTTGAAACACAAAGAATCAAGGAGGACTTTTTATTCAATTGTATAAAGTATTTTCATTGTTTAAAGTAGCCTATATGTTGACAAGCCTGTATATTACCTCTCCTCTGGCTTCCCCAATATTATAGGTGCAATATACTGTCCCCATGGGTATATCCAGGCCCATTGGAAGACTCAGGGGGTGACTGCCTGGTGCCCCCATGGTTGAAAGCGTTTCTAAAATGCCCAGAGTGGCAAAAATTAGACCAAGTGCCCTACTGTCTGCCATTCACATTGTGAAATATGCTTGAGTGCACAGGATGCCCCATACAATAAATGACAGTGTGCCCTCTATAAATGTAAAAAGAGTTCCTTTATAGTATAGAAAATGTGACGCAGTACCCTATAAGGTGCCCTTACAATGGCCTAAATTGGACTGTTCCCATGCCCTTACTTCCAATGGAAAAAGGTGCTGTTATGAAGTGCCCTTTATGCTGCCCCTACATGACAGTGTCCCAAATGTTGCCCTTTCCAAAGAAGACAATTAGATTATGTGCCCAACAGTCTCCCCTAATGTTCCCAGTAGGGCATGCTTTCCCAAAGTGAGGCTGTGACAACACTTGGCACAGCCACTGTCTGTCACTGTCCAAGCCCCCTCTGGATCTGTGGAGGCAGACTATGTTAATTGGAAATACTCGTAATATAATAATGATAGTCATGCTGAGCAATTTTAAATGACTGTTCTGCCAAACAAAGTGTGCAGTTTGGGTCACCTTCTGATCTAAAAAGTCAGTGCTGGATCTGTGCAATACTAGTCATTTCAGTGAATCCCCATTTAAGTCATGGTTATCTTTCCCTTTTATCTTAAAGCTCAGCATTTAGCCTATCAGTTAATAAATGTGTGTGGCAAAGTTATTTTGAAGTAATTTTTGATTTTGTTCAAGATGTGAAGACAAAAACATTATTAGCCCACATCAAGTGCAATTAACCATGGCCTTCTTCAGTGTTTTGAATTTTATCCTACAATTTTCAATTGCTGCCACGTTCTTTTTTTGGCTATTATTCTCAATCTCCTGTTGAGAATATCGACCATAGGCTAGCCTGCCAGAACGGTTTCAGACAGCTCATCAAATTACGCTAATTATCAGTAGGCCTAAATGCATATATATATATATATATATATATGTTAAGTAGATTTGGTAGGTCTACAATTTACGCATTTTAACGGTCGTAATGGTTTGACAAGTTGTCTCCCTTGCCATGTTAATTGCGGCAACATTGCCCTTTTAGGGAACAAAAAAACTAAAAAAATCAATTTACGCTGCTGAAACAACACACCTCTGCTGCTTTACGCTATACTTTTTGCGACATAACTCCTCTTTTCGACGATCGCCTGATCTGGGCTGCACAGTCTAAGCTTATTGAGGTCTAGCTTGAATTAGCGTTGCCTGTTAGTGGAACGGGACGTTAGTGGAACGGCTTGAGGCTTAAGTCTAAGTTGACGTTTACCCAAGTGACACTTATTCGTGTTAGCGCGACTTGCGTTAGCGACGTTGATGGAACACCCCCCAGGTCTCTCCCCCGCTCCGAAAGCCGGAGGACCATCTTTTATAGGGCACAAGAATGTAAACATAGATTGTGACAGTCAGGCAGGAATGACGTTACAACAGTCTCAGAGAATAAGATTCACTGCTCCCAACACATAACAGCTCTCACATTAGAGAGTTCATAGTTGGAGCTCTCCTTGTAGTCATGACAAGGACCGTTTAGCCAGTACTTTCTCCTGACCCCGAACATCTATTAACCTGACACATAGACACAATATACTGTTATTAATAGCAAGCTTACATGATAAACGTACTAACTAGTATCCAATGACTAGTTCTATTGATTAGTGATTAATGTAAGCACACAGGAAATCCCAATTTCTTCCACAGTACCCAAGAGCGCTGACGCTGATTATCTAGCTGTGCTCCGACTGTGTGATATGACGAGATGCTAGTGGCGCGCTGAGGTCTCAGAGTCTCCTGCCCGAGTTCAAGTTCTGCCCGATTAGCAAGCTATTTTTACTAATGTTTTGTTAGCAATTGAATGGTAATGCAAGCTAGCTAAAAACAATGTTAGTTAGCTTGGCTAAACTGGTTTTCATAGCAACAGAAATCAACAAATCAGATCAGTCGAACTTTATTCAGAAATGGGGGGATGGCGGGAACATTAAAGGTGTAGGTACAGTAAAAGTGAAATGGAACGCGTCTTTCTGCCTTGAAGCTGCGTGCGCATCAACAAGACCCCATCTATAGACAAGTTTACGCGCCAAATCCCAGGGGGCCGCCATAACTCTACACAAATGCATGTCATTTCCGCCGGAAGTGGTTTGCAAAGCGTCTGCCGGTGTAAACACAGCGATGTTGATGCTAGCTTGGGATCACGGTTCTACTACTTTGACATACTTGTCGTTTGACATTTACTACTGGATGAGTTGCCAACGTCGTCGCCATACTTTTAAGTACATTTTAGAGTAGATCTATAGTTATAAAGCTTTTGCCAGTCCATCATTTTGTAGCTTTTAACATGGAGAAAAGGCAATGTCAGAAGATGACTTTAGTCGGTGATTCATTAGAATATTTGTTGTCTAGCCCTTCAATCTCTCAGCAAAATGTAGGCTAATTATTTGGCTAAAGGATGCCACACGTATCAGACAGAAGTTGTTCTATAAATTCGTAGCCCGGCATTAAAAACATTTATGGTCGGTTGACTGATCGCGTTGTTGTACCCAGTCAAAGGAATAAACACACAGGAACATCATGAACATTCAATGGTCTTGCCAGTTATCCTGGCAAAACATGTAGCATAATGTTGTTTATTTATTGCCAGGACACGGTCCAAGTAGCCTAGGTATACATAACATTGAAAGCTAATTCGTTTGGAATTTCTAGGCTATTGATGTTACATGTTGATGTTCAGCCTATTAACAACTTCAGAAGGACAAGACAGGCAGTACACTGTTATCCTTATTTAAGTGGCTTGTCACTGCCTGAAGTGCCTACTTATCTATCTATTCTTCCTATGAACCCGGTTATGACTGCTTTAAACAAGCACCGGTTGGCTACACACCTCATGCCGGGCTTTTACAGATGTGTGTATTGGCACTTTGAAAGGTTTGAATTATTATATCCACATATCAATGTATAATTATTAAATCCACTACAAAGGAACACCAACAAAATGTGAATAGCCTACAAACAATAACCATACTACTGTAGTATAACTGTAACAGGCTAGAGGCGATTCTAGGTTTTAAAACTGGTGGTCGTAGCACTCTATCTAACCACTCGTTCAGGTGCTTTCTCGAGTGTTTGCAACCAACTACCGCACACGTCGTTCCCGAACCACTTTTCTTCATGTTGTAAATTGTATATCCTCTTTGTCACTGCGATATCAGTGCTTTGTCAGCACAACGGAGCTAGCTAGCAAAACAAACCCAGCTCGCCAGAACGGAAGTGAATTGCATCGAAGGGAGGAGTTTAGGAAGTAGAGCGGAAACGGCTCATAAACTTGTCTATATGTAAAGATAACATCCAAGCTAACAATTTCGCCAAATCTGACTGCAGCTTTGTATACCATATGTACCGTGTTATGGTTGTTTGAGTTAAACAACTCGCTAAATGAATTAAATGTCTATTAAATGTCAAATCCAACTATAAATGTATAAAAGAGAGAGTTCCAATCAAATCTGAATTTGTTTTAAACCTAGAGGTTTAAAAGGCTACCTTTGCCTAAACTGACATGCACCAACTCAGAGAACTGAGTTTCAACAGCTATTTACACATTTAGTCTCTATTTGTTACTCTACTCTTAAGGCATGTTTAACTTAATGTCTGCACCTCTCTGTCACCAACTGTCTCTGGAGTGGGGGGTGGGGGCTTCACAGGGTGTCTACAGGTATAAACAAGTTAAATGTAAATGTAAGACCTTTTAATACCACTTCCAAATGAAATTAAAGACCAAAGTTACGATGGAAATACAAATCAAAAGTGGAAATATACAGTCATCTTTCCAAGTAAACACTGATGTCTGTTCAATATGAACAGTATGGTAAAATTACAATAATCGGTTGAGTTTAAGAACATTGACTAAATGTGTGTAATGCGAAAGGATAACACAAAAATGTAATTGCTGTCCTAAATTATACTTATTATTACACTAGGGTGGAAATGGTGGAGCAGAAACTAACAATTCCATGAATCCCATGGAAACAAAGGCAAATGTGTGAGATGTACTGATGTGGAGCACAAATGATCCAAGAAGCAGTACTTCTCTTGAGTGGTTTTTATTCAGATGAATAATCATTGGATTCAGGTCAAAAGTCTATCACTTGAACTAGTTTCATCACTTAAGACACAAAGTCAGCAGCTTGGCATACTGGCACATGGAAAGGATTAAACATTTAGACTTTCATCAAAGTAATGCTGGCTTGTCCTTTTTCATCAATGTCCTCAAAAAAGCAGGCTGCAGAACTACTGTGTCTGTGGGGTGTCTCTGGAGGGCTGGCAGGCAGGGGCAAGCAGGGCCTGCAGGCAGGCCAGCTGGATGAAGCTGTCCTGGGGTCAGGGCTGAAGAGAAGCTGTCCAGCTAGAGAGGGGTAGTCCAGCAAGGGGTCTGTGTGGATCTCACCATCCTCGAGTCTGTTGCATCCTCTGTTGAACTCTGTTGAGCAGGCCTCTGCATGACCCTCCAGACCTGTCAAAGTGAAGAAAGGGTCCATGTGAAAAATGAAGCTTTTCCCATCTACACTTGATACAGACTTCAGTTTTGACTGTGAAATGCTATGTCATTACTTGAACTTGAATCCAAATGTGTTGACCTCATGGAGACCCATGCAGTCACTCAAAACACGGGTTCGATTCCAGGCTCTGGCAAGAGTATTTACCTCTAAACTGGTCAATATATACACATCTGACAAAAGACCAGCTCCACCTTTGCTTGTAAACAGTGATTCTGACTGTCAGAGACCTTTAAATAGCCTGACTTACCGAAATTGGCAAAACTATCCTGGCTAACGTAGGTCGCTTTCTCAGGGCATATGACGAATGAAACAGGCTCGCCTTGAAAAATCAGATATACTGACTATCTTTAGCAGGCCCTTGTCTACAAAAAGCAGTCCTCCCTGACGTTCTTGGAGTAGAATTGAGTGAAATACAAAATTGTTTACACACTGCCAGTGGGCGAGCCGAGCCTGACTCTGAGGCTAACGTCAAAACAATGTACCCAAGCCCCCACCCCAGTATATGCGGTCTCCCTGCCCCATAGGCTTATTACAAAGACTTTCACGCCCCAAATCACAATTATGAGCCGACAGGTCTGTGGGGAATTGCTTTTTCTCCTAAAGGCTGCTCTCCTCGACCTTTTTGATGAACAATTCGCCGAGATGCAAAATGACTCACTAATTAAAAACACAGAGGAAAAAAGCTAGAGCTACAATAGCTACTTTTCGAGTTCGGTTTTCCGTCACTTCAGAATCACGATCTAAAAGGTATAAAAGTGCTAAACCTTCACCATAATTCAAGAGTAGTGTACTTTCACAAACCCAATCATTAATTCTAGCTTAAAATGTGTAAAAACAGGACTTACCGAAAGTGGCTGCCTCCAACACGGCTATCCCGGGACTCCAGTTGAAAACAACAATGGCCGCCGAAAAAGAATTTATATTCGTAACGGCGAGCTGCGATTGGAAGCGAAATGAAACAGGGGCTAAAAAACGAGGGTGGGGGCTTGGTCAGCACACAATTTCAAGAAAGCATGTGTGTGTCAAGGGAAGGCTGAGTGTGTGAGAATTTGGAGCAGGCGAGGGGAGCAATTAGCCAAGCATGCATGTTTCAAATATTCACTAAAAATCGACTTTTCATCTTACAGTCAACTTTTTCTCAGATTTGTATACTAAACATTCTCAAGAGTCTTCATATGAACTTGTGATTGGATCAGAGTATAAGTTTTTGGCCGGCGGATGTGTAATGCATTATTTTAGCGTTAGCGATAAATTCAATTTGCTTTATATCAATCATTTTTAGAGGTATGAAGTTGCCTTTGCACATGGTAACATCATGTAGTGTATTCCTTGTGACATACCAAGTTTGGTGTTGATAACTCAAAGATTTGCTGAGATTTGACCCAACTTCCTGTTTGGTTGCTTTGTTGCTGATTTTGATTGGCTGTACCGGCCAAACGGTTTAGAAAGTCAAAACGCCATGGGATAACTTTTGTGAGGCTTCGTCTGAAGATAATCTCTGGTAATTTTGAAGAAGATATGACAAAAATTGTAGGAGGAGTAGAGAAAAAACGTTTTTCAATTAATTCAAAATGGCGGACGCATTATTTCGGCTTTTATCACAAGTTATAATTTTTCACACACGGGATGTCCCAAGATATCATGAGACAAAGGAATCACTTAATAAAGGCAAACAAATCAATAGTTATTGGCCAAAACACATTTTTGCTTCCTGCGGCCACGCCCAGTGATCACATGACACCAAATTGTGTACACATCCTCAGAAGAGGGTTCCGAGTCATCATACCAAGTTTGGCGTTGATATCTCAAAGATTATGACTTCACTTCTTGTTTGGCGGATTTTCTGCTGAATTTGATTGGCTGTACCGAACAAACGGTTGTGAGAATCAAAATTATTTTCGATAACTTTTGTGAGGCTTGGTCTGAAGATCATTATTGGTAATTTTAAAGAAGATCTGACAAAAATTGTAGGAGGAGTAGGCTTTCAAAGGTTTTTGATAAAACCGGAAATGGCGAAAAATCTATATAACCGGAAATTGACGTCATAGGGTGTGTTAAACTGGTCTAGATCCAGGGAATCCTATGGTACCTCATTTTTGAAAATCAGTCATACGGTTCAAAAGTTGCGTGTGTAAACACAAGTACAACTTTGACCCATTGGTGGCGCTAGAGTGGTCTAATGGGATACATGACACTTGGTGTAGGTATAGAAGGAACTGTCCTTAATGAGTGTGCCAAATTTAACAAAAAGTTATCCAAGGGTTCTAGGGCCTGCCATTGACTCCCATGGAACTAGAATAATAAATATAGCTGCAAGCAGCAATGGAGGGGCCAAGCAGTCCAGAGCAGGACATGGCCTCCATAGCACTTGTGCAACAATTAAGTCACAACAACCTGTTGCACTCATGCAACACACCAAGTTTGGTTGAAATATATGTTTGCGTTCAAGAGTACTGAGAGTTCAAAGTTATTGTCTGGTATAACACTGCAGGCCTCCTCTGCTCCTCATGGGAACGATGGAACCCAAGTCTGGTGACAATCGCGCAAATGGTTGCTGAGATATGCTCTTGCGCCTCGTTTGGCGGCTTTGCCATCGCTTTTGATCGTCTCTACCGAACAAACGTTTTTGAAAATTCATCTGATTGCTTTTGTGAAACTGGGTCGAAAGATCATCTTTGCCAAATTTGGTAAACATTGGACAAAAATTGGGGCGTGCAAAAGGTTTTTACACTTTTCCATGAAATCCAAAATGGCGGCCGCGTCAATTCGGTTATTATGAAAAGTTATCAATGGTCAGGCTTGATATCTCACAAGACATCAAGAGACAAATAAATTACTTTATTAAGGTAAAAAACTTCAACAGTTATTAGCCAAAACACGTTTATGCTTCCGGCCACGCCCCCTTTTAGTCACATGACACAATTCTTGTAGGACATCCTTAGAATAAAGTTCCGAGTAGGCGTACCAACACTGCCTCAAAGAACTGCTGAGATATGGTTTCACTTCCTGTTTGGCGGCTTTTCTGCAGAATTTGATTGGCTGTACCGGAAAAACGGTTGTGAGGATCTGCCTTTGCGACACCGGGCCAGGCTAGTCGACGGATCACTACCGTCACCGCCGCCACGCCCAGCTCTAGAGGCTCAGGTTTCCCATAAACTGACCTGACGTCCGCAGCCTCGTTCCAATACAATCAACGTTTCAGCCGTTACCAATGTCTGAACTGCGCGTTTTTCCCCTGCTGGCCCGCGCAGGAACCAGCAGCACCGGGCCCCCGTCACCAGGGACCCTGAGGCAGTTGACGGAGCCCAGGTAGCACGTGGAGGTCTCCCCGGCTTCCAGAAGGAGGCACCACTGACGGCGCACTTGTGCAGCCGCCCCGGCCCCCCTCCCAGTCACCCGGGTTCTCCGCAAACTCCCAAGCTCCACCAGCTGCACGCCCACCGACCAAATTGAAACGCCCTTACTGGAGGCCCCCACCACAATCCATGCACTACGATACCTGGGGGTGTTCTCCAAACCGGCCATTTTTAATGCGGCCGACGGGAGGTCATCCGGGACCGCACGGCATACCCTCCCCCCGCCACAGTCCACCATCAGAAACGGAGGTCTGCGCAGTCAGGGGACGGACGGCCGAGCGGGGCCCAGAGGACACCGTCAGGGGCAAAGGACAACCGGCCAACATGCGCCCACCGACCTTCATATATCAAGTGTCGGACCCCAGTTGTCGTAGTACATTCCAACTGAGGAAAACCCTTGCAACCGCGAGACGGGCCGCACGCCACGCTTCCGGCGGCGGAGGAGGGAGGGCGACGGAGCGACTGCTCCCCCAGCCGCGGCTCGAGCCCAGCCACGCTTCGCTCCCCAGCCCGACCGACCCAGCCCTTAGAGCCAATCCTTATCCCGAAGTTACGGATCTGATTTGCCGACTTCCCTTACCTCCCTTGTTCTAACATGCCAGAGACTGTTCACCTTGGAGACCTGCTGCGGATATGGGTACGGCCCGGCGCGAGATTTACACCCTCTCCCCCGGATTTTCAAGGGCCAGCGAGAGCTCGCCTGACGCCGCCGGAACCGCGACGCTTTCCAGGGCTCGGGCCCCTCTCTCGGGGCAAACCCATTTGCACGTCAGGACCGCTACGGACCTCCGCTACGGACCTCCACCAGAGTTTCCTCTGGCTTCGCCCTGCCCAGGCATAGTTCACCATCTTTCGGGTCCTATCGCACGCGCTCACGCTCCACCTCCCCGACGGTGCGGGCGAGACGGGCCGGTGGTGCGCCCGGCCCCGCAGGACCGGGATCCCACCTCAGCCGGCGCGCGCCGGCCCTCACTTTCATTGCGCCACGGGGTTTCGACTGGGTGTCACCCTCTGACTCGCGCGCGCGTTAGACTCCTTGGTCCGTGTTTCAAGACGGGTCGGGTGGGTTGCCGACATCGCCCCTGACCCCTGACGCCAGTTATACGTGAGCCGATCCCCGCCCGGGCGGCGCGACGTGGTCGGGTACGCACTGAGGACAGTCCGACCCGGTTGACAGTCACGCCGGAGGCGAGGGGCCCCGTCCCTCCTGCCCCGTGAAGGGGGGAGAGATGGCGTAGCGGGTACTGGTCCACGGCCCCGGGAAACGGCGAAGTGCAGTCAGAGGCGCTGTAAGGCACACGGCCGAGGCCGCGTGCCACCTTCGCCCCCAGCCCTTCCAAGCCAACCCAGAGCCGGTCGTGGCGCACCACCGACGGGGGAAATGCGCCCGGCGGGGGCCGAGCCCGACCGGGGCGGAGTCCCACGAGGGGATCCCCACACACCGGAACGGCCGACCCTGACCCGCCGAGTTGAATCCCCCGGGCAGACTGCGCGGACCCCACCCGTTTACCTCTCAACGGTTTCATGCCCTCTTGAACTCTCTCTTCAAAGTTCTTTTCAACTTTCCCTTACGGTACTTGTCGACTATCGGTCTCATGCCGGTATTTAGCCTTAGATGGAGTTTACCACCCGCTTTGGGCTGCATTCACAAACAACCCGACTCCGAGAAGACGGTCCCCCGGCGCGCCGAGGGCCGTCCACGGGCCGAGCCTCGATCAGAAGGACTCAGGCCCCCGAGCGGCACCGGGCATAGTGGGCTTCTGTACGCCACATGTCCCGCGTCAGCTGGACGGACGGGGATTTGGCGCTGGGCTCTTCCCTCTTCGCTCACCGCTACTGAGGGAATCCTTGTTAGTTTCTTTTCCTCCGCTTAGTAATATGCTTAAATTCAGCGGGTTGTCTCGTCTGATCTGAGGTCGTAGGCAAAGGGGGTTAGAGTGCAGCGCCGCGCGAGGAGGCACGCGACGGCTCGCCGCTCGGGGAGGTCAGAGGCGGGAGCCCGGCTTGACGGAGGGAACCATGGCGCGGAGCCCAGTCCCCAACCCCGTTCGCCTTCGGAACCCCGCATGGGTAACGCGGGCAGCAAGCAGACCACTGGTGTCCACAGGCAGCCGCGCCCGCACCTACGGGGAACGTGGGCGCCACCTCCCCCCGAGGGGGGAGAATGGAAGGGGGGGAAAAGGAGAACCGCAGGAACCTTCCTGCCGTGCTCTGCCTCGGTCTGCACTTAGGGGGACGGAGACCCGGAGGCCTACGACGCCCCAACCGCGGAAACGGATTTCCGATTGATAGAAAAGCGACCCTCAGACAGGCGTAGCCCCGGGAGGAACCCGGGGCCGCAAGGTGCGTTCGAAGTGTCGATGATCAATGTGTCCTGCAATTCACATTAGTTCTCGCAGCTAGCTGCGTTCTTCATCGACGCATGAGCCGAGTGATCCACCGCTAAGAGTTGTACTCTTTGGTTATTTTTGGGTTGTTTATCCCCCGGTCTCCGCCTGCGACACGTCGAGGCAGAGAACCGGGGGTTTTGTTCAAGTCCGTGTTTCATGGAAGAAAAAGGTTGGTTGTTCGACTAGACCCTCCGGGCGCTCCCGGGGGAGACATTGAACCCCTGGCCGCTCCCCGTGACAGGCAGCGGACGCGGTTGACTGGGTACCCGAAGGTGCGCGAACGGACCGCCTCCGGAGAGGCAGGCCCGCCGCACGGTGTCTTGGTGGGGGTGTTCCGAAAGTCGAGCCCGCTCGGTTCACCGCTGAGCGGTCGAGACGGGGCTCTGGGGCGACCCGAGCACCCACGGGCGTTACGCTACCCGGGGAAAGGCCCAAGGAGTGGCGGGGGGGCGGACCGCTCCGCGCCTCGCACCCACCCCGTCGGGCTGCTTGCATGCAACCGGCCGTTTCGGTATACGGGGGGCCGCCCGGGAAGTGCCGTGGTCGGGGTA